>NC_139045.1:27365627-27965627 GCF_965140915.1 Aythya marila | reverse complement strand
AGCCTTTGCCAAGCCCTTAGGATGTGGTTACACTGCCAGTTCAAGCCTATGTAAGAGGCTGCCACCAAAAGAGGGGACTCTTCCTTTCCTTCAGTTACTTTCAAGCCTCCGGGCGTCAGCATTAATGAATAGACAGACGATGCGGTAAGCAAGACCAGCTTATCCACCAGGCTGTCCAGAGATCTGCATATCTGAAAAAATCCCATCCCTCTTCGCTCCCCTTCCAGCTGTCACCAGTCCTTGGCGCTCAGACCAAAGCAGGAGGAGCTCACCCGCAAGCAGTAGCTCAGCACATGGGTTGGGAGAAGAGAAAACAGAAGGAAAGTCTTCAGCAGAAATGTGGTCACGCTAGCTCAAGCCAGCTGTGAAACACACAAGTGGAAGCCATTAAGCCATGGCCAAAGACTGATATTATTGAGTGCAGTGCTTTCCTTTCCTTCTGCTGACAGATCTTCATTCACTAAGTCAAAACCAGCTGTCTTGGTGTACTGTACCTGTACTTTGCAGTGGAACAGCTCAAAACAAGGAGGAGCAAGTCAGTTCTTCCTTGAAGCTGATCGCTGCTTGGCTGTGATGTGTTAATTGTGTTATAGCAATTGTTAAAATGTGATAATTACATTTCCATTGTAATTACTTTTGCACTGATGATTTCTTCCTTTCAGGATAAAATAGAAGATGTTTCATTTGTTCATGTTAAAATCAACATTAGAATCTGAGTAAAAAGTAACCACGGTGCAACAATGCTAGAAATAAGTATCTCCAAGACTGCATAAAAGGTTTTCATTAGAATAATAAATAAATAAAACACAGAAGCCAGCCACTTATTTCTGCTTTACTGAACTGCTTCCCTAGTCTGTTTGCCCTGCTGCAAGATCTTTAAAACACGATTTCATGCATATTCAGAATAAGAAGCAAGTAATAGAAGGCAGAAAAGTAGAGCTTTTCAGACCACAAAGGTGAGTGTCCAGATACAACAGGAAAATGACAGAAATTGCTTGCCTTGTTCTTCTCCCTCCTCTGTGTAAAAAAAAAAAAAAAAAAAAAAAAGAATCAACCGAATTAAGAGATGTCCTGTCATGCTATACATTTGTGCTATATATTCAACAACAGCAATTCATACTTCCCATTGCCTGAACTAAACGAGCTAAAAAGCAGCATCATAACTTGTTTCTCACTTTGACCTTGATACTCGTCATTAATGAGACAGTTTTACTTTGACAAATTATGCAAGTGACCTCCTCATGTACATGACCACCACCATAGCACCATGCACCTGAATGATTTCTGTCTCTTCACCATGTTCCTTGAAATAGTGATCTCTGCACAAAGTATTTTTAAGGTGAAGTATTCATTTATCATCCTTCTCTTAAATTAACCCTCTGTATTTTATATCCAATTGCACCCTTTTGCCATTTCATCCTAACATTAACTCCTTTCTTCATCTTAGAACAGCAGGATGTTGATGCACGCAATACTGATACACTGGGTTGTTAATAGCACCTGGTTTTATTAACTTTTTATAACCCAGACATTCAGTTTTCCTCATTCTGCAATTGTCTGCTGAGAGCCAAAATGCAAAAACTTTGTTTTGCTGTAAATTAAAGCACTTCAAACTGAGGACTAGGCGATATCTGGCTTTAAGGAAATACTTGCCATGTGCTGCAGTGCAAGTTCTATTCTAAAGAGAAGTGGGTCACTTTTTTACACTACTACCAAATCTGTGTCATATTTGGCTTGCTGAAGAATCCTTAATAATTAGAAGAGCATTTCAATAAAAAGATACACAGATACAGTATGAGGATTAATGTACCACCAAGAGACAGCACACAAATCTGAACACATGAGGATCTGTAGCAGCAAAACTCAGTGCCGGTAATTTAGAACCACAAGCAGGAAATATTACCTCTTCTGCCAACCCTCCTCCTCTTTCATCCTTATAATATCATGTCTACAAGTGCTGTGCTTCAAGTTACCTCTCATACAGTTTTAATTCAGACCTACATATCTTCATGTTCTACACATGATGATGAGACAATGTTACACTGGCTCCCAGTAGCAAGTGTTTTAAATAGTTATTACTCCCATTTAAGAGAGCATGTGAATAGTTATTACTCACATTTAAGAGAGCATGGTACCTCCTCATCCTTCAGGCTTTTCCAGGTCTCAGTTTGCTCTCTGCAAACAGAACTAGCATTACAAATGTTTCACTAAGCATTTTCTACTCTGAAATTTTACTATGGGATTGCATATGTAATAGTGTTTTGGTAGTCAGTATGCCTGTTCAAGGTAACCATGAACAAAGCAGTGTTTTAACAAAATAAAAACAGTGAACATCAGGGCAGAAAGACACTAAAAAGCTGTCTGCCTACCAAAAGCACCAAAACAAAGCAACAGAGTAAAAATAAGAGATTGGGCAAAACACCACTATGAGATAAAAACATTTTCATTTAGAGGCCATTTTGGTACCTGCATTATTTTTTATCTTGTGATCTTTTACTCCAAGTTACCTACAGCTCCTGTGCTGTATTTCCTTCTCAAAGACATTCCTAATTCAAACATGGAAAGAAAATTAACAGATTTTGCAAAACTGAAAGAAATAGTTACGATAATCCAGAATTAATATCCTGTTCCTGAGTACCACAGAGTGTCAAAGGTGTGGTCTGTTGTACATATTCTCTAGCTGCTTAACAGTAGCCTACCACAGCAGCTGTATTAGATCAATTCATATTATTGAAGTAGAACAAGCATTTTTGGTCACAATAAAATAATGCATTTTTACAACCATATTCTATTAAAAATCTCATCAACAGTTGGGTTTTTTGGTTGGTTGGTTTTTGTGTGCACGTGTGCTTTTTCTCTTAAAACAATAAATTAATGGCTCTACGGGACCCTTCATAGCTCTTTATAGGCTGGCATTATGCTAGAGATGCTGAACGCTTGCATACCCAAATTACATCTGCAATTGCTACAGCTACACTGTTCTTTCAAGCACTCACATTGTCAGGATTAATTCTGTTGGGGTACTCCAGCTTCCCATTCACTCATGCACAGAACTCCAACATCTAAGTCTGGCCCACTGAACTTTATTTGATTTGGAATTACTGCCCTGTGCACAGACCAGCAAACCATTTCTGGTACAGTTCACTTAGCTGGTTTCTAGTTTTCACATTTCCACTTAAGTTGAAGTGCATATCCCCTGAAGTGGCCATTTTAACTACACTGGCAGCAGGCCGTTCTTGTTTAAACTGTTAAGTGCTGCTATTGCATTTCCAGTTTCTGGCATCTTCTTGCATTTTCTCTCCTGGTTTGCATACTTGAAGAGCCACGTGAACTGGCTGGTCTCTTGTCCTGCTTTTCATTATGATAAATTGGAATTGCTGGATTCTTGTTAGATTTGTTTCCTTAACTAACAGGGGTCTTTCCAGCAACAGAAACCCCTCCAGTCTTTCTTGTATATACATCTGTTGTTGATGACATGATTTCCTTAATACGTCCCCTTATGCCTTGTTCTTTCTAAGAAAGTAATAATTGAAACTTAAAAACTATAATCCAGAATTCATATATCTGGCTTGCTAATATCTCCAAAATTGAGAGAGAGAACAGGAATCACTTCTTGTTCCACACTACTGCAGCCATTTAAATAAAATTATTAAAATATTGCATTAATCAGTGATGGCTCTGAATACATAACTGTTAACAGAAATCAAGTTTAAGGTAGCTTGTAATTCCAGGAGTATGTGTGAGCATGAGTGTGCACATATGTGCACACGTGTACAAAGTGCACAGGCTCTTTTCCAAGCACAACAAAATTATTAAAAATAACTAAGATTCAATGCTTAATTAAAAATGTACAGCATCCATCTTTACCTTCTGATGAAAATTTAGTCAAGCCTGACAACACAAAGCTATATAAAGTGGAAAGCCCTGCTGAAGCTTGCAGGATACAAAGAGAAAGGAAAGGTCAGTCAATAACTCATTTAGATATGTTACAATGTGTATCTTCCTTTCCATTAACGTCTAAAGATCAGTTTTCCTCCCACACCTGACTCAACAAAACTCATCCACTGTTCAGGAAGTGGGAGACAATCATTTTCAAAATACAACAGAACAAGTCTATACTAACAATTTACCTGAAGAGTCAGCCCAACACACATGTATTGCTTGATGGCAGCAGCATCGCTCACAAGTAAGTCTAGGAGACTGCATGCGCACGTGCTAAAGAACAAACACAATGATCTTGCCTCGTACATCAAAGCAAAAGCCCTAAGTGTGTCAAGGTAGTTATTAAAACAGAAGAAATGTGTTTGTCTTTTTCACAGAATGAACCAATAGCTATTTCACAAAGCCCAAAGAAGACATCTGTGGCTTTGGGTATCACACTTTCCTCACAGGCATAATTATCTTCTAAAATACATTACCTAGTTAAATACAGAGCAGCTTTTACTGCTCAATTTTACTGGAGTACAGATTAAAAATTGCTTATTTAGGGGTTGCTTCTAACACTCCTAATGTCTCTATACTTGTTACTGTCCTGTATTGTAAATTTTCAGGACTGAGTTAGTAATTAATCAGTGTCATTTGAATTAGTTAACACACTTTCCTGATCCCTGGTAGCCTTCCTTCTCCCCATTGTCCCGAGAACAAAGCAAAACCTTGGAATGGTTGTGTATCCAGGAGAATCCTTTGTTTTTGATGTCCCCCAAATACTTAGTGAATTATTAAGATTTAGTTAAGTGATCAGACAAAAAAGCCCATCCCTGGTTTCAGATTTAATTATATGCATACACACATCTCTTCTAGGTAAACATCACCTAATGAGATTCCAGGTTTTAAAAAAAAGCAGTGAGTGTTCTGCCTCACCCCCAGTTGGCCACTACAAATTCATATTACTTCAATACATAATAACAGTCCAATCAAAGAAGTCAAAACACTTAGAAGAAAATAGTACTCAGTATCTAGCTTTGCAAACTTATACAGCTCATAACAACCACATTTATTTTTTTATTATTATTATTTTGAAATAGAACATACCAATCGTCACACCATTTTCTCTTCACAACTCCCCATGCAAAACAGGCAGCCTCATTAGCAGATAGAAGTTATCCCATGGCACATGGTATTCTGGCAGTGGTGAACATATTTAGTGCTTGACGGGTAGGCAAAAGTTTGTAGCTGGAAAGGATGAACAGAGCCATGGGTACTGTGTTTTACTCTTTCAGAGGTGTTTCTAGTATTTATAGATCAAAGATTGGGAGACTGTCATGATTAAGGACAACAGCAGGCAGTGTTCAATGAAATGAAGATAATGTGGGCACAGTCTCCCATTCTTCACTTCTTTGGTCTACAATGTCTGAATTGTATTGAGGACCACTGAGAGGATGTTGAGTTTGTCAGATACTTGAATCAGGTTACATTCAGGTTTTTGAAAGCTATAGAAAATATCCTCAGCCAGATGTTTCAGTATCTGATTCTGTAGCTTGTTCACTAAGGCATTTTTACTGTGATTGTTGTAATGTTTACAGTATACTTGGGAATACCATTTCAGTTTAGTAATTTGTGCAAAGAACACCAGAAGTTACTCACTGAATATAATTTATTCTAATAACCAGAGGTGACTAAGGGATGTGTTTTATTGCTTTTGGTTAAACATTCTCTTCTACTTTGCCCTTCCTTCTCCAAATAAACAAATTATTGGAATAAACTGAGATCTTTTAATTTATTTACTTGCCATGGGACAGATGACTTCCTATGGAATCCACATCCCAAAGAGCTGTTGAGATAAATAACATGGCAAGTATCATTCACAGCAGGTGGCAGAAAGGGTGATGTAACAGCAAAGCTGTTTCCTATTATGCAATCTTGCAGGAAAGAGCCCTAACTTTCACATTTTCTAGGAATTAGGGCCCAGACAGAAAGAAGTGGTTTTTAATGGGATCCAAAGTTGTACTCAATTTTAAGTTTTACAGTTTTTCTTAATGCACTAATGATACTTCAGAAAGTCATTAAAAGACACATTTTAGGAAGTAACAGCAATCAAAGTCAGAACTCAAAAGACACAGATACATAATTTATGCTAGCTTCTTGGAAATAGAAATTCTTGTTTTTCAAGTTGATTCAAAGGAACTAGCAACTAGCACACATTGTTTGTTTTTTCTTAATGTTGCAGTATGTGGAGATCCAGTTCAGATGACACTGCTGCCCAGTATGAAGCTAAAACTTGACACAAAAAAAAAAACTTCTTCCTAAAGAGTTTACAGTGACTACAATTATACATTTGTAATTTCAGTAGGGATTGTTTACATATACTCAAACATGCTACACTAAACCTGGGCTTAACATAACATTAAACTTCAGAGCTGCCAAGCCACCACCCACCATGTGTGTAGGGTGATTTCCTATCTTGTTTCATGCAAATGTACAGGGGAACAGAAATTTAGTTGTTCTCTGCCATCAAGTTACTTCCATGTAGGTAATGCTGTCCATCCTGATCAAGCAGATGTAATTATCTTAATGGGAAATCAAATTTAATTATAGTTGCTGAGGTGTATACCCCAATGATTTCTTTTGATTCAAAATACAGTAGAAATTGCTTATGCCCATTGCTCCATCTACTTTCCATAAGGACTACTAATGTGCCATGTTAGTTCTACCTGTAAAATATATATACACACATGCACACCTCCCATCCAGTATCATGTACAAGCATTACTCAGCCTTTCCTATTTCTCTCACATCAAGATATATTTGCCTCACAAAGAAGTAACAACAGTGTTCACTGCCTCAGTTTTAGAGAAAAGACACAGCTACCAGCTTTATCCACTGTGCAAGTCTGTAGTACCTTCCCTTGAAAGAAAGGCTAATATTTTTGTTCTCAGGATCTTTGATAACATTTACTGGAAGCATTACATGACTCAACCTGATCCAATTAGAAAACCTTTTTCCAAGTATGTTAATGGCATTTAACAGCATACATAGGCCAAACTGCACAATGCAAGTCAATGCAAGATCTTCAGGAGTTGCTTCATAAATTGAATTTCATTAAGCAGAACCCTTTTATTTTCCTCAGAGCTAAGCAGTAGGGTTCCAGATCCACCACCCCACTGCCTGAGAGGCAATAATTTAAGTTTTCTCTGAAGGAGAAACTTCTTGACAATACTGCACTTTTTTTGATACATAAAGCAAAGCTCCATCTTGGAATATCAAGAAGGTGCTACTGAAATTACGTGGAGAAAATAACATCACCAATACCATCATGGCACAACAGATAGACAGCTAATGGCTGAAGTACATTTTTCTGTAGAAAAAGACCACATGGATCCAACCCTGAAAATGTTATAATAATGTAATAAATTAAAGCATTCTTCTTCCACTGGGCTAGCAGATCTTTCAAGGTTTGTTTTGTATGTCAAAGCACATGCTGTTTTAAGTATTTGCAGCCACTTTTCTGCCTATCCACTTGCTTAATGCATCTTGAGAAACAAACATTAATTACTTAAATTCTTGTTGATTTTGTTAAAGTACAATTGTATTAGTTTGTGTGGCAACTGATATGCACAGATACAGATTTTGAAAAACCGTCTCATGTTGCCAGCTGCATTTATTTTGTTTTGATTGCCAGCATGTTTGACAATATGGTTAGCACTTGAAAGAGGCACTTCACATGCTAATAGACATACCATACAGTTCTCATCTCCTGGAAGTCTTATATTTCTTTTCCAACAATGGAAGTACCTGAAAGGTGGAAAGACAACAGATGTAAATCTACAAAGCAACAAAGCTCACTTTTATTGTAAATAACTAACAGCCCCTGTTTCCAGCTGGAGATTTTAGTGTGCTTTTCACATCGTACCACTCCCATGCTCACTGAACCCATCACCTCCTACCAGCTTTTATGGAGGAAATTAGTCTTCTAACAGACCCCTTATTAATATTACAATTTAAAAGAGTGGGAGGCTCCTACATTAATTAAAAACTGTTGTAAACTGTGCAGGAACTTTTCAGTTGAATGAAATTCCAATATTAAAGCATTTTCTTGTATATATTTACCTTGCATCTTATGCCACAGTAGTCCTTTTGTAGAAAACTCAACAAATATCAAAAACAATGCACACAGGCATTAAGAAAAAAAAAACGCCAAGAATTATGTACATATTATTTTTAGTCACCCCATTTGCCTTGTCTCAGATTTCATTACAATTAAAGACAAACATAAAACTGTGCGACATGTATCCAGTAAAGGCAGATAAGAATACATTTCCAAGCACAACAACACAGCACATAATAGCTCTAGAAAATGACAGTTTCTTGTCCAGATACTATGCAGAGAAAGAACTTCAGATGTAAAGATCAAACTTGATTTTTTTTTTCCTCTCCATTTACTGAATGCAAATGTAGAAAAAAGTAAGTACCTGGTAAGTACTCTCTAAATAAGTACATGAGGTCTTGAAATTTTCAGTTCTGTATCAATAGACTACACTTAGAAAGGATGAGCCTTCTGGGAGTACTATATCTAGGAACTGTATTTGAAGAGAAGAAAGTAGATGGAACCCTTTTGCACCATGCAAGGTCTTCTCTTGCAGGATAACCCCTCTGCTTGCCCAGTTTTTAAAGTGCCTTTGACCTTAATTGTTGATTCTTTTTGGCTTCCTTTTACAGGGATATGACAAGTAGATGACAGCAATCAAGGCCAGAATAAGAGAAAGCTCTAGTGGACTCCTGGTCCAGCAAAGAACATAAACAGGACTCCTGTCTTTGTTGGACAAACACTGCTCATTATTTACACTGTTGTGGGGTAAGAACAAAGAACCCAGCAATGGCTGCCATATATTTTCATAATGATAGAAATTTGCAAACATTTGCAAGTAGCATTCTTGTGTCTTTCCTCCTTCCTGTATGGACATAATAGAAAACAAAACCTTAAGACTAATTTTTTCCTTGCCATTACAGGGGAAAAAACATTCCACATCAGAAAAAAAGACAAAACATGGTTAAAAAAGGAAGAAAAGAGAAAACCAGACTGCCAATAATGAAATGCTTCCTGATTTCACAGGCCTATCAAAAATGGAACAGAGTTTTAGCGTTTGATCTGGAACCAACAAAGCAATCAGGCTCCATCACTTGTTCCAAGGTCTTACACTTTGATTCTGCAGCATTGAGCCCTTCTGGGCTTCAGATTCTGTCTCTTTAAAACTAGTACATTAAGTCCTTCACTAGAAAAGGTTATAGTTTACTTAGAATACAGGGCGGACAAGTGACTCATGCTCTTAATTCAAACTCATTCCATTTTGAGATTGTATAAATCAAGCCAAAATTTTAGGCATTCTTTCAGAGTATGGCAAGCTCAGCTGTCAAAGCCAGGACTTCCATTTGAAAAGTTGCCATTATAACTTCGAACTTATGAAAGTAAAATTTTGAAATTGTACAAAATCTTAATAGATGTCTCAGTGGAAAAGTCTAAGTGGAAAAGTCCATAGCAAAAGAAAATATAGGTCCTGCTTTCTCCTTATCTGACTAGAAGCCTGAAGATAAACTGTTAAAGATTCTAAACTGTTAAAAGATTAAGCTAATTTTTCCCTATGTCAGCATCAATCAAAACCAAAGTCAAGTGAAACAGCATTTACCTATTTCTAAATTAGTACAGCATTCATTTACTTTTCATGCAACAACTGATTTTATCCATTTTAAAATTTACTACAATATATACATTATACGTTATATGTTATTATATATACACACACACACAATATAGAATTGCTGTAATCAGGGGCAAGGCACAAACTGCAGGCAATCTTTTGCATTTAGGTTATTTCCCCACTCATTATTTCTGTTTAAAGAGGTGACCAGTATCAGCACTCAGGCATGAGAGTCACTTGCTGTCTAGATGGTAGGGGCAGGACAAAGCATTTTGAGTGGGGTGATTTCTTGATACCCTAAGACCTTAGAACTTAAAAAGGCAAGCATTTAAGGAGTCGGACACATCAGGGTTTAAGTGGCATGAGAACAAGAGAAGAGTAGTTCCAGAGTTCAATCTATATTTTACTGTGTCCTTTTTACCAAACTTTGCTATTAATTCATTTACATTCCTCTATGCTTCAAGTTGCCTTCAAGCTGCACAATAAAGAAAAAAGATTAATGTCAGCAGTGGCAGTTAATTTCATGTTTCATTTGAAAAATATATGGCTGATTTCTTAGCATACAAGCATTACACAGCAGTCTATATCCAGTCCTCAATTAGTATATTGCTTTGTGGGCATGGTAAAAACTGTGCCTTGTCCCATTATGGAATAAAGTATCAAAATAAATGATTTATCACTAGTTTACACCTAAATTTAAGAGATGTTCATTCACTTATAACACTTTTTAAGTTTTAAAAAGTTCATGATGTACTGTAATGCAGCAGCTACAGTAACACTTTGGAGCATGGTCCTTTTAAGCTCAGCGAGTGATCTTCAACCAAATTCTTGTTAGGAAATTATAAAAAACTTCTCTAAATGGCTACAGAATAATCTGTCTTTAAAGATTTACTCCCTACCCCTCGTGATTATCATGAATTAGCAATTGGTCTTATTACAGACTACCAAAGTACACATATTCTTGTTACATACGTAAAGCCTACTTCTGCTATACAATCATATGCTGTTGCTATTTATTTCTGACCAAGGGTTGACTTTTGATCTTCAACTAACACATAACATGCCCAGGACTGGATCCTCCACTATTTAAATCAACTAGTGCTAATAGTCTGCAGCTATTTCAAAGGCTAGTGACACATTTCAAGTACCTTCTTATTCTGAAAATCAGTGTTTGGTTGTGCACTTGATCAGACTGGGATGGAGCTAACTTCTTTCATCGCAGCCCACGCAGTGCAGTGATTGATGGCTAAAACAGTGTTGGTAACACACCTAACTCTTGGCTACTGCTAACCAGAGCAGTGCACAGCAAGAAGATTTTTTCCCACCCTGCTCTCCAGCAAGCAAGTAGGCTGAGGTTGGAAGGGGACACAGCTGGGATGGCTGACTTGAACTGACAACATCGTGCTCTACAATAAAAACTGGAATGGAGGGAGAAGGGGGCACAGGGTTGGGCTTCCAAGGGGGCTGTTGCTCAGAGCCTGTCTGGGAAGCAGTGTGCTTGTGGGAGGCAGTGAATGATTGCCTTTGCATCACTTATGTTGTTTTTCCCCCTCTTCCCTTCACTTATTAAACTGTCTTTATTTCAACCCACAGGATTTCTTGGGTTTGCTCTTCCAATTCTCTCCTCCCATTCTGCTGGGGTGGGGGGACTGAGTGAGCAGCTGTGTGGGTGGGTTAACTGCTGGTCGGGGTCAACCCACAACAGTTTTAAATGCATTTTTGCCAGAAATTAGGAATTTTAATGTCAAAATCATGGCCAATTCCCAAGTCTGCTCAGAAAGAAAGAAAACTCAGAAAGAAAGAAGACAAATTCCTATGTTTGTTATGTATATTTGCTTATGGATTAGGGGGGAACTTATCTTCTTCCAACCAATTTATATTTAAATAAAACGACCTTAAGAAATATGAGCTAGAGCAGCCCCCTGAGATGACTAATTGCTAAGATAAATTAATTCTTTCATGAGTGAAGTGATAAAGTGATAAGTTTTCTCTGTTTATTACCATCCATTTCTAGCATCAGTTTGAACACTAGCTTCAAAGCAAATGGATGATTTTCATTAGAATGTCTTCCCTTTAACATACTAGAAATTCCGTTAATAGTATGGGAGATTTTCTGTTTCATCACAAAACATCTTTTTTCTTTTGTACAAAACCAGTGAATGGAAAACAGTTGTTTTTAAAAATATAATAACTGGTCAAAATCAGATTCCAATCCCAGACTGAACTGTTTGTCGTTTCTTATTCTACATTTTAATTTTGAACTACTAATGTTAACTACCTTATTGTTGCTAATTTCTTCCTCTACTTTCTAACTGAATTGTTAATAACCTACAATATTAAAAATCTGCTGTGCCTACATTTTGTCAAAAACAAAATTGTGATACAGTAATAAGCAGTAATATTAAAAAGAAACAGCAGACATTCATTAAGTACTTAAGTACAAAATTATCAAGGGTATTTCAGGCTATGGAGTGTCTGAGCTGGTGAATCTGTTTCCTGAATCCTGAACTCTTTTAATTTCTGGTTGTACTACCCATTGTTTTTCGACCAGATTTCTTCATTTACAATAAAGGATCCTTTTTGAAATTAGCCAGATTTATTTATCATTATTATTATTATTATTTAACATTGAAGCCATTCACCTTGAAAACATGAGGTTTGGGTGATGGGATATGCAGCAGTCCCATTGTGAACAGTGGAGCACAGCAGCTCAAATAGCCCAGCACAGCCTCAGTCACAGACCTGCTAAAGTTCAGCTGAAGAAGCTCTAGAAAACAGAGCTGTACTCACTGACATACCTTATGTGCTGCAGACACTGTTCACTTTTCCAAATGCTACCTCGTAGCTGGGCCTGACTAAACCAGAGCTTTACACACCATGGTTACAAAAAGCTAGGTGGCAAGAAGTCAACTTGGATGCCAAAAAGTCATGCCATGCATTGAGTAAAAAGACCAGTGTTTTAAATACTCCACATGAATTTCCTATTTTGAAAATAAGTAGGACAATCATTCATTAACCATGGATATTATGCTGTTTTTCTTCCATTGAAGAAAAACAAGAAAGAAATCTGCTAATCTACTCTAAATAGGCATCTTTCTATATTTTTCAAGTGGAGCATACACCATCCATTAAATAGGCTCAAAAATAATCAACAATTAAAATTACCATCACATTAAAGCCAGTTTTTCAAAATGGAGTACGATGTAATTGCTTCTGAACAATAATCTTCCAAAAAATATTTGCTCTTTTGTTAGTTTGAAGCTTTTTTGTCACATCCTTTGTTGTGAGTATAAAAAATAAATCCTACAGGAGCCAACTCCTTGTTCCTTGAGTGTATTTGCACAAATAGACGAGAGCAAAGGGAAGAACTTAAGATACTCGATCTGTAAATTAAAATATACATAACTCAAGGCCACATCTTGAAAAAGGTGATCCTCTCTTGGACCTTTAAAAACAAGACAGATAAGAAGCATGGAAATTGATAAAGATTATATTAACTCAATTACAGAGATAGCTACTGCCTTTTCACTCATCCATGCAATTACCATACTATGATTGTTTTCTGGGAAATGACTTAAAATATCCCATGTTACATTAAAGAAAAACTCCCACTACTTAAATATCTGAATTTAATCTTATCAATACAGAAAGCTTTGTTGCTGGTCAAAGGATCACAATGCTTTTCCTGTGAAGGAAACTTCCCTTCCCCATTACAGTCCAATCTTCTACTGTATCTTGATATAGCGTGGAACACAGGAGGGACAAGAAATCATTTCATTCGCACCACAAGATTTGGCAGGTCCTCTATTCTAAGTAACTCTTGCTCAGTGTGGTTTCAATCCATTATCTGTAATGCAAATGACTTGCAACTTAAGAGTAGAGGGAAACTGTACAAAACCTCCCAACATGTGAGAAATTAGCAAGTGTTACTTTGCTGTTCTATATGCAGCACAGAGTCAAATTTACATTCCTAATTTTTTACTTCAATATAAAAAGCTTTCTCACACTATTTGCAAGGAAGAAAAACAGAGACACCTTGTATTCACTTTGAACTATATATTACTTTAAATTATTTTCTGAAGAAACAAGCTGGGGAAAACCTGCATGATCTATTCAACATAGACTATATTGACTATATTATTGAACAAGTATGTGAGCAAAAGTATCTTGGGAGGAGCCTAACCTTCACAGATGTTGAACATGTTACAAAACTGGCAATTCTTGTTTATAAGGCTATGTAACAATATATCTGTATCTATGTAACTATGTATCTGTACAATATTTTAAATGTCATTCACCAAAAAGGACTGTGCATTTACAGAAAAAATGATTATCTACCAACATCTGGAAAAAATGCTCACAGAATGAGATAGTAATCAGGAATGTCCAGCACAGTCTCAAAAAGTAGGGTGTTAATCAACACAATCCAAATTTGATTTTTTGTCTACGTACAGAAAATGACCTGGCTCTTCTACTCTACAAAAAACTACTTTTCCAGTTTCTAAAAGTCATTGCTATAATGAAGTTACACTTATACATGTATATTCCATTCCAGCACTTTTCATTCATCAAGAACTTACTCTGCCACTGTATATAAAATGCCATTGAACAAAGCCACTGAAAAAGTGGGCATGACAACCATGCAAACTAGTTCACAAGAAAAACCAACACATGAACAGACAAAATTAGCTGTATTGTATCCTGACTGTAAAACCTATGAGATGTATGAAAATATGATCAGCCACTGCATATAGCTATTTCATTTTGTGATGTACACCTGACTGCACACTATTTTTAGCCATCAACAGACAGCTACAGGACATGACATTTAAGGTGCCGGCCTGCAAAGGAAGAGCCATTCATTCTCTCAAATGAGAATGTTTTCCTCAATAAATTGCAATATTATTATTTGTGTTTCAAGAATAGTAAATTTTATGTTTCTTCTAGAGCCACCAGTGTTTCTGGATATAAGTTTGTCTTGGACAGTTCCATAATAACTTGTCAATCAGATAAATAAATAAATAAATGCCCATTACATTTAAGGACACAACCTAGACCTCACAGAATCACAGAACTGTCTAGGTTGGAAGAGACCTCAAGATCATTGAGTCCAACCTCTGACCTAACACTAACAAGTCCTCCACTAAACCATATCCCTAAGTTCAACATCTAAACATCTTTTAAAGACCTCCAGGGATGGTGACTCCACCACTTCGCTGGGCAGCCCATTCCAATGTCTAACAACCCTTTCAGTAAAGAAGTTCTTCCTAATATCCAACCTAAAACACCCCCGGCACAACTTTAGGACGTTACCCCTGGTCCTGTCACCAGGCACGTGGGAGAACAGACCAACCGCCACCTCTCTACAGCCTCCTTTTTATGTACTTATAAAGAGCAATAAGGTCGCCCCCGAGCCTCCTTTTCTCCAGGCTGAACAAACCCAGCTCCCTCAGCCACCGTGATGTCGAGCAGGGACCTGTCTCCATTCCTCCTCAACTCCTAGGTCCCCTGCCTCTGCCCGACAGCAACAGGACAGGGGGTCCACCGCCATTTGGGGTGTCTCACCCTGGTGCCTGTCCTTCAGGCCGCGCAGGGAGTTGCTGCACAAGTCTATCTCCCGCTCACACTCTCTGATATCCCTCAACCTCTCGACCTCCTCCTTGAGTTCTGCCACGAGGCGGACCAGGTCATCCACCTGCTCGCACCACACGCACGCAGTCTCTTTAAACCCCCACAGGTGGTAGCAACAGGCTCAGGCACTCCCTGCACCCGGAGACCTGAACTGCCGCAGTTTTGAGCGGGCAGTCGGTCTGGGTGTGTACAGACTTCCTGGAGAGCACAATGTGCCTGGTGCACACCATTGCAGGTGAGCTAGCGGTAGACCGCCGTTAGAGGAGGTGTTCGTATGGGCGGGGGGGAGCGCTCTGCCCTTCCTGCTCGCCCTGCCTGCGCGAACTGCTGCGCCACACCCTTCTGCCGCGCCACGCCCTGTTTGCCCGTCCTGGTCGCCGCGCTCCGTAGGGCCAGCTTTTGAACGGCCGGGCAGGGGGCGCTGCTGGTTCCGCTTACGCCTCGTTCACTCGAGGGCTGCCCGCTCCTGGCGGCTCCCTCGAGTGGGCTCGGTGCCGGAAAAATCAGCCCTGCCTGTCTGATCCCCCGCTCCGCTGCAGAACGCGTCTGCCCCGGAGCCGATCGCCTCAGCAAGTGGCTGTGGGATTCCAGGCAGCCACCGTTTTCTGTGCCTTCCAGACAAGAAAAGAACATGCTATTAGATGGAAAGACAAACATGTAAAGATGATAGGAGTTTTCTTTCATTACTCCAGACTTTTGTTTGTTTGTTTTTACAAAAATAAACAGGAGGCAGAAAAATATCCTTAAAACTAATTAAGCACCAGAATAACTAGTGGAAGAGTTCCCCATGCTTCCCAATTGGCTGCTACAAAATACAAAAATCTAACAAACCAAAAAAATAGAAGAGGAATCCAGTCTTAGTCTAGTTTATGGACTCCGGAATATTGTAAGAGCTGATAATAGTCATGGAGAACAGTAGCTGGAAAGTGGAAAACAGCATCCTTGTGAGGTCAATATACTCCGGTTTCCTTGGATATTTCTAAATTCCACAAAAGCTTTTTTTTTTCCCATTTCCAGATTTTTTTTTTCCTGTATTATATATTAATATAAGGATAGGTTTTATACTAAAATGTAATTATTGATATTAATGCTATTTCACTATTATGTATTAATGACATCATATTACTCTAATAATCTAACGTTTCTAAATATATCTTATTTGTGTATAATTTATTAATAGAGTTAATTAAAATATTCATTTCTGGGTTTCCTCTTACACAAGGTCTGTGTTACTGATACTGCAGACAGATAATTTTTGCTTACTATATATGATCTGATATCATCAGGTCAGCTTGTCCTTAAGAATTCAATATTATAGATTTTATTTTTTATTTTCTTTTTGGTATTACATACATTGTGCAACCTGCCAAATATGTATCCTTGTGCAAAGAATTCTTTATTTCAGTACAGGTCAGAATGTTGGACTGCAAGTTTGCTAAATTCAAAGGTTTGTAACCTTAGCTGCTGTAAAGATTATTATTTCCAACATTTTGGCTTCCTACCCAACATTTTGAAGGTGTGGCATGGGAGATATGAATGTTAAAATAGTCTTTCAAGTTTTCTACTTAGCTGCTTCTACTAAGTCGGCCAATATTTCCATATTGTGGGTCAGTATGGTAACTCAATCCCAAACACCAGTGCAAGTCTGGATTGGCACTTTCTGTTTTATCAAGGAGCTCTGTGTGTAATACTCAATTTATGTAATCCCATGGAGAAGTCCTGCAGACTGAAATTATGCAACAGCGAACAAAGATAGCGATGCCAAAGCCTGCGCCTGCTGATCTGAGTGCAGCCAGTAGTCACAAGGCCTGTGCCAACTACGCCTATAGTGAATGGGAAATAACTAGAGAACAGCAACTGGGAGTGAGAGAAAAGTAGAAGTATAAACTGATAATAAGGGTAAAAATACTAGGGAGGAAGCAGGTGCTTCACTTCTCCGCATCAGTATTTTTGCATGGTGCCGCTGCCCAACACTGTCCAGCAGTTTATCCACAAACACCAGTTCTTCATCACGAGCATCTGAAATGTTTATTTCAGCTCTCTGAAGAAAACATCAAATTTACAGTTGAGTGGTATGAACAAGTGAAGCATCAAGCCTGCTGAAAAGAATGATTATCAGTGATTAATGCCAAAAGCCCTGAAGCATGAAAGTCTTCATGAAAACAGAGGCAGAGAAATAGAACTGACCATCAGGGTCCAATTCTTTCATTGGCAAGGATACATTTACTGATGTATTCTGATTCAGCTGGATCAGAAAGTGGGTATTTTAAGCACTGAGTGCAACACATACTACTGAAAAAGTGCTGTGCTTGCAGTGTCTGTGCAATACATATTTACTATTACACATTTACAATCAAACATGATCTATTTTGTAAATAGTTATGGCATCTTTGCCTGTCCTCCATGCTGTGCTTCAGGTGCATGGTGCAGTGACTTGTCACTGTAACAGCACAGTCAGTTTGGTACTGCTTTAAAGTATGTAGCTTTAAAGAGCAGATGAGACTGCAACAGAATGGTCTTGCTTTACAATTAAATGCAAGATCTAGCCCTTAATGGATGCAAGGTACATTATGATTATTACAATTTTTCCTAAAACAAAAATGCATACATACAAGAACCTACTGCTGAAAGTTCACACCATAGATTACATTAGATATTCTCCTAGATCTCAGCAGAGGGCTTAGCATCCTCCTGTTCACTTTCTCAAGTCAGAATTAAATGAGTTAAATACGTAGGCTCTAAGACCAAATTCCTACAAAAACATTTACTACTGCAGTGAATTTACTATTCTATTCAACAACTGAATTTCCATCAGAATATTTTTTCCTTCCTCTACCTTGAAAGACAAAGTGGTTCTTTTTACCATTTTAATCTACACAAGTGAGATACATTGTCACAACATGGAGGGCTCAAAACAAAGTACTAGATGAGATGGTTAACTCAGATTTCTGGAACTTGAAACAGCCTGAATCTGAGATGTTGCAGATGGTATGGAGGAGGAGAAGTATCGTTTTGGCCATGGAATCACATTTAAGATTTTTTGTTTTGTGACATAATCAAGTGATGGGACAAGACTCTCCAATCTACCACTGTCCCCATTCTTTCCTGTTGCTTTTGCTCCAGGAGACACGAGTGGCAGGGTTTTCCTTGTATAAATAAATCTAGCAAAGAATATGAATAACAGGTTGTCATTCAGGTGAAAGACAGAAGATCCTGGAATGACTGACAGACACTGTCTGTCTCCACAGACAGACTGTCAAAGATGGATTTCTCATTAGAGCATAGCAAGCTCTATCCCCAAATCACGAGTGTAGGAGCTTAGGGTGCCATGCTTTGAACATGTGCAGAAGCGTAAGCTCAGGCAGCAACCAAGGAATAAAGAGACCCCATGGCTACCCAAGTAAGTAGAAAATCCTAAATCAACAAGTAAGACTCATGAACTACATGCCAGCTTTTCAGCTATTATTTCATGTCAACCACAACTCCACCACTCCTTGTCAATAGACAGCTCTGTTCCTCCTGCCATGGTGCTGCCACTGCTTTGAAAAATTAACGTGCCATTGCAAAATAACTTTGTACTAGCTTCGTTTCCATCAAAACTGCTGTGTATCTGTTTTTATTTAATGGCCTTCAGTCAAATAAAAGTAACAAATACCTAACACGGAATTATTAATCATTCGATTGTTAGACCACAGATCCATCTGAAACCACACGAAGTGGCATCAGCCCCTACCATAGTAGCCAACACAAAGTAGTCAGAACAGTGCATTTCTATCAGCTCTATTTATCACACCAATTATCCACAAGCTGCATTGCCAAGGAGACAACCCTCCCAAAATCACCTGAATTAATGAGGCTGGTAATTAACTTTATTTAGCTCATTTCAAACTGATCCAGGTTTTGACATTTACTGATTGGAATCTGCAACTTTTGTATCAATTATTTTGGCATAACTTGTGACCAATTTTAGGCAATATCTGACAATTTCACTGAGTAACCACAGATGACAAAATCTTTTTCTCATGAGGCATTCTTGAGAAATAGGTGTGTCTATATAGATAGCCAAATTAGTCAGCATACACATCATTCTGATGACATTTTTCAGGTGATTTTTTTGAATAAAGATAGATAGCAGTAGTTGGGATCCTGTGATCTGAAGATACAGACCACCGTGGCCAACAGAAACCATTACTAATACGTGGCAGCAAACAAATGGAAAACCCAGTTGTTGAAATTCAGTTGTCATGGTATTTGATTTCTTATGTCCTGAGTATCTGTTAAAGGCCATGGTCTTCCTGCAGTAACAAAGTTATTAAGTTTTTATAGCCACTGTCATTTATTTTTAATGAGAAGAGAAATTCTGAACCCAACTCACATTGCAGCTGGGGAAATAGGGAATTTTATGAACTTTTCCATGGGGTTCTCTTATGCCTGTTGACAGAAAATTTGTAGGCTAGGATCCTGATGGTAGTTGCATTAGATGCCAAATTACTCTTATATACTCAAAAGGAAGAAGAGCACTTTACGACCTGAGGATATAGATTATTCCCTTCCTCCAACACTTCAAACCTTCCCCAGATGACAAATTGCTAGGTTCCCAAAAGATAAACTTTTGGCCTTTGTACTTTATTTCATGTCTCATGAACCACTATGGGCTAAACTGTAAATCAACACTTGAGCTTAATTCTTAAATCAAGTGAGATATCCTCAAGCTGTTTTGACATTAGAGCTGTTTACAACTAGCTCAGCGATCACTTTGATTTTCAACCACTTGTAACTGCTTTCTATTAGTGTAGAACACAAAAACAAATTAAACTGTCCTGAGGCAGCTACTCTGTCTGATCTCAGAAGAATTGGGGATTTTATATACTCACAAACACACTTTTTAATTCCATGCTGCAGTTTCACAGCATCTCCCCCCTCTCCCTCCATGAATGCAGCAGCAAAAGTGATGTAATAGGTAATGATTAAGTTGAGGTCATTCCTGTATAAATCTTATTTCATTTAAAAGTAGTAATGAATTTATACCAATAACTCTGCTGTTTCTACATTTCAGATCTTTGGGGACATTTCAGTGACCTGAGTTTTGTATTCCCTTATGAGAAGTAGTGAAGGACTTTTTGCTTCAGCTGTATGAAAGCTTCCAGAAGTAGGGGATGTTGGGAGTTACAGCTTTTCTGCCATGGTAGCTCTTAAAAAAGTAATAGAAAGTATATTTGCATAAATGACTTCATGTGAATCTGAATAACTCAATAGTTTTTATTTTTGCTTAGCAACTTGAGGCTTAAGCTTAAGTGACATTAGTATTGAAATACAGCACTAGCACCCATGGCTGCTGTAAAACCATGAGCATATATTTCTTATAAATGTTACACTTTCTAGTAATATATGTTTGTTTGTTTGTTTTTTAAAAATCCCCATTACCAAAATCATGGGAGTTTTTTGATCTAGGATCTCTTGATTTTCTCTACACTGTTTTTGGCCAATGTTTGTTCCTTGATGAAATTCCTATAATAAGGATCTGCTGCAGAGTTGCAAATGCTTCAACTTCTATCTGCCAAAGTTGAACATGTATCCAGGTAGGTGAAGCCCAGAGGATAATGCAGATCTATACACTAGAATTTGGTAGTAGGTAACACTACTGTTGAGCTCCCTTCCCTTACTTCTGCCCAAGCCATGCAGATGGTAACCAAGCACCAGATCCAGCCTAGAATTTTCTGAGTTCTAGCTAGGATCAAAGCTGTACAGAATTGCCTTAGCTATCACAGACATCGGAGCAAAAAGGCTGTCTAATGAGATTGTTGCAAGTAGGCTCATTGCAGCAAAAATAATTTCACATGGTAATGAAGTTCACAGTATTACTAGACATTTGTACACAAGGAAGGCCCCCTGTTTTGCTCCCACTAGCTCACCAACTTCAGAAGTTCCTATATATGCTGGAGAGCATGTACTTAATATGAACTACTTGTAAGTACTTTGCCAGAGGGGACTGCAAGATGGAATTGTACATAATATGAAAAAAGTTTTAGCCCAGGAGCGCTGAACAATCTGGAAATTAATTTGATAACATCACATTCTGAAAACATTTTTTTTTCTTGGCATACTCGCAGAGCAATGTTTATCTCCTCTTTGAGTTGTAAAGTTTGTCCCATCCTAAATTAAAAACAACTAGAAAAATCTGATGATCCCATTTAAACCAGGATGAAAATTGATAATGAAAATTCACTACTACCATTGGGGTCTACAATAGGTTTATTAAAAAGAAACCCGTTTGTGTCTTACACTGTTACTACGGGTATTAGCTTTCTGTTGGGCTCCTGCCCTGCGTGTAAAAAAAATGGACATGTTGTATCTCTACCCAGTAGAGAGCTCTAAACTCTCTGGCAAGCTCAGTTACCACCTTCTCTGACACATCTGCCAGTTCTGACATAATCGGCATCAACTGCACTGGGCCAAGACAGTAAATCAAAATAATTCACTTGCAGGTTTCTGGAACATCCTGTAGGACAGCTGCCACCCAGTAAATGCTGAAATAAGGAATCATTGGTATCAAAGCACTAGCAAGCCTTTTATTACTGCCAAAAGTGATGATGGTAGGTTGATAGCTGATAAGCTCTGCCTGCCAAAAAGTAACTAAAATGAAAGCAGGAGCATTTGGCAAGTAAAAAAAACTAAGCAATAGATGAAAATTGTTCATCTATGCTACATGGGATTGTATGGCAAAGATGCCAGCAGTCTGACTCCGGTTGTTCTAAACAACGCTAACCTATAAGGGTGCTGAAAAATCAAAAATGCTAAAGATAATAGGTACTTCTGAAAAGAAACAAAAGAAAATGCTTCAAAAATACTAGCTATGCAATGTATCTTTTATATATTTCCCTAACTGTAAATCTACACACCAAAGGAATGACTCTCCTTATCTGTAATCTATATATACTTTAAGAGTCCAAGAGAGAAGATGGACCTGATTTGGTGCCTTAGGACCATTAAAGTCCCAATAAATAAACTATGTTTCTTCTGAAAGGCATTCAGACCATGA
The DNA here is from genome assembly GCF_965140915.1 of Aythya marila. Lineage (NCBI taxonomy): Eukaryota > Metazoa > Chordata > Aves > Anseriformes > Anatidae > Aythya > Aythya marila. Next base: position 27,943,325 of record NC_139045.1, on the reverse strand, counting down.
TGTTAGTTTTCAGCATACTAAAGGGCCAAGTTCTTAACTGAGGTTTTACTGTGAATTTCCAGAAGATTTTGGGGTCATACACCTCTGATTTTAACCACTGAATTTTCTGGTTTTGTTACTAAATGATAGTTCATTGCTCTGGGTTCTTTCTATGATTTTCCTACCAAAGATAGGTTGAGAAAGAAACGATTATCAGAAGAAATCAAATTCATTCCTCACAATCACACCCATGGGTGTTGAGATAATAGAAGCAGCACAAGACAAGATCATCCTCTAAAGATGAACTAGTAAAAACAGAAAATGAGAATTGAAGAGTTACATCTGCATAGCAAAAAAAAAAAAAAAAAAAAAAAAAAAAGTTTTGTTGTGCATATGCCCTGGATGCTATAATCCAGATATCCAGATATTGATGTCAAACAACAAATACAAACAAAATCAGAACAGCTACAATTAGCTCTAAAAGGCTTTGTTAACAAACCACCTACAATAACAACCACAGACTGACTCAGATTTCTTTAAAAATTTGGTTCAATTCTTCTTGTGATTTCAGTGCATGTGGATATCTACTTATCGTACATACATTCAGATCACATCTCCCACGTAGGAAATATACAGGAGACAAATCCATACACACACATGAAAAGCTTCTTATCTAGGAGAACAGAGGAAATGCTACCCTCTGAATTCCCAAGTCACACTGATCACCAGAACCTTCAGGGCAAAAGCCCTCTGCTTGACTGATGGCTCCAGACACCCCAACTCCTGCCAAGAAGAAATGTTTCCAAGCTTGTTAGCCTGTCCCCACTCCTTCATTTCTATCTCATTCGTTACACCAGAGAAAATCTCATTCCTTTTTAGGATCCAACTGTTATCTTGATCAGTTCAATAAGACCTAGGGAAAAACAGCACATACAAAACCACAAAAGGTTGGTAGATTTAATACCCTTTGTCTATGAACCCTTAGGACCTGAAACAAGAAAGGATACTATGCTGAACATCTTATTTTTATCATGTATTCATATCACAGTTAAGACCCAGGAACTAAAGCCTGTATAATTTATGTATTTTTTAAAACTAAGGAGAGTTACATCAAAATATTCATATTGTAGAAACTTTTTTTTTTTGGCACAGTCTCAGAGCAAGTTAGGATAGATCTGCAAGCTATGCTGATCCACAAACTGCAGCAGAAACACTGCATATTTTAGAATAAGAGCAGTCATGTAAGCAATCCAAGTTACAATCCTTCAGATTGTAATGTCTGCACTAGGACTTTTCAAATATTTTTAATGGGTCATTCAGTATTTCCCCTGCAAGTCTGTATGTACAAACTGCATTGCCTTGTTTCCTCATTTGTTTCCTCAACAAGAGAGGGAGAGACTTGGAGAATCACAAGATCCTACATACTTCCTTCAGGATTATGAGATTGAAATCAGATTTCACTGAAGAAAACATCTACTTCCCCAACAAGAACATCACTTCAGTGCTCCAAATAAAGAACTTGGATGCTTCAGAAGTGGTAACAAATTTGCCTTACTTCAGCCAGTGTCAGACCACATTCAGGCACTTTCAAACGACTTGGAGAAGTTGCAGACAACTTCTATAGAAAAAGAAGGTACATTAATTAGCATACCTAGATTGCAATACTTACACTAACATCTATTCAGAATATACCTGTGCAAGGTGGGGAAAGAAATTACAGACCTCATGGACTCCACTGAATGGCATGGGAGGCTTGACATGAACTGCAGTTACTTCAGAAGCCATAAGCAAGAGACAAAGATTAAAACCTAATGGAACCACACAATGTATGATTTTTTTGCACAGCTTCAATAGAAGGTGGGAGCTTGCACAGTATTAAAAGATGACATTCAATTACAGGGAATTATTTTCTTACTGCATAACAGGATGAAGATGTTGCCAAAAAAAGGCAGCTCACAAGAAGTTAAAATTATTAGAATAGATTTTGAAGTGGAAGAAGTACAAATGTAGCTCTTGTTTCCTAAGAGCGTGCTCCTTTTGTAAACAAGCATTCAGAATCCTTTATACAAGTTTAAGATATGCTTACCATGGTTTTTAAGTCCTCCTGTTGCCATATTCTTGAAAGGAAAGATTTTTAGAGTGTTTGTCTTAAAATGACAAAGTGTCTTGACTATATCTAGAAGTTATGAAGTAAACCTAGCTCTGACATATTCTGCATATTTCAAATGAGGATCCAGGAAACAAAACTGCCTGCTTTGTCAACCTTACAAAGCCTTTGGAGAGGAAAGTTCATTGATACTTTGGAGAGGCTTCCCATGTTTTGATATAAAGATCTATTATATAGCACCAGAGTCACAGCAAAAACTTACTGATGATTAATAGGAATTGTTATAGAAATGAGAGGTTTTTCACACCTTAGCTGATTACTTAATGAAATGATTCATGTAATTTCAATTGCAGTGTTGTGCAATAAATTTACCAATTCAGAAAACAGCGGTATCTCAACCTTATAAAATTAACTTCAGCATTATGTCTTTGTTTACAATCCTTCTGTGAAATAATTCTCTTTACTAAATAATTGTCAGAAAATAGCTCGTGATATATCATGAAAACAGTGAGTGACTGATCCAGGGGAAAGTAACGTTTGACGTTAGACTTCTTAAAAAGCTTGCTTCTTAACATCACATTAACACTAGTTCAAGAAGTTTGTTTTCCAGCAGTAGCTTTTATATGCTTCCCTCACTTCATTTTAGCATGCAGTTCAGGTGACCCAAACCTCATTTTTCTACCTGGAAAATACCCCACTGAATCATTTTTGAGAACATAGTTCTTGCTCAGCTAACAATAACCACTGGCAAAACTGCCCTGATAAATCTAGAAAGTCAGAAAAATGCAATTAATTTTATCACCAGCTACTGATTAATTGTACTACCGTCATAATTAGAACTCTGAGTTAATTAACAATAACACTGTCACTCTATAAAGTAACCTAAATACCAAGAATACTAGCCTTAAACAAAAAAAAAAAAAAAAAAAACATACAGGAAAACATGATTGTGATTTGAATCTTCTGCTGTTTTATGATCTAGAAAAAAGATCATGTTTTATTTTCCTCACAAAATAGACCTATATTTTCTTTTCTGGATCAATTTCATCTTCTGGAATAGTTCCAGTAAAAAAGCTAGAAAAACAAGCTAGGTTGTACTGTTTCTTTGTATAAAGTTTTTAGAGATCAAATTTGTGTTCAAAATTAAAACAGTTATCAGACTGGGCAGCAGGAGAACTTTTCTCCCTGGACACACTGGTAGGAATTGTACCTGTAACAGGGCAAAGGGAGGGCTTGCTCCTTGCTGTAGTGTGGGAAGCAGTCCCTTTCCTGTGATGAACTTCCTTCATCCACTAGGCAGGAGAAGCTTTTGATTCAAAGTTAGCAGCAATCAGAATATACAAACTGACTTTACATACACCAAATGTAAAATATCAGTGAGTTTTGCATGACATTTGCTAAAGCTAAAACAATCCATTGTACCTTTGCATTTGCAGGAAAAATCAAGATGTATCATACACAGATATGTTTAATACATGAAAGTGAGTTGTTACCGAACAGTTTGTTCTCCCCATCCCAGTTGTTACTCTTACACCCTGCAATCTGACCTCGTATGGATTGTCCCATGTCATAAACACAGTTTTGATCACAGCATATAATCCAATGAACATACAACACTTGATAACTGCAGAATCCTCTGCATTTAAATAAAAGGGTGATATAGGTGAAGATTATCATTGTCCTTAATTATTTTTCTCCATTTAAAAAAATTAAGTGTACATAATCAAAAAATGTCTTTGCAACTAAGAGCCTGAATTTTTCCATATACTTGTAATTCACAAATACACTACAGAGTTTGTGCTTACAATACCCACACAGCAAGCCAGTATTAAACATCTTCATTTTACAGATAAAAAGCTTAAGCACAAAGACCAGACAACATGAACATTTTCATTTATCTTAGTGGTGTTAAAATAAACTCTAGATTAAAAAGCAGTGTTTGGGCACATGGGTAATCTTTAAAATTAACAACTCACCTACATCTATCTCCTGAATCCCATGGCAGAAACTGAAGCACCAAGCTGCCTTTTTCTGTTCCCACTGTGCTCAGTACCATGCGGTCATAACACCTACTAATGACAAACGTTACTTGCGTTACATGCTGATGTTGGTTTTCCATTTCACACATTCTGAGCAGGCACAGTGCAGAGAAGTGCTAGCTCTCTCGAAAGAATACATTCAGGAACACAAAATGTTTCATAAGCCTTAGGAATGCCAGATGTGTTAGGACAAGCAGGTAATATCATTGCACAAAGACAGGTCACTTTGCTATTGCAAACAGCACAGCTCTGAGCTAAATGTCATATGGTAGCTATGGTTTAAAATACATTTAAACCACAATACAGGCAAACAAAAAGTAATTTTATATGGAAACAAACAGGACCGTACTCAGTGGTCACAGTTAAGAAAAAGCTTGGCCTTAGCCATTAAGTTTTCACATAGAAAATCACTCAATCCCTGAGAAACCTTCTTTTTCCTGTGTTAATGATCTAGAAAATGTGTTCTTAGTTGATACTAGAAAATACATTTTTATTTATAATAGATTATATCTGGTGAGTGATTTCAGTCATCATTAATCCGAAGCAAAACATAATTAACTATGACCCATACTCTAAGTAGCATCTCCGAGCAGCAGAGCATAGAGAGGCTCTATCAAGGGTAGCTGTGTTTTCTTGTCAGACTCTGAGGTTCAGACACGTATTGATTTAGTACATAGAGACACGAGGTGTTCTCTGTGCTTCCACTAGAAATGCAAGGAGAAACAGGGTGTAGAAATACTCAGGCCAAGGATATACTGCTCCTTGACCCAGGGATGGATGCAGTGCAGACTAATACACGGAGACATGTAACCACAACCTTTGACAGCCCGAGGGTCCCAGGAGCCAGGCAGCACAGACAAGCCATGCAGCCATTCACTGCAGTGGAATGGCACTAGGACCTGGCAACTTCAGGATGCCCACGTTATACATAGTCATTTTTACTGCATGCAGAAATGTGTTTTTCAAATATTTGTTCTACTTAATAGCATATATTACGGAAGGTAATTCAGATCACTTTAGGTTTCCACAGATACTGCTATTGAAGGAAGGGTCATTTTCACCCTCTGCAGTCTAAGCATTATGTTAAACTTATCCTACTTCTACATTTCTGTATTTTAGTAATAATGAACTCTGATTCAGAGATTTTCCCTCCCTTACTTCTGACCCTCCATGTCTATCTCCAGTTTCCTGGAATGCCTATTCTACCCACAATAGAATTGAAAATGCTGAAAAAATTGTACTGTAAAATATCCAGGCCTGACAAAGGTCAGGAATATGCTCAGCCACACAGCTAGTTAAGATTCAATCACACTTCTCCATTTTTTCATAATTTACCTATTTTCATACCACCAGCAACGTTAAGAGCTCTGAGATGGCTGATAAAAGAGATAGGTGCTCAGTCTTTCTCTAATGTTTCATAAGGAAATAAAGGTTGTGGATGAAGAGCGTAGAAGTGAAGTGATATGAAATGTTCTCATTGCACTGTTTGCAATTCAGAAGATGTTAGGCCCTTCTTCACTTCTCCTTTGATAACTTCTCTACACAAAAGGACTTAAAGAGCCAACAGACATGGCTCACTGCACAATTTTGGCAGTTTGCATTGTAGGTGCTGTATTTACACAATTATGAAGACAGGGAGAATCACTGAAAGAATTAATTGCCAGTCAATATATTTTTTTTTCTCCAAGAGGAAAGAAAAGGGAAATATAGAAATCATAATTGTGTCATAGTAGGAGTATTTTGGATTAGGTGCTGAATGTAAGTTACCATAGACATCTATTTGGTTTAAAATGTTATTGTTAATGTTTATGTCCTGGACCTGTCACTTATTTGCCTGTCCAGAGAAAGCCTTTATCACTAGCTAACAGACTAACCTTGCAAATTTACCTGCTATGTCATTGAGAGAAGACTACAGATAACAGCTCCGCGCCATGTCTTCACTTGAGCCAGGACGAAGCTTGAATAATAGAAGATATTTAAGAATTCAGGTACTTATCCTCTCCCTGCAGAGTGACCAGAGAAAGCCCAGCAGCACAGATAGTGATGCTGATGGGAAATAGCATCTCAGCTTTGAAGTGGTGTGGCCTGCACTGCTACAGTGACAGCTGTCACAGCAGATTTGCTGCTTTTGTGCAAAGAATTTCTCTCTCCCTCTTGTCCCACCATAGGAGGCATTCAAAGAGCAGGTGATTCTATCAGGGGATTTTCCTCCCACTGCTAAAAACTACACACTGCGTAAGAAAAAAAAAAAAAAAGAAAAAAAAAAAAAAAAGAGCATTTGCTAATAACTAACCCTGAAATCCTTCTAATAAGTCAGAAATTATGTTTAATATTAAGAAGAAAATTCATTGCATGCAGCGGGATATGAAAAAAAGACTATGAGAAGAACAAAATAAAGGAACCTGTTTCAGATGTTGATTTCCATTATTGATTTGAGTTCTTCAGCTGAACTAGAAAAAAGCCTCTGCCAGGAAAGCAGATGCTAGGCTCTTAAAGTTTGCTCTGAGCTAACACTGGCATTAGAAACTGAGAACTGTACATGCTGTGTACAGTACATGAAACTGTGTGTACATGTACTTACAGAAGAAGTAAGGAACCTATCTGAACATATCTGCATGAGCAGTCAGGTTACGGATAGCTCTACAGTTTCCTGATACGCTTCTGATGATGCAAAGATGTTTTATATTATGGTATCTATCAGCATAGAAGGAAATTAAACAGCTTAATGTTACCATAATTGCAACTTCCAATATGGTTGGGAGAATAGTAAGTAAAAAAGAGTTGTCAGAGCTGCATGTAAGGGAGAGATAAGATCAGGATATGTAGCCTACTTGATGCTATGTTATAGGTAGAGTAAACTTTCACAGAATCACAGAATCACAGAATCACAGAATTTCTAGGTTGGAAGAGACCTCAAGGTCATCGAGTCCAACCTCCAACCTAACGCTAACAGCCCTCCACTAAACCATATCCCTAAGCTCTACATCTAAACGTCTTTTGAAGACTTCCAGGGATGGTGACTCCACCACTTCCCTGGGCAGCCTGTTCCAGTGCCTCACAACCCTTTCAGTGAAGAAGTTCTTCCTAACATCTAACCTAAAACTCCCCTGGCTCAACTTAAGCCCATTCCCCCTCGTCCTGTCACCAGGCATGTGGGAGAACAGGCCAACCCCCACCTCGCTACAGCCTCCCTTGAGGTACCTAAAAAGAGCGATAAGGTCACCCCTGAGATTCTTTCCTAAGATTGCATCTGTTAAGACTGATACCTTGTCTCCTTGCCATCCCTACTCCTTCAACTTAAACACATGCAGACCTCTGTGTTAAGGAAAAACTGCAAAAAGTAAAGGAAGTTACAGGTATTTGTTATTATAAGAAATTCCTCAGTAGGTTAAGGGTTTGACAGGCACATGCATAAAGAAAAGGGACAAGTTTGAAATTATTACATGGCAAAGGGCAAGATAGTTGTCCCATTTCTGCAGCTGCCTTCTGCACTTTGTGCTTTTTACTAATGCATTTTCACAAGGAATGTATTGTTACATTTTTTACTAATGCATTTTCACAAGGAATATATTGTTACATACACAGAAGTATCTTAGTATTTCTGGATGGATATCATAGTCATGATAAGCTCTTCACAGCTACTACAATAAATGAAGAAAAGTTGTTACTACCATATAACTGTCAGTCTGCCCTTAAACTGATTTAAGCTTTACTCATGTTTAGATTTAACTTTTTAAGATTCCAGGCAAACGGTGATCTAACATCTGTTAAAATCCATTCATAACTACAAAATCCGAAACAATAACCATGCAACATCATTTCAGATCTTTTATAAGACAAGCACACTGAAAAAAAATATTAGTATTACAAGAGTTTCTTTAAAGAACAGTTCTTAACACCTACTTTAGCCCTCTTCCACAAATGCCCTCACCATTAAGTTGTTTTTGAAGCACACTTTTGAAGGTCAAGAGCTTATGAGGAAAATACCTAAACCACAAGTTTGGGTCTCAAGTCAATGACAGATGGAAACTCTCTAGGAGCTAATTTACTCTGCAGTGCTCATGCTCTGCAAGATACAGTAAATTAATTCATACAAACCACTGTGCTGTTGTGATTGAGAATATTTGCAGTAGCCAAGCTATGTGAGTGAGAACATGAGCCACGCTGATTCATGAATACATGCTTGTTTGAGAAGGAAATGCTCCAATAAAATCTGTGACAGCTCACTGCCTAAATCGATGTGTTCAAGAGATCTCAAACTCAGAACCCCTAAACATTATTTTTCCTAAGCTGTGACCACAGACTACCCGGCCAGCTTCTGTTCCTCTTCACTGCCCATTAGTCACACCACTGTGGGTTCCAGACCTAGCAAGATTTTGGTGGATCAAAGCTTCTTCTAGCTTTACTAGTTGCTTTGTAATGAGGGACTCAAGGAGTAATGAGCAAGAAGACTAGTGAGAAGCCTCGCTAAATTAGCGACAGATTAAATATCTGATGGATTTAAGGCAACATACATATGAAGCATAATAATTCCCTTTCTTTGGTGGAAAGAACAGTGCTGAGAAGACTGCATCAGCACAGCCCAAATGAAACTTAAAGAATTATAACTGGAAGGCAAAACAGCAGTGCAGCACAAAGCTAATAAAGACTTGAAAAAATATACACCTCCTCCCTTTGGTTTTACATTTCCCTGAATTTTTTTCATGTCACTTTTCTTTTCCTCTTGGAGTTTGATATTCAAACTTGCAAGTAAATAAGGAAAGCAGGAGTTTTAAAGACTGACACAATTTGTTTGATAAAGAGCAAGTTGTTGAAATTATGCATAGAAGCCCTAAGGCAGAAAGGAAGGAGCTTTCAATCACAGCAGTAAATAAAGTCCTTGACACAGTCTGAGTAAAGGGTCCAGCTAGCAAATTCACGATCTAAATTCTTCATTGAGATATTGAAATCAAGGAAGACATACATAGTTGTATTTTATTTTATATCAAAACCAAACTAACAAAAGCTTTAACCCCGCTGGGATTTAACTCCATGTAAAGTACTTTGTTGGGCATAGCCTCAACAGTGCATTACCATGCTTCATATAAAATTGAAATGTTTCATTCACAACTGATCAAAAAATAGGTGAGGTTAGAAAAGAATCTGTAAACATTTTCAGTGCTAAGATGTGACTTGCATTACCACAACACAGGCTAAAATGTATTGCAGCTTCCTGCAACAAAGACTCAAAATAAGGGAAAGTACCTACCATGGTCACAGCAGTGATTACAGCCCCAGATTTGAAGTAAATGGTCAAAGGACAACCTCCATGTCTGTATATCACAGTGTCAGTCCCATGAGAAGTGCCTTCTGTTGTGCCCCAATATTCAGATGTGACATACAAAAGATAGATTTGTGGTGTTTTTTGTTGTTGTTGTTTTGTTTGTTTGTTTTTTAATCACATTCAGAGACTTGGACCCTGTCATTTCATCTGCACGGGAACACTATTTTACCAGCACTAAGCTTTCCATGCTGAAGGTCTAATTCAGATGGTACAGTACTTTGTAAAGCTTTGGGGACAGGAATTCTGTTTTAATATATCTTAGTAGCTGCTATAAGGGAGTTTTCTCTATTACTATAGAAATATTAACTAAAGAAGCCACTTGTCAACTTCTGCTGCATACCAAGCCCTGCCCAGAATAACTTGACTGGAATCTTAGTGTCACCATTGTACAAAACAGGTAAGAAATAGTCAAAGTAAGTGACCTAATATTACATCCACTCTAACAAACAAGAAAACACAACCTTACAGTGACCAAAGCCACTTTTAGCCCTTGAAACCCTGCTTACCAGAGTGAAGGATGGCCTTTTATTTCTGCAGACAACTGAGATCTTACATTTTCAATACAGCTACTTCATGCAGCTACCGACTGAATACATAAGCAAGGCATCTACCTTCTGAAGACAAGCTTCTACTAAAGAAGAATTGAAACAGATATTTGGTAAGTGCAGAAAACAGATCTGAAGATAATCGTCTTTATTTTATATTTACCTCAGATGCAAGATGGACTTCTAGAAGTTCCACACATGTGCTTGTTACTTGAGGGTTTTCACCAATAAGTTATTTTCTGTTTTCCATTTCATCATTACATTAGAAACACTTTGAAAAGTACTAGGAAAACAAAAATAAAACAGAAACTAGAGATTTCAAACAGTGGTTGTTCTTTGGCACATAACAGGGAAAAACTGCAAGCAAAATTTTCAGTCAGACAAGGCATAAAACTGCATTTCATTTGCTTTTTCAAGCAATGAAATGATTAAATATTCTTGTTAAATGTAAATTACTTTCAGATTATAAAGATAATTATGTGCTGAAGGCATGATGATTCTTTGACCCTAAGAGAATCAAAGATTTGAAAAATGTCTCAGAAATACAGTCCTCCCTCAAGGATTTGACTGTCTTTGCAGAGAAATGCAGATGCTGTTCAGTAAACTGCAATTTTGTTTTTATCAATGGGAATTGTCAGTGTTAAATGAAATACAGAAGGGCTTCTCCTGATTATCCCCGGCATATAACTGAAGACATTAGACAGATAACATAAAGGAAATGATCAGAACTACAGAACTCATGCAGCTTGAGCCCTTGTTCACACTACATAAGTTTACAATACCAAGGAGACATAAAACTACATTGTGTCTTCACCTCTGAGCTCCTTTTTAATGACAGCTTCTGTAATCAGCAATGAGACAATCTTTTTATTCACGTCAGTTGCATGTGCCAAGACTAAGGTCATTTTCTGCTCATATGGTAGGACATTGTGCAAGGACAAATAATTGCAGAAGGGTGACATCACCAAAGTTCTGGGCGATACTGAATGGTGGCTGCCTGTAAGTGGCATCCTGGGACAGTGTCACAGCAAGACATACATGTACAGAGAAGTGGGTCAAGGAGCTTGGAAGTTTGATTCATTTTTCCATTGCTTGACAGATCTAAATGCAGCTTCAATTAATAGCAGCGTGACTAGACAAATGTCAGTATATACATTACCAGGAAAATTCTTAAGTACAGTTAGAGCTACATTTACCAGATTAAAAATACATAGCTTCTCCTTATATTTGTCTTACATGGTGTTTAAATTACTAGAAACATGATTTTGAAACACACAATAAGATTTCCCTTTGTATCTTTAACAAATGTGTACAAATGTCTTGCATAAATTCATTCAGCTCTCTGCTTTTAGAGCTACCGGTCCAGTGCACATGAGTTGCCATGACTACTGCTCCACAGAAGGTCTGTTGGATCATCTATTACAAGAAACTCTATTGCTTTTCAGATGCTTCAAGCCTACATGTTGGAAAATCCCCCCCTGCTATTTCCTCTTTCCTCCCACCTTTGATCCAGAATTCAGCACACACATGTGTTCAGAGAGCCATGCCTGCCCTTCCATCAGCGACCATGTCACCTCTATCGTTAACAAGAAGAGGAGTTAGGATTAAGAATACAATCCTCCAACATTTCCCTCACATTGCCACCACCCAGGGAAGAGACCTAATGCCTAGATCTAATGCAGGGAGGGAAAAAAGGGTAAGCAAAGACATCTGACTGGATTTGGGCTGTTACAGAACCATTTTGCATAAAAATCCAGGAACCTGCAAGAATCAACTGGCCAATTTCAATCAAGTTCTGTCAGAGGTTAGAAGTCTTACAGAGACCTTTTTCCCATAAATGTGACAGTATCTGGTAGCCAAATCGAACTTGCAGCAGTTCACCTGCAAGGGGCACAGTCTAATGCCTGGCACTGGGGCGTGCTGCAGCCAGCTGGGCAGTCAACACACATGCACAGAGTCAGCAGCTGCTGCCTGGGCCCATTTCCAGCAGCCAGAGTCCAGGATTCATCAGCACACGTCTCCCATGTAACAGCAGAAAACATAGTAGGGGAACCCCCAGCATCTTGGGTATGGGCTGAATGAGAAAAGACAACAGCTGAAAACATTTGAGTAAAGACACTGAAAAGGTAACAGGGTGCACAAGGACAACTTAAGCACTGGATGTCCTTTCAAAAACTCCTTCACTAAAAAAGAGATTATTAAATAGGATAAGTGCATTTCCTTGAAAAATTTGAAAGTCACTCTTAAGTTGTTTACTTGGAACCAAGCAGAAAAAGGACTTAACTCTGGCAATACTTATGTACATATACCAGCAATTACTGGCTATTCTGAAGATCCCTTTTTGTTTTTACTTAAAGGTAAGTCTTGAAAAACCCTCCAATTAAATATCCACAATATTCAATTTTGAGTGTTAGCATGTTTTAGTGTTTTACTACTACATATTTCAGTTTTGAGTGTTTTCTATCAAAAAAATGGACAGATACTCATAATTCATTCTAGCAGTGTATTTGCCACACACTTTCAGATTTTTTTGCAGCTAAATTGAGGCCAGAAACTCATTTCTTTCTATCATGTAAAGTAATCAAAAAGCAATGTAAGTTTTCAGTAAACTAAATTTTAGAAGTCATAATGACTTAAGAGATCATAATTAAAACAGAAAGAAAAGCATTTCATCAACTTGAAGTTGGTATGGTGCTTTGGTGAAGGAGGGGCATAAGGAGAGGAAGAGATGAAACTCTTTATTTTTAGTGCTCAAGGGTTACAGCAAATATTTCAAACACTAATCTCCTACAAATGTCCAAAATATGCTTGTCCTTCCTGATGACCTCTTCACAGATTTCAACTATATTGCCCAGGGATCTTTGACTGGAATCTCAATCTTTCAGAATAAATATAACATTTACTGAACAAACCCCTTACCTAGACTTGAGAATATGCAGCAGTCTCCTCCCCAAACACTTTGAAAAAACCAACTTATAACAATGACCATAAGTCTTTACGTTGTTAACAACTGTACAGCTCTGAATTAAGCTTTGTATGCATTCAGAAAGTTTTATGAGAAAAAAATAGGGATTTGGGAGAAATCTTTTCCCTTCCATTGTCATAACAGCATCTCTGAAATGCTTTCATTTATTACTCATTTTATCTGAGATTCCATGAAAACATTTTTCCAGTCTTGCTGGCTGTAATGGGAAAAATATAGGGAGGAGAGGAGTTGCCTTACATGAGAACAAGCATGATTCACAGTTTCATGAATGATGCACTAGATTACCACAAGCCTTGTTGACACTTAAAGCTCACTAATGTGAATGCACTATCTAGAAAAATCTTTCATAATTATATATTCTCAAAAATCTAGTATTCATGAAGTTGCAAGCATCAAACACTTTCCTACTCAATGTTAACAGCAGCAGACCAACTTCAGTATTTGTCAGAATTAACATAGTGCCTGAAAAATATCCTATTCTGGCAAGTACTGAAAGATAGAACAGGCATGGAAGCAAATATTCATTGCTTGTCCTGTGTGAGTTTTATTTTTTCATATCCCTGCAGCCTTGCACACTCTTCAGGTCCATGTTTCTCTGCACCAAAGTGGAAGACAACTGTAGGACAAGTGTTTCTGCCTTGGACTGCCTGAACAGGTTGGCCACTGACTAACAGTTAGTAAGGTTTTAAGCTTCCAAAGCACCACAGTGATCTGCTTACCAGCTGTCATGGAAACTGCCATTCCGCTGCTGCTTCTGTAAACGGCTGGGTTACTTCAGCTGAAAATCCAGAAATGTGGCCTTTTCTTTTCATCAGGCTCACTTGTCAACTCAAAACTGCATCACATTCTGATTTTCCAGCTGTTAATCAACGTAGGACTGTTAAGTATAAACACCATTTCTCCATAGGTGGAGCTGTTCAGTAAATGAATCACTGGATGCCCTATCAGCATGCTATACTCCTGGTTTCAACTTGATCAAAGCATACACTGGCCAAGGGGATAGCTGTTTTCTTGGAATTCACATGGGGTGATGGGAGGGACACTTACAGAACAGAGGGAAAAGATATTGTGGGGGATCAAATCCCATTTTGTCTTATTTCTTTGAGTACTCTGCTGCCATTGCACACAAAAATGTCATATCAAAATGCTAGACAGTAGCCCAAGGAGCTTCTAAATACTGGGTGCAGAGTCTTTTGCCAACACAATTTCAGATCATAACAATAAGTACTGGCAAAAGGAATCCCATATGCCATAGCAATGTGCATTCACATTTCGTCAGATACTCTGTTTCTAGTGTTCTCATGCAGGCACAGCATTAAGGAAATATTTTTAATCCATCACTTAAAGTCCTGTGGGGGATAAAGAAAAAAGTTTAACCAATTCTGTAACAAACTTGTTCAATCGACTAAAATGTAAAACAAATGCCAGAGGATCCATTTGTCTTAACAATGTAGTGTCACTATCCACATATTTATATGAGAATGAAGAGTCTGCTAAATCAATAAGCGTACTTTGCTTCTCAACCCCCCTGAAAAAAGTGAGTGCATGTCAAAATGAGGGAGAAACATGCAAGTAGAACCTATAGTCACCTGATATTTTATTAATGATCCAGTCAGCTAAATCATTCAAGACATAATAATAGCTGGTCTTCCTAGCACACCACAGTCTTGTAGGAAAGAAGTAAGCATTAGCATTCCTGGTGATTACACTAAGCAACTACTGAGTAATCATGTTTTGTATCAATACGGTATTGTCAAAGGGTGAGTGGGTGCTCTGAGATAGTCAAAGAATTGCTCGACATGGGTAGAACTGTAATAAATATAAAAAAAAAACATACATTTCTCACACACACATCATTCCGACACAATGTATGATATGCCATCCTTTGCTTTTGGTAAAAGCTCCATCAAAATTTCTGAGCAACACACTATAAAACCAGTTATCAGAGAAAGCTACATTGCTACAAACTCCCTTTTTGTACATCTAAAATCTCTATATTGGAGTCAGTAAGGAATGAATAGGGCAATTCTGAACACAAGTAGCTTTGAATTCTTCCAAGACTGTTCTTCCACCTTCTGGCTGTCCATGCAAGAATACCTGTGCACATTCTGATTTGTTTTAGCTAAAATTAAAGACAAAATTTCTTTCTGACATGCCTGGTTAATAATGTGCCTATATAGGGGTCACTGTTTCTTGCAATCATCAAAACTGTTTATTGAAGCAACAGATAATTCTGACTACTGCATGCATACTCCTGTCTAGAAAATTCCAGTACTACATATATACATAGTGTGATATTAGAGTGTAACATGTCTGTACATCATCACACTAAGAAGCAAAACAGATTAGGGACATTCTGTATGATAACAACTCATGGAACTCAAGCTATTTTGTATTACAGTTTAGAAATATGTATGATCTGCCTAACAGTACTTTGACTAGCCCTCTAGTCTTTCATGTATGCACAGAAATTCAATTTCCATTCCAGAAAGGGGTCAGGCACAAAGGGTCTTTGCCTCTTTTACATGCCAAAGTTTGTCAGCCACTTAACGTAAAGAAGGAGAGTGTGGGTATGCTGTGGGTAGTACAGCATGACTAGCCAGGTGGTATGCAAATATCAGCTGGCCAGCTTCTCATGCAGGAAGGCATCTGCACTCAAGTCTGTAGACCTGATGAAATCAGCCATAAATCAAGATTTCATGCCTTAGCACCATGGCTTCTCCGCACAGATAAAACAATGACACACAGGCTACACAGCGTTGCTCAGGATTTTAGTTTCTCAAAACAAAGCAAATTTACATTTAATGTGGAACCTGAACTCTTGCTCTCTTGACATTGTTATTGAGTATATTAATAAAGGTATTCAATACTGCCCATTTATGGTCACTTTCAGGAAGAGTACTGGGTCTCACCTTTACAACTTTGACAGCAAAGCAATGCTGATTCAGCAGGACCAACATTAAATGCAAAAATTTATTTCTGTGAAACCAATGAAGCTGGTTGTAATTTTTTTCCTCTAGAGGAGGCCAAGCATTAACCTTCTTAACACTTCACTCACAGACTTCAAAGAAATCTTATACTTTGTGAGACATGTCTTTTTCCTGCCAGAACAAAACTTTCTAATAGAAATATTCTTAATAGCTTACAGAAATGTTGACAGAATGTCCCTGACAGCTAAACCAGGATTGAAAACCTGTTACATTGGGGGTGGTTGCAACATTAATTCTGCAACAAATACAAAGGCTTAGGTGGTTCTCACTTTATTACAGTAAATCTGTTTTATAGGACGTTAGGAGCTGTTTTAAACATGCTTCTTGCTTTTCAGAAAAACAGTCAGATTTCATACTTTTCATCAAATGTGTCACATTGTAAGGTGAATTGTAGCTACTGCACTGGTTTGCTTTAGTCATATCATGTTATGGCTCATTGTGATATGACAACACATGACAAATGAAGCTAACAGAACTTGACATGCCAGATCACCTCTACCCTGCTGCAATCCAAAGATTTTATTTTAGTTTTTACTCCTACACAGTATATAGGAACATAATTTCATCCTATCATTCTGAGGTTGGAAGGGACCTCAGAAGCTTCCTAGTCTAACCTCCTACTCAAAAGAGGGTGAACTTCAGGGCCAGATGAGGCTGCTCAGGGCTTTTCACAGAGAGGTCTTGAAAGCTTCCCAGAACAGAGACTGCATAATTTCTGGGGGCAACCTATTCCCCAATGTTTGACTCTCATCACATAGAAAAAGTTTTCCCGTATATTCAGCCAGAACCTTGTGTTTTAGCTTACACTTGGCTCCCATCCTCCTACCACTGTGCTTCATTTTGCCGACCTCCTTGTAGAGGCAGCTGCTATTAAGTGCTCCCCCTCTCCCCAGGGTCTCCTCCAGGCTGAACAAAATTGATTCCCTTCACCTCTCCTCCCTTCCCAGTGGTTTGCATCCCTCTCAACAAGCTCCAGCTCTCCTGGGGCAGCATCATGGGTGTGCAACATGGATAAGGAGCAGGGTTAACCACCTGAGGGTGGCACAAGGCCTGCAGAGGCCCTGGCCAGCAACCAACCCCCAAAAATGGCCAGGTCAGGTCAGGTCAGCAGAGGTCTCCCCCCAACAATTCCCTGCTGCTTCTCCGCACTGCTAGAGCATGGTTCAGGCTGGAGCAGCCTTGATGCTTCCCTACACCTTCTCTCCCCTTGCTGTTAACTGGATCTACAGGCCACTGGGCCTGCTCTGCAGCCTTGGGGGGGGACAAGCAGCTGCCTATATTGCCAGAAGTCCATGGCTCCCACTCTTCTCCATAATGGGACCCCTCCACACACACACACACAAACCCAAACTGACCACAGCCCCCTCCTCATCCTCCTTCCATGCCATCATTTAGCATGAGGTGCTCAAAGCCCCTTTCCGAAATTGGCTGGAGCTATTTATGGAGTAACTTCAGCACAGCTGCATAGGCAGTCACCGCTACACCAACAGAAACAAAACAAAATACTGATGTCAGGAAAGCCTGATTGAAGGGGCACTGTGTTCCTGTCAGGAGGTTTTTAAAAAGGTTTTCATTATCTCAAAGTTTATAAAGTACAGAATGAAGTTGCACATGCAGAAGTGATAAATGGTGGTCAGCAAGTAAGACCATCAATCCCTTGGAGGAGCAACAGAAATAGTAAATAATACATTAAGTGCTACACCTGAATAACTGAATATGCTGTAAATAATTACTCAAGCTTTTTAAAGGTTTTCTGTACATTTTTTGCAACTGCCACTAGTAAACCTTAACTGTAATATTTACAAAACACATGAGAGAAGGAAAAGCATAACTCACAATTGAAGGAAGATACATTCTGAAGAATTAAAGACTTTGATCAATAAAATCATTTTGAGCATGCAGTGCATTTCCTAGTAGTCCTACAGAAGGTCAGTCAAAAATTAGATAGATTTTTTTCCAAAATATTACATTTTAAAGTGTTCAGAAAGCAATCTGTATCCAGCAAACATGATCTCCTTGTTTTTGATGACAAGTCTGATCTGTGGAGACATCTGTTGAATTGTTTTTTCTCTATGTCATGAGTTACCCAAATGGCACATATATGGGATAGCAACGTATATGAAATAGCAACATAGCCATGCTTGTAACAAGACCACGAAAGAACATCTTAAGTTCTGATGATATGCAGTAGCTACTAGCCTTCAGTAGAAAAAAAAAAAGAAATGCTAATCTAAGACATCCTTTCTGCTCCATTTTTTTCTTTTCATATTTGGTTGTACTTTTTTCAAATGTCAGCTCATACAAAGCTACAAATAACTGGATGTTCGTCAATGCTGAGGCTTCAAATATCTTGCAGAAAGACCATTTCTTTCTGCAAAAATAACTACCTTTACTTGTTCAAGGGATCAACCTGGAGGCAAGGGATGTGCACTCAGACTCCTTAGACAGATGTTTGTTTTTAAATATAGTAACTATTATGGAAGTTATAATAAAACTGAAGCTTACTTGGAAAGTTCAGTTGCTTTTTCCTTCTGAAAATGTAAAGCCCATGTTCTATACCTGTAGGACTCTGATATGAATTCAACTTTGAGCACTTATGAAGTTAGTGGTATTAATCATATGACTCTCCAGTGACTGGAGATTTTCATCAAGTAAAAGGGAGCACAAGGAAACTCGTTTTTGTATTTTAAGAAATGGTTTCAACAAGTGGGATAATGACATGATTTAATACGCATACAGTGAAAGCACAGTCATGCAATTAACTTAGAGTGTATTATAGCATATCATATGAAGTGTTCTCTTACTGAATTTTTAAAAATAAGTAACATACTTATGAGTTACAAAGAAATCAGTAGTGGTACCTGCCTTAGCACGTAATGTAGAACAATAAGATAATACCAGTGACGCCGAGGCCTGTACACTACATACCAGAGCTAAGGTTTGGGGGTTTTATTGGACTGTCTTTACATCACGCACTGGACTGCATGTCCAGCTGTAGCTGGAATGTGTTATATGGGCTCCCATATCACATCTTCCAGTCTAACTTTATCCCAAAGAGGTCAAGTGCATGTGGTCCAAGATTGCTAGATTGCTATGCAACATGAGGCCAAGGTGATCAGCAGCGCCCCCTCCCCGGCAGTTCATAAGCTGCCCCTAGGGAGCGCGAGTGACCAGGAGCGCAGAGAACAGGATAGGACAAACAGGGTGTGGCGCGGCAGAAGGCAGAGGCGCGGCAGTTAACAGGACAGGCAGTTAGGGCGTGGCGTGGCAGTTAGCACCGCAGTCTGTGCAGGCAGTTTGCGCAGGCAGTGCGAGCAAGGAGGGCAGAGTGCTCCTCCCCACCCATACGAACGCCTCCTCTAACGGCGGTCTACTGCTAGCTCAGCCGCAATGGTGTACACCAGGCACAGTGTGCTCTCCAGGAAGTCTGTACACACCCACACCAACTGCCCGCTCAAAACTGCAGCAGTTCAGGTCTCCGGGTGCAGGGAGTGCCTGAGCCTGTTGCTACCACCTGTGGGGGTTTAAAGAGACTGTGTGCGTGTGGTGTGAGCAGGTGGACAACCTGGTCTGCCTCGTGGAAGAACTCAAGGAGGAGGACTGCCTCCGGCAGGACAGAAAGAAGGGTGATTGTTGTGGGCGACTTCCTTCTCAGGGGAACAAAGGGACCTATTTGTCGGCCTGACCCTACCCGTAGGGAAGTCTGCTGCCTCCCTGGGGCCAGGGTCAGGGACATTGCCAGAAAGCTTCCCAACCTGGTTCGCCCCTCTGACTATTATCCTCTTTTAATAGTCCAGGCTGGCAGTGATGACACTGAAGAGAGAAGCCTGAAGACCATCAAATGGGACTTTAGGGGACTGGAATGACCATCAAATAGGACTTTAGTGGATGGAGCGGGAGTACAGGTGGTGTTTTCATCCATCCCTACAGTGGCAGGGAGGGGTACAGAGAGGACACGGAAAGCCCACCTGATTAACACGTGGCTCAGAGGCTGGTGCCAACACAGAAATGTTGGATTTTCTGACCGTGGGGCGCTTTACTCAGCACCTGGCCTGATGGCCACAGACGGGTCCCTATCTCTAAGGGGAAAACGGATCCTGGGCCAGGAGCTGGCAGGGCTCATTGAGAGGGCTTTAAACTAGGTGTGAAGAGGGACGGGGCTGAAACAAGGCTTTCTAGAGCTGTGCCAGGGGGAACAATGGCAAGGCTGGGAGAGAAGGCAATGGCCCAACTGAAGTGCATCTATACTAATGCACACAGCATGGGTAACAAACAGGAGGAGCTGGAAGCCATCGTGCGGCAGGCAGGCTACGACTTGGTTGCCATCACGGAGACATGGTGGGACCACTCTCATGACTGGAGTGCTGCAGTGTCTGGCTATAGGCTCTTCAGAAGGGACAGGCAGCATGGAAGGGGTGGTGGTGTGGCTCTCTCTATCAGAGAGAGCTTTGATGTCATGGAACTTGAGGCTGGGAATGATAATGTTGAGTCCCTATGGGTTAGGATCAGCAAGAAGGCCAACAAGGCAAGCATCCTGGTGGGGGTCTGTTATAGACCGCCAAACCAGGATGAGGAGACTGATGAGGAGTTCTACAGGCAGCTGACAGAAGTTGCGAAATCATCAGCGCTTGTTCTAGTGGGGGACTTCAACTTCCCAGATATATCCTGGAAGCACAACACAACCCAGAGAAAGCAGTCTAGTCAGGAAGATAGCTTCCTGACGCAGCTGGTTAGTGAGCCTACCAGGGGAGGTGCCCCGCTAGACCTTCTCTTCACAAGCAGAGAAGGACTGGTGGGAGATGTGGTGGTTGGAAACTGTCTTGGGCAGAGTGACCACAAAATGGTGGAGTTCTCCATTCTTGGAGAAGCCAGGAAGGGGACCAGTAAAACTGCTGTCTTGGACTTCCGGAGGGCCGACTTTGAACTGTTCAGGACACTGGTTGGTAGAGTCCTTTGGGAGGTGGCTCTGAAGGGCAGAGGAGTCCAGGAAGACTGGGCACTCTTGAAGAAGGAAATCTTAATGGTGCAGGAGCGGTCTGTCCCCATGTGCCCAAAGATGAGCCAGTGGGGAAGAAGATCGGCCTGGCTGAACAGAGAATTGTGGCTTGAGCTTAGCAGGAAAAAGAGGGTTTACAATCTTTGGAAAAGAGGGCGGGCCACTCAGGAGGACTATAAGGATGTTGCGAGGCTGTGCAGGGACAAAATTAGAAAGGTCAAAGCTCATCTGGAGCTCAATCTGGCTACTGCCATCAAAGACAACAAAAAATGTTTTTACAAATACATTAATGCAAAACGGAGGACCAAAGAGAATCTCCAGCCTTTACTGGATGCGGGGGGAATCCTTGTTACGAAAGATGAGGAAAAGTGCTAATGCCTTCTTTGCCTCAGTCTTTAGTGGCAAAACCAGTTGCTCCCTGGATACCCAATACCCTGAACTGGTAAAAGGGGATGGGGAGCAGAACGTGGCCCTCACTATCCAAGAAGAAATGTTTGGCGACCTGCTACGGCACTTGGATGTATGCAAGTCGATGGGGCCAGATGGGATCCATCCAAGGATACTGAGAGAACTGGCAGAGCAGCTGGCCAAGCCGCTTGACGTCATTTATGTTTGCTAGCCACCAGTTGACTAACTGTGATGCCCCTTTACAAGAAGGGCCAGAGGGCAGACCCGGGAAACTATAGGCCTGTCAGTTTGATCTCAGTGCCAGGGAAAATCATGGAGCAGATTATCTTGAGTGTCATCACACAGCACTTGCAGGGCAAGCAGGTGATCAGGCCCAGTCAGCATGGGTTTATGAAAGGCAGGTCCTGCTTGACGAACCCGATCTCCTTCTCTCAGAAAGTGACGTGCTTGGTGGATGAGGGAAAGGCTGTGAATGTGGTCTACCTCGACTTCAACAAGGCTTTTGACACCGTTTCCCACAGCATTCTCCTCAAAAAACTGTCTGCTCGTGGCTTGGACCGGCCTACGCTTCGTTGGTTAAAAACTGGCTGGATAGCCAGGCCCAAAGAGTCATGGTAAATGGAGTCAAATCCAGCTGGAGGCCGGCCACTAGTGGCGTTCCCCAGGGCTCTCTACTGGGGCCGGTCCTCTTTAATATCTTTATCGATGACCTGAATGAGGGAATTGAGTGCACCCTCAGTAAGTTCGCAGATGACACCAAGTTAGGTGCGTGTGTCAATCTGCTCGAGGGTAGGGTATGAAGTTCAACAAGGCCAAGTGCTGGGTCATGCACCTGGGGTGCAACAACCCCAAGCAGAGCTACAGGCTGGAAGATGAGTGGTTGGAAAGCTGCCAGGCAGAGAAGGACCTGGGAGTATCGGTGGGTAGTTGGCTGAAGGTGAGCCAGCAGTGTGCTCAGGTGGCCAAGGAGGCCAACAGCATCCTGGCTTGTATAAGAAGCAGTGTGGCCAGCAGGGCTAGGGAAGTGATCGACCCCCTGTACTTGGCTCTGGTGAGGCTGCACCTCGAGTACTGTGTTCAGTTTTGGGCCCCTTGCTACAAGAAGAACATGGAGGTGTTGGAGCGAGTCCAGAGAAGGGCGATGAAGCTGGTGAGGGGTCTGGAGAGGAAGTCCTATGAGGAGCAGCTGAGGGAGCTGGGTTTGTTCAGCCTGGAGAAAAGGAGGCTCAGGGGCGACCTTATCACTCTTTAAAAGAACATTAAAGGAGGCTGTAGAGAGGTGGGGGTTGGTCTGTTCTCCCATGTGCCTGGTGACAGGACCAGGGGTAACGTCCTAAAGTTGTGCCAGGGGTGTTTTAGGTTGGATATTAGGAAGAACTTCTTTACTGAAAGGGTTGTTAGACATTGGAATGGGCTGCCCAGCGAAGTGGTGGAGTCACCATCCCTGGAGGTCTTTAAGAGACATTTGAACTAATGGAGGACTTGTTAGCGTTAGGTCAGAGGTTGGACTCGATGATCTTGAGGTCTCTTCCAACCTAGACAATTCTGTGATTCTGTGATATGAACAAAGGCCTAGGAGCAGGGAATTAGCAAGAAAGTTGTTGCCAAATCACACTTCTGACCCAAGCCCAGGCACCACACTAATACATAAGTTTCTAAATGTGACTTCATCTTTATTTCATTGATGATTATCTAATCTCATTACACTGTATAATTAACTTCCACCTGGTGGTGGTAAAAGATTCCTACTACACTGTAGTATTTTTTGTTCAGTTTTTGTTGCAGAATAGAGTGGATTTTATAGCATTTGAATTTTCTCTCCCATGATGGTATCATGTATCATCAATACATGACTTATGGAAAAAAGCAGTTGCCAAAAAAAGGAGAAAACATTTTTTGTATCTGAAACTTTGGTCTTAGTTTGTCATTTACAATTTTCATTTCCTATATTTTGTTTCATATTGACAGTCTTTATGCTTCTGGAAAAAGCACATTCTTCAGTTACATTTTTGTTTTAAGTTCCTAACAAATGAATGTTTAGTTTTATTACCCTTATACAGACATCTTCCTTTTCCATTTTTAAGTTAACATATGTACATGTGGGAAGAGACAGAATAAGTATAATCAATAAAGGTATTCAAAGAGTACTTTGCATTGTATTCAAAAGGTGTATATGATCATGAACACTATTAGCAAGTAAAAGAAAACTTACGCTACAAGTAAATTAGGTTTTAGGTTTAGCAAGAATGTATTTGAAAAATGAACTGATTAAATGGAGAATTAAAAACTCAAGAAACAGATCAGGAAATATATTGGAATCGAAAAAAAATGACTGATTACAAAAAAGGTGTGTACTAGAACTGGGAGGAAGAAAAGAGTAACTATAAAACAAGTTCACTTAGACCGTGTAGAAGAAGTTAAAAGAAAATATTTAACCAATTTAGTAAAAAGAGAATAAGAAAAAAGAACCACGGTATTTTTTATCAGCAAAGACAGCCTGGAGCCTAAAGCTAATTGAGGTTTATGACTTGAATTTAAATGAAGACTGCCTCACTTTTTCATAAGGATTATGGTGTCCAATGCAGTGTCAAAGGTGCGAGAGCAAATAAAAACTGAAATTGCATCAACAGTGAGATCAAAACTCAGAGGATGCTACATCTCCTGACTACATCACATAATCTCTATCCCAGGGCACTAAAAGAAGTGAATATAATTTAAAGCCACATATTAAGGCAATTAATAAATCTATCAAATCAGGAGCAAGGCACAGAGCTAAGTCACAAGCATAATAGTAATATCTAAAAAATGTGATCCATGCAGCTGTGTCTTGTAATCTGAGCTTAGTAATAGACAAGTCCTATGTACATTTTGTGCAGAAGCCTTAATTACAGGTATAGAAGTAAATGGAAAGAGATTAAATATTACCCTGCTTTTTTCATTGCTATATCATGACAAACTTACTGGCATCTTTCTCTGATAAACTGATTTGCTAACCTAAGAGAGTACACATCTATTGTAACTGTTCTTGAATTAAGTACTTGGTGTGATATCATGTGGGAATCATTTCTGCCTATGGGAAGGTGGAACTGCTACAAGTGGATGGCATACAGATGACACTTATCACTGCTAGGCTGGCACAAAATTAAGTTTCATGCAGACCAGTCTTGGTGTCAGGGCCCTGACAGCATCCCATCTCCAGGAGGTCCAGCTGCCTGCATTCAGGGCCAGCTCAGAAACAACACATCCAAGGGCTGTCCCCTTTCTTTGGGGACCTTGGGCTGCACAGCAATCACTGTGCTGTCTGACCATGGTCACAGAAGGTGACTCTGCTGGCTCCTGCTTCCTTTCAGCCGGGCCCCACTGCTCCCTGACATCTGGCAACATTCCTCTCACATTTCAGTATTTGCCAAAAAATATACAAACTAGTCAAGTTTTCTGATCATTAACACAGGATGGATACAAAAGTGGTGAACCTGAAGACTGTACTAAGAAAAAACAGAATAATAAAGCATAAAAATATGCTGTTGCATATTCACATCAAGAGCCTTTTTCAAAACCTAGTGAGCTCCCTCAAGGTTTCTAAGGAGGTGGATGACTTTCATAGATTGGTTGGTCTCATGAAGACCAGGAGAGTATGTTATGCAGCTGCATTAAGTTTATCCATAAATTAATTTATCACTGCAGTTTATAGTGCAAGTAAGTGCCCTTTTTGGAACATTTCCATGAACTGATCATCAGTGGTCAGGAAAGGTTAGCTCATATCTGAGACTGATCAGCCTGCTAGCTATTTGCTGTTCTAAGAAGCACAAATCCTGTTATACTACAGGACATGAAGAAATTGTTGTTTTTTTTTTTAGCTGAGATATAAGATTCAAGGAAAATATAGACTGATTTCTATTAATACCACTTGCATAAGTGCTAGAGCCTTATAAGCCCAGTTATGTGAAAAAATGGGTTATGAATAAGTTACAGCTGTTAGCAGGCTGAGATGCCTTGCTGGAATTCTCTTTGCCTGGGTTTTGCCCCTGCTTTGATCTGCAGAATACATATTGCTGGCTTGCTGCTAAAGGGTGCTAGGAACTCCATAAGGATGTGTGTTCTCATACAAGGTGAAGTCTGGAACTACAGTGGTGTAGCAGATTCAGAAACCTTACAGACAGGTCTGTTGAACAGGACCTTTGGGATTATCTAGTCCAAACCCCTGTCAGAGCTGGGCTATGGTTAGCACTAGATCAAGTTCCTGGGGCCACTGGTTGGTCTTGGAAACCTTCAAGGATGTCCATGGGTATTATGGAAACTCCACAACTTCACAAAACTTGGTCTAGGGCTACATTGCTATTACATTGCTGCTACATTGCTATTACAGAAACATCTTTATCTTCAGCCTGAATCTCCCAAAAGCCCACCTGTGGCTGCTTCTCTTTACTTTGCCATCTCACACCACTGAAAAGTTTGACTTCCTTCTTCATGACTTCCCTCCATGTCAGCTGCTATTAGCTCACCCCCACAGCCTGCTGCTCACCAGACTTCCTCTGCCTTTCCTTGTTGATCACAGGCTCTTCAGCCTCTGACCATTGTGAGAATCCTCTGCAGGAGCTCCACCTCATTCTTGAAGTTGGGGCTCAAGAACTGGCTGTGTAGTATTTCAGCCTCACCCATTCTAAGGAAGAGATGATAAAGTTCTCTCATCCTGCTGGCCCTGTTGTTTCTGCAAAGTAAAATCCTCAGTGATTCAAAAGAGTTCTTTCTGTTGTAGTCTCAGAGGACTCCAGCAAGAATTCCCTAATCAATCCAAAAATCCATGTTCCAAAATTACAGAGGCCCAAATCCAATGCTTATCTCCCGCAGCCACTGTTTGGATCAGGAACTTTCTTATCTTGCATTACAACAGCCAAACCTGACATCAGGACTAAACTCAACATTGATTTTTTTTCCCTGCATATAAGCACCTGCTAAAATAACCCATTACCCACGCTAGTCCCTCTAGTATTTGCAATAGAAAATCATCACAAGCAGTCTTTAAAGTAATAGATTAACAGACTAGGTTGTTATACTGTATGACTATGCCAAATAAAAACACTACTGCAGAAGTTTGTGTTGGTTGTTTTTTTTTTGCTTTGTTGAGCATTATTTATTTATTTATTTATTTTGGGGGGGGGGGGGGGGGGGGGTAAAAAAGAGGTAAAACAGCTACATTATGAAAAATGTTAAGTTGCAGAATTCAGTGACCCAAAGATTGAACTTTTCATTTTAAAGATTTCCTTGGGAATTTAAATAAGGACTTGGTATTAAAAATTGAACAAAATAGAAATATACATAAATCATGCACACAGCTAGAGTTCTGCTTTAATCTCAGCATTCTTCTAACTTTATTTTTTCCTTGGTGCCCTTGCATATTTGACCTGTAGCTGGATAAAATAGCTAATTTTGCTTTCCAGGCCTCTGTTACTTGATAAATTATCACATTGTGTTGCGTTCTAAATAAGCGTTCTATCAAACAGCATACTGTGACTGTAAGGAAACATTAAATTGCACAAGTGAATTTTAGTCATTACAAGTACAGATAAAAATTGACCCTGTTACTAAATCAAGAGACCACCCGAAAGATTAATGCAACATGAATCATGCTGATACTGCATGTTTTGAGATACTGATCTAAAACTGAAGCATATAATGCTGTAATGTTTTCCATGTTCAGTAAACTAAAGGGAAACAACACCCAGTCATAAGAAAACTAAGGTCCCCATAAAAGGTAATAAATTTGCATCTTCTGCTTCTTTTAGTCCTTGCTGTAACCACATTGAGATAGAGCCAGATTTAGAGAAATGGAAGAGGAACCATCCTCTGAAGTAGTGGGAGCTGAAGAGGTGATTGCTGAAGCAGGCTGATCTGATCAACACTGAATCTGCAGAATAGGCAACAGGCAGTAAGTAACATAGTAAGAGGAAAGGAATGAATGCAGATGAAAGCATGAGCAATCAAAAAGAATTATATGTAAATAAAGATGCAAGACCAATTCTTCTGTGTTGTGCTGTAAATTAAAGACAGAAATCAACAATACATCAGGTTCCCTTGAGCAAGACTCTATTAATTTTCAGTCATCCAGAACCTATTTTGGGCCCAGCAAAACATGCCATGTGAAATTCATCTTCAGATCCGCATGAAGTGTAAGTTCTCATGTTATGAATATAACGTGTTAAAAAGGCCAGGTATGACTTGTTTCTAGGGAAAATTTCACACGGAAACATTTTTTCAAGCACTCACTTCCATGTAAAGGCCTATCTTTGACTTTCTCTCACTATAACATATGTTGGAGAAGTATGGAGTGCAGCTTAGCAAATATGAAAAATGTAAGAGCTCACTAAGCTAAATTTGTATATGTTTTTTCTTGGAATATGTCTAGAACATAGAGTTGCCATTCTGATCAACTACATTTAGAAGTAAGAATTCTGGAGAGTTCTGCCATCTACCTACTCTAATTCTACTCCTAAAATCATTCAGCCGAAAACAAGCAAAGATTATTTCCTAGATTGCAGAATTTGGCAGGTAGCAGCTACCTCATAGAACTTGCATTTTGCTGATGTATTATAGCAATACCTCACTAGGGCAAAACCATTCAAACAATTCTGGAGACAACTATTCCATATCGCCTCTTTGTTGTTGCTGGTTAACATTCACAATTTTTCACAGCAGAGGTAGATTGAAAAAATACGGAAAGCACATTTGTCTAGTCACAGAAGTGTCATTCCCTCAAGACCTTTTTGGTATTTGATTTTTTTTTTTTTCAGTACAACTGTGCTTTGTATGCCAAAATATGTATGGTAATATGTAGAGCTTAGGGATATGGTTTAGTGGGGACTGTTAGCGTTAGGTCAGAGGTTGGACTCGATGATCTTGAGGTCTCTTCCAACCTAGAAATTCTGTGATTCTGTAATAATGAGACAAGCAGGCACTGAAGACAAAACCAAAAGTGGTACACAACAACAGAGTTATATTTGATGTGTGTGCATGCAGAGGGCAAACAATTTCAGGAATAAGAGGAGCAGAATCTAACAGTAGTAGTTAAAATTAGTGTTAGAGCTAAAAGTTGGATGTTGTGTTGTTGGTTTTTTTTTTGGTAGTGACTTCTCTCAATTTCTTTAGTTCATGCTCAGGAACCGCTACACAACAGGATCAGCTCCTAAGCAAAAAAAAACAAACAAACACACACTAATTTTCTTTGAAAAGATAGGTGTAGTTGTAAAACATGGGGAAATTTATTTATTTTTCATCTTCATGATGCTCTCCTTGTCAAATAAAGGACGTTCAAAAAATCAAGAAATCCTGACTTACTCAAGTCATTTAGCCTTATTAATCACCTCATTTTAACCCATGCAAACGGTACTAGTAATGTTTTACATGGCCATAAGTAACAGTCACAGGTATCCTTCCTTTTCAAAAATTCATTATTTCAGAAGCCATTATCAAGACAGGAAAAGGGCAAGAACGGGTGCAGCTGTGGCCAATAACTGTATTCACTACATATTGTAATGCAGAAGAGGAATAATCTTTTTTTTCCTAGAAACTAACCTTGTTGGTGCAGAATAACATCAAAACTGTGACTTAGGTGCTGCCCCAGTAACACCTTTTTTCAAAGGATTGTGCTCCTGCTGTGCTCTATTTTCAGAGCCTCCAGTAAAATACCACATCCAACCCCTAAAACTTCAGGGAAAAAAAAGCACACAAGATGGAGCAATGGATTAACTTGCCATTAGCAGTCAGTCTCAAAAAAATGCCTTCCTTATACCTGCTAAAAATGTGTACTGTTTATGGGATCCTGGAGCCATTATCAAAAAAATATTACAGCCCCATGGGGAAAATACATTTTCCATATCATTATTCCTGAGGGCTTCCAAAATTTATCACTCAAGTCAGGAAAAAAATACACCATATAAGCCTCCTGCACAAATATCAACTGCTATAGATTGGGCATATATATAGTAAGCATACTCTGCTGTTCTTTCAATAAAGATGCAGTGCTTTTCACCTTAATAAATCTTCTTGGGTGGCAGCAAGATATAACAGATAGAGTTACTCTGCCAGACATTAAAATGGTGCAAGGACTGAAAATCTATGCATTCCTTAATTTATGATCTGCTGCCTAGCAGCCGTCTGGATGCTCCAAGAAAACTGTCTGTAGGTACTTTGTAACTTTTGAAAGATTCCTTGAACCTCATAAAAAGTTCAAGTGGCTGCCTCTCAGAGAAGTGTTTTCTTTTGGGTATTTACACGTTCTCATCCTTTGGATTTTCCTTCTCTTGCTTAACAGTTATTTAGCACGAGATTTACAGGCAACTCCTCATACTCAGTTTTTTTGCTGGGATTTCACAGCAAATGGAGTAGGAAAATAAGCCCTGGGTATGTTATTTCATTGGCTCTTTCCCCCCTTCCCTTCACCATGACTTTTCCAAGCTTGTGTGGGATCTTGTAAGGTATGCAGAAACAACTGCAAAGCACCATAATGATTCATTATGGAGAGCCGAAGAGTCTATTCTGCAGAGATGAAGAAAACAGAAGGCTTTAGCTTTCAACAAGTACTTCACACACATTGTCTAATAAGCATTTCTTAAACCAACTATCCCAATTCTTCACCATTCTATATTTAGAGTAACAAAAACACTGCTCCCAGCATATCTGTTTTAGTACTTGCTTAGTTCAAAGGGAATGAAGCAATGATTTTATTTATTTTTAACATTTACTGAGGCACCTATAACTGCAACTTCCCCTAAAAAAAAATCAACTGATCATAAGTCAGAAAATAAGAAAATAGTCTGTCTCCTATCTCTAGCAGAACAGGAGGGTAGGAGGAAGTCATTAAGTTCACAGGGATCACCTTTAAAGCTGTCTTATCTAGTACACAGCAGAAGGCACTTGGAAAAATACCAGAAGGGTATTTCAAAAGAAGGTAGAAGTGTGAAGCGATGCCCAAAAGGTACTGAGTTTTTAATGACAAGGAACTGACCAAAGTCATGACCTTGTTCCATAGGAATCACGGGAACTCTTACAAAGATGCTCTGCATAAAACAAGAAATTGTGCATTAGCCTGCCCTTCTGTGCAGAGGAGATGCTAATGCAGATATCCCCAGATTAAAGTTTTCTTAAGATTTGTTTCTCACAGGATGCACATACATGCACACACAAGCCTTTTATGTTTATTCACACACAACCATTTCTGAGCTTGCAAGTGTCCTTATAGATTTAAGCCCTCATTCCTATGAGAATGTCTGAAAACAACTTAAATCTCAGGATGCTTTGCATTTTTGTAATAGATGAAAGGAGGAAAGGATGTACTTCTCCACCTCAGAGCACAAAATATCAGAGAAGACAGAAGAACATTGTGTGACAGGTGTTTATTTCCTTAAGTGTGAGAAAGAACTTAAGCAATTTTATTTTTTTTCCAAAAGTCCTTTAGGGTTTTGGAATTGATCAATCTTGATCTCATTTACAGTTCCTTGTAACACATGACTTTCTCAAGACTATGCCTACTGTATGACATTTGGATATTGCCTCAGCTGCAATGGGCACTGGGGAAAGAGTCCCTCTCCATGTTCTGTCCCACACCATTCCACTCAACATTTGTTACATTTAACAGAAAAGTGAATAAGAGGCCCTCACATTGTCTCTTCCTGTCCTAATCAGCCTTTCTTGTTGGTGCTGTTAGGGCAAGAATACCCATAACAGGGCCTGATAGGGCACAAGGGAAATGTGAAGCAGGCTTCCCTGCTCACACAAGGAAATGGACACAGAACTTACCAAGGCACATTCCCCACAGCACAGACCTTATCAGCACATCCCACATGCAAAGCTATAACATGCCCAAGTGCCCCATACTCTTTCCACAGGCAGATCTCTTCCCATGTATTCATTTGGCAGTAACCACAGTTGGGAAGTGAATATTATGATTTTTCCACAGCATGTTTAACAGAGGTTTCCTGTCACTTCATATGGATCAAAGGATGTGTAGAATAAGTGGACGTATGAAAAGGAAAACCAGGAGCAGATGATCAAAATTGTCACAGCATATGTTCCTAGAATGCAGCAACCTTTTAGTCTCTGCAAACAGATAAAAATGAGTCAGAATGCCTAGATTAGCATTGGTTTTCTTTTTTTTTTTATTTAATAGAAGGAAAATGTTGTTACAACAAATATTTAGCAAACTGCTGCAATACACTTAAGATTCTCTGAATGCTCAGTTTTAAAGCAGACAAAGAACGCCTGCAATCCATTGGGTACAAGCCTAATCAATTCCAAAACACCAGAAATATACGTTTTTTCCTTTTCACTTTCAGCTACAAATTCCTCTGCATATGCTCTGTGAAAGAAGGAAGTGCATTTTCTCTTGTGCACAACATACTTCATACTCAGTGTTAATCAGACAAAGATTGGCATCAGTTGTGAGCCTTTGTTCCCAGCACTTTCAGCTCCATTAAAATGAAAAATGACGTGAGCATGTACAGTTCCTGACACTGATAATGTTTTACAGTTATCACACATCAAAATAGATGCCAGGTACAATTGTGTTTAAGAACTACTGAATTATTTTCTAGATAAGGTAGAGTGACAGCTAGTATAAATAACTCATTATTTACATATCTGTCTGACATTGTGATTTTGATTTAGCAAGTTAAAATTCCATTACAGATCAGCTTTTTCCCCCACAATGCATTACTCTAGTATTTTAGCAGAACAATAGATTTCACACTTCAAAGGAATCAGTAGTAAAAAGCTGCGCACACTGAAACAGAAATGACTATTTAAACAGAGTGGATCAGGTCTGCAACATCACTGTGCTGATAAAAACTGTCCCATATTTCAGTGACATTTCCTACTGAAGAACAGAGATACAGCAAAGAGCAGAAGAACAAGCAGTTCTCGTGGCAGAGAACTGTAGAGCACAGGGAATAAAAACATACATAGGGCTGGTAAAGAAAGAAGGGAGGTAAGTGGAAGATACAAAAAGAAGCCTGGTGAAGAAATTGGACGAGCACTGAGATCCACTATAAAACAACAGAGAAAGGAAGAGTGAGGCAGAGGGTGAAGAGAGTCTGGAGAAAGGAAAATGAAAAGAGGAAACAAATAAGCAACTGGAAAATGACAGGAGGAGGAGAGAAAAGGCACAGAATGAATGGGGTGAAAAAGCAGTGAGAAGGAAGGAGTGAGGAGGGGAAGCGTGCTATCAGTATGAAGTGAAGAGGCACAAGAACTGAACTAGATACAGAAGGCAGGCTAGATATACGAAGAAGGGCAGTAGATACTTAGCAAGAAGTCAAAGAAAAAGAGAAGAGGAGAAGTGTGGAGAAGACTACTAAAAAGATAGTGGTGACAGCTGTCTGAGTGGTCCTAAACTTGATCTCAGATTTTGGTTTAGACTTCTGCACTATTGCTCCCCCCCCAAAAAAAAAAAAAAAAAAAAATAGACACACTTTTCCCAGTTTAGCAGTTGCAGATACAAGCACATTGGTCAGGCTATATCTGAATGGAAATAAGGTGCTTTACATGACAGCTAAAAGGAGGGCTACTAGCAAATGCACACCAATTCCTTTCTTTCTAGTAGTGTTAAAAGATTTAAGTATTTCAACTCAAACAAGAACAGGCTGTTCTCTACATTCAGAAGCAAAGAAAAGAGTCAAGACAAATTCTGCATTGGTCACCGAAGTCACACTTCCATTAAATAGCCTGTTAATGTCTACTGAGGTTATCCACCCAACATAGTCAGCATTTAAACCAAACTCACATTTTGTAACTTGCACACAACCAGAATTCACCACCAAAGCTGCATATTCAAAGCACTGTATGTGTTGAATTTGGAAGCTACTTGGGAAAATTGCAAATAAAATTTAGGAATAATACCCCTCCAGGAGAATGACCACATCTTCATCTATTAAAATTTAGAAGCATTAAAAAAAATGTCCCCTGTAGAGGAATTATGAGATGTTAAAACAAGTGGCTACAATCAGACAGGTCAAACCATAAGTTTATTCATTTCTCAATATAGCCTATATGTTGCCTTCACTTTTAATTAAAACTTTGTCCCTGCAATTGATTTAGCATGGTTTTGCTGATAGGATTTCTAATAACTCATCTCTTTTGATTTGCGTTCCAAGATGTGCCTGGTGTGCTTATATTACTTAATTGCTCTGTCATTATAGTTCACATTTTCAGATGCAAAACCATGAGGCTTTCAGCATGGTACAATTGATTTAATACATTGTAATAGTTTATAAGTGGCCTCTTATTGTCCATTTACTAGGAAGCTTAATGTGAAAATGAGTTAGGTGCTGTCATAAGAGCAGCATGCTCAGGGTGCCCTTCAGAATACTCTTGTCTTCCCCCACACCACCCTTCCTTCTCTGCACCAATTCATAGTTACCATATTTGCCAGCCTAACATCTATTTATTGTCCTCAACTCCTCACTGGAGTGCTTGGGTTTGTTTAACCTTCATTGGTCATTCTTCAGGCTATGTGTTTCCAACCAAAATGCTGAAGTGTTCAACTTCACATGTTTAACTATTAGGTATTTGGGCTGGGCAGGCATGTAGAAGAGCTTTGCTGAAGAGGGGTTAATCTGTGCACACACTTAGAATTAAGCACCTCATGGAATCAAATCTACTACATTGTAAAAGGATTTTTATGGAATTTGATAGCAATTTACTGCGATGTTAAATATGACAGGCAGGCCTTACATTACATATGCCAAGAATATTTCATCCTTATTCATGCTTAATATGGCAAAAGCATATTGCTGATTTAACTTTAGGGCTGAAGACTTCATTCAATACAATAATACAGTAAGACCACTGGACAGCCATTCCTCAACTTTGATTCAGTTTTAATGGATATCTATACAAGGAGGGCTATTAAATGCCACAAATATATGAGAGAATATTATCATCAAAAGAAACTCCACACTCAACAGGGAGGACAAGCCAGAAATAGATTTGCCAGTATAGCTCTGATTTGTTTTCAAGCATCAAAAATTTCTATAAAGGCCTCAGCTCAATGAACTCGCTGGGGTATTTTTCCCCCTCTGCTCCTGTTCCACTAAGCACCATTCTCAACATCCACAGAATCACTGAGGTTGGAAAAGACATCTAAGATCATCTGGTCCAACCTCTAACCTAAGGTCATAAGGTACAACATGCTTAAAAACACTCCTAGGTTAATGAAGCATGCTGTCTCATTTGTAGCAGCTGGTGAAGAGCTTTGTTCTCCTAACCATCCTACTCATACAGGATGAATCAATATGCCAAATGAAGTCTAGAAAATAAAACTTAGGGATATTCAGGACATTTGTATTGCATCAGCAAACATGAATCTAGCTGAAATGTCACTCAAAGTCAGCATCAGATTCTTATATGATTACCTACCAATTAGAAGATGACTTTCTTCCTGAGTGACAAGTATATACACTTGCTTCATCTCTTGGGAGATGCTGCACTGAGCTCTATTCTGACTTCAGGTTTTAAACAGGCCAAAATATATGTCAAATTGCCACTTGTAGACAAGTATCAAGTCCTTCCTTTCTCTTAGAACCTTTCCCAAGCTGTATGTCAGTATAATACCAATTTTTATTTACAAGGTGCAGTATTCTTAACATGTATTGCATTGACAAATTGCAATTAATTTATCCAAGGCTCACTCATGCTGCTCAGAAAAGTGACTTTTTCTACCATGTGAATTTTGGAGATAATTTGTTTTCCTACTCTTTCATTTTAAAAATGGGAATTCTGTCTCACATGTTAAACACTTTCATAAACACCCACTTCAGACTGAGGAAAAATTAGCCCAATTCATTCAGAAAGCTAGTTAAAAAGAAGTAATTACTTAGAATTCAACTCCTTGTCATGGTGTAGAGACCTGCAAAATTCCCAGCTGCATAAATCTGTGTATAAATCAATTTCAGAATAATTAAAAAGCTCTGCTATTTTAACCCAAGCCCCTCTGAGACTAGTTCACGCCAAGAGCAATATCTGGGTTTGGGGTAAGCTTCTGGCAGCTTTTTGTAAGGAAAATATAACAGATGCTTTACTGCTTTGTTCATAGTTGTGGCTTCTGTGTAGCAGGGATTATCTCACGAGAAACAATGCATATGAAAACACACTGTTATTGTATCATGGACAATAACATTGTATCTTAAGGCAATTTATGGACAGAATGCTACTTAATTTGCCGATTAAGTATCTCTCTCGTTTTCAGGCTCTGAAATATGCTGATACAGTGGGATGTTGCCCCCATGTTCCTAAGGAAAAGCAGCAGCTTGCAAAGCCAGACTGCTGTGCCATTAGACCGTCTGATGCCATGCTGGCTTATTTGAGGAGAGCCTGAAGCACCCACCAGCACATCTTCCCCAGATGCATCCGTTGAAGGCCTCTCAACCTTAGAGCACTAAAGTTTTCTATATAAAAAAGATGAAAGCACCATTATTGGTAAGACCCCTTAAATTGGGCTACATGCTCAGAGAGCAGTTTACAGCGAGCACTTCCAGCACACCCAGAGCTAGCTATCTACCTTCCCGCAGGCAATCTAGTAGAGGATAATGGCAAGCACTGCTTGCAATTTTCAAGAGTATCATGAGATGTATGAGATGTTCTGTGATATTACTCTGTCCCATATCTATCAAAGAGTGGCAAGGTTTGTTCCATCTTAGTGGTCATAGGCTGGAGCAGGGCTGGCACAGAGCACACAAGATGGCAGGATGGGAAGATGAAGAGGCCCAGTATAGGCCACGTGTCTGTCATGGCCCAGCTCACATCTGGACCTTGGAACTAGAAAAGGATGTAGATTTATTTTTTACAGGGCTGTGTCTCACTTAACCAACGAGGAACACCACAAGGTGTGAGTGAATAAATGTCATATTTTTTTTCCTATAATACAGCTCAAATTTAATCTAGTGTTATCAATTTCTCTGTTCAGCTAGATCTGCAAGTCTAAAGGTTAAACTCCACAATTACAACCTAACAGATTATTCAGAAACCCAGCAATGACAGATTAAACTGTTCGGTATCCACATTGTCAAAAAGGAGATTCACGGTGAAAAGATTTTTACATCCCTTCTGGAATTATGCAAACCAGACTGACCAAGATTCCTTATCAGAATATCAAAAGACCTTCTGCCACAGGCCTCAAGATGAAGAAAAGAAGATCAGAGATGGACTTAAACTCTAGTCCAAACCAGGAACTCGGTCTTGAGGAGAATGAGCAGCAACATGAAAAAAATCCA
Source organism: Aythya marila (assembly GCF_965140915.1). Lineage (NCBI taxonomy): Eukaryota > Metazoa > Chordata > Aves > Anseriformes > Anatidae > Aythya > Aythya marila. The sequence continues at coordinate 27,906,692 of NC_139045.1, read as the reverse complement.
GGTACCACTATTGACAACTTAAAAATACTCATTTGATCAAAGAATTGCTAATCTAAAGACAGTGCATACTTTAAAAAACAAAAAATCCTTTCATAGTTTATTTTTTTACATAATCCTGTGTGGAGCCAGGAGATGGACTCAACAATCCTTGTGGGTCCCTTCCAACTAGGGATATTGTATGACTCTATGCTTATAGAATCATAGAATATCCTGAGTTGGAAGGGACCCTTAAGGATCATCAAGTCCAACTCTCGACACCGCACAGGTCTACCCAAAAGTTCAGACCATGTGCCTAAGTTCACAGTCCAATCTCTTCTTAAATTCAGACAGGCTCGGTGCAGTGACCACTTCCCTGGGGAGCCTGTTCCAGTGTGCAACCACCCTCTCTGTGAAGAACCCCCTCCTGACGTCCAGCCTAAATTTCCCCTGCCTCAGCTTAACCCCGTTCCCGCGGGTCCTGTCACTAGTGTTAATGGAGAAAAGGTCTCCTGCCTCTTGACAACCCCTTACGAGGAAGTTGTAGACTGCGATGAGGTCTCCCCTCAGCCTCCTCTTCTCCAGGCTGAACAGGCCCAGTGACCTCAGCCGTTCCTCGTACGTCTTCCCCTCAAGGCCTTTCACCATCTTCGTAGCCCTCCTCTGGACACTTTCCAACAGTTTCATGTCCTTTTTATACTGTGGTGCCCAGAACTGCACACAGTACTCGAGGTGAGGCCGCACCAGCGCAGAGTAGAGCGGGACAATCACCTCCCTTGACCTACTAGCGATGCCATGCTTGATGCACCCCAGGATACGATTGGCCCTCCTGGCTGCCAAGGCACACTGCTGGCTCATATTCAACTTGCTGTCTATCACGACCCCCAGATCCCTCTCTTCTAGGCTGCTCTCCAGCGTCTCATCGCCCAGTCTGTACGTGCAGCCAGGGTTTCCCCGTCCCAGGTGCAGGACCCGGCACTTGCTCTTATTGAACTTCATGCGGTTGGTGATCGCCCAGCTCTCCAACCTGTCCAGATCCCTCTGCAAGGCCTTTACGCCCTCATTTGAGTCCACAACTCCTCCAAGTTTGGTGTCATCAGCAAACTTGCTCAAAATACCCTCTATTCCTACATCCAGATCATTTATAAAAATATTGAAAAGTACCGGCCCTAAAATGGAGCCTTGAGGGACCCCACTGGTGACCGCCCGCCAGCCTGACGCAGCTCCATTTACCATAACCCTTTGGGCCCTGCCCGTTAGCCAATTGCTCACCCATCGTATGATGTTTTTATTTAGCTGTATGGTGGACATTTTGTCCAGTAGGATCCTATGGGAAACCGTGTCAAAAGCCTTGCTGAAGTCCAAAAAAATCACATCAGCTGGTTTCCCTTGGTCCACCATACGGGTGATCTTATCATAAAAGGAAATCAGGTTAGTTAGGCAGGACCTACCCTTCACAAACCCATGCTGGCTGGGACCAATGACTGCTTTGTCCCCCAGGTGTGCCTCAATGAGTCCGAGAACCAACTTCTCCATGATTTTACCAGGCACTGACGTGAGACTGACAGGCCTGTAATTGCTAGGGTCTTCTTTCTGACCCTTCTTGAAAATTGGCACAACATTTGCCAGCTTCCAGTCTACAGGGACCTCTCCAAATTCCCAGGATCGTTGAAAAATAATTGATAGAGGTTCCGCGATGACATCCGCCAGCTCTTTCAGCACCCGGGGATGAATCCCATCCGGACCCATGGACTTGTAGGGATCCAGGTGGAGTAGCAAATCCCGCACACGTTCAGGGTCAGTTGGGAGTTTGTCATCCCCACCGTCCCGGTCCTCCAGCTCAGGGCACCCTGGGTCCCGAAGCCCATCATCGGCTTCTTACACTCCTAGATACAAGTATTCAATAACTGATGCTTTGGCTTGGAAACACTATCCAGAGTGTTTCACAGCAGCTATCAGCTCCTGAATAAAGCCAGTGGTGGCAGATAAAACAAGTTTTATTTGCTGAAATTATCCCAAGTTCACTGTGACCCACAGATTGATCAGTCCAAGTGACCAGCACAGAGAATCATCCACATCTGTTTTCAAACACTAGATTTGGAAAGGATGCTACCAAACAGAAAAAAAGGGCAAAGACACACTCATGCAGGGCTTCCAACCCAGCTGGAAGAATTTTACCCCTGCACACTGTTTGTGTGTGATAGAAGCAACTCAAGTTACCAAATGGACATCTGGCCCTTCCATTCTGTGCCTCAATTGATGCACACACACTGAACTTGATACTTGGTCTGTGAAATGCACTGATGATCTATCAATGGGACTTATTGCAGTAGTAGGCATTGAGTAATCGTTAATTAACCTTCTACTGACAAATTACACTTATAAAGGGATTGGTTTTGCTTGCTGTATTTCATGTGATGGATTCACATTAAAAAAAATGGAATGTCAAAATATTGGAAGGTTTAAGCAATTTACACCTCTCTTCTGCAACCCAAAAAAGTTCCAATTATACTGAAAAAATAATTAAACTTCAGGAAACTTATTCTCTAGGAGATTTTTCTGTTATTTTTTCAACAATTAAGATTTATTTTTACCTGAGCTATTAAACCTCTCTCTCAGTGCAAGTTCCCACACTGATATTCTTTGCAGAGCATTAGGCACTTTCATCCCTTTTGAAAATATTTCCCCAGCAGCTCCTAAGTCTTCAAATAAGCTCCAGTTCTTAAGGTGCTTTTGGAGATTGCAGACTGGTATAAGTACATAACACCGGCTGGGAGACGATGCCCCGTCCACAGCACGATTAGCGAGGCACCCAGGGCTGCCTGTTTAATTCAGCGGTGGTCTCCCTGCATCGCACAGAAGGACCGTGCTGCTCCACTCGGGCACTGTGTGCTCAGAAGAGACCGTCATTTCCTTATTAGAGTAGCAGCAGCACAATCTCCTGCATGCTGCAAGCTGTGAGTGCTATTATGCTGGCATGACCGTGTGGAGCTTAATTCTTTCCAGCTCTGCAGGTTACGTATCATCGTGTTGCTCTGTTCGTGCTTTTTGAAAAGAACAGCTTTGTTCAGAAAAGCTCTGTGGGAATTGAGGAATGAGAGACGCCATATAAATGTAAGATAGTACTAATGTTTTTTTTAAAGCACATGCCGGGCTTACTCTTGATCCCATTGAAGTCAATGGGCTTTTGCCATCCTTTGATAGGACTAGAATAGGGCTCATAGTGAGCAGGGAAGAAAATCATTTTAAATGTTTAACAGTTATTTTAAATTTAAATTCTGGTATCTCATGGCAAAGAACCATTCTAACTATAAGGAAGCCCATGTACATCATACCCTGAAACACTGAACTCTGAGATCTCTCTGCCTTTATCAGAGAACATCTCAGGTTAGAACAGACCTTAAAGCCCACCCAGTTCCAACCCCTGCCATGGGCAGGGACACCTTCCACCAGACCAGGCTGCCCAAGGCCACATCCAGCCTGGCCTTGAACATCTCCAGAGATGGGTCATCCACAGCTTCTCTGGGCAACCTGTACCAGTGCTTCACCACCTTCTGAGAGAAGAATTTCTTCCTAACATCCGATCTAAATCTCCCCTCTCAGTTTAAAACCATTCTCCCCCCTGTTCTATCATTATCTACATGAGTAAAGAGTCCCTCTCCACCCTTTTTATAAGAAGCTTTTACCTACTGAAGCCTGTCTTACAGAAAGACAAGGTAAATAAGGAAGGGTGTTAATATGGATAACACAGGCATCAGGTTGACCCTCAAAGCACGCACTCGATTTCTGATTAATCATCTTGGTCTAAATCAAAGGCATCCAGACACCTTATTCTAAGATAGCTAGCTCAGGTTCATAGATATGGCCATCTCAAGACATGATGGATCTGGGTCATCAATCCAATTCTATTACTAAGGAAAAATCGTTCAGACTCCGTCCTAACTACATTAGAAACTTAAGCATTAACCTAGTACCATTGACTGTCCACTTCTGCAACAGCATAGTGATCCAATGCACGTTTGGTTTTCATAGAAGTAGTTATGAATTATAATCAGACCAAGACTCCCTACACAGCAAATAAGGGAAGCAGCCCTGGGGAAGAGGTGCGTGACTACAATTAAAGAGGAGGGGGAAAATATTAAATATGTATACTGAATGTTGGCATTTCACAGCTATCTTGTGTTTGACTTTGCAGTATTGATGTGGTTTTAAATGAAGTTTGTCTACAATATTTTATAAAACACTATGCTGAAACTTTTGTCAGGCACCCTAGTGGCAGCTATATGGTTTGTTACTAGATTTGCAACTTTTAAGATCACTGCAGAAATCTCTTCTATTTGACCAGACAAAACAAAAAAAATGTAGTAAAGTTAAATGTTATTAAAGTAGTAAAATGGTTACTGTAAGCCAGGAGGTAAGAAATTACTTTCCCATGTAGCACAAATACTCTCAGAACAGAGGAATGGTGAGTCTGGAAATTCAAGTTACAGTCTGTGGTGGTCATGTACAACAATAAGCATTTTTGTTGCTTCTAACCCAAGCTTCAGCCTTTCCAAATATTATTCCCTTCTTCTGATTTCTTACTCCATTTCACTCCTGTTTCCATCTCTGAGTCATAGCATTCAGCCCTTCCTTTTTCTGCCATCTAACCTAAGCACTCATTCAGTATAACAGCTCTTCCCTTCTTAGCCCTGCATGTTGACGGGTTTTGTTTTTACACTAATGCATTCAAGTACTTTGTCTATTTGAGCCTTCCTTTCCCCCCTGTTTTTGTTTTTTCCTCATTTGGCAGTACAACAAGAGGGCCTTTCCTCCAGTAAACCTTAAGGCGAGTACTACAAGCAGAAAAGACACCTGCCTGTTCCCAGCCCTAGTGCCACGCAGCAGGGCGTACTACAGCACTCAGGACTTCCTCACAGACCCTGCTGAGCACCTGCATTTACAAACAAGAGCTTGTTCACTAGGGATGAAGATTCAGGTAACTTTAAATACATCTCTAGAGAATATGCTAAAAAGTGTTATTTTTAGACCAAGCATTATTTTTGAAAAACTGAACATTAGAAGAGAAGAAGTAAATTGCAAAATAATCTGTTAAATGTCAGGCTTATGAAGTATAACAGAACAGTAGTTTTACAAATTCAGGCAATGAAGTGACCTTTCACCACAAACATGGGCAGAGAGATGGAAATTAGACAAATTAAAATGCAAATTAGTTCTCAAAGCCATTCTTTACTTAAATCTTAGAAAGAAAGGAGCCGTAACTAAATAGAAACGAAGAGACTCCCTAAATGGAGTATGTTTGATTTCCAGTTCTTTCCAGCTTCTGTTTTTCAGATACACATTTCACTATTTACTAACAGAAATATTTCCTTTTGGTAACAGGAAGGATTTATCTAGTAACATTTTAAATCAAAAGAAACAGTTTAGAATTTCCCTGAAATTAGATCCTACATATACATAAGTAAACAACCTACCTATTCTCATAACAAGAATTTTTTTTTTTCATAATCATTTCTACAGAATACATGTACTTATTTGTACTGTAGCTCAAGTTTAGGAAACACCTTCTACAGCCTACACCTAAATATCAGAAAAAGACCTAAAGAATGCAAAAATAAATAAATAAATAACAACCACAATTAAGTATCAAGAGTTTGCTCATTTCTTACCCGAGGAACTCACTCAAAAAGCAAAATAGTCTTCTCTTACTCAAGGTACTGTGTATTGTCTTTGACCACTAAAGAAAGAAGAGAAGTAAATCCAAATGTGATTTTATAATTTTTTTCTACTTTCAGCTAATTACATGACAGGTGTATTTAATGAGTCCAAATTTCACGATTCAGCCATTTATATAATCTTTAGAAGGTAAACAAGACTACAGATCCAGATTAAACCTGGCTATCTCAGGCTTTCAGCAAAAGGGTTATGCTATCACAGCTTTTATAGTGCTGTGAAAAAGGACAGGCTTATCTGTCATAACCATAACTGTATGGTTATGACCAGAGAAAATGGTTGAATGCATTAATCAGAAAAAAATGAAGAAAAAAAAAAAAAGCAGAAAGGATTTCACATGTGTTTCCTACTTGTTCTTGAAGCACTGTGGCCAAACACTCTTATTAAGAGCAGCTGAAAAGATTTAGCTAAAAATTTGTGTTTTCACTTGTGAAAACACAAGAAATTCAGCTGTGATGCATAAGTGAGGGTGGTGAAAGTTTTTTTTATGAAGAAATGACCAATATCAGGTCAAGTCCAGAGGAGCTCAATTTTATAGAAAAATATTTTAAAATGCTTAAAACAGGACTTTGTAGGTCATGGTCTGAGCCTGAAAAATTGTGAAAATCTGAAAAGAGAAAAAGAAAAGGAAATGCAAATTCTAGAAGCTGAATTCCTATAGATCGAGCATTTACAACTAAGATCCCCTAATAATGAACCCTTCAAAATTAAATTCCCTTAGATAGATAGATTGATTCAGTAAAGCATAGGGAAAAAAGTGGGGACACCACAATGACAGTCTATAAAATGTTACAATGGCAGATTCTAAGCATCTGAAGTAAAACCTGTGAATTAGTCAGGAGAGTCACTGGGACAGGTGAGTTTCTTGGTTTAGTGCAATAAGCACAGGTGGATAGAGACATTTATAAGTATTTTAATGAGCTTCCCACTCCCTGAAAAAACAAAGCAAAACAAAACAAAACAACAATAATAAAAAAAAACGCACTTCTGTAAGAAGGGATACAGCCCTATCCATCAAACTTGATTCTTTTTTTCTATTTTTCTCTTTCCTTCTGGATCCTCGAATAACTTCATATTCATATGGATGTATCAGGCATTATTTCCTCACTGTTCCAAACAAATCTGAGTAAAACAAAGAGCCTGTCAAATGCAGCTACAACATGGAATTTTTCTTCTGACTTCATCTGCCTTCCCAATAAACAGGCAGAAATAGTCATTTGTCACAGAAGAATAGGAGAATCCATCTTCATAGTACAAGAATGGAACAAATCTGACCACGGATTCTCTTGAGAAATCAGAAAGTTTCTTAACGTTCATAGGCTTATTTCCTTTCTGGTATTGGCTGGGCTAACAGTTGAAATATGGTAAAACTGTCCTGTCTGTTTTTGCGTTCTCATTCTTTCATCTTCTCTTCCATATTGCAGCCAACCTTTGTATTAACGTGAATGCATCCAGCAAAATACATCTATTTCCTTAGAAGGACTTTCTGCATCCTTTTGCAATATATGCAACAGAATGGATAAAAGTGTGATGTTTTGTTCTTGCACAGACTTCCCTTTTGAGAATATTCATATATGTATTTTTTAATGACTTTACTGTAAGCTGAAGAATTATGCATGCAATTTCAGGACTTGTATTAGAATTCCAACCTAATGAAAATAAGGTCTCATGTCTGCATTTTGATCACATGGTAGATGATCATCAAATCTTCAAAAGCAGACAGAATGGAGGAATGTATATAACAATATGTGTTGTCATATTTTTGTGACTTCTTTGATTTGGAAGATCATTTAAATGAATAATATTAAATTAGTTATTCAGTATTACCAGTGAAAATCAGTAAAATGGCAAAGAGTTAAAATTAAGTCCTGTAATTCATATGCACCAGATAAGAGAGCTGGTAAAACATAAGGTTTTTGTTTCATCAAGTTATTTCCTTCTGTTTTCCAAACCAGAGTAAACTATACAGTTATTCAAAACAAATTTCTGAACAATAAATTCTAAGAATGTTGAAACTGGCTTTTTTTTAATACTGAAAACGTTCAACTTTATTTAAAAGAAATCAAAAAATTCTACTGAAGTGAAAATATTCTATCAAAAATCCATGTTTTAAATTTTAAAATCTAGAAAGTGGCAATAATTTCTTTGAGTTTGTTTTCTTGAAATATGCTGACTTATTTAAAGCAACATTTTACACTGGAAATTTAGTACACTGAGATATTTTTTCACACAATTTATTTTGTAAGATTGGAATGAGCTTACATTGAATAAGAACTGTATCTAGGAGAAAACCCTTCCAATAAAATGTTAAAATGTATATTTTGTATTACATACATTTTCTGTGTACTGAAAAATGGCCTGCTTCTGCTTTCAATTAGTGCCAACTGAGAATGATTGTTTCAAATGCTGTAACTTAGTTTGACTTTTTGTAGTTCTACTATTCATTTACTCTCAGCAAGAAATAATGAATTCAGAATAACCTTCAGTAAAAAACTTGCTGTAATACGATGAAGAAAGTTTGACAGAAATACAGCTGTATCTTGTGTTTAGAACAGCACTCCCTGGCTGATAAAGGAAACCCTTAACATTTTATATATTAAAAATAATAGCACATTTTAAAATGATGAACATTCAAGTCTGTAAATTCAGTCACTTTAAGAAAACCTGTCACCTTAACAACAACAAAAAAAATCTGCCAGAGATATCACTAAATTTCTTGCTAGCTCTAACAGTTCATCACTTTTCTTACTTGTGTAAAACCTGTTCTCTCTTGCTTGGCAGTTCTGGTAAATTCTTCTGCTCAAGTATTTGTTAAAAAAAATCATATAGGATGACACAACGCTACTGTATATACGGAGCCGACCCACAGGGTACCCACAAGGATCAAGTCCAGCTCCTGGCTCCACACAGGACCACCCAAAAATCAGGCCCTGTGTCTGAGAACACTTCTACTTACGATGATGCCACAGCTGAAAATCTGTCACAAGACTTTCTCCATTCCTTACAGAGAAATGTGGGATCCCTCTCCCTGCTGTACCACTCTCCAAGGGTTTTGCAGGCATGGGAGCAAGGAACCCAGTACACATGTGTAGCTGCGTTCCCCAGCTGCAGCCTTAAGCTAGGTCATGAGAAAATGGAGGGAAACTGATGGGATTCACCCCTCAAGGTGCACCCAAGCATAACATGCCTGTGATCAATATGTGCTGCCACTGGATGTCACTGATGTGCCACTTACACAGCGTACATAATGGCAGGTAAAAGTGATCTCAAAGAGGAGACCCTCTCCCACATACATCGAGACACCATTAATAAAATTTAGCCTAAAGAGAAACAGAAGAGTTGAAGCATCAGCTACCTCATTTAACAGCAACAGATTCGTATCTGTTACAGCATAATTTACAGGTTCATTCTACAGCTAGGGGAGAAATCTCATTTTATTCTGCTCCGTTATCATGTAGCCTGTCATGGTATGAGATACCAAGCTCTCCAAGCACTGAATTCCCATTTCCAAAAGCTGCCCGTTGATAAAAGGTTGCTGCTTTTGTGAACACTACTATTTGATGTTATGTCAGGGATCATCCAAAAATAGCTATAGAGTTACTTGTGGAGTAAAAATTGGGCTGTCAGAGCCAAAATAAATATTTTAAATAAACAATTCCCCTCCATAAATGTGTCAGAAGGAGTTTAAAGTGGTCCTATATTATGGTCTCTCATCAGTTTCTGATTTTTCTTGGTGTTTTAAATCTTCAATGGAAAAAAAAAAAATCTTTGGGCAAAAGTTCTCACATCTTCATTATCTTACAAACAAGAAAAATTACAAGCTGAGAGGGACAAAGTATGGGGTTCTTTCTTCATCTCAAACTCCTTCTCTCCTGTTTTGTTCAATTTCCTCTTCCCTTTGGTTTTTCCCATGGAGTTTTTTTGCATTTTTAAACTGATGTTTTTTGAGTTCACCACTTAAGACAGAAAGTAGTACTAATACCTATGTTATGGCACGCTAATGACTTTCTGTCTCTGTCCTCACTTAACGACTTTTGCAGAAGACCAGGTGTGGCTTCCTTGATCCCTGCTGTGCTCCAAGCTTACATGAGCTGGTGTTCCAGACAAAGCACTGACGAACCAAGTCAAAACAGCACAAAGTCCTGAAAACCACCACTAATCCTAACCAAATATCCTCACTTCTCAAGGCTAGGCAATGTGTTAACTGTGGTGTCTGCTTGCATTGTGTCATGTTTGTCTGTACATACATAAAATATACTCAAACTATTTTATTACTACACACACGCACACACATATACACCTATCCTCACATGTCTTACACTTGATATCCTAAACATCTGTTTTGTCTAGTACTTCAATCTTTACAAGAGTGCAGGGTGTGTTTTTTCTGTAGCCCACAAGACATAGTGGTGGTGTCTATATGAATCAATAGCAGCAGATTCACTGTTCTTTTATTCTGACTTCAGATTATTTAAACCAGAACACCACTACAAACTTAGGTGTTACTGTCAAGGACAGAAGTGAATTTCTTCACAAGCAAATGTCCATCACATACAAGCAGTGACCTTGCAAAAGATAATTTCATTTTGAAATGACTGCCTGAAATCTGTAACAGCAGCCATGACTGAGAGCAAATCAGATACCATTTACTGCAGAATCTTCTAGTACTGCTGTTCACTTGTATGATAACATATTGTTGTTGGGCTGGTAGATGCACTGGTAACTGTTGATATTCTCAGCCAGTGGTTTTATTTGCTTCCATGGTAACGATAAGCATCCATGTGCATGAGAGTTAGAAATATACCCAAAGTTGACATGTTACATGCCAGAATCATTATCTCAACTCTTTAGAGGCAGATGGGACAAGTAAATAAAGGAAAATTAGCATCGCAAGACAGTCTTTCAAATGGTTTTCCTTCTGAAAGATTTTGTGTGTTTGTGTGTGTGTGTATTTTAACAGAAATAGCAAAGCAACCCCTCTTAAGAAGATGATCATACATACCCCCAGGTATGAAAGAGAATATAATAGTGAAAGTTACACAGACTCTTCAATTTTCCCTTTCTTAAATGGTTGGAAGAAATTAGGGCTGTGTTCTATATTTGTCTCTCTGGAGCTTTTTGTCAGCTAACTGAAAAGCATTTTTTCCTCCACGATTTGCCTGTTAAAGAGCTGTTCAACTCCCTTTCAACTGAGTAAAGAGTTATATTTGTCAGTCCTTCCTTGTACACCTAAGACAGCAGCTAAGAGATCATCTCAGATAAGAGATTTAATATGTTCATCATTCATTTGAACATAACCTGCCCAGTTATTTTCCTTTCCAAGTAACTGCAGTACGAGGAATAATTCAAGTTAGAGTTTTCTAAATGCCCTGTCCAAATCTTACTTCAGGATCGCCAGAATAAATCCTGATATAAAATAATTAAACTTATTTCTTTGTTGTGCTTTATGCGTTAGAAAATTAACCAAAAAAATCACACACAACTTGGAGACGCTTCCAGTATGCAGAGAAGAAAAGAATGGGTGGATCGTGGGATACTGCTGGAAGCAAAAAGGCCCTAAGAGCAATTACATGGAAAAGACTCACCAACTGGTCTCAGAGAAAAAGAGATTTTTGTAGGACCCAAAGAGAGCTATGTATGGGCTGTGCAGCTCACAGAGACGCTGAAAACCTGCTAGACAGAGGAAGGTACCAAACAAGACTGAGGCAGGTACCAAACCACAAGGACTCAGTAGGCAGGGGGAGATTTATTCTCAACTATTTGTTTTTAATGCTTTAACCAGTAGATCTTCATTCCCTTTTCTATTGCTTACTTTTAAAACAATGCTTGAGAAACTGGAAGCATTTTGAGCATGCTTGCTGTGTGGTTGTCTGGCTTTTGCCACCAGTTGTGATTTTGGGAGAAGCCAAAGAAATAAATGATATGCTGTTATTTTCTTTTAACAACTTAGCCCTATTCTACAGTGTGTGTCTGGTAAATCCAGTAACACATTCATGCTGTACATGAACAGCTGCCATTCTCTTTACCATGATGAAAATTGCCCTCTTCACTGCATTTGGAAATTACAGTGAAAATACAACTCCACATGGTGGTGTGGGGAATTTTGTGTTCAGCTTCCTAGTCAGAAAGTTCAGAGACTCAGCCACAACCATTAAAATCCCCCTTTTGCCAGTTGTAATTACTCAGGTGAGTGGAGCTATAGTAATATGTGATTGGTATGGTACTGCAGGGGTACAAACCATAAAAACAAATAGGACCGGACTTTTACACAGTTTAAGAAATTGACATCTTACCTTTCCTATACCTAATGCAATTGTACTCCCCCAATTAAATGCATTGTCACCAGAAGAGAACTCTCCTGCCTTTGTGTAATGGAGAGAGGAAGACAGTAAGACCAAGAACACATTTAAGAAAAGTAAAAGTAAAAACTTAATTCAACATCTCAGGTTACTATACTTGCAGTCATAAGCAAACCAAATGATAGAATTTAAAGGCATAGCCATCTGATTTACATAGGAATACTGTGTTGTTTTCCAGGCTTTTTTACTAGGAGCTTATATACTAGGATTTTTATGTGTTCACAGAACTGGATACAGTTTTAAGAAAAAAAAAAAAAAAAGAAAAAAAAAAGCTTACATCATCCACCATGTGCATATATTTTTAAGAATTACGAACAACAGCTTTCAGGGCAAATCCAAATTATCCCCTCACTTGGGGTAAATATACATAATGGAATTCCCAAAGCAAATCAAACAGAAGATCTGGTTGACATTCTAGATAATTTTTCCTTTTGCCTGACAAGTACTTTCTCAAACTTGATCAAGCCACCTCATTTAAAATTTTAAATAATTCATAATCTGAACAAAAAATAAATTTTCCAAGGGAGGCCTTTTCACAATGTGATATTTTCATTTTATTTTAGTCAGAGAAAAATACCCCTTGATTTTGAGCTAGCTTACAAAAAGCTGAATTGATCTCAGCTTGCAAAAAGCATCTCCTACTTGATCTCTCCAGAAGTCATTCTTTTGGAAAATAATTTTGTGCACTGTAGTGCTGTCATTTGAGAACACAAACAAGAAGTAAGTTTGCAAAGGATATATCAGCTGGATCTGAAGTTGATAAAAGGAACTTTTTATCCACTGTGGCAGTGGCTAGGGAATGACTTACCATCCCTGTTTTCAGAAAAGGAGAAACCTGAAAGAAAAATGTTTTATGTTTGACTATAATAACAATAGTTAGACCTTTCCATCTTTACACTACTATTAATCTTTGTATTATATTTCTGTGATCTTCCTTTCTTTTGTCATGGCCCTTCAGCTGAACATCTGTATTATGTTTGTCATCTCCCACACATTCAAAACCCCTCCACATAGGCACAGATATAAAATATTTCTATTAGTAACCTGATCGTTTTTCCCTCTTTTTTTTTTTTTTTTTTTTTTTTTTTGGGGGGGGTGGGGGGCATAGGAGGGATAACATACTATGGTTTCATTCTTCCAGAAAATGGCAAAGTTCCTGAAAAAATATTGATATTTTTCAAGAACACAATATAGACCTTTGTTCTGTTAAATACTATCACACTATGTGGATCTAAGGAGTTAACTCACATGATAAGCAGATAATCATAGCTTAGGAAACTTAGAAGTTATCAGTTCAACCTATTCATTACCACTGCTCAAGTGTGCATTTCTCCAGTGGAGTTCAGTCAATGGAATAGATTGTGTGAGCACTCCTTATCTATTTCACTGCTAAATCAATATAAAAGACTTTTATTCAATAAGAAAGGCTAGGCAGGCCATAAAGAAATGCTAAACAGAGGTGAGTAAATATATGTATAATTCTTAGTTTAAAGCTTTTTTTTTATTATTTTATTTTTTTTCCTTTTGTTATGGATTGTATTGACATTGGCCATTTTAAGTACCGACGATAAACACTGCAATAGCAGCAGAAGCAGGCTCAGGTCTCCTCACTTTTTCAAATTTCAAAGCACTTAAGCTCCCTACACTTTGAAAGAGCAGCTGTCAGTGCACGATTAATTTACAAAGAAAAACTTAAGTGTAAACGACATGCTAACTCTGTGTTCTGGGAGGAATCCAGAAGATGAGAGCCATCGCAAACTCCAGCAAACATCCCTGCTCTGGACCTTAGGGACCAATGAAGCAGGCCTCTTCTGTTTGGTTCAGATCAAAGTTCAGAGATCTGAGGCAAACAGCTCTCCCCTTGCACAAAATGGGCTGGGACACAGACCAGCTTCTGAGATAACAAGCTTATCTTGAGGCTGAAGAGACAGATTCCCCAGAATTCATTCCTTCTGGTTCTGAATTCCTTAATCATAAACTTCCTGGGGCACGAGGAGAAAGTTGTGTCCCAGTCTTGCTTCTAAGCAGGAATTAAACTTATTTAGGAAGGCTGAAAGCCATTCCATGGATGAGGACTCCAGCCACTACTTGGCTCTTCTTCCTCTTCCAGAGGCACAGCACTGAGGAAAGGTGGACTTGTCACTGCATTCATTCAGTGTGGTCCATGCTACGAATGAAGCAAGTTTAATGGATATAGCACTCGGGTGAAGTTAGGTAGCTCCCTGTCCCTGGTCAAAAGAGGTGAAATACAGTTAAAAGCCATCCTACACACTCCTGAATATAGACACATAGGAAATGTTTGGGTTCAAAACATGTAAATCCTCATTGTAATAGTTATACACATTTTAAGGTCCAACACCAAGGGAAAAGAAAAAGGAACAGGAGATTTAACAGTTGCATAGCTATCTATTCCATGTCCCTGCTCTAGATATTTGCGAAAGGTTTGCCACTGAGGATAACTCATAAAATTATGTGAGAGGATGTTGATGTTGTAATTCAACCTCAAACTATCACCTAAAAAGATCAGATTTTACACTGAAAGACTCCTAACTTATAAAAACTGGTAGGGAGATGGTATGTATTTTCTATGAAAAGAAATAGAAAATATAAAATCATACGCAAGCTAAATTTACTATTAACTTGTTTTCAGCACCTCCTTGGGAATGTCAAAACATTTTTTTCTCCACAGGTTTTTATCTCTAAATGAAGGCATTTGTAATTATTTTTCTTTTAAATTCAACTAATTCTAGTCTTTAGCCTTTCTATACTATACCTGTTAATTTTGGAAATACAGAAGTAAATTCATTGTGACACCTGAACAGGGGCTAATCACATCAGTTCCCATAAATAGTAACAGCAATTGTACCACTAAATCTCCTTGCCTCGAAATGAATATTTAACAATAAAGTCAATGCTCTCAGTTTGCTTATAAGTTGTGACAGTGTGAAAAGAAAAATGAAGTTGCTTTGTAATTAATGTTTTAAAACTAAATTCTCAATTATATAGAGAGAGTAAGAATTCCATAACATACTGAAATGTATGTTGTCAGTTATACCCATATTAACATCCTAACATTTTCCTCACATGGAGATGAAATGCATCATAATGTCTCCTCGGGAACTGCAGTGATGGATCAGCATCGGGCTGTGTCAGCATGCTCTGTTATTGATGACTTTTGCACCAGCATTTCACTCAATTCAGAAATGTCTGGGTAGTTTTTAAAGTTTGCCTCAGTGAGCAAATCATTTCCTCAGATACCTTAAGTGAGAGATAAGAAAACAGAAAAAATACGTATTTTTGGAGTAAAACATTTTCTTTTTTCTTTCTTTGTGTTCAGTTTCACATTGGCATTACAGTAAAATATTCAAACATAAAAAGCACCATTTTTACATAACATATATAAAAGGTAACTGAACTCATGAGAAGAGGGTGCTGAGGGTAGGCCTCATTGCTCTCCTCAGCTACCTGAAAGGAGGCTGCACTGGTCTCCTTTTTGAGGTGATAAGGCACAAGGAAATGGCCTCAAGTTGCTCCCAGGGAGGTTTAGATTGGACATGAGGAAGAATTTATTCATGGAGAGGGTGGCCAAGTGTCTGAGCAGGCTGCCCAGGGAAGTGGTGGAGTCACCATCGTGGCTGTGGCACTAAGGGACATGGTTTAGTGATGGGACCTGTAGGTCAGGGTGGTGGTTGGACCTGGGGATCCTCACGGTCTTTCCTGACCTAGATGATTCTGTGATTTTATTCTATTTCCCAGCACATGCTGCTTGGCACACTATACTTTTAGATTTCTCATATAAAAGTGCATAGTAATTTTGACTGACATCGTTAAAACTCGTATTATACACCTAACTAGACACTCCTATTGACAGACCAGCTGAAGCCGATCCCAGATGGTATGTAACGCGAAGCTACCAACACAGGGAAGCTCTCTGCAATGACTTGAGCTACATCTGAACAGCGTTACAGGTCATTACTAATCCCTGACTGATTGAGTCCTCACACAGATATTTCAATAAAGAAATATATACAATTTTAAGTTGTATTGTGCAGTCCTGTGAACCACTGACTTACTACATATTTCCATTCAAAACAGTTCCAATGCTTCTAAGTAACATTTTAGAATAAAGTCTGTTCTTGTAAAAAACTAGAAATACTAAGTTTCAGACTGATACTGAGATGGCCATTGCAGACAGTCTCCTCCTAGGAGCAGACAGTTACTGAATCAACTTACAAAGTTGTAATGTCCTGAAGCTATATCTCTTTTTCTGTTAAGGGACACCTCTTGTTGGCGACCACCAGCTAAGTCATACTATTACCAAAAATAGCATGGTCCAATTTGAAATATGAAAATATCTTTAAGGCTGCCTCTGATGGGGAATACTCCACAGTAAATCTAAAAAAATAATTTAAAAAATGGCCAAGGTGCACAAAGTAAAGTAGCTGGTAATTTCTGCGGCAATTTGATTGATTTAGTTTTAGTTAGGAACTGCATTAACTACTCTGGTACTATTAAGGAGAAATATACTTGCATTGAAAGGCTTCCTGACAAGTGGAAATGCTAGACAACATAAGAGCCTCATGAGGTTTGGCAGATACCTGACTCCATGCAGAAACAAATAGTGACATGGTCTGATTCAACCATTCTTGACATAAGAGATTTCCATCAGTAATGATGGCAAAATTGGCCTTTGAACAGACAGAATGCATGGGGGGTACACATAGTTATCCAAACTTTTGTCACTTGGGGCAACAACCACTGTCTTGCACAAAATACAGTCAGAAGATTCATGTATGACTGAACATGGGTGCAGTCTTTAAGTGTAAAGTTATTTTTCTATTTTTTCCTGCTCCAAAGTGGCTAATTTTCACTAGCAAATCACAGATAACTTTTGGTATGAACACTGCAAGAATATATATTTTTTTAAATGCAGTAAAATATTCAAGCATCTCACGTCTTGATATCACCTTTTCTTCTTCTTTGCTAGAAAACTAGATAATGAATTGAATTTCAAGAGAAGCAAAGGGGCTATTACAGCTATATTTTACTTTTTTATTTCCATAAATGATACAATGCAGAAACTGAATGATTCCTTTGGTGGCATTGATGAGAGTTTGTTCTCCAACACATTCTTCCATGCAGTCCTGTTTTTCTCCTTCTTTTAAGAGTCAGGAAACTTAACTCTGTCTTTATGTTGGTATGCATTATGTACTCACTTCAGTGAATTCATAGCAGATCAAAAAGGAAAATAGCAGCAGCAGAAGTCTTTTAAAAAAATAATAATAATTTGCTAGATAATGTCAGAAACCTACTCATTATTTTTCTTTCTCTTAAAAGACGCAGAATAATATATTTTCTTTATAGCTTCCACCCTTTTTTGTTATTTCTTATAGTAAGTTCTTTTAGCTTGTCATAACTGGGGAAAATCTGATGTTGCAGAACATTGTTAAACCACTAAAACTTCCCAATAACACTATTTCTTTCTCCTTACTTCAGACCTTTCCTGTCCTGTGTTTCCAGGAGCACTCTAGCTGAATTCTGTCTGCTTCCTCCTCTCCTCCTTTTCTTATACCTACAATGTTCTTCACCTTTCAGGACTGTTGTTAATTCTCCCAGGTAGTGAGCAGGTTAGGTCAGGGATGGTGCCTCTGACCTAACCTCCTTACTGCCAATGATGCACTGCCAAGTGATAAAGACTTCACAATGCTGCACTTCTCATCACTTTTTTCCCCCTACCACTTTAAGATTATGAGCCAACTCTATATAAAATTTCACAATGATAATTCATAAATCTCAATTTGTTGAGGCCAAGCACATTTTTTTTCCAGCACATAGAAAAGCAAAATGAGCACCTGAGAGGATAGTACTTTGAACTACAAAATACATACATTTACTGAGAATTAAAAGTAAAATTAAGAGAGATTGTGTTTCCATCCTGGATTTATTAGCAGGACTGAGAAATAACAGAAAAAATTCTGTGGCTTCTATGATTTTACGATACTACTTCAGATACAAACTCTATTCTTCAGTAGATAATTCCTTTTTTGAAGTCATTTATAAAGTACAGATGCTGATCAAAGCAAGATCAGGATAACATGTTTTGAACCTCAAAAGTATCATCCCATAATGGGTTAATTGTCTATGGTCACCTTTCACCAGTTTAGACCTTATTTGATTTACTAATCTATAAACAGCTCAAATGTCAGAGTTTTATTACATCCTAGTATACAATCTACAAAAACTGATTCCAAAGAATATTTATTGAACTAGGGTGAAATACACAGGTTTAATATGTAAAACATCACTCTCCTCTTCTCTCTTTCATGTAACACTCCTACAAATTAGTAAATTCCAGATGTAAGACGGACCCTTGTGGACAAACCACATTTGGGAAGCCAGAAGTGTCACAAATCATAATCCCAGCTCTCAGGCTGCTGCTCAAGACTGAAAGCTTCAAGTATGAATGAGAAACTTTCAAGAGTTTGAAGAAATTAATATATGTTGAGATATTATGGATGTCACTTGCAGATGTAATTTTAGGGTTTTCTGGAGCTCATATTTCTCAGAAGTTGTGACAAAATGCAAGATGTGCATAACTCATTACAGTGTATTAATAAAGCAGTGTTCCTACGGCTCTTCCACAACTATATGCTCTTTCTCCACTTTGATTCCCAAATGGCATCCAGAAGTTCCTAAAATATATTTTTGTATGTTAAAAGAATAAAAGACACAAGCGGGCTGAAGAAATATTACTTCTTACAAGCTGATGAGATGATCTGCTTAGTATTATTTTTTTCATTCTCAACTTGCACCCATGTGGCACAAACCTCTGGTCTCACAGTTGTAAATAAATAAACAAACAAGTAAATAAATAAATACCAGTAACCAGTAACATACAGGTAATTACCATTCAATGAAAGCTCGTATGAATCTCTTATGAAGGCTTTTACTATGACTTCCCAGAACAAAGGCTTTGCCTGCATTCCTAGAAAATCTTACAACAGAAATATGAGAGTAACTATTAGAAAAAGAAATAATTTAAGAATCTCAATTCAAACCTACTGAAACTCTCAATCATACTTTTTAGGCTTTTTCCTACATTAAAAGTCAGTTCACAATTAACCTCTCTCAGAGGGTACTCTTCTAGCATGCAAGTACCTTTTCTGGATTTGACTGATCACTTGAAAAAGAGTGATCAGAGAAAAATACTGATTTAGCAAGCCTTGGAAAGACACCCAATTCTATACGCACTCCAATAAGGTATGAAGGGCAGTAGGGCTTAAAGGTTCCTTTGAATAGTAGCCCATCTACAGAGCTGCCACATTTTGGCTTCTTCCCATCCTCTTTAGCACCCCTTATGTTAAACTGACTTGTTTTCCTGTTTCCTAACTCGGAAACACTTGACAATTTCAATGCACCAGCACATCATCCTCCAGGAAAATAAAGGCAAGCAGAAAAGTGTTGTATGGAAAAGGTGATAAGAGAATGGTTTAACGCAAACATACAGCAGTGAAACATTCCTTACAATGTCACAAAAGCCAACATACTAGAAAGAAAAGTTTGTTTTCAACAAGACAGGTGGAGAATAAAGAAGAAAATTTGGTAGGGAGAAGCCAGATCTAAAAAAACACAGCTTTGAAGGGTAGTCAATAAAAGAGGAGTTTTAAAAGCAGCAAAGCTAAGTTGAAGAGGATGGTAAGGAAGAGAAGATGGCAAGTAATAGCTTTGAAGTGGTCCCGCCCTTTCACTGTAAAATAATATTTAAAGAAACAGCTCATTAAACCAAGTGATGAAATATCATATTCCTTTCTTTGCTGGGGAGGGGGAGTGTAAATGATGAGGATAGATACTGTTTAAGAATATAAAAATTGTACTGTTAGTTGGTCTGTTGTAGCAGCACATGTGAAACAAACTACATGAGAAAAAGAAAACAGGTTATTATGGTTATGATTTTTTTCAGTTGTGAAGGCTACCCAGAGAGTTACATTTAAACTGGAAAAGAATTAGCTGAGATTATTATCCTGTACATTTCAACAAAAATGAAGTTTTCTCTGATGATTATCACTAGCTTGAGCAACCCTGTAAGTACCGATCAATATTATTTTACATTAATAATATTGTATATAAAAATATTGTAATTACAGTATAAAATCAATACAATAGTCTTATATGTGCATTCAGAGAAAGGAACATGCTTTAATTAATTTCCTGTTAGGACCACTTCCTTTTTGTAGGTAATTATCAACAACCAATATTCTGAAGAAGGATGCAAGTAGAATGAAAATATAGCTCTGAAAGACAGTAAAAAAGAACTTAAGTGATAACATCTTTTATCACTAAGCATCTTCCCTCTGCCCTACAGTTGCAGTTCTGATGATGCTGGGAAGCTTTGCAAGTTTGCTGAAAGTTTTATTCTTTCTTATTTTACAGTGTGAGTGTGACGTCCTGACCCCCATTACCTTTCCTCTAAGAAGACTTCCAGAAACCACCTCCCCGGCAGTTTTCATTGTGGGTGCACAAAACTTAACATTTTTCTCGAGGAGTGATAAATGTAGCCCGGTAAAATCATAGACTGGATGTCAGATTATGGTATTGACAATGGCTCCCTCTTGTGATAATGCACTGAGTTCAGATCCATTCTCAGATATTAGACTGGATGGCTAGTTTAAGAGTGCAAACGCTTCATGAGAAGGTTAGGGAAGATCAAGAGGATTGTGCGTTGGTTGTGTACTATCTAAGAAGCTGAGGATTTGTATGCTTGTCCTAAATATTGGGAAAAAAAATAAACCTGGAAGTTGGGATGGAAAATACAAGCAATGACATATGACTGATCATGTAAACATTTTAAATGCTTTTATTATTATTGTTACTTTAAACAAAAGTTATGAGAACAGTCCTAAACCTTCACAGAAGATTAGAAATCCAGGAGATCAGGAAGTAAAAGTACCTGATGTCAATACTATGAATGTTCTAATAAATATATAATATTGAATTTATGAAGAATTATAAATGACAATATTTTTGTTTGAAGATATTTCAAAATGCTTAGGTATGGACAGAGCTCTTCAACAGCTGCTTCTTTTTTTGACTCAAATCTCTTTTCAATGCACTTATGAGAATACCGTCTATCAAATCTTCAATAAACACACACTCTCATTAAAGCCAAATCATCTCTTTCCCTTTTGAAAATAATTAAAATACCATTGTCTGATTTCAGCCAAACAGAAAGAAACACCATGTTTGTCTAAGTCAATTTCATTCCCTAAGTAAAGATCAGGGAAAACAAACACAACAGGGTCTGCAGGCATTCAGAAACTTGAGACTCCTGAATAAACATTTTTTCTAGTATTCCTTACTTTCTCCTCTCAAAGGTAAAACCCAAGGAACAAAACTAGCTCTCTAATAGGCAGCTTCAAAACCAAACTTCATCCACTGCCTGAAATGTAAACTAATTGAAAATGGAAATTATATACTGCAGACAAAAGGTTACTTGAATGCAGGCTACCCTTTCAGCTGACTGCAGCACATCAGCAGGCTGGGAATACCAAGTTTTATTATCCCTACCCACTCTGCTCTGGCCATTTCCACAGGTACTGCATCTGGTATAAAGTGCTAGTGCAAATGTCAAACTGACAGAAGATGCATACAGATATCTTAGAGTAACTTGAATTAAACAGCCATTGTCATTGACCTTTGCTGTTGAATATTCCTAAAATTTCATCTAAAGCCAGACAGTTGGCTGCATGAAATCCAGGCATTCTTGCATTGTGGTATCATCCATTTGTCTACCCCAAATATGTTACTACTAGGATAATACAGTCTTCAAGGAGAAAGAGCAAACAAACATTTTTTCATTAGCTCCAGACAGTTGTTTCTTATAGTAGAACTCTAAAGATGTTTTTTCTCCAACTTCTTCTCCAACAAGGCTTTTATGCACCTTATTTCCATTTCACATTTTGGCTTATTCAGTACCATTTTCCATAGTAATAACTCTAAAAATCTGACTGCACACAAAGTGATCTGTAAACTTGAATGAACTGATACAGATTTTTCTAACTTTACTAAAATTTACTTAATTTTATATCACACCACCATTATATGTTTAGTTTTGTATAAGGTATTTAGGATCTTCTCAGAGTGCAGGCAGGCGTCTCTAAGCATGTTTGCCATTAGAGATTTAGCAGCACAGTGACAACTGGCACCAGCCTGCAGCCTCAGAGATTCCAGGCACATTTCTAATGGCTGCAGCATTTCAGTGCTCTCAGACAAACGTTTGGGCCAAGACAGACCACATGCGACACAAGGAGGCAAGAGAGGGAAACACTAAAAGACCAGAATAATTGGGCGCTGTTTCTATTATGGCTTTGCTGACTTCTACATGCACATTAATCTCAGTTAGGCTTCATGCAGAGCAAGGAAGCCCAAATGGATAGGTTGTCCCAACCTGCATAAAGACAAATACTGTAGGTTTCCATTAAAATACCTAGCATACCACAGACTTATTTTTGAGTGTGTGGGAAGAAACTTTCTAAACCCTCAGTTGAGGGAAATGGCAGGCTTACCTCCTTTTGAGATAGCAGCCTATCAGAATAGAAGTTGGAGTTACAGCAGTAATTGCAGATTTCTCTGGGTTTCAGAAAAAGTTATAAAGCTTATGTTTATGCCAACTATTACTCCACCTGGTGCTCCTGGGATAATGGTGGTTAAGGGAAAGTGTAGATAATACTGCATGTGAAAGCATTTTCCCACATTTATTTTGTAACATTTTTAAGCACCCAAAGAAGAGGGAAAATCATAATGCCCCCCTCACATTCATTGGCCAGCAGTATCTACTATTGAAATGTTCATATTGTATGAGTGATATCTAGAGACTGGATGATAGGAGGTATAAAATGAGTTTCCAATATATTCCCTTAAGCTTTCACAGAGCTGGAGTTAGCTGTACATAAGGTATTGGTGTGCTGATGGATACAACAATGTATGTACAACGAGGGATTCAACAGAAGAAATGCATGTGCACTGTAAGATCAAACCACTAAGCATATCCCATTATTTGTTATCCAAGTCTAAATTATTCCCAGAAACTCCTACTAGACAAAAGAAATTCATATTAGACAGAACAATCTAAATCCACAAAATAGAGCTTTCTTCACTGTTTTATGTTTAACTGTGTAGAAAACTAAAATTCAGTCCTCTTTCCATACCTCAGTGCTATTACCCCCATTGCCCCCATTACCCACTGCCTGCCTGCCTGTGCGTCTGTCAGAGGGATGTCACTGGGGTTGCGAACGGTGGCTGCAGGAAGCAGATAGTTTATCTCCACTGGCTTTTGCCAACACAAGAGGATTCACCACT
Source organism: Aythya marila (assembly GCF_965140915.1). NCBI lineage: Eukaryota > Metazoa > Chordata > Aves > Anseriformes > Anatidae > Aythya > Aythya marila. The sequence continues at coordinate 27,883,269 of NC_139045.1, read as the reverse complement.
GTGTAATTCCAGCTACTTTATGTCTTCTCCATAACACTGAGATAAGCAGATCAGTCAAAACAAACCTTAAAAAAAAAAGGGGGGGGGGGGGGATGACAACTGGCAAAACTCATTTACCACTAGTTCAAAATCAAATTAACCTTGTTGGTTTTTTTCCACCAGATCTTTTTTTGACTGATCTTTTTAGTAATGCAGTAAGCATGAAAGACAACATAAATCTACTTACTAATTCCAATACCATTTTTTATATCCTAGCAACACATAATTTGTGCACATAAATACACACATGACTAGGAAAATGTACCTGTAAATTTGCATTCCAATTGTTTAAATACTTTTAGAGTTTGCTTTCCAGTGAAATGTTCTCAGTTTCAAAGCCTTTGTGAGAAAAATCAAGTTCTTGACATCTGTGCAAAAAGAAAAGTGAAAAAAGGAACCCAAGTACAACTTGCTGTTCCCAAGCCCTAATTTCACTCTAGCTGTGGCTTTTAAACAGGAAACCTCTGTTCCAAGAAGATGTGCCAAACAGATAGTCTGGCCATGTGAAAATAAACAGCCTTCCCACTCATGCTAATAGGTGAGCAGTCAGATGATTTGGAAAAGCAAAGATAACTTTTGAAAATACAGACCATAATTACATAGCCAGATGAGTTAGGCTGGGAAAAAAAAATACTTTTTTTTTTTCCCCCTAACAATTTATCATGTCAACATTTTTGTATTTTCTAATTTCTCTTAAAAAAAAAAAAAAAAAAAAAAAAAAGTTTTGCTTGTTTAGCAAACAAGCATCTCTTATTGATATGATTTAAAAGCACCCACAAAGTCTATTGCAATACACCACAAAATAAATAAATAAATAAATAAATAAATAAATCAGGTTATAGCTTTATATTTGATCCCTTATAGTCAAAGAACAATTAGCACTGACTTGGAATGGAAAATGATGTAGTTCCTCCTTTATGTCCTTTAATATCACCCAGATAGAACCTATGTGTTTTCTGATATGGCCACAGGTATAGCTATAGCTATGTTTAGAAATAAAAATAAATATAATAATAAAAAACAACAACAACAACAACAAAAGATGATACTACAATGTATTTTTATTTGTAACAGAGGACAAAGAAGCCCTTGTCTTCTTCCAGCATCAGGTATTTGCTGCCAAGAGCCTGGCAGGCTGATTCCTCCTGCCCTGAACCCAGACAAATACCCTCGGTTCCCCTGACCTGGTTCAGCACAGGGTGCCCCCTGTGTGGGGATGGGCTTTGGTTCTGAGGTAAAAGGATCAGATAAAGCTGATCCTTTATCTGCCACTCGCATGTGCCAGTACCAGTTTGTGCTCTGGGGACTGCCAGGAGCAGGGCTTCCTTCCAACTAAGGGGAAGAGCTTGGCATCGGATGATGGCATACTCTTAGGAATAACTTTGGGGTTGCTTGCTAATTCTGTTCTTGCTGTGCACAGAGTGCAGGCTTACACTGACAGGATTTACTTGCAGGTCTTTGATATGTTTTCCCAGCATGTTTCTCTTATCTGGTGCTAGCATGTGCTTTTGCAGATGAGTCTCCAACCATCGTAGTTTGGCAATAGCCCACCTGCCACAGGAGCCCGCTGATGCCCAGCACGGCCCACTCAGCCTTCTTCACGGAGGTACTGCCAGCAGCCAGAGACATCCGCTGGGCTCCACGTCAAATCATAGAATCACAGAATTGTAGGGGTTGGAAGGGACCTTGAGAGATCATCGGGTCCAACCCCCCTGCCAAAGCAGGTTCCCTATAGCAAGTTAAACAGGTAGGCATCTAGAAGGGCCTTGAATATCTCCAGAGAAGGAGACTCCATGGTACTCATCAGGGCTCATTTCCAACTGCCCAACATCAAGAAATAAACTGTACACCTCATGCTACTGTCCTGATGGAAGAGCTGTCCTTTTTAATGAGACTTACAGCACAGGCAACCCAGCTTCTGGTTTGTTTGTCATCGCTTTAGGGATGGTGGATCAACAGCTTCAGCTCCCAACTGCCACAGGAAGGCCAAGTGGCCCCAGCATTTGAAGCACTGGAGGCCAGTCTTGGTTGACAAACATTCCTCAGCATCAGCCTTTTATCTCAACAAAACAGCACAGTGGATCTTTTATGGTTCTTCTGTCCACAAGTCCATTCAAACTTTGATGCAACTGTCACTAGAATACAGGAAGCTCCATTTTGACAAGGTTTTTCTTTCAGATGGCTTAAAACTCGACAATTTTGGAGTTGCACTTGTCTATACTGGTTAAAGGGAAGCCTTGCTCCCATTCAAAAATACTCATTCACATTTCATAGTGGACATGTCATTCCTTTGTAAGAGAACATATAGCGATTATTTATCGTTATATTCTTGCACAAAAAAATGCCTTTAAGCATTCTGATAGAAATTATGACCATGTGTTCAGCATGTGTATAGCTGAATCTTGTATGATGCAGAACAAAAATAATCAAGTTTTGACATTTGATTCTTCTGCATTGTAACATATGAGGATCTCAAATTGATATAAAAAAATCAATATTTAGAATTGTTTCTGTAAATTGTTGTTAGAAACAGAATTTCACTCTACTGTTGAGTTATAAAGTCATTAGTATCTTATAGAAATAAGTACTGCTGGATTTTTGAATTTTAATCCATATTAATTGCTTAGACAGGTAAAAACATGGAGCAATATGTAGACAGCAAAATTAAAGATAGATAGGTACAGTTAATGTTACAGATGTTGAATACAACATCCAGAACACACACATAGAACAAATAATAAAAATAATAACAATAATAATTATTATTATTAATAATAATAAAACAAAAAAAATGGATAGAAAAATTATGTGTCACTGACAATTTCTATGAACAGAAGGTGTCCCTTGAACTAGACAGTTTTAGGTGTAAACATAAGTAAAGCCAGCCTCAGAGCTCTTTCAACACTCTTATAACAATGCTAGAGCAGTACCTTTTTTTTGGCTTAGCAAAAACTATGTTATGTGCTTGGCTGACTCACTAGCATTGGTGGCTCATGTACTGAGATAACAAAGACAGTTTTTGACAGTCTGTGTATGGTCTAAGCTGAGCACTCCTCAAACATTAACTGCAGGAGCAGCAAAGCCTACAGAGAAAGTCTGAGTTAATCTTTATAATATCCTATTTTTGATATAATTGTTAATTATTCCTAGAAAGGGAGTGTCTTACCTTATATTGAACTCATTATTTTTCAGTGTATCATAATAAAATTATACCCTTTTTTTTTTTTCATTTCTAATATGCCTGCTTTTAAGTCATATTTTGATAAGCACAGAATACAAATTAAAGAAGTAAAATAAATAGAATCAACAAACAAGAGTCTAGAAAGTACCTACTATGAACGGAGGATATACCGTGATAACAGGGAACCTACAGATTGGCAAGTCCAAAGGCTGTCCTCATCCTTGATGATGTATATGCACTGTATAGTCACTTATTTATTCCTCTAATATTTTTTTTCTCATTGTTCTCCTTGTATTTCTCTGGCTGTTCCTTGTACAGCCCCTCTCTTACCTTTCCTTCTCTATCTATCTCAGTTTTTCTGTTTCAGTTCAATCTTGAGCCTATGAGTTCAAGCTCATGGATATACCTATGCTGCATAAACTGCCAGGCTGACTTAAATAAATGAACTCCTTATTTACGATGCCCAACCCATCACAGCACATGATTCAGCAGGTTATAATTCACAGAAGGAACTGATAGCTCAGATCCTCAGCATTCTGAAGTTAACAAACAAGGCTAATATACAGCAGATGATGTAAAGGAGTCAGCTTTTCATCATTCAGACAATTGAAAGACCTGCCAAAAAGCAGAATTTTGTAACAGTTAAAAGCAGCAAAGGGTATAAAACCAGGAACAACTGTCAAATTATTGAATCAATTTAGTGGTGCTTTAGAAACCATTTTAGTACAATCTTCCTCTGATCCATTCCCTCCAGTGTGTGAACTCTGTTTAAATACATAGCCTGACTCTTGTTTAATGTTTTTTAATCATAAAAACTGTGTATAGCAAGGAAAATACAGCATATTAATTAATAATATTATTTCCATTAATATAGTCTTTAAAACAATGAAGGCAAAATTCACTTGTAAGTCTTTCTCAAGAAATGGTGCCGCAGTTTAATTTTATTATGTGCTAGCTGTAAAAAGCTGAAAACTAAGAATATAATTGAAACCAATGATATATGTTCCACTGCATTAACACAAAAACCTAAAGTTAATATCTTACAAAGCTTGTATTTACTTAACTTGGCTGATGTAGTTACCTCACGTTATCAGTAATAGGAACAATAATTGGATTGAAACTGTAGATGTTATAGTTCCATAAGTCATTTTTTGACCCTTGCACTTTATTTGGTTTAGTCAAACTTTTTTTTTATGAGATCAAATCTTTTCCGCCACTTACAAAGCTGGAATTTAATTAAAGCAGATTTTTTATTTTTTTTTAAAGTTTGGATATTGCCGTTTCTAATTTTCCAAGGCTTTACTGAGTTGAGTATATTATCTACAGGGTCAAGTCCACAGTTCAGTTTCAGAAGTGTTCAACAACAGCTATGACAACAGTGTCAACGTGTAAGGAGGTGCCTCAGCAAAAGCAATAAGATCTTACACTAAATGTGGAAATATCCTTCATGACAGTTCTCGCTTCATTGCCAGCATACTTCCCAACGAGAGGAACAGGCATGTTGGTATGTAGAATATATGTCTGTTTTGTATTTTTACGTGTTCTGTACTCTTTTCTTTCTCTACAATTTCATTTTCTCATTCCTATAGAAAAGCTAGAAAGTCATCAACTGTTTTTACTGCCAATAAACAACCTAGATTAGAGAAAATGCATATAGATTTAAAAAAGAAAAAAAAGAAAAAATAAAAAAAAAAAGAAGAGGAAAAAGTAAAACTTAAAATTACAGATTTCATTATTTTCAACTCCCACTTAGTTCTTATTCTAATCTCTGTTCTATCTTTGTCTGAGCTCTGAAGTTAAAAGCCCCGTTTGGAGAAATTAAGGATTTTTGTTTTATTTTCAGTCTCACATTTTTCTTCCATCCTGTCTAAAGCTGTGATATATACATTTACTCCTTATTAGTTCCTTATTTTCTTAGTCTTCCCACACAAGTCAACAACCATTTTTGTGGAGGAACCTGCTACAAGTTAGTGAAGTCCAAGCCACACCAGTTTAATGGATCCACTTTATAAAGATTCCTGTAGGGCCAGAATTTTGTTTAGAAAATAAAATTCTGTAGAATCCAGTCATTAAACTACTTTCTGTACACATTTTGTTGAAAAAGCTAGGCTAAGAAACATTACACAACCACTGAATACCAGCTCTGGCACTGATTTGTTTTCCCTGCCCGGTGAACTGGTATATCATGAGGCACATTATTTAGGTTTCATCTTTAGAGTGTTTTTATAGATAAAACTTATATATATATATTTAAATCCTTTCAAAAATTGTATCGATCTTCCCTATCTTTTCCAAGTTAATCATATTTCCAAAGCCATCAGAATTCATTACAAAGATCTGGAGTTTCACTGGTCTTCAGTAAAATGTCAACAGTTGTATCTCAAGTGGTATAATTTTATAGTATTTTAGTAGTGTCCCTGTAAACACATAGTAACAGTGAAGGCTGGTCCAAGTTCTCTACAAGGGTGTCAACCTTTGTCTTTATTTTGTCCCTACCAACATCTCTTCCTACACCTACACAATTTCTTTTACTCATTTCTATCCAGCTCACTACAGTCTGCTTTCAAAATGATATTATGAACTGCGTGAATAACCCATGTTTTGTTAGGTTAGTCATATTCAAAAGGCATTGTCCTAAAACAAGTCTCCCTCTATTGAAAATATATGATAGGCATGTCAGCCTCTGAGGAAAATTTCTCAAAAATCATAGCACTGAAGACTGAAGGTTCCATGTAACCTTAATATGAAATAGTCCCTATGACAGAAGCAAAAGATGCATCTTACAAAGGTAGAGTGATCTTACAGTTCTCCAAATAAATAGGGGCAGCATATTAGATCACATGGGAATGACAGGTCATTTAGGAACACCTTCCCAATATTACTGAACAAGAAGACTCTTCTGCACACCAGCACCTATAACTCTGTTCTGAAGATTCCTGTCATATGATGACACCAAACACAGTGATTGCTTTTGAGTTCATTCTTTCCTCATTTTTTTTTCTTTTTAACTCTTGTTCCTCCCTGAGACATGTATTTCTGTTTCCCACGGTCAAACAAGGTAATAAACATGGTTAGGAAAACATGATGATTATGTTCCATGGCTCTGTAGTATGACTTTAATGACCAAAAGAAACTTGAACTTTAAAGATGGCCTAAGCACTGGGAGACTTATAAAAAATAGCTTTGCATTGTATTTGTCACAAAACTAAAGAGTTATTAAGCTCTTCTTTTTATATAGGAAATTGTAAAGAGTCAAACAAGAATGTGTTGCTTTCCGAAATGTTACTTGGATCAAAATAAACTTAAACATATGGAATTTATTCACTCACAGCTTTTAGCACTTGATTCCAGTTTGTCTGGTAGTTTTACTTTTGTTTTAAGTATTCAAAAGAGGAGGTACCAGTTTTTCAGTCACAAAAGAGAAACATGCGAGGGGTTAACCCTCTGTGTTCTTTGGCTTTATTACAGGTATCTCACCAGAATTTGTGTCTACTTGTAAAGCTTCCATAAAGTATTAAGACTTCAATTAGGCATAGACCTTCTATTTTTCACAAATATTGCACATTTCTCTGTTCGTGACAAACATAGGACACAGGCAGAATATTCTGGTCTTCCATTGACCATGTCTCCAATGACTAGTCTCCAAGAAGACAGATAAGGTATTTTCTCAGTGGACAATGGACAATGTATAAATAGATTAACACTGCAGTATAATAATTTATGATAATGTTTTGTGGTTTGTAATATTAAATCAAATGACACATTTACTCTGACAGCTGCATATATTTGTTAATAAAATTGTCCTAATCCAGAATTAAGAAATATGAAGGCACACACTTTTTAAACATGTCTTAGTGTTTATGACTTTTTTCTCATTTATCAGCTCACTCTTTGTAATGTTTGTTGTACCTCAGCACCAGTAGATGGCTCTGCTTGTATTCTGTCCTAAAGGTATGACAACCACGTAAAGACATACTGCCAATGATGGGAAAAAAAAATGCATTGTGCTAGACAGTTAAAGAACTTATACGCCAACAACTTTCAGTGGGACTTCACAACTTTCAAAAGCATTACCAACTATCAGTAAAATCTGTGCATTTTTCTTTTACTTTGCTCAGATAGATTTTTCTCTTTGGGCCTAATGTCTACGATTTTATGATTATATTTAACTGATCAATGATGTATAGGTCAAAATATCATTTAAATAAATGAATATACTATACATATATACACAACTATACAAAATATATCCATTTGGCTTCTAACTTTCCTGAAAGAACTTGTAGACAGTTATGTATCAAAAAATGCCATCAACTGTAGAGAACTTCCATAAATTGGGATCCTTCTTTAATTGCATACTAATTTATTTCTTCCAGCTAAGAAGTGCATGAAAGATAAATTAACCTTATTGACATATGGGATAATGGAAGAATTTGACTCCCTATATAGGAAAAGCTGTAAGCTTTGAATCCGTATCTAGATTCAGGCAGATACATATATGTTACCTGTTGTATAGAAAAAAAAACATGCATATAGTCAGCCAATAAGATATTTTTCAAAAGAAACACAGGTGTAAGTTCATGTCTGATTGGAACAGATCATTCTTACGTTTATTGAATAAAATGGGATAAGTACCTAGTACATCATACATACCTATATTTTAAAATAATTGAATAATAATTGAATAATATTAAAAATTGATTGTTTAGAAATCCTCTTTACTCAGCATGTAGCTAATACAATTAGAGGAGACTGACGCTTTAGTTTATATAAATGCTATTTGTGTTTTTCAGACCAAAATTTTGCAGCAAACATACCTGTCCTTTAGAAATCAATAATATACAGAATAACTCCCAAAGTGATCAGAAAGATTCTTCAAAAGGACCATTTTTCATAGAAGCTGAATCAGTACAGGTATGGTTTTTACTGACGTAGCCGTCTCATTCTAATAATTATTGTTTGTATCAGTATGGATCTGAATTTTAAAAGTCTTACAGATCCATTCACTGAGCTGGGTCTCTTATCTTGTTTACAATTACGTTAATATTTTACTAGGGCTTAAAATGCAACATGCTTTACAATGTACACACTCCAGTCCTGTCTGCCTAAATGGCATTGTTATAACTTCTTTGTGTCAGATTGCATGCATATTGCTTGCATCTTGTAGGCAGGTACAAGAAAAAAAAAATGTGTTGAGCTCTGTGCCTGCTCCTTGCACTTTCACCACTTGTCCCTGGGAGTCTCTAGCCTGGTGTGTACTGTACCTGCCATGAGGAAGGCAGCAACTGCAAAGCCTCAGGGAACCAAGATGCATTAGATCCTTCCAGCTTTAAGTGATTGACTTGTGCCTGAATCATTTTATGAAACTGTGATGATTATGAAGAAACCCCAATGGACTGTACACACAAATTCCTGGCAATCAGTAAGTGCTGGCTTCACTTTATTTACTACAAGCTGCTTCAATGTCGTGATTTGCTTTCAATTCTACACAACTTCTCTGTAAAAATGTGCTCCTTGGTTTTCAGACTTCTGGGAGGCTGCTTTTTAGACCTAAATCCTGTGAGCAACTGAACACTTTACATTTCCCTTGACTTCAGAACTTCCTCACTAACTGCTGACAGTGGCTTGACTGGTAATGTGATCGTTGCTTTGGTAATGCTGGGGCTTGCTCTCATACACGTTAAACCTTCCTCTACACAGAATGTAGTGTAGATGTGTACTACAAGTTTTACTGCTAAGAAAATCTACGCTATCCTACAGATACTTTTTGTTTTAATAAGGATTTTTTGCTATGCTGAAAGATTCACACATTGCTTAGAAATATATAAAATATATAGGATATAGACAGATAGGTATCCAGCTGAGTGCAGCATTACTTCAATAGCTGCTCTCGTAACAGTAAAAGCAAGCTGTAAACGCCTCCTAGAGCAAACTCTACGTGCGTGCTACTTAGTAAGTAAAAGGGCTTAAATTTGCATTCCTGCATGAGCGACAGCATTGTTCCCTTACCTGCTGAAGTTACTTAACCAGTTAGACCAGGATCTGGCATCCTTCTGACTAAAGACCTGACTTCTCTGGGAGAGCAATCCCTCTCCAACACCAGCAGAGCCAACAGTTTGCACTTTTTCCTAGGTGGAGCAGTAACAGTTCATGGAGCTGCCTTTCACAAACCTTGAAGTAGCTTTCATCCTGCTGGCTTTTGTCATTTTCTCCTTGTTTACCCTGGCATCTATCTACAGTGATCCCCATGACAACAAAGAAGGTAAATGAAATAATCTAAAATAAATACAGTAGTTTACAGCTTTTACTAACTAGTATTCTAATTATAGGTTTTGCGATTGATCTTGCTGGTAGACTTGTAGTACACGACACTTCAGTTTCACAAGTACCATGCAGAGAGCAGAGAGCAATCAGTTACATTATCAGTAAAAGTCACAAGCACAGAAATTGCGCTAAGGTATGAGACCGAGGGCTGTTCCAGCCCCATCTCCCCACACAGCCTGAGCTGTGCCAGACTGCTCAAAGCAGCACTGAAAGTAACCTCCCAATGAATAAGTGCTTGTTCTTTGCAAGGGAGCTTGCCTTTTTTTTTTTTTTTTTTTTTTTTTTCCCTAGCAACAGTTCTGCTTCGTGTTCGGAGGCACTATAAAACAGTCAGGCTGGGGATGTTCTTGTAATCAAGGTAAATGTTTATTTTTATTAGGCTGAGGCCAAGTCCTTGCTCCCTTTTGTAAGAGCAAAAAAAATGCCATTCAAAGCACGGAGGGTGTCTGTCTCCCTTTTAAAAGGTTTTGAAATCTGTGGATGTGAGGGGGGAGAACAACCTAATCCCCTGCTAGATCTACAAAGGAGATTTAACATAACCTTACAACATCAGCAGGGAATTCTCTTGTTACCACAGTCATCGCCATGCCCTCTAATCCCCTGCTGGCAGGAGCCTTGCCGGGCACTGGAGCAGAGCTGGTCAGAGGAAGCTCTGGCAAGCCCCACCAACAAAGCACAGCCTCTCCTCTTCCCATGGGATCACCCCAGTCCTACCCAACTTTACACTGAAGGCAAGGGGGAGGAAAAGAAGGGGTGACTGGAATAAGGCACCCAGCAATACAGCTGCTGGTTTCTGCCCTATCTGATCGTAACTCAACCTACATTAGTTTGGTTTCTGTCTAAATACCTCTCGTATGGATTTTTTGCTGAGCAACACCAGTGGACTGTTCTTAATGTGTGTTGTCTCATAAAACTTCAGGCTGCTTGATTGCTTGTAAAACACCAGCAATCCGCATGAAGGTAAATAAGTGTCACTGCTTCTGCAGCCCGCATCCCAAGTAGTTTTCTTTCTTACCCTTCTGCTGCCTTGGATTTTACATAATTTCTACACAGAAGGGGAAAGCGTTAGAAAACAACGCACATTTCTGAGGGCAAAGTATGGTTGCCATGAGAACTGACCTCATTCAGACAGCATGGACACAAACAGGTTTTCCTGAGAGAGGTTCATTGCACAGCCATGGCAGGAACAGCAGCTCCTTGCACTCCAGCAGGGACCAGGGAATGAAGCGGACAAGGTGTACGCTCCCTGTGGCAACAAGCAAACATCTGCAGGGCAATTTTGCACAGGCTTGCAGATGAAAACTAGATGCTGTTTCACCTGTTTGTAACTGAGATATGTCATTCAAGGTTAGAAAGGGAAATGAAGTGAATCATATTGATTTTAAACTTCTATGCCTCCAAGTGGGCTATGCAAGGACAAGGTTAGGTCTCCTTCCTTGCCCTCAGCTTCCACAGTAATTTACTACAGGGATTGCATATGAGTAGCTCTGGCAGTATTTTCTGTGTCAAAACTGCACAAGAACTTTCCACCTGTCCAGTTTTTACCCCCACGGCCATGCTTTTAGTTTGCAAAGAGAAAGCTAAAACTTCTGCTGAGCACTATATTAGAGTCCTGACGTAAGAGCTCGTGGGTGCCAAACGTCCTGCAGAGCTTGGTATGCTCAGCACAGCCAGGTCTGTCATTCCAGCTTAGGGCAGCTTGTGTCCGGGGACCTTGGTTAGAACTGCAATGAGAGCAAATTGCATTTATTCTGCCAACACAATAACCCCTGAATTCAGGCAATGTCTTCCTGCACTAATAGCATCTTGCAACCACGTTTTTTAAACTCTACTTTTAGAGAAGTGATTGGCAGAAAGAAAATCTAAAACATAGCCAGCTTTCTAAAAGACAGTAGCAAGAGGAGAATGAAAACTATTATCCCCCTTGTGCTAACAATGATGAGTGTCATATCAGAAACACTGCCTCGATTCAAACCTAAGTGATGCTTGGGTCACTTAGATGCTTTTGTCAGGAGCTGGTCAGCAAAGGACTTGAGGCATGCTTACTGTTACACAGCAGTTGGACACTGGGTCAGTATCTTCTATAAACAGCCAAAAGGGGGCAGTTTCCCTTGACTTCCATATAGCATGTTATCTGAACAGAAAAGAAGAGCTACAGCAGGATTTTCATCTAAACTTCAGTTATTTCGATACAGTAATTTAGGTGGGGAAAATTGTACTTTTGTGAGAAGATGTGTTTGTTTGTTTTATTTTCTCTTGTGGCCGGGAAGTTTGCATGATGGTTTTCCCACAGTATAGACCATTGCATGTATCTTCCAACTATCCAGGTAGATTAAGGAAAATGAGAAGTAGAAATAGTATAATGAATTTCTCAAGGTTCCCAAAAAATTTATAAGGGAAATTTTCCTAAAAAAAAAAAACAATCTGGCCTTGTTTTACAGTATTCAATCATGGCATTGTATAGTAAGTAAGTAGATCACATTGCATCCTTGCCAGAGTTGGGAGTTCTGTAAAATTATCCTCATGCAGTAATCCATGTGACGGTAAACATAACATATTCCTACAAGTTTCACTCAGAGGGTGATGAGGCACTGGAACAGGTTGCCCGGAGAAGCTGTGTATGCCCCATTCCTGGAAATGTTCAAGGCCAGGCTGGATGGGGCTTTGGGCAACCTGGTCTGGTGGGAGGTGTCCCTGCCCATGGCAGGGGGTGGAACTGGGTAGGCTTTACGTTCCCTTCCTACCCAAGCCACTTTGATTCTATGATTGCTTAGAATAAACAAGGTTTCCCTGCTCAGAAAGAAAAATGGTATCTGACAAATGAGTGAGACATGAGTGACAAGTGAGACCCTAGTAAGACAAATTCCCGCTAACATGACAACTGAGATACTCGAAGGACACTGAAGAAGTGCAGGAATTACGTCTTCACAGTGAAGAATGGACACTGCTAAAAAATGCCCAAGTGCCTCACTGGAACTGCCATCAGGAAATTTCTATAGTCAAAACCTGTTCTCTGCCTGTTTTGTTGTCAAAAGATGTGTATCTCCAAATCATAACCCTCAGGAGCATGAAACAATTAAGAAAATTACGGTTAAAATAAGGCATGTGTCCTTATCTTTATAGTATGCATAATAGCACTTCTGGAAGAGCTTCAAAACCAAATCCTACAGAAACCCTATATGTAAGATCAAAAAAATATTCATTACATGACTACAGAACCTTTTTTTGCTGACATTACTTATTGTTCTTTGTAAGTAGAGGTCTACAGGCTAACATCTGGTGCAACCAGAGGTACAGTGCATAGACTAGAGCAAAGGCTGACAAGAATATAAGCTGCTCGGAGATCTGTAGCAGGTCTGTCATTCCAAAGGAGCTTGCAGCACGTATTTCCAGCTGCCCTTTCAGGAGAAGCTAAACCCACAACCTATATGGAACACCAGTTTCATGCCCCAGTGCTGTCCTCTATAAGCAATAACTGTGAGGAAGCAGCCTGGCTTCTGGTTCTTTCCTTTGTGTAGCAGGTAAGCCTGGACTTTAATTCCTTAACTATTTGGCCTGTAACCCAAATGAACCAAACCACAGTGCCTCAAAGCAAAGCACAGTGTGCTTTACAGAGTTTTGTTTTAAGAAATATAAAATATTACAGATTTATTGTACAAAAGTAAAAGGGAGCAAGACACAATAACTTATAATGCATTTGCCACCAAAGAGACAGTCATTAGAAGAGCACAGTTTCAAACAGAGTTCATGCAATAAATCTCCCACTGGAGGGAGTTCTCTAGTCATCCTAAACCACGAGCTGTGCTATTTAGAGAAGAATTATCTTGCAAAGACCAGAAGCAACACATGGTTTCCTGGAAACCTTGCTCTCAGCAGTGTCTGTTAGCATTGAAATCTCAAGTCTGAAGATTAAAATGCCTGTCTCGCCATTCATACCTCTTTATGTGACAAGCTGTTCCAAATACAGGTGTGTGCAGGGGAGTTCTACAGCCTTAGTTGATTTTTGCCTCAGGGAAACTTCATTTCATATGCACAAATTGAATTTCAGTGGAATAAAGTTACCATTTTGCTCCATTTACACTACATAATCCAAATGGCAACACAGTAAGGAAGCTACTGGCAAGAAATACCCCTTGCCCCCTAACATCTATTTCTCCTCATCCATAAATCTGGGTTGTTTATTGCCAGAAAGAAAAGCAATTATACATATAAAACCAACGAATGAAGGATGGCCTATACTAAGCTATTATTTTTAAAACATGTTTAAATTAAAATGACTGAAGTTCTTCAAGATGCCTTATTTTACACAGGCACCCCAATGCCTTCACCCTCCCCACTGGCACAAAGTCCATAACTCTGCCACTAATACAGAAATCTCAGGAAGGTTTCTGTCTGTATTTAAGAGCGTGTTGTGGGATCCACATAACTAAAAAGGTGGACGTAAAGCTCGTGGTAAATGCCATCCTTCTGCAAAAGTACAGGAGACACACTGACTGTGTTAAAAACATATTTCAGTTTTTCAATGACTTGTTCCAGCCTGAGGACTCAGAATACCCTAAACTTGATGTCTAGCTATCCATACAGGAGAGATGCTGGCTGGGAAGTTAGTAAGAAAGGTGAGTTGCAAGCACAGCTCTGAACTTCAGCATCTCTCTGGACTTGGCACGACACTCATCAATCTGCTTGGGTAATGAAGCATCGAACCTTTGTAAACAAGCAGATGGAAAAGTAGCAGCCCTTTTTCTGCCATAGTCACCAACGAATTAGGAAGTCTGGGTCAGTTTAAGGACATTCACAAACCTGAGAGGATTTGAATGGCAGGATGTCCTTTCCAGGAGAGCGTGTGAGGTTAGATAGACTGCTGGACAGGCTCTGATGCCTGCTGCCAGGAGGCCATCACTGTGTAGGCATGCAAGCTCCCCTGCATGACGGAGAGAAGAAGCAAGAGGCAGCCTGCCTTCCTGATCAGCCGAGAAAAATACCTCAGACTAGGGAACTTTATCTGACCTGTGCTTTGGAGACCACTTAGGTATCTTGAATAAAATTTATCTGTCATCAGATAAAATGTATAAACATATGAATAAAACATATAAACACTAAACTTTAAAGTACATTTGATGTCTTTGCTCAAGGAAGTGAGTTACCATCTAATTTTCTGTTTTGGGATGGGAAATACTTAGGGAATAAAGCCCTTGCCGTAGACCCAGGTATCACTGTCTCAGAAGTGTCAGCTAACAGCATAATTTCATAGCATTTCTCTGCCAGAGGGATGATTCTACACATGTGAGAAATGCACCTTTAAAGCTGGGAAAGGATGGTCTTGAAATACCTAAGGGTCAGTAAAACACTTCTTACAGCTCTTCATTAAGAGCATTTTCTGGGGGATAGCCTGAGCCATTGGCCTATACTTCTTTAGGAAGTTAAGAGACAGGGGAACACTGTATCCCCTCAACACACACTGAACAGTGTGTCACGTAAAACTGTCCTACAGGGCAGAGCTTGAAATTGGAGTAAAGATCATCAGATCTAGATCTTGGGAACCTTTTATACAGCCAGAGGGTACTAGAGGATGCCAGCACTACACACAGTTCCTTCACATATAAGTGACTGAATCTCAGTTTGCTCACATGGAGTGCATGGGATCTATATCCATAAGAACTATAAAAATATATAATAACAAAACAACAAAGAATTACATGGAAATGAAACTGCATATTTTTAATACATTTCCTATCCTTGATATTTAAGAATAGTGACCATAATGTTCATTTTTTCTGATCTGATCATTTTGAAAATTCCTCTGTAAATCTCTACAACGATTTGAGTACTGATGTCATGGACAGTAAAAAAGGCAAATAGTAATTGCACTTTAGAACTTGTTGTTCTCTGAAATGTTTAGAATATTTTTAATATTTCCAATATGCTATATATTAGGAAATGTTAATATTTCCATGATTTCTCTAACAAGAATTTCTCTTGATTAAGAACTGCTGTTAAGCCTTGTAAAGTCATTAACCACAAGGAATACTGCAAGCACACAAGTCTGCAGACAAACCCCCTTCTATTTCTCTTTCTTATAAAAATAAAGGCTCAAGCAAGCTCAATGATCACACATTTACAAAGAACAGATTATTTCTAGAAAAATGACATCAGCTAAAACTGCCAAAGTCCACCAAAGGAAACAATAAATGTTGTGCATCAGCTGCTACTTTAGAGAACCAAGAGGATAAGGGCCAGATCCTGAGCACTGCGAAGAAAAAAAAAAAAAAAAAAAAAACAAGAAAGAAAAAAAAAAAAGACTAACATTGAGAGCATTGTTTTGTACTAGTAAGTAAAATAAGAAGTAAAATAAGTAAAATCTGATTACACAGGAGAACAAAATACCAAGGAAAAAGAAAGACTTCATCATGTAATATGAATTCTCTTAAACAATTACTAGGAATTCCTAACTAATTCTTAAACAGGAAAACTCTGCATAACGTAATAAAGTTTTCCACGTATTTCCACGGAAACACCACAATTTCATCAATCCTTACCTGTAGGTTACCTACAAAACTTACAAAGTACAATTTCAGGAATAAAAAGATTTGGCTATACACTTGTTCTTACTAGGGAAAATCAAAGTGCTTAACAACACTGTTAGATCTGCAGAAGGAAACCTGGGGAATTAATGTTTAACCTTTCCTTCATCACAAAGAAACCATCTTCTCCATCTTGGGAACAACACTTGGTGACCTACATTCATTTGAAAGTCTAGTATCTATTTCTTTCCAGCAGCAGCAGTCACAACTCATATGCTTAATGTATTCTGATCTAGAGGTCAGTATTTTCAAACTCTAAACCAGCAGAACAGTTAGTTTTAGGGAGTCTATTTTATTTTATTTTATTTTATTTTATTTTATTTTATTTTTTGCTTTGTCCATGGGATGGAATAATTAACTGTCAAAGACTGCTCCTTTCACCATAATCAGTCATAAAAGTATATGTGATTCATTCTCAGAAGGACAACTTTCCATTCTAAATCAAAATTAGAAAATGTTTATTTAAAACTGATTATTACAGCTAATGGAAGATTAACTTTAAGAGGGCATTCTCAAAATTTAAGTACCCCAGGCATTCAACTGTTTGAAGATAATGACAGGTGGGAGACTATATTATAATTAAGCTCCTAATTTCATGATTTAAAACAAAGCATGTTAAAATGGTAGGGAATTAGTCTTGCTAATGTTGATGATTTCTGATTATAACATCCTCTATACTAGAAATATGTGCACATACATATATTCATCTCAAGACTTACGGTGTTTTTTGGGAGTAGTATAGCTTGGAGCAGAACTTGCAGATGAACTGCTAAAAACAGACTGTCACTGCATAAGGAAAACAGGGCATTTTACACTCTGTTCAAAGGAAAACTGTATAGGACCACCCATGCTGCAGCTATTTAGTAACAGAAAAGCCTATGCGGGATTGAACTACAGTAAATGGTGAAATACGGCAACAGAGCAATAGAGCAATAAAGATGTGGCCTTAGAGCTGAAAATGTGAAGGTTATTGCTGAATAATGAAGTAAAAGAATGCATTTCATCTGAAATAATCATAGGGGTTCCTCTGGTTGAATTTAATTTATCTGCAATTGAAGTAGCTAGGAGCATCAAAGTCTTTAAAGGTATAGAGGCCAGAAGGGGAAGAGATGGATGAAGATGACAAAAAAGAAAAAGGGAAAGAAAAAAAAAAAAAAAAGCCAGAAAAGTTCTGGAATCAAAGCTGAGGAAGGATTTGGTTCCCCTAACTTTTAGGCTCCTGATCCCAGAGATGAACATGTCTGCTGCTGTGAGCAGGTCTGGGCTTGCCAAACAAAAAAGTTTCTAAACATCTGAGGACTTCCTAAACCTCATGAGAGAGGATGCCCTGGGGAAGGCTCACTGAGCTTATTTCTTTAATTCCTTTTCTCAGTATTTGCTAATGGTCAGTCAGAGAGGATACTAAGAGAGATGTACGTTTTGGGCAGATGCAGCACGTCCCATGCCCTGTGTGTTTAGCAGGAGTCTGTCTACATCTGGGCAGATGCGGTGCTGTGCACAGCATTGGGTCCCAAGTCCAACCATGTGCTGGACCCACCAGGGCTGCCCTGGAGGCACGACCTGCCTTCTTAACGCAGGGCTCCGTGACTGCACATGCACACAGAGTTGCCAGAGCAAGGTAAACAACCTGACCTTACTTTTCAGAAGATTCACCCCTCTTGCATAACAGCAAGTAGTGGTGTTTGGTTTTGCTATTTCTCCTTCTAAATAAAAGCTAGGGGGTGCTTGTTTGGAAAGCGGGAAACTTCAGTTCCTCAGCTCCTCCAGTCACCATGCTGTGAAAACGTGCCCTGCTGCTCCAGCTGAAGTGATCCACTGCATTACTCCAGGGCAGGCTTTGTGGAGCTAGAGATGGCTCTGTAGCCTGGTTCCCATCCCCAACATCAAGCAGGATCCACACTTTTCCATCAGCTTTATTCATTCATATATTATTGATTGAAGAACATTTCCAATAGGCTTTAAAACAAGAACAACATAGACCTTCATCCTTGTGCACTGTCCTCTGGGCAAGTGCACAAACCACAGCAGAAGCCTATTCAATTTTAATGATTTTCTGCACATTTTTAAGAGGATAGATTTTTCTTTCTGCTTAGATCATGATGTGGCGGTTAGCACTTTCTTTGATGTATTTAGGCTCCTGCAGGGAAGGCACTGAAAAGTTTTCCACTTCCTACAGGAATGGTCTTACCTGCTAGGTGATTATAATGTAAGTAGTGGCTGTGCTCCTGTTCCACTTAAGGAGTTATGCCAAAGAACTCTGCAGTAAGGCAGAAAGCATTGAAGGAGGCACACTCCCAGGGAGAAGAATGTTTCTAGGGAAGCAGTGTAGAGAACCAGATCAGGTGCTTGGATGATTGCTCCATGAGGCTGGCAGGAGGAAAGCCCCGTAGCAGCAAGTGCTGTTCCTTCCTACCTCCAGTTCACTCAGCATAAACACCATTCCAAAGCATCACCTGTCACTGCTCTGTCAAGTGCAGGCTGAATTCAGGATTTCAACTCCGAACTAGCACTGTAACAGGAGCAGGGAATGCCTTGTGCTGATCAGACTGAAATGTCTGTGTTCAAAGAAAGTGCATCAAATTTAAACACAAAATCCAACGGGTAAGGTCATTAGTGGCAAGACAGTCTTTTTTTGTCTTTTGTTTTTGTTTTTTTTTTTTGTTTTTTTTTTTCTGAGAAAAATTCTGGAGAAACTTAATAGGCCTACAGCAAGTCTTTCCCCCCTACACACACAAAAACATTACCAGGATGCTTTCATGTTGCTCCTTGCCTCCCCACACATAGACTTTAAAATTTACCAACTCCCTTTTGTGGCAAAACTCAGGGAAAATAAGCCACCTTTGAAAAGCACTACAAGGGAGGATAGAAAGGAAAGAAAAAACAGCCTTATGTTTTCAAACTAATGATGTGGGAGTTAGAATGGAACATTAAGACTTTCCCAGGAATCCCTAAAGAACTGTTATATATTATTTTAGGACTAAACTCAATCCATATTGGAGTCACAGAATTGCTTTTGAATTGTTGGGTAATACTCGTGGATTGGATGACTTTCTTAAACTCAGATATAAATAAGAGTTTTCATCTCTTTGGGAGGTATATTTTGCTGTTAAATATATAGCAGAGTAAGTGCAAGAGAGGTTAAGGAGTCCTTTCCAGATTACAAACCCAACATTCTGGGTTGCAAGTAGGCAATAAATAAGATAACTCCATCACACGCTGTTCTCTGTCTACCACTTCTACTTTTTCCTCTGAATTTTAGTAACATGATATCTTGCACCCCATCTGTGTGAGTGGTGGTTAGAAATGGTGTCTTTTTTTTTGAGGACTGTGTTTGGCAAGTAGGATAGAGGCTTCCTGGTTCTCTATGAGTAGGAGAATTCATACCTGAAAGAATATGGGAAGAAAATAACTTTCGAATCTCAGGAATCTCTTCTGGCTTTGTGCCCTACTGCAAAATCACCTGCATGAGGACATACTGAGACTCATTTTGACATGTTTTTGTAGCTAGAAACACTTGAAATGTGAGTGTCCAAAGTAGTTGATGCTTCTGCTTGGCTCTGATGACCTTTCCTGTTCCCATGGGTTCTTGTTCAACCTCTGCCTCCACAGAACGCAGGCAACTCTCACCATGCTGGTACTTACCAGTACCTGTGGAGAGTAGACAGCTGTAGAAGCATTGATAAATGACCTTAAGCATGCTTTTGCATGACCTGCATGGAATTTTGGAGACAAATTTCAAAATAAAATCAGATTTCTTTTAGTTTCCTATGTTTTTCACTACATAGCCTTGAATTCCATACATATTTTGTGTCTGGCAGAGTGGCAAGGAAAGGGGGGGTAGATTTTTGTGAAAAATGCCATACATCTGTGCTCAAACTGCTGTGTAATGGGACAGATAGGTTTTTGGTAGTGTAGATCCTCTACGTATGAACTTACACTTGAGTATCTTAAACACAGGGGTTTTGAAAACTCCTTTCACTGAGATACAAACTAAAAGCACTTCCCGTGCACTGGGGGCAGGTTAAGAACGCTCATACAAAAAAGTACAAAGCCTTATCTATAACTTGTCTTGCTAACAGGAATTGGCAATGTTTGATACGGGCTGTAGGCTAAAATAGCCAAATAAGAATCATTCACCCAAAGAAAGAGCAATTTAATAAAAAGGGATGTTGCTATGTTGCTAAGAGCACAGACCTGAGACCAGTAACTGTTCAAATATAGGAGAAGAGAAGACAGGTTAGACAAATATTTTAAATATTGGATAACTGTATTTCTGAAGATTGCAAAAACAAAAGTACATATTTCAAAGGTAAGAGCACCATACTCCTAAGGACTTCAGGACCAGTCAAGTATGGAGAAAGTATGGAGGAGCAGATGGAGAGGGAATAAAAAAAAAAAAAAAATTAAACTAGACTTCACAACATCTAAAGGCACCAGCATTCTTCTCAGGAAATGTAATATTTTTCCTAGCTGAAAATTTATGCAACATGTCAAATACATGTTGGCCTCATTTTCTTTGATGGCAGGTTTTATAGATCAGATATCAGAGCCTTAGCGTGGACAGCTCATGCAAAGACTCTAAGCCTGTTTAAAAATGGTGGCCCAAGAGAAATGAACTGGAAATGGAGTAACTCCCTAATGGTGAATTTCAGGGGTTTTCTGTTTTATATAGCTAATAAAGGTCAAACATCTGAAAACATGGACTAGGCTACATATGAAACTGTAACAAGAAGGAAATTAGCTGAGTTTCTCAGAGGAAAACAAAAGTGGAAGCAGAAGTAAATTAACGCTGGAGATTGAAGAAGTGAGAGCTTTGCATAAAAATGGTTTATACATTTATTTAAACACCTCTCGCTTCCTTCTGTTATTAAAGAAAATTATGAAGGCACACAGCAGGTTGAAATGAAGATAGAACAGAAAATAAGGCCAGTGAGCTCCTCACCTACAGATAGAAAGTGGGAAAATGTCTATTTGCAGATGATAAAAATAATTAAAAAAAAAAAAAAGAAGTGTGATGAGGCTAAGGACCAGAGATATTGTTGAAGGATCCACCAGTTTTTATCTCAGTTTCATGGTCTCAGCCTGTGGGATACTATGGACAAAACTGCAGAATTACAGATGAATGATTTTAGCATGCCTTGGCTAAATATGGACCAGTTAGGTCCTGACTTAAAATAAACAAAAGGAAAAGAAGAGGCTATAGAAGTAATGAAATTAATGCTGACATAACACACTCCAAAATGAAATAGGAAGCTCATATGATAGAGTGCACCAGATTTTTTGAGAGAATAGAAAGATTTTCCTAATAATAACAAGATCAGATAAAATAGTAATACCAAAAACATTTTGAAACATTGGCTGATTTAAATTTCTTTTTGCATATTATATTTTCTAGGACTGTAACAAAAATAATTAAAAGACTTCTCACATAATAAACCTGAACAATCAGAATAATACTGTGCGTACGTTCACAGGTCACATAGATAGCCTATGTTAACAGATGCCTTAGTTTTAGTCTGAATGCCAAGTGTATTCATCAATTAGTGAAGCAGTCTTTTTAACAAGCACACAGAAATGAGAAGTAGGACACTCAGATTATCTGTGTCATTTCTTCTCATTTACAATAAGGGAAATATTTTAAAAGAAACGTAAATGCTGATATGATTTTGAGAAATCAGTATCAGACAACCCTGGCAGGAATATCCCACACTGGTGGTATTTTGAAGGAAAACAAATCAAATTCATTAACAAAAATGGAATACAGACCTTTTTATCAATAGGAAAAAACATGACAACTTTAACATGGAAATAACTGAACCATTTAATGCTATAGATACCATTTTAAGGATCTGAAAAAAATAAATACACTTACACGTATTTAATCTTGGCACTACTTCTAGAAGAGTATGTCTGCTATTACCGGCAAAATAGTGATTTAAGGATTTTCTTCAAAATTTCAGGGTCTATAGGTAAATAGGTTCAATAGATTTAAAAGCAGTAATAGGAGAAGTGTTATAACAGTTATAATACTTTAAGTTATAGCTAAAAATCTAACAAAATGACATCTTTCATAGTAATAAAAGTTTTTATTTTCTTCTTTTATTATGACATGAGGTTTTATTTGTGCTTTGGAACTAGCCAAGTAAATTCCAGGTTCTGAAATTTTTTGGATTATTTTAATTCTGTTAGGGAAAACAGGTAATTCTATGCCCATATAAATATATTTACTGCTAAAAATAAAGGTGTTATTTGACATTGGTCGGAAAGCATTAATTCATTTTTTAAGACACCAAGCAATCATGACATAACTTACAGTCACAAACCTCATGAAATAAAGGGAGGAACATTCTTTACTTGTCCCATGTCTTTTCCACTGCCTGTAGAGTTAATGTTCTGCTTCTGGCACACAGTTAATTCTAATAAAGAAACAGGAACTTGGGAAGCACACAGATGGCCACATACTATAAATTATGTGTTTGTCTTATGTGGGTGGTATTTAAAACATTGCTTCTTCGCTCCCTCATATCAAGCCTGAAATCTGAAGGAACTTGGTGCTTGATAAGGCTTTTACATTTTCTATTTTTAATGTATGTGTGCAAGTCTTGTCAAGTAGGAAAATTTTTAGGTAACAATCTAACTATCTCTCTAAATCTAAAATGCTTTTCATTAATGATGATCCTGTTCTCTCCAGAGGAATGCTCCACACAGGAAGGATACAAGAAAAAGATTAAATCCAACAAGAAAAAGGCGCGTACAAGTATGACTGAAGTGATTTAGAAAAAGAACTATTACCCAGGTCCACTGCTGGACATACCTCTGAAAGAGGTAGCTTTGGAAGCTGGTCACCTGAAGACAGTGAGAAAAAGGATGTGAGAAAGGAAGGACCTGATCACCCATCAGATGGAATCCAGACGTGACAATTAGAGTTAATGAACCATGACCCATGAAGCTGTTTCAGCACCTTTTTACAACCACACTTCATGGCCTTAATAAAACTTCCAAGGCTTTTTTTTTTTTTAACAAAGCACATCTGCTCTACATACTAAGGGGAGAAACTAGATTCAGAAGTTATGTTTGGTTTCTTCCCTGATTTTCAGTCATGTATAAAGTATATTTAAGATCAGTGTGTTTACTCTTCTATCTGTTAAGTCAACTGAACATCAAAAGATACCATTTCTACAAGACTGTATAGCACTATTATAGTAGTTATTTAATTTACATTAACATTAATAAGCTGCTAAAGCTGACTGAAAAGTACCAGGCAAATATTTTTAAGTTAACCACTATAATTGCATCTATGTTCATATACTGTTTTTGACCCCAGATATTTAGAAAGCTAACAAGATGTCTTAAGAAAATTAGGTTGATTGATTTGCTGCTTTTGAAAGGTGCCTAACTCAATCTTGATACTAAGTCCTCCATTTCTTCACAGAGACAAAACATTTCTGCAGTTTTGGGATCCCATCCATTTCCTGTAGGTCTCAAGCACGAGTATTACACCAGCACTGCTGCTTCTGTGCATAAGTAAAAAGAAGCAAGGGGAAGCACAAAGTAGTTCATGAGGAGCTCTGGTTGGGCTGTAAGTTTTAATATACACAGGGAAGGAGAACTTGCTTAGTTTCCCACCACAGTGATGAGTAAAAATATCAAGAAATTGACCTTGTTGTACAGCAAATCTTAACATGGCAGTTGTAGAGCAGCTTAATTATGATGCATCATTTTCAGACTGTCAGTGTTTTTCAGGGTAGTAAGGAGAATGCCTTATTCTGTCAGATAGCTAACACTAACTCCAAATTCGTTTGATCCCATATCACACTTTTTTTTTTTTCCCCTAGAAAAGGGGCTAAGTTCCTTTCAGAACCTCTCAACAGTTTCCCCAAATCACCAGAATCCATATACTTGGTCTTCTGCTAGTACATGGAATGGAGGATTGAAATAGGGCCAAACAATTCTTGTTTTTTTCATACCAGGCATTCCTTTCCCTGGCCTCCTCCTAAGATATTTAGCAATTATGCAAGTCTGTATGCAAGTCAGTATGCAACATTCTCCCTACCTATGGCAGAGAGTTCCAAATCTCACTGCATGCTGAGCTCCCTACCTTCTCCAGTGACACTGCCACACTTCATCCCTAGCTACTTTCCTGCTGTCTCCTGCCTCCCCTACTTGTCCTCTCCACCAACAGGGATCATGAAACAGTGGGAGTGACAGAAAGGTAAAATCTCAAGAATTACAATTTACTTAATCTTTCAAAATTAAATTCTCTCTCTCCTTCTAGACCAATTGTATAGGTGAAACTGTTACACTTCCCCTCCCTCCCCTCATTTGATATTAACCAGTAATTTAGAAAAAATAATCAGGTTGCATATTAATCCATGACCAAAACAATGCTAGATCCATTTGCTGGACGGATAATGTAATGTTTTGTCACAACTTCATTTGTCATCCCAAGGTTGGATAAGTATTCAGCTTGTGCTAACACAAAAATGGTTTTCCCCAAACAAATCAATTCACTATGAAAACCACTGCCTAAATTATAACTGCTTTTTGGTAATGGTAGTCAATTCCAGGAATACATTTCTAGTGGCCTTGGTCAGAAATACACAAAGGCAAGATAACTTGAAAGCAGTGTCTCATGGCAAGCTGCATCCCAGTTCCCTCTTCTCACTGTGTTAGAAAGTGATCAGTTATGTCTGGGGAAGAAAAAGGCATCTCAGCCACTGGTACCCCTTTCACTCTGAACGTAAAGAAAAACATAATTCAGAAGTTAGAGTCCAGTTTGATCTTGCACAGGGAAATGTCTGTGGTATGTGCAGGACCTCACTGGGAGTCACTGCCTCTCATGGGAAGTGGCTCATAGATCTTTCTTCTTACTCAGGTTGTACTCACACATTCCACTTTTTTATTAGTAGTACTTCACACTCTTTACTGATACCCAGGCTTGCTCAAGCTGAATTACAAGAAATTGCTATTACTGTCACCAGTTACCTTCTTACAGTGAAATCACTTTCAGGAAAAAAAAAAAAAAAAAAGGAATGTTGCTGTCTTCTGTTCTCCTAGTATGGGCATGTGGATAAATTAAATGATACTTATGTCTTTCTGTAAGGAGATTCAAAATTTTTCTCTAAAAAAAAGATGATCGGAAGGAAAGAGAAGGAAAAAGCATGGTAAAATCCCTGATATGAAGTTATTTGACTGAAGATGAATGGTAGAAGAATGTTATAAAATCTGTCCGTATCTTAATCAACAGTTTAAATAATAAAACACTTCATTTTATTCTACGAAGTCTTTTCAATGCAAAAAAAAAAAATGTTGCATGGTATTTTAAATGGCCTGGGGACTACAAACTGTCTCCTCCAATACACACATTATTGCTACAACAAGTTTATCATTTTTTTTTTTTCCCACTTCATTAATGTCCCAAGGGCTCAGTAAATGTTACTGGTATTGAAAACACCGTCAAACAGGTGAAATAAAATAAAAGGAGAAATTAATTTTTAAAATATCAAAATATAGAGTGTTTGCTGAAAAGATATCCTGCCTTGTTTTTACACATTGAACTATTTTTTAAGTATGTGTTCAGAGAAGTTGTATAACATATAATATAGTAAATAAAGCACTCACAAAACAGGTGAGTGACATTATAAAGGTCTACTATTTTAATAACTTACTACAATAAAGAAAGAACATATATGAAATAATCACTTTATTCTTTGTGTGTCTTTTTAAGAGAAAACAGACATTTGTGATTAGACATTTGTGATTTCATGAGTTGTGTACAAGTCATTCTGGAATGAATGAACCTGATGCGGATCCAGATTTTGGCACTTTTTATTTGAAAGTAACAGCAAATGGAGTTTCCTTGGTTTTTAATTAATTTAATTGTTTATTCAAAACATTGGTTTGAAGCTATTTAACCTGCAAAGCACTTATTTTGATTAAAAAAGAAACTGCTGTTCCTCACCCAGTTTTCTCATTCAAAATAACTCATGTGTTTATTGATATATATCTGGGGAAAAAACATTCAGCATTGACACAAACATAAAAGAGCACTTAAGAACTCAGAATTGTGTCTTAGAAGATCCAAGTCAAACACACACTTTCAGTTCTTGTCATGAATTACAGTCCAGGTTTCTACATACATTCTAAACTACAGTGAGTTTTCCAGTCCTTTGACTAATACAAGATATATGGGACCAACCTCCCAGCACAAAAAGTGTATTAAAAATGTCATACTTAGTAATTAAATTATGGAATAAAAAAATAAAAATAATAATAATTAAAAAAGTATATTCACAGCAAGTGAGAAATTCCTGTTTTCATTTTCAATTCCTGTGTTGCACCTTATATGCTCAGTGAGGAACAGCTTTATAAAGATTTATAAAGGGGAGAGTGCACCAGGATTGGATATTATCTAAGCATGGTATAGAGAGTAAAATGTTGCCCTGAAATCCCTCCTCCCCCCTAAAAAGAAGTGTGATAAAGTACTCTGTTCTTCATACTCCTGAAGTTGCTACAGCAAGCAGAAGCTGCTATTACGTAAAGATTAATTTCGATTTTGCCTTGTGGGCTCTTTTAACACAAAAACCAACTACAAATAACAGCAAAGAAATTTCCACACAAAGAGATCCTCTGAACTGATCATCATATACTTCAGATCTTTCTTAATTAAGAATTTGACTGCAAACATGTTTAAACTGAACTGTGGAGAAACTACTATGAAGTAAGAATATCTGCATGGGAGTTGTATTACTTTGAAAATGTTTCATAGCATATCAGTTTAACCTTCCTGTATGGGCAAAGACTGTCTTTCAGAGAAATGTTGGCAACTACTAAGGTACAGAGGTAAAATTGCTTCTTACATTATTGCCCAATTACAACAAAACGAATTTTAATGGTCTGCAGTTGTAAAAACCACTGGAGCATTGAAGGTATCATACAATCATCACCTAGTTACTCACCTAACCAGTAAGAGACAGGAAGCAACCATGCACACACAGTAACGAGGAAGGCCTTTTACTAATGACATGTAGTTATACCAGATTAAAATTCTGTGCACTGTTCTAGTATTATCCACAATTCAGAGTTATTGTTCTACTCACATTTTAGGATGTTCTGTAAGAAGACAACACAGCATCTTTCACCCTGAATAGCTGTAAATCTCCTGCATGTAATTTCTGTTCTTCTTGAGTATTCTCCTTCCCTGCCAGTCCTGGTACTATTGCTTCTATGGTAAAGTTTTCCAGCTGTAGAGAGCACAAGTAAAGATCCTTGGATTAGATGAATCTTTCCTATAATGTAAATGTGGTTCTATCAAACTAAGGAAAAAAAAATACTGTTAGTTAGAGGACAACTTAAACTTAATAGCCCATTCCTGCTCACAGCACAAGTTAGGGAAGAGGAACTGTAATTTCAGGAGTAACTTGCTGAGTCTGTCTAATGGCTATATCCTCAGGACTGAAGTTAATTCATTTTTTATTAAAAATTCCCAGAAGGGTAACACCAAAGGGGAAGTAATCCTTTCCAGTAAAGACACTACTGTACAGGTGAAGTAATTATTTTCTTATTTTGAGACTTAGTGGCTATTGCTTCTTAGTTCTACCCAAAGAACATCCTATTTTTGCACTGATTGGTATTTGTAGTTCCTGCTGACTGTTGTTCTCCTTGCAAAGCTTTAGCAGGTTATTCAGAGTAAGCAAAGCACCATTTTGCTTTAATTTAAAAAAAAAAAAGTTAATTTTAAAAAGTAATGGAAAGCACCTTACCAAAATTTTGAATCTGTGCTATGAACTTGAGTGAAATAATAAAAAATAGGAAGAAGAAGAATAATGTGTAAACAATTATTTTACATAAAACTGCATAAAGGACTAATCATGCCGGATTACCATTGCAGCGGTACAGGATTTGTATATAGTAACCTAGAGGTTCAAATCCATGTGAGATTATTATTTATTTATTTTTTTATTCTTAAAGTGAAGTGAATAGACTTCTATAGACTTCTGCTTCCTTTGGAATGGAAATATTTATATTTATCTTGCAACATATTCAGGTTTTGATTCTTAGTAGTGAGTTATTCTGTAATATTTCTGATTCTCAATAACATTATGCAAATTTTTACTAGCTGGTGATCCAGCCATCAGCTTCTAGACAAATTGAATACCTCTAACTTATTGTTCTTCTAAATATTATATCACACACACACATACATACATATATTTCAAATTATTTTACTGGAGGAGAGCAGCTCTTATTCATCATAATAAGAGAAGCTGTAGCATGACTGCTTCACAGTACAGATATTATTTGTTTTCTAATACTCCTGTAGACCTTTACAACAATGAAATATCCAACCTCATTCAAAGCTTACAAAATGTAAAATACTAACATTGGCAGTAAAATAAGATCTTTATTTAAAGATTTAAAGGTAATATCTTTTGCAAAGTATTGTCTTGCACCCGCCAGTTCTTAGTCAGCCATCTCTACCCATTTCCAAAACAGACTACTAGTCTTCTCTTTCATTTGAAAGTGGTTCAGAAGCCTAGCCTGCAAGCAGACATGTTATATGAATCAATGTGTGACCAAGTCTTAAGATTCATCTTTGTATTTTATGATCA
Organism: Aythya marila; assembly: GCF_965140915.1. Lineage (NCBI taxonomy): Eukaryota > Metazoa > Chordata > Aves > Anseriformes > Anatidae > Aythya > Aythya marila. The sequence continues at coordinate 27,854,533 of NC_139045.1, read as the reverse complement.
ATTAGCAAACAAGAAAAACAAACAGGAAGATCCTGTTTAGAAAAGCCTCACTTTGAAGGATTGACAAAAGCTACCTTGCTACAACCACTGCAACCAAATGACGCTTTCTAGGACTGGCAGAACAGAGCAGCACACAGTATTCATAGGGGATTCCTTTGATCCCAAGAGTATCATTTACCTGTGTTACGGGTCATTTAATTATTTGTCTTCTCAGTCAATATCCTTTGATGTAACAAATTCAGGATGTCAGTGCTCTGGTATATGGAGAAGCGATTAATTCCACCAACAGTATCTTCAAGGATGACACTGTAATACAACATAGAAGAAAGAAAAAGTCACAAAACAGAAAAAGGTTAGACATAAATAGTGTATTTTTCTAATTCAGCTAAGAAACAAACTCAGACACTAGTCTGAGTGTGTTATTGGGTATGGGAGGGTTAGCTATACAGTGTTCTTTGGCTTATGGCTTACATCTAAACCTTGTACTTACTATGTAAGTACAAATGTAATTTGCAGATGAAAGTTCATGGAAGTACATATTTATATATTCTAAAGAAAGGTAATATTAAAAACATAAAAATTCACCTACATTTAAAATGAAAGAATTAAGGATGTATTCTCGTTCATTTGCTAATAATCCTCATGAAGTACAGTGATATTGAAGCCATTCAACACCAAGTCCACACACACACTCACACACACCTATATTGACACTGTCATTGTCTCTAACCTTACACACTGCACTTTTTGAGGTTGTAAAAGCAGACCAATTATAAAGTAAATATTATAAAGTAAATATTCTGTATAAATACATCATCTAAGATGCAAAATTAGCAATGGAAAATCAGTAAGTTTTAAACTGGTGATAAAACATATCTTTTTTTAAAATGAAATACTTAATTAAGAGAAGAAGTTTCCAAGGAACACCATGTATTCCTCATTTTTGAAGGATCAAAATCAGGAGTGAAAATCCACTAAAACGTATGTTGTAGTTACTTAAAAGGGTCCATATTACAAGTCTCACCTACTTTTTATGGCACTATTGTGGAGAACATTTAAGGTATGTAATGTCTTTCATAAGGGCAAAATTAGTTATTAACAAAGTTCTTAAAACATGTCAGTATCAGATTTCGTTAGCTGTTTTAAATAATCCCTTAATAGACTATTTTTTGAAACCTCAAGCAATATTAGGATTTGATAGAAATATTAACTTCTGTACCATGACCTTTCCGGTTCTGCTTCCAAACCTGTGCTTTAGATTCTGTTACAACATGCCTTCCCATTCCAGGATAACACACACACTACCATGCAACTATGTTAATGAAGAAGAAAAATTCACTCCTGTTGGGTTTTGCTTATCGCTTTCTATAATGTACCTTGACTCTTTGCTACTTTCCAAATTTCTCTGAGGGTCATTCTTGACATGCCCTGAACTAGAAAGGAAAATGTCCTCCTGAAATACAGAGAACCAGGCTGAGAGTAAGACTTAAGACTAAGTTCTAACTCAAAAGACAAACTCAAGATGTACCTACAGTAGCAAGTACTGCAGTCCAACAGAATTCTTGTAGGGCAAAACAGTTGGTGTTGAGAACACAGCATCCACACAACTGGAGTGTTTCAGGAGTGTTTACAAAGGCTGGCTCTTACCAGTTCCTGAGTGTTGAATGCCCATTGACTTCATCATCTGTATTCAGTTCATAATCAGTCCAAAAAGAATCCACTTTACAATTTCTGATGCTGCCTCATGACATGAAGTAAACCACAAGAAATGGGAATGATTGGAATGTTTGCTTCAGAAGTGCACTCCTGATACAAAACTCAAGTTCAACAGCTGGACACTGTGATTTCATGAACGTATACTTAGTGTAGCTATGCAAATGGTTGAAGTTTAATACGCTTGTATGCTTTATTAAATTTAAGCCAAAATACTTGGCCCAAAAATTTGATGTTCTACTCTGTCTTGCATACTCTGACACTACAGAATCAAACTCAGATTAGGCCTGGAAGAAGTCACACTGAAAGACTAAAACTTTACTTGCATATTCCTTTCGGGCAAATATTGTGGATTTAGATTTTAAGACTACTGATGCAAATTTCCTAATTTTTTCAACTATCCATTGTCTTCTTCATGAGTTCTCTAATACAAAGTCATTTATTAGATTAAAAGGTATGATCACTTACTTCAACTGGGTTAAATTTTTGTTTGTTTGTTTGTTTGTTTGTTTTGTTTTTGTTTTTTTTTTGTATAAAAGCATGCAAAACTGACATTTTTTTCTGGGTGAAAAGGTTTGTTGGTAAGAAATTGTCTTTATTTCTATCTGTGTTTGTTCATTTTTATAATAGGATGATGACTTTAGTAAAGGTCATACTGTTATAATATTGCACAAAAAAAAAAAAAAAAAGTACAGAAAGTTTTTAGCTTTGTGTCAAAGAAATGTCCTTGCCATCTTAATAATTTATCTTTCTTTTATGAGATGTACCATTTAACTATCCATTACAATGGAAAATATGGAAATAGCATAGACTGTTAACAATTTACACTTGCATAAAATAATAGCTGAAATTATAATCGATAAAAATGTAGTGCTTCAACCATTGGGTCTATGCCTCTGTGCTTTTTCTCAAGAAAAGGATTATTTGGAGTGAAATACTATGACTTGAGAACACTACAGAAGAGTAACTCAACTGCATACTGGCTGGTGATAGGGGTCTGAATAACTGCTCATGCAGACAGGACTACGCTGTGGAAGATTTTCATCTTGCCTGTCTCTAGATACCCTGGGAAGATGAGAAAATTAAGGACCTGTAGCACACAGTTCACCTGTGATCTCTGTTCATATCAGCACCAGTCAAGGCTTGATCTACAAGTTGATTTACCATATAGTCACTTAGAATGGTTGCTTTCATATGCACCTCCCTTATCTACCTGCTCTGGTATGATAGATGGAGGAGGTCAAGGCCCAGGGAGAAGATATTTGCACACTTTCCCTCACTCTTTTTCAATTTGTTCTTTTTTTTTTTTTTTTTTTTTTAATTTTAAAGGGAAACAGAATGGTGTTATTTATAGACCTGTTAAGACAGATTAGCAGAATTGAATGGCAATAATACAGATACAAATTTTATGATGTTATTTCCTCAGCTCTAAAAATAAAAAAGTGCAATGCTAACAACACAGCATTCTGGTGTCTGATTTCAAGGACTGTGAAGGTAAGGAAAATATATTTACAAAATTATTTTTGTATTCACAAAAAGGCTGTGATATGAATAGATGTTTTTGGGTACCCAATAATTCTTTTTTCTTTTTTTTTTTTAACTACTATTATTATTTTACTTTATCAATTTATTAAGCCATGTAAGAACTCATAATAAACCACAAAGCAGGCAGGCTACCTCCCTCCTGTCTGCACCCTACAAAGTTTAACCACCACAGCTATAGTACATAGAAAGTATGGATGCAAGCTTTTTAAAGTTTTGAGAATGACTGTGAATGGTTTGACATGCAATAAACCTATTTTGTGACAGAATCTAAGAGAAAACATTATGTCTAATGTAGTATTATCTTTTTATGACATTATATATGAACCTAAGTTTGATTTTCTCCTCTGCATTTATTCAGCTGGGCCTTTTGTTGGGTTCCTGGGACTTGTAGAGAAGGCTACAGTGTGAAGAGTAAATACCTAAGGTTTGCGTGCATGTGTTACAAGCAGCATAAAGGCTTTTATCACAAGTTTTGAACTCTCTTTTTTTCAGACACTATTTACACCCTATTAATCAACAAGAATGGAACTAGCAGTTCAAATACCACATATAAAAAGCAGAATAGCAAAAAAAAAAAAAAAAAAAAAAAAACAGAAAGCTTTGTAATGCTCAGATGACAACAGAATCTCAGGCTTCAGTTTGAAACACCACTGGTATATTCAGCATCAACTGACAGTTTAATTAAGCTTTTAGAAAACAGCCTAAAAGGTAGCACAAAAATTTAGTTCCACAGGGGATAGGATGGTGACTTTAGCAATTAACTTGTTCTGCAGTAGCTGGAAAGAGAAGAAAACATGAGAGTAGATATTATGAAGTAGGACAAAGCAACCATTTTTGTCATATTTTCTGCCTTATTATTGAAGACTAGGAGCAAAGTAAAAAGGCAATTTTCAAACCCAACATTCTGTGCTTGGTATTAAGACTACTACTGAAGAAAGATCTCAGATTGAATGATCGTGTTAATGTCAATGATAACACAAAAATCCACAGAAACACCTTCTCAACTATGCCTGATTAATGTTTAAAACCTGAGCTAATAAATGTTCTGAATTGAAAGTCCATCTTCTGCAATGTGCAATCACTGCACACATGGTGGTGAACACTCCTATGAATTTATTGCACTTCTGAGGCTTCAGCAGGCATTTTATATTATTAGTCATAGTTCCTATGTCATTAGTTTTCCATTGTCTAAATGTAGATAATAAAAATACTATTCTTTTGGAGGAAAACATACTGACTCCCTACTCTGCATAGAGGAAGCAATCAACAAGGATGCATTGCATTTAACATTTAGTAATATTTCTAATATTTCTGGAGCTGATAGAGTGGGTTTTGCTGTTTTATGTATTTAGTAAAAATATTTATCTTACATTAGAATAACCCTAATGAATTTTTGGATAATTTTCTCAGCCTTTCATTACTACTCCATTTTTGTCATTGTATTTTATTAGAACACTGTAGTAAAAAGTATGGATTTTTTTTTTCCGTTCTTTTAAGTACTGTAAGCAAGCTTTATCAGTTTAGTTTAAATATATATCAGTTTATTATTAAGTATAGCTTGAATGATAGCATAGGTTAATACTATGTCTTCTTTCTAAAAATCCAGACTGATAGTGCAAGACAATGTAAAATAATGTATTTTTATATATGAAAAAGTCATGAGCCATACAGTTGTTATATCCTTCAATATTGTGTTTATTAAGATGTCTCAAACTGTTATAAATTACATCTGTTTTATGTATGGTTTTCAACAAAATTTGCTAATATTTAAGTAGCTACCATTCAGTCAGCAGTTGTTTCATTTAAGCTTATTTTTGAGTTTGAGTACTTTTTGGTGAAGGCAAAAAGTCAGGGACTGACCTAACTTCAAAACAAAACTATCAAAAGTTAGCTCCTCCTCAGCATTCTTCAAACTTCCCTCCACAATAATTATAACACTGCTCATTGTTGAATGATAGCACATGACCTTGAAGAATGAACACTGAATTAAATTGAAATATCTGCATAGCTAAATGCCAACACTGGCACAAACTCTGATATTTGTTTCTAATTCTCTTTTCAAGACCCTGAAGCTGAGCTACTGGAGATAGTATAAGAGTAGTATATAGTAGATCGTATAAGCTACCATCAGCGTAGCCAATGGGGCCTCGGCATTTGCAAACTGAGTTATGGCAAACAGTAAGAAAACGAGTGTGTGATTAGAGAAATAGACTCTGGAAGGAGGATGAGAGCTGGAGACACAACATGAGGCAAAAAAAAAAGAAGTATAAAACAGAAATATAAAAATAATTATGGATAGAGGGATTAGGAAAGGAAGAAAAGGATACAAAGTTTAGAAGATAATAAAGAGAAAGGAAATACAGCAAGGACACAGAAGGATTTTTACTTGTCTATCCTTTTTATCAGTCACTAATCACTAACTTGTACTAAGGAACCTATTACAATGGATTTCTTTTAATTGGTTAGGACAAGAAGTACCCCTCTTCATTACATCACTTAAATGACACTTACATGCTTAAGCCTTCTTTTCCTTTCCGATTTGGCTCTTATGCTGTCTCCCCAGGTTCTTAGATTTTTTCTAAAGTAAGTCTTCAATGAGAGCTTTTGTACTGCCACTTTTAGCTAAACAGTTGTTCATAAACACATGCAATAGGAAAATGTTATGCCTCTTTGGTTTGCTTTTCACTAGTCTCAGCCAGGCATAACAGTTTCTTGACAGTGGTGCCGTTATTACCAGCACCATCAGCACTGAAGAAAGCACAAGTAGCAAACAAAATAGCTTCCCTTTTTGTCATATGAACAAAATCCAAGCTCGGCAAGTTCAAGAACACAAGTTCAGCAACACTAAAAACATGGAAATTCTAGTGAGAAAAAAAAATACTACAAAAAAAAAAAAAAAGAGAGAGAGAGAAACTGAGAAAGATATGACATTTTTTTTTTTATTATTAAGAAGCTATTGATGAATATATTCTGCATGCTTAGGAAAGTCCCACTGCACTCATTCATAGCACAGCAAGCTTGGTGCTTGAAGGAGGTATGACATCCCTTTGTTCTCTAGTGCTCATCAAATTCTCTGCTCTTTTTTTTTTTTTTCAGAAGATTAGGCTTCCTCCTGTTTTTGGCACAAATGTATCTGTAGGTGCTTTTAGTTATCTCATTTCATCAAAGGGTTAATTTTTTATGTCTTGCATTCACAGCCTCTCTTATCTTACTATGCTTTTCTTCTTCCTCCAAAATATCTCTCCTACATTTGGTAAGTGGGGGAGGACAGAAGAAGGGCAGTGGAAATTAAATGGCATTTCTCAACTAGTTCTCTGCAGATTCAGACCAAAAGTTCTCACACAGCAAAGCAGTTAAGCATGTGCTTGAACTGATCTCTCTTCAGCAGCCAGTCCTACCATGATGGCAACTGCATTGAAGTCTGAGAGCAATGATAGCTCCACTCGAGCTGGGCAGCTCCCAAGCTGTGATAACAGTGCTGCATCCTCATGACTGAAATCATGGTGATTTCTACCAGTCTTCGATTTTGAGTGGTTAACTTTTGGTGAAACGCTTTTCCCACTTCTTTTTGAAGAGTCCTTGTCTTTCATCTGCGACTGTCCTATTCCCTGAACTGGTGGCCATTAAAAAAATCCCAAACTTCAGTGAGTTGTGAAACAGAAATAAAATGCAATCACATTAAAAAGCCATAATATAACAGCAGTTTCCAGAAACTGGTATCATGTGGATTGCCTACAGTGAAAAAAAGGTCAGAGCCTGAGCAATTCAGCACTCCTGGCATGCTGAGGTATTTCTGAAGATGTATTCATTTTACTTTCAGGCAAGTTCTGACCTTCTTCTGGCTAAGGACAAAAGGTTGTTCTGAACTACCTCCAGTTCCAGCCATTCAGCTCAAACAGGCATTGATTTGTGATGTAATGAGATTTTAAGGTTTGCTTTTAAGACATCAAACCAACTTCTGAGTATGTTGAACTGTAACTCTTAATTTTGACAGACCAAGAATTTCAGGGCAAAATATTGTCTCCATATATATTCACAAAGCACTAAACACACTCCTAGCTTCTGTGAATTATTAACAATATGATATGAAGGAATCTAAGAGGTCTCAAAATTGCAGTACTCCATAAAAAAATAAAAGAAAAAAAAAAGTATGTAATGTTTTGCCTCAACCGTCTTTGTCGGCCTCAGTGATGAGAATGTAATAGCTCCCAACCAAGCAGTAACCGAAAAACAGGACAAAGAACAATGCTGCCCTTGATCCTGTAAGCTTATCCTGATGTGCATGGCCTTGAAGTTGAGCAGTTTCACAGATTAATGTGACTATGTTTATTTATAAATAACACTCCTCCACTGCTCACATTTGTTTTTAATTGGCCAGGGACCTTGAAGCAACCGCCTGTGGTAAGCCAACCTTTACAACACCTTCTGTGGCCCGCTGTGCTCCTACTCCCCTCACCTGCCCTTCCCCAGAGCCAGTCGGTGGTTACCAGTTACCTCCAGCATAACCGGCTGCTGTGACAGCCTGCCACTACAGCTAAGCCCTACCAAATTCCTTCCCCTTCCCAAAGGATCCTAAAGGATCCTAAACAGAACATAACAAAGCAAAACTGAGCAAAAACCACCAGGCCCGGCTCAAAATTAGACTAAAAATATTTCTTAATTAATTCTTGTCAGAGCTTTTCACCTTAGATTTTCCTCTTTTCAGAGGCTCTTGCTAGGCAGCAGAGACTTCCACCTCCCAAAGACAAGGCACCCAACGAATTCCAGTAGCAAGCTGACTTCAACCCTTTTGATTTATTTGATGGAGTATTCTTGAAGTCACCCTTTCTTAATAAAGCAGCTCTATCTTTTAGCTCCTGGAACTGAGGCGCTTCAGTGAATTCCAGCGTTCATCCAGCTCAGGTTTGACTTCCCTGCCCTGCAGCTCCTGAGGGAGCATGCTGGTGGCCTGCCAGCACCACTGAATGAAGCAAAGGGATCTGCCCTGCTGCCACTGCGTCAGCAACATATGCTGCCTGACACTCTGGTTAGTATTATAACATGTAGTAGTGAGGGAGCAAAAAAAAAAAAAACAACCCACAGAAAGCTCCAGAGCAAAGATCCTCCTTAATATGCATTATTACAGGGTTCTGTGGTCCTCTCTGGCAAAAGAACTCAGCAGTGTAATGTGGGTGGTAAGACACACCTGGAAACTGAGCTTCATTTAAACTTGCAGAAAGTTGCATTTTTCCACAAACTAAACAAATAAATAAAATAAAAAATAAAACATAAAATAGAAAATAGAAAAAAGAACAAATAGCATTTAACTTCAGTGGGAACAGTTTTTACAGCACTACATAAGCTGATAATAAAGATGATTAATACATAATGCAAGGAGATAGGAGTGTTGAAGGCAGAGAAAAAATGTTATTTTCAGCAGAAATTGGACAGCTGGGGAAGGGCAAGAATGACAATAGGCTGAAGAGGAATGTTGGGCTTATTTATTATTTCACAACATTACTCAGGAACATTACTCAGGTCAGGACAGACTGAGTAGGTTGTACTGAAGCTTAGAGAGAAACTACACGGAGCTAGGAAAAGTTTAACAGGAACAAGAGAAGAGAGAGGGCACGTAGGAGAGCAAAGGTCTGAAGCAGTCCTGAATAGCATACTATCACACGGGCATACTTACACCTCACAGTGCTTATATATCAGAAACAGATAAGTTGTACCAATACTGATATTCACACATCAGTTTATTACCAAAACTTCTCACTTACTTGTTTAAAGCAAGTTCATGTCTGACTGCCCTTCTTGCTAAGGACACAGTCGAATATTAACTCAGTAATTCTGACAGCTCCAAAACCAGGAAAATATTCTGGTCTTCACTGGTTACTGAAACACCTTCTGATTTAGATTCAAAATTACAGTATCGATATCTACAGTGTTTAACATGGATTTCCATTTTTGACAGTGCATTTGACGGAACAATACTTGTACCAGTTCTGTTTTGGGAGCTGTGCCAGGCAATGGTTGCCACTGTTTCAGACAACATATACAGGTAGAAAGTAGATCTTTATAGGACTAATGGAACAGCTGGAAGAATTAGTTGAGTTTTTGGTAACTCAAGCTTTTCTACAGAAATAGAAGATTTCAAAGCTAAAGGCAAGTTGAGAAGAATCACTCAAGGGTCTAGATGTGTATCAGTGCATATCTGAATGGAAATAGAGCTAGTATCTTTAACAGGAAGAAGTAGTAGAGGGGAGGGAAAAGAAGGGAAGAGAAGGAGAGGGAGGGAAAGTTGATAAGAAAGGTATTTCCTAAAGAAGGGACTCAGAAACAGGTAATTTATATGAATATGGGGAGTAAAGAGAGATTAGAATATTTCACTAAGCCAGGATCCTCACTGGGGCTTTTTGATGGTGAGGGTACAGGCTACACAGACAGATTTGCAGGTTGTGGAGTCTTTCACCTTAGGGATGTTCAAAAGCCATCATGTGTCCACGTAGTGAAATGACTCAACAAAAATATAAAAGATAGACACACACCGGCCCTGCCCTTCATTCCTTCATGTTTTTTCACAAAACATCCCTGAGCAAACAGGTAGGATGAGACCTGCAGATTACTGCAGACAAGTTCTCCATCTGGCCCAGGAAGTGAGGTTAGACGTAACTTTTAGAATGTAAAGTGTTGTTGTACGGGTATGAAACTACAGAGCTTATTCCTCTACATCTGCATGTTAGCATGGAACAGTGCCACACTGCCATTTACCTACATATTTCATCCAGCCTGGGCTGTTCATAGGAAAAGATGCTAAAAAGATGCTAAAAGATGCTAAAAAGCATCTAAAAAGCATCTTTTCCCTTATTGAGGAAAAAAAGCAAATGCACAGAAGCAAATGCAAATGAATTGCACAATTTGTACATCTATCTGTTGTTGTTGTTCTGTCTATTATCACCCTCTCCAGATTCACCTCTTTCTACTGGCAGTAAATTTAGGATCCTGATATAATAAAACTTTCATACAATACTAACATAATTTAATGGAAAGCTGTTTTGTTGTTGTTGTTGTTGTTTTGTTGTTTTTTTTTTCTTTGTTGTTGTTTGTTTGTTTGTTTTGATTAAGGTTTTGGCAAAAAGCCTTGATGGTTATATAAATAGTTAAAACTTTTTTTTGCCTTTTCTGAACCTCACTAACAAATAAAAAGAGTTGACAATACCAAGCACTCTTCAGCAACACGACTTTCTGTTTATGCTTTGTATTTTTTATTACTGAATTGAAGAAACACCTAATAAGCTCCTGCTCAGTAATACCAGCCTACATAATGGGATTGTTCAAGTCCACCAACAATTTCTTAGGTTTGTGTCCTTTGCATTAGCAGACTAATGGACTTCGTTGTCAACCTGTGTCCTATGAATATTTGTCTTCTGTATACTAGAAATCCAATGAAGTTGGATTTATTCATCATCGAAATCAAATGAAGTTGGATTTTATTCAGCAATTTCTTCCAATGCACTAATAAATTTTCTGCTTTATAGGACAGCTGTGTGGGGCATATGAAAAGCTGAAATTAAAAACAAACAAACAAAAACTTATATTTCATTACAAAATAGAATATTAATAAATATTAAAATATAGTAATAATAATAATGATAAAGAATTTTGAGATTACAGTGATTTATTTATTTCTCCTTCAGCCCCTGAATGGTGAACACAGGAGTGTGGAATTCATTCTGGGGATATGGCCAAATTGTCCTGTTAATATGATGTACGTAGGTATAAATTCTGCACTTTTGTGTTGAACATATTGTGTATGTTCATCTAATGTTTCTGTCCCTCATTTTTCAGCATTCCCAACATCTTTTCATTTGCTTGCATGCTGCAAGGTGAAAAAAATGAGCTTCCTGTGTTACAGAAGACCACTACTAGACTCCAACTTCTTTTTATGTCCATGTATTCCAGAACACGTGAACATGGCTTATACTAGAATGCCAGTTCTACTTACATTCTTCCCTTCAGGTAAATTACACACCATACGCTTAAACGAAGATGTTAAGAGGCATCTGAGCCACCATTTCAAGATGCCAATACACTCAAGAAGACATAACAGTATCATTCAACTCACAGCTCACTGAAGCTCTAAGGTGGCCCAAATTCATTTTTTCTTTTCTGAGTTTGTCAAAATCCACATTGCAGTTCACAGAGACTATCACCCCTCACTCAGAGCTACCAGAAATTGCCTTAGAACAAAAACAAAACAAACAAAAAAAAACCTGAACATCTCAGAGAATATTATATTACATGCAGGCCAGACACATAGACTGAGAGGTCTACAAGACAAGCCAGCATATGCTGGTGACAACAGACCTCAAAACTTTAACTTTTAATGTTAAATGTTCATGATTGATAGGAATTTTCTGGTGTGTTGTTGTCTATGGGCTTGGGGTTTTTTGTTGTTGTTGTTGTTGCTGCACTTCATTTGTTGCATTCAAAACATTAAAACCTAGGAACACTAGTGGTTGTTTTTGTTTTTTAATATTAATTATTAATATTAATAATCTATGGTCACAAAGTTCCCTAACAGGGGAACATGGAAGCTATTTAACAACAACAAGTGGGCTACATCATAGAATCACAGAATATCCTCAGCTGGAAGGGACCCCCAAGCATCATGAAGTCCGTCTCTTGGCTCCCCACAGGACCACCCAAATACCAGGCCACATGTCTGAGAGCACTGTCCAAACAAGGATAGTAGTAAATTGAACAGGAACTGCCCTATATCATTATCCTGTTAGCATGGACTCTGTCACACTTCTGGCCTGTGCTATTATTCCCCAACAATATCCAGGCGTTTTATGGAAAGTGGCATGAGTCTGAGACTGCAGCCTCGGTGCAGCCATTCTGGTTTGGATGGTGAACTTGGCAGTGTGAGTGCAGGTTGTTCAGTGCCAAGTTGTTTCCGTGCCAGACAAACTATCCGTATATAACTATACAGTTTAATACACGCCTAGCTATGGCAGACAATTTCTACTAACCTTATCACTCAGTTTGCACAGTAGGAGATGGAGTTAGGCACTATTCACTAAAAAGCATTCTCAAAGGAGAAGTTTTATCTAATCACATGTTGTGATGAGGTTATCCTCATCCAGTATGAAACCTGTGAGGTCTGGAAAACAATCTCTTTTATCATGCAGATAGCAGCAGCTATTGCATTGCATGGCTGAAAGGTTCTGCATATCAAGGTCTTTGCTTAGGGAGGGTCAGTGGAGATTGGAATTTATCAATATGAATTAAACAGACAAGCTGACCACTCATGACCTTCTCATGAAATAAACTTTTAGGAGCTGGCAGGTGTGAAGGTGACTTGACAAAGGCTTAACTTATGTGAGAGAAAAGTTCAAGAGGTATCTATCAGAAGACTCTTCAGCTTCCAAGGTGAAATGTAAGCCTTTCTAAGACAAAAATACTTCATTTCCCTTTTATATCTTTTATAAAAATACTGCTGTAGGGTAATACGGATCAGCTTTAGATTTTTCTGTTGTCATCTTACTCATTTCATATGAGTAAAACAACTGCTTCCCAGTCAAGATGAAAATTCTTCACGAACTGTCAAACAGACAATTGGTTTTTCACAAGAGCAGTAAGGCTCGTCCAACAACTTGCCAGCACAATTTGTTGCTCCAACCTGTAACCATAGCATAACCGGCTGAATTTAATCCTGTTTCCATACATAAATAAAATACTTGAGAATTTTCAAGCAAATAAAGCATGTTCTTTAAAGTCCCTTGGTCAAATAACAAAAGTATTAGCAACCACAGAAAAAATCCCAGCATTAGTGATATGTTATTTGCAATAAATTGTTCACTCACTTTTTTGCCACATGGATGCTTAGGATCTAAAGCCTCACTCAGAAGAACCTGTTATACTAATATGAACATTTAAGACTCTCGTTCTGAATCTACACAGCCTTTCAGGCAACACTGAAAGCTTTTGCAATGCTTTTGATATCAAACACCTTGTCCATTGTATCTCCTCTCTGCACTGAGTGCCAACTTCATCATTTGTGGAAATTTTCAATTTCACACAACAGTGACTTCTTCTCATGCTCTAAGTTATGGTTAGAAATCACAGTGTTTTATAAGAATAGAATACAAAAATCAAAATGAATTATAGTATTGGACAGCTTGATACTAAGGATTTTGAAAAACATAAAAACGTAGCTAACTCCCTTTGGTCCCCAGCATTACAAATATAAGAATTTGACAAGTAATTTGAGCTGTGCAGCTGCTTTATTAAAACAAATAATTTACCAGTAATGACCGTTGTGATGACTTTTTTACTCACAGGACCATTCAGGACACTCTTGCTACATGTTTAAAATCTGCCAGCTACAGATACTCTAACATGGAAGCTAAGAGCTACACCTAACCATATTCCGAATAGCGTAATAGAAATGAAGTATGTATGAAATAATTGTTTGTATTTGTTTTCAGGCCTTTTCTATATGAACATTTCTATCTAGGGCAGCCTGTATCTGACAGCTTCCTTTTTAAATATATAATGTATGGTGCATTTAAAATACAATTAGCAGAAAGGAAAAATTAAAAAAAAATAAAAATAAAAAACAAAACTGTTTCATTTAACTCAGTTTTACTGCTGGTGCAGACCATAATTTTCAATAGTTGTTCCTAAAATCTACTTTTCAGACCACCTTTAAGGCAATGAGCTGGAAGTCCTCACTAAATACAATTAGAGAAAATTATGAGGCTACCAACACATCTTTTAACTTAATGCAATTACTCCTATGTCAACACTTCTGGTGAATTTCACCTTTCATATTCACATGTAATAAGAAACAACAAATTATTGTGAAGTTTATATTCACTTGATACTTTGATTTGTTTGCATGCTGATTAATGCACCAAGAAAAAACTGTCACCAGCATTCTAGGCCTTCTAATACACCATTACTAGATGATATTTTACTTTCCTTTGCTCATCTTGCAACAAAGTGAATGACAATTTTTTTGATATTTTTCATCTCCTTAAAGTATTTCAGTCATTTTAGTTCTGTATAATGGACTTCAGACAGACATTAGGGCTGTTCTTCTTTCATTGGGTCACTGATAAGGATTCTTTGGACTCCTCAACCTTATATGAAAAGATTTGAAACTACTTGACTGGAGAAATATGGATTTTATATCTATCCCTATGATGTCAAGCTTCCACTCCTCTTTTGTACTGACCAACAGACTGATGTGAGTTGTGTGGACTAGGAACAAAAGCATCCAGAACATTTTAGGCTCCAATCACATGAAATACAGAAGAGATGGAATTGTATGCATTCCGGTCTTAGTAACCTGAAGTCCAGACAACGGTAACGATGCTCTCACAATTTTTGTCCTATCAGACAGCCATGATCAAGTAAGATTCTTATGCTTAAAGGGTATCAAAACCAGCTAAAACTTAAAATATACAACCAAACACACAGAACTGCTCAGGGAACAGACACAAATTTACATCCTACTTGAAAAATAGTTCTGGAGAAAGCATTTTGTTTATTGGCATGGACAATGACTACAAGGCTGCTTTATACAGTCGTTTTTGCCATAATTTTGATTATCTCAGATACTTAGACATAACCTTACAAGAGTTGCTTAGAAAGTTGTTCAGCAGATACTGCTAAAATTTACCAACATCTAGCCCAAACTTTACCACTACATTTCATTTTGATTGATCATGTCTCTTTTTATCAAAATAGCTACCTTACAGTATAGAGAAACAGCAAAGTCAGTAGAAAATATTTCTCTGCTGATAAAGCTGCAGCCACATTAGAAGGGTAACAGTGTTCTTTACGATGACATTCGGGGGGAATGAATCTAAGTGACAGCAGCTGAGAAAAGGCTGAAGGATAGAACATGATCTCTGCAGCTAAAAGTAAGTTTGCCCTGCACTGTGGAGCACCACACAGAAGTATCCAGCCCAGGTATGATCAAGCAAGCTCTTGAACTAAAAGCAGTGAGGTCATGTCTGCATGGCTGAGTGGTAAGGTTTATTCACTTGAAAGCAGAGCCAGTATAACCCAAGCTATACTGCTTTCAGGATATGAACCACGGAGTGATGCCCTATGCATCACAGGATGATGCAGGGTAAAAAGCTGAGCTGGCATTAGCTGTTCAGAAAGAGCTAGCAAAACAGACAACTCCTGAGGACAATGAAGGAGGCAGGGGAGAAAGCCTTATGGGGGGGGGGGGGGGGGTACCAAAACAAAACAAAACAGTAAAATGGAAGACATCAGACAGAGATAGTGATGGTAGATTAGGAAAAGCCCTTATCTATTTAACTGAGGATTCCGTGGTCTGGAAGCCAGGGAAGCTTGAATTCCCCTACCTCTTTTCCTGAGGGCATTTCTAGCTCAAGGTGCTTAAGTAGCTCCTGAAGAAGGACCAGCATGAAGGACAAGATGTCTGTGCAGTCAGTCCTGTGTGCCATGGCTGCAGCCACCCATCCTGGTCCTTACAGCTGCCTCTGTGTGATCTCATTTACTTACAGATGAACAGTGAATCTTACGAGTAAACCTAGGAGCTGTACTGCAAGATTCAGCAGTAAAAGCCTATAAATAATACATATTTTTTTTAATATAAATATACTGTATTTATATAAAATATATAAATAAAGGGGCTGCTTAATAAAAACAGGAATTGTGACCTTGTCAAGAGCTCTTGATCCAAATTATTTTTATTATAAAATAAAAATCTCTTCATCTGTCTTTGATAGGGCTTACATAATTGCTACACCACAGCAAATGTGCCCTGATAGTCATGAATGCAGGTGCTCTATTTTGTAATGCACCATTTTAAGGCACTGTAGTTACTTAACAGGACTAATGATACAGAAATCACTGTCTATGTTTTTGTTTACATTTGTTTTAGAAAATGCCAAACAAACTGTTGGTGCTTTGAGAGCTATAACTCATGCTATTTAAAACAAACTTTCACTGGCAAAACACAGAATCTAGTTTTGTAGTTTTGTTGCATTTTTCACCCAAAACACATCGAGAAGGTTGAAAATTGACAGGGGAAAAAAAAAAAAAAAAAAACAGACAAGTAGTCACTGTCCTTTAAACCTCCTGATATTGTTTTATCATCTGTCTCCAGTTTCTTACACTTCCCATATAAAAAGATTAGGATTTAGGCAAGAATGATACCTTTTATTAGGCTGATATATATATATGGGAAAAACAGACAGCTTTATGGCATGTTTGAATCAGAAGTCAGACTGGGAATAATTTCCTTTAAACTTATATTAATCATGTCAATGAATTAGACAATCAGAGAATAAAAAAGTTGGAATAAGTATAAAAAAAGGTTATTGGTAACAGGAGAGAGTTGAAGATTATTAGTTCTTGTGGGACAGAGACCAAAATCCAAAACCATTAGATGATCATAAAATGTATGGGGAAATTTTAATGTGCTATAAAACCAATATTTCTACTGCATTCCTAATACTGAACATTTTGATTTCTATTGTAGACCTGAAGTAGGGCTGATGTGCCTGAAAACTCATCTATTTTTCTCAAAGAATGGGTTAATATAATAAATAAATAAGTAAATAAATAAATAAACACACGTATAATATATATAAAAATAAAGAGAGAAACTCTCCCTCTAAATGTTGTCTTAAGACCACCCCCAGCCACAATAAGGCTGTACTTACACAGTGGGTTTTAGGGTGGCTCCAGCTTTGGTTCCGTACAGTGCCTACAGCAAGAGGCACTGATCCACGGGCATTGTGGTGCCTGTACAGCTAATATAAATTGATTGCTTCTTTCCTGCTTCTTCCTGAGCTAGGATTAACTTCTGATGACTGCGTGACTAGATGGACCACTGCTATGTTAGTAAGCATGGTTGCTGTGACAACTGGTACCTCTCCTAAAGAGACAATTTCTGAGTTTGCATAGCCAAGGGCTAGCAAATGGGACAAAACCAAAGCCTAATGAAAAGCAAAGTATATGAAATTACATCAAGTAGTAGCCAATCAGCCTTAAGCTGCTATGAGAAAACATTAAATCATCTGTTATTGTTATATAAAGGAGTAGTGCCAATTTACAGCAGGATGTAGATGAATTGTCAGCACAACTCCTGTGTATAAATGAGGACCACAGCAAATTAACACATTCTCCAGGTGTGAGAGCAATCAAAACCAAAACAGTATTGTAGCAAGCTTATTTTTTAAATGTGACTAAAAAATGAAAACAAATACCTATTTTTAAATAAATATTCATGAAAGATTTATTGACAGATTGAACTTAAACACTTCCAACACTTCCTTGGCTATTTTTGTTATTGTTGTTGTTGATTTTTGTCTGTTTGTTTGATTCTAATAAAAGCCTTGCTTCTTTTACATGTTTTGTTGTTTGGTTTAATGTTTTTATTTTTTCCTAACCTTCAATTTACACAGTAATAGCATACACTTTTTTTTTTTTTTTTTTTTTTTTTTTTTTTTTTTCAAGTTTTGAGCTGGGGGTTGAGGGGATGTGCCAGGTAGCTCACCTCTGGCACTTTGTGGATGATTCAATAAAGAATACTAGAAAGGTCTTTTACTATGTGTCTTGATGGTTAGGTGTTCAGACGTCAATTTCTGCCAAACACTAACTTTAAATCTATTTTTTTTTTTACAAATAAGGTGACATGTATTGAATAGAAAAGAGTTGTCCTTGATTAACTGGGCTGCTCTCTTCCATATGCAATGCTGGGATCCCCCAGTTTGTCAGACAAAGTTAATTCTAGATGAATAAAGTTTTTATCTAGAGCTAAAGCAAGTGGATGCCCCAGTTCTTCTAGTTCTTCCCCAAAATAGAGAACAAGTATATTTTGATTTGGATAAACTTTTTCTCCAATGAGGATGACCTAAATTGATCTGGGTAAAATCAAAATTTGAAAACTATATCCAATTTTGGGAAGACAAAAAAATCAAAGTATTAGAAATTTAGGCTCCCCTTGATACAAAATCAAAAATAAACAAACAGAAATGTTTCCAAAAAGCTCTTAAATGTTTTTAGAAAATGTAACTGTCTATATATATATTTACCTTAAGGATAACTGTCTATAACTCCTCTGACATTTACAAACATAAACACTGCCAAGACCTTTCAAAGTTTACTGTTAAACACAATACAACTTTCTTTATAAGTTATGCTACCAAGCTTTTCCCCCTTATTTCTTTTCTCTGAAACACTGTCTTATTTTTAATTCAAGACAATACAGGTGTCAGCTTGCACTGACTTTGAAAGTGAAGATATTTGGTATGCATGTGATTAATCTATTAAATCTTTTTTACCAAAGGGTAGACAAGAGATTAGAGGAAGACAATATCATTGTTCTTCAGCATTAACAAACCCAATGCAAAAGGAACACTCTTCATCTAGTTTGTAAGACACATAGTCCCATAAAGCCAAGATTTATAAGGCTGTATAAATTCTGTGTCCACGCCAGGGACACAAAAGCATTCTGTCAGCATTGGGGTGTGCATTTGATCGCTTAACAAAAAAGAAAGGAGCAAGAAATTTTCAAAAGATCTCTTTTCATCGCCTAGAAACATGCACAGGATAAACTGAAAGCAGAAGCAAATTCATTCTGTAACCCACATACATCCACGAGGTTAAGGCTACATAGGGCAAAAATCAAGAAGAAGAAAAAAAAAAAAGAAGTCAAATGAGCAATTTTGCTGTGAGAATTTGTCGTGAACTGGATCTTAGCTGCCCAGTTAATGGGTAAACAGCTATGTCATCTTAGAGAAGTAAGATTCTTTTAAATTTAGAAGCATCAAATAAAACAGGCATTTATTGTTAAAAATCACAATTCTCCAAATGTTTCCAAATCTTCCTTCAAAGATGGGGATAGCTGTACAGCAATCAGTGAATAAAAGTTTATATGATCTATTTCATCATATGTATCATACAAATCAATATGGTCATTTGATTTATTTCTGTTTCTGCTGGCCTTTATATATGAATCATAGCTACAATCAACTAAAAAATATCAAAATACACCTAATAACCCCCCAACCAAATTATTACGAGAATTTAGCCACATCTTGGTCCTTCAAAGCTGCAGTACATCACAGCTGTCAATATGGCATGTTGAACCTGGGAGAAATTAGTTATAAGAAATGGTAGCTGGGTGTTTTCTTTTAAACTATTTTGTTGGTAAGCAGTATTTTTAAGTCAAAGGAGATTTTAATTTTTTCTACTCTTCTGTGTCTTCACTGAAAGATGATTTCTAACAAAATCTATAAAAAAGAACCCTTCACTGAAGACAATTCTTTTTTTCTTCACAAAAACAAACCAACAAAACACTCAAAAAAAATAAAAACAAACAGCACGTTTCCAAAGTCATTGCAGTTGAAGATGTTTAATTCTTGAACTGAGTTTTGTATGCCTAGTAGTATCACTACCATTCTGATAAAGCTGATAGCATTGCTAAACACTGTTCTGACATAACTGAAGGCAAGGTCCCTTCTGTGCGGGGATTGTATTTTCTGTAAGTGGAATCCTGAGCAAACTGGAAACCAGGCCACTTTTTTTATCAGCCCCTGTGAGTTGAGATTAATCTTTTCTGTCTTCACACAAATAAAATATCCAACCATGTTTAAGAGTGCTAAACACAGGCTGGCTCCACCTGCTTCTTTCAGAGCTAATCGCTTTGTGAGATACTACAAGTGGAAGAACCTTAGGTGAGCCAAATGTAAAGAATGGCTGGTTGATAAGACTGCCTTTCAGGGGCAGCAAAGCAAAGTCAGGATTTCCTGTTTGATAACCAATGAGATAGTGAAACTCTGAATAAACCAACAGTATTTCAGCTAAGACTCAAGAAAATACTTTTCCTTTTCCAGGTTTTATACCAGTATTAATTAGGGGCATCTATCACTCACAAGGAGAGGGACCTCATAGGAATGTCCAAATAACTCACATTTTCATATTTTTTTTTTTTTACAATTTGATCAACATTAAGTATTGGTCATCAATTTTTCAGAGTAAAATGCAAAGACTTTGAGATCTTCTTCCGTACTTACAATGAAATACATCAGAAGATATTTTCCCTATCTCACTGAAGAAAGTAATTATTTTCTTCTACACATTTCTACTTACCGTGCCACTTCAGTTAGTGGCTACTGCAATGCCATCAATCCATTGATCCAAATTATACCCAAACTACTAGAGACAATGCGAGGTGAATATAAACTATCCCCCCTGAATTATCAGGCTGGGGCGGGGGAATAAGTGACTTTTAATTAAACTTGCCATGGTAACAAATATGCCTATTGGCCTAACAGCATCACTTTCCTGGTTCTGTACGCATTACCTCAACCATAAGGATGTGATTGACGTGATGTATGCATTTATCTAGGTAAGGACAAAACACGAGTACATCAAATGTATTTATGAACTTCTCACGAGTGGCAATCAAACAGAATACACTTTTCATAGAGGAAATCAGTTGCTGTTGCTGATCCCTTAAACTAAAGAGCAGCAGCTTAGCATGCTGGATACAGATGTTTTCAACAGTCTTCCAGCTGGTCACACTAAAACTTTCTGAACACCTCCTTAGTTATTCCATGACACTTTGGCCCAGCAAAGTTTTCATTCCTTCACATAATTTTAAGCAAATGGAGTTGATTTTAAGCCTTAGTGGAGCTGATAGATCTGATTATTGGCTAAAGATAGGCATACATTCAAGTGCACTGCTGC
This sequence comes from Aythya marila, assembly GCF_965140915.1. NCBI lineage: Eukaryota > Metazoa > Chordata > Aves > Anseriformes > Anatidae > Aythya > Aythya marila. The sequence goes on along the minus strand of NC_139045.1, from coordinate 27,833,548 downwards.
ATCAGAGCCTACAAGCTGTGAAGAATGCTTAGTAGCTACAATACTCACTGAGACACACGGGAATTGTAAGCCCTCAAAACCTCTTGGTATGTTACAACCTCATTTTAAGTTCTTAATCAGTTGCCAAACATTTACTTAGCTGTTAGCACACTGTTAGTTAATGTGTAACAAGTGTAACGAACACTGAAAATAATGTATTTCAACCAGCTAGCAGTAAGCTGCTAAATTCTGCTCACAATCTGTACAACCTGTAGGAAAATTCTACATAAAAGTGTAGTCACTTTTCTGCAAGTTTGACACTCTAAGTCACTGAAGCTTATTTTAGAATCTAATAAGCCTCAACCTTCTATTTGGGTTCCTCTTAGATCTTTTATGACAAGCCGAAGTGAAAGAAGTATTTCTGCAGTATAAACATGACTTTAACAAGTCAGTTATACCTGATGCATACTGAGGAAATTCTACAGTATTACCTTTGTTAATAAAGCCATAAAATGAGTTTCTGGCTGTTGGGATTAAAATAGGAAGTCCTAGTAAATGCACACTATTCTTTAAAAACTGTGACAAAGAATGGCATGTTTGGTTTGTGCCTTTGAAAGATGACTGCAGTTGATTTCTGTTTGCATTGTAAAACAGATTTGATACATCTAGTGTTGTGTTTAAAGTCATGAAAACCTGATGTTAGTCAGATAATTCATATAGAAACTCTATGAATTATCATATATGAATGGACATGGACTAATTATTCTGCTACATGCTGGTGATGGTCAATAGACAATTCAGAAGAATAAAAGCCGTGGCTGGTGATCTTCAAGTAGAATGTACTTACATTAACACATGTGTATAAAGCCCTCATATAATTTATTTAACTCTCTAAATACACAGCATTTCATGTTGTTTAATCAGGATGAAGTTAGTGCCAATTCAATGATGGTCTTAAATCAGCTAGCTCAGGAAGGGCTTCTCTGTCACCATGGCAGCACGGCCCTAAGCACAGATCATAAACGCATCAGAGGACTTGAGCAAATACGCAGGAGCATGGCTATTTCCTCCTGACAGCTACAAAGCTGCGGTTACTTGAGCTCACACACCTGAACCTGGTATAGGTAAAGCACTGCAGTGATCACAGTCTTGTGAAGAGCACCACCGAAGCTCATTCTGTAAATCTGTTCTGAACTGTGGTCTCCAGTTGAAATAGAGCCTTCCGGTTGTCCAGGCTACAATCTACAGGCCGTTTTCTGTCTGCCAGAACAACCTGTGGAGCTTGTAACCTGTTCTCAGCTGCTCCCGATCTTCAGGCTACAGTATTCTTCCCACATGGTGTGAAAAGTGCACCTCCATGATGGGAAGTCAGTGGGCTCCTCCAGAAAGACTGCAGAACCAAGATGCTGCTGGCATAAAAACATTTAATCCAGCTGGCATTTCCCATCTTGACTGCTCCTGAGTGTGAAATCAACTAGAAAAAGGCTGCAAGAAAGGCCTGGCCAGTGGTGGCCCACAACTCTGGCCACCTCCTCTCAAACAGTTGGGACACCAAGAGGCACTTGCCAGTGTCACAGGCAGTGAAGCACAAACAAATAAAGCCCAGCGCCTCCAAGGCTCCATCTATGAAGTGCAGACTGGCAGCTCTCAACCTCTGCAGTATCAGAGTGCTGAGAGCTCCCCGGGCTGTCAGCGCTGGAAATCACTGAAATCTTCTGAAGATAAGGAACAAGTCTGTGAATGCAATCTCCATCTAGAATATGAGACAGAAGTGCAAACACTTGGGGTTTCTTTCTTTCGTTACAAAAACTATAAAAGGGAAACAAATACTGCAAGTGATTGCAGCCATATTGAACCCAGGGTCAAAATTCTTCAAAAGATGGCTTTGTAAGGATGATGTTGTGTAATAGTACATTCAGTGAATCTTTGCCATGGCAGCCTTGTAGCAGTGCGACAACACAAGAGGGAACAGGGGAGAGGGAAAGTTACTAAGCCACTGTGAGGCAGCTGGAGAGGCACACAGTGCAGAAATGGCCTAACTACTGCTAGCTGCCTCTGCCACTTCCCTGCCCACTCAACTTCCTTGACAGAAACAAGCCTGGATTCCTGCATCCCATTAATCCTGTCTGTTGCAATGGCAGCTCCCTAGAGACTTCTGAAGACAGTTTAACCTAAAACTAAGTAAGGCAAGGGCTAAAGCAGCCCCAGGCAGCTGTGGCAGCCAGAACATTGTGCAGCAACCTTCACGCCCGCTGAACATGGAAGGGCTCTGAGCTAGCCAGAGGAGTCTTACTGCTTTCCCTATTTAATTTGCTCACTGCAGAAAGTAAAACTGTGCTTTACTACCTATCAGCTGTAATACGTGCTTGAGCTATGACGGTCATGTTGGTATTTTTCCTCCCAGCATGTATCATGATGGAAAACTGTTAAGCCAATTTATTATCTTAACTACAAAGGTGCAAATCACATTATATCCTGTAAGCCCACTGCTACCTATCCACTCCTTACCTTAGTGGTTCACTGAAGAAAAAATAAAAAGGCAAGAAGTACCTTAAATATGCATATATATGCAAAATAGCACCCAAATGTGAAGGCCAGCTTTCAAAGGTGCACTAAAAGTTAAACCTCAGTGGGACATACTTCTACAATTACTTTCCATTTTTTCAGTGTACAGCTCTTCTTCAAAGCACTTAAATAATACATAGCTATTTTCATGAGCATTTCCATCAAGTTTATTTTTTGTGAGAAACTAAGTGTATAAAAACAAACAAAAAAAAAAAAACAAAAACAAATACAACTGTCTTACACAACCTCTTACAATTGAGCAACACAACAGTATCAATCGGTCCACTAATCAAAGCTAAGAGAAATTAAAGATTTTTTAGACAAGCTTACATAGTAATGAAATTTGAGGAAATTGTTAATTACTCCTTGGCCCTGTATACATATATATATTTGTATCAGCTTGAAGGAAAAAAGCTGAAATTGATCAACTAACATCTTTGCTAGGATATATTCATCCTGCTACATACTCTTACGACTCATTATATCCAATCTGAAATGTAATGCCAATGCTACTACCTAAACTATCAATCAAGTACTGAATATGCATATTACCATCACTGGTCCCCAAATTAGGAAGAACTAGACACACAAGCACACAGAAGCAATTACCTCCTAAATGAAGAATTATTCAAAAAGAAGCAGATTCTGCAGATCTGATGCATTAGTATCTTCACCCCTGTATCCATACTAACATCACCTTTGTGTTTTTAAAGGATTCAAAGGGCACAGCAAGGAACAAGTTAGAAAGGGAAAGGACACCATCTCCTTTTGTAAAATAGGCTTTAGAGAATAACAGATATTATAAGAAAGAGTTTCTCATGGTCTCTGTTAACAGAGATTTTGATGGCTATTTTGTAGAAAATTGCAGGCTGAAAGTATTTACTAGACTCAAACGCAAATAAAAACATTGCCAAATTCAACTGAGTTTACTGAGTGCTGTGATGCAATGCACCTCATGAACTGCACTTCCTGACAGTAGCCTAAGTTATGCATATAACCTAACGTAACCTCTTTTCCACGAAGTACATGTTTTGTCTGAGGTTTGGTTTTGTTTGTGTTGTGTTTCTTTTTTTTTTTTTTTTTTTCCCCTGCCGTTTTGTTTCCTGGATTCATCTATTTCTGAGTGAACACAGAGTTGATTACAGAATTTTGGTGAGCCTGGAATCTCAAGATCTCCTTTGAGTGCTTAATGCAAGAATCCTTGTAGTGAACACTAAGATCAACTCAATTTACTTGCAGCTTTGTTCTGCACCTTTTATTCACATAAAGTATTATTATTATTTAATACATACCAATATTGCAGAAGTAAAAACTGTACAAATCATCATCACTTTTCAAAACTTGCAAAATAACCTCCAAAAATATTGCCAGACATTGTTGAAACATATCTGCTTCAACTTCTATGGGATATTCTTACATTGTACCCCGAACCTAATGCCAAGCATTACAAACATTTCTACTACATCATCCCTGCTAATTCAGTCTTAGGTCTTTCCATTGGTAGAGATAACACTCACCCATTAAAAAACTGACTCGACCTTATTTGGTAGAGCTATAGGTGTTGTACAGCCAGTAATCACTTTATGGGATTAGAAGGGGGTAACAGGTTACAATGCTCTGTCTTGTAGTAGGCTTTTTCCTTAAAATTTCCCACTTCCGTATCAGTGCAAGGGGAGAAATGGTAGGATTATTAGTGTGCAAGATCCATGGCAAGCACTGATCAAAGAGGTCATCTGGCTAGTGCAACAGTTTAAGTGCAACAGTTTAAGTACTGACAGCTTCTTTGGAGCAGTCTTTTCAGTTGGGCAGACTGTGTTACTACTGTACACTAAATGAATTATACAGTGTATGTAATTAAAAATAAATAAATGCTGGTATAGACAAGTTTCACAAGTAAGCATAAAACTTGTCCCTTGGAAAACCTGTTATTAGAAGTGTACAATACCTATAACAGCTAAAAAAAATACCTGAGGCTAATTACCACATAAGTGCTAGTATCCTAATTAAAACCAAGTACTGCAAAACACTGAAATAAATACAGCTATGTACTATGCAACTGGAAAATATTATCATTTCCTACAGAGCAGTCAAGGGACAAACAACATAGGAATTAAATATTTTCCTAAACAAAAGCTTTTGACTTTTTTGCCTTTGTTCTTTTCCATTTGTTGATGTTTTTTATTTGGATATAAGCTTGGAATTCCTGCTTCTCAGCTTGCACGAAGGTTGGAAAAGCAGAAAATCATACATACCTTCTCTGCCTTTGCACTTCTTACCAGTTGTGTGAGCAAGAGGAAGGCTAACCTTTCTGACCACAGCAGATAAAGAAACAAATCAGACAGGAAAATTATAAAAAGACCACAGTCTAGCTGGTGCTGAAGGGCAAGACAGAGCTGCAATCTTTTTTCCAGGAGGCAAAGTTCAAAGGATTACACTAGAAAGGTCCAAACCCTCGTGGGAAAACTCATGCATAAAGTGCACATTTCCCCACGGCAGTGACTAGGGTTGCAGAGGGTTAATAGGAGATTAACAAAGACAACTATACACAATAGTAAAACACCACAGCAGACCCCCTTATGAGAAGATGAGCTTTTTCTTACTGCAGAGCAGCTTTATGTGACACCATATCCCTAATGATAAATTGCAGGCAACGCGGAAAAATTCTACTGAAACTGCAAGGAAATTTACTATCCAAAGTCAGAAGTATAAATGTGCGAAGAGCTGGAGAGTCATTTGAAATTCTCTCTCAAGCAGTTACTCATCTAATCATCATAAAAATTCACGTTAAAGTATCTGGCTACTGGCTGCCCAGATTCAAAACAGAAGATCAATTATGAAGAAAACTATCTCCAGGAAATTAAATCTTTCTCTCTGAAAAACTTACCGAAATCTGTAGAAGTAAATGGATACATTTTGATAAAAATCATTATTTTCCAATCGCATGTGAACCTCTAAAACTTACGAGTTTGGGAAAAGAATATATCTACGTTTCTTTTCTGAAATTTTCATAGCAAATATAATCCCTAACGTGTATTAAATTCTGTAATAAGCGCCTCTCCTTCCTAAATGCATATGTTAGAAGCTGTAGCAGAAAGGTAACCTTGTTCTGCTTATTTACATGATCAGTTATGAGAGTTTTCATTATAACATGAAAAATAGCTTTTTAAAGACTTCCCCTGCTGAATCCTAGGGCATGAAGGGTCCAAATAAGTAAGGCAGTTACATATTTGAATGTAAAATGGCAAATAAAAATTAATTACAGAAACTTGTGCTGTACAAGCATTGCATTTTTTCTTGAATATCGTTAATTTAAGGCAACATAAATGTCTCCTTAAGTTAAAAAAAAAAAAAGATCTGAAATTATGACTCATGCCAGAAAAGAACCTGACTGATCAGTTGCTGCTCAGGGCTGAAACAGAACATGTGGTCACTCTAGGTTGGATCAGAGGCACTGCTTCCTGAAAGTTTGCCTGTTCGCTTTCCTGTTAAATGTATATATATATATTTCTGAGATGAATCTTAGAATCAAATTTGTTTGCTAAGCCTGGAAAGCAACTGAAAAATAAATTTAACTTCAAGCTCATATATATACATGTTTTTTAAAGAAAAAAAAAAAAAAAAAAAAAAAAGGAAACCCACCAATACATCTCCATATGTAATTGATAAAAGCATTATTTGTCTGGGAGGGACTTCATGAGTATTCAGGTGCATGGCTGGTATTACTTTCATTGTATTAAATTAAATAGATCCTCGATACACAATAGAAGTGAGGATGACTGAAATCTACCAGAGGATGTTCTTCTTTTTTATTATTATTCTTTTAATTCTATTCTTTTAATTGTACTGAAGGAAAACCCAGAAGGTCATGGACAAATCAAATTTTCTTTCCAGTTTAAAATTAAAGAAAAGGTACATTCTAAATTATGCATCTCTGCAATTTATGTGGAAAACCTCTCTCAAAAAAGAGAAACTGGTTTAACCTAATCTGAGCCATCCCCCATTTCCTTTCCTTGAGCACATCTGTCTCCAGTGTCGGGTTACGGCCCCAACTGGTAAGCATTCCTTCTGCTTGATGAACAGCTCACACACCATCTCCTTCCGGAGCACTGGCACCCTTCAAGCAGGAAATGCAGCTGAGCACAAAAAGTCAGGGAAACTGTTTGTTGTTGTTGTTCCCCCCCCCCCAAGAAAAAGCATAAAATGCAAAAGAGAATGAATGAGTTTTAATTTTTGAGTGGGATTTAGTTTCCAAGCACAGGTTAAAATCATGACAGAAAGTGCATCATATTCTCATGAAATCATAATTCTCAAGCTGATGAGTTTTGTCTAGAAAAAGTAGTCTTCACAATTACAGTCAAGGAAGGAGGCAAACACTATGTGTGGCTTCTGATTCTACACCCTGGTCTGAAAAAAAAAACACATACCAACTATCCTCTATATCAGTGGCTGGCACATAGACCCAATAAAACCATGAGATAATAAACCCAATGACATTCATGGTGGAGAAAAAAAAAAAAAAAAAAAAAAAAAAAGCATTAGAAATACTTAAGCAACATTTCAAAATTTATCCCTTTGAGCATTTTTTTTTGCCAACATTTTTTTTCCCCTCAAACAGCAACTCCTGTTATTTTTTTTCTTTTATTTGTTGCATAGCTCATATACTATCTCACAACATAATATAAAGGAACTAAGAAAACTCTAGAATTTAGCCTAATGACATTTGTCACTAGACTTAATAATTTGGATTACCAAGTAGTTCTGAAGTCGGTGTTCTATCCTGATCTTGTCTGTTAGTGGAATAATTCCTCAGGATCAGCAGGATAGATGAATCTGGGGAATACAAAGGTAGAAAATTTGATTAGAAACTCTGACATTAAATCTTATCTGACAGTTCTAAGTCAAAATAAATAAGAGTTTTCATTTTTATCATCAATCTGCTGAGCATTCTTCATGTCTTTGCGCAGCACTGCAAGCACAATAGAGATTTACAATGATTGTTGTATTTTTATTGCATCTTTACGATAGAAAGATATGTTATTCCAAGCAGAAAAACTGAGATAGTGAGACTGAAACCAGCATTACCGTATATAACAATTAATTCCTGATAAGCTTTATTTAACATTTTATCCTGATAATACTCAAAAGCTGTTCTCAAAGATTAGCAAGACACCTTATCTTTCACTGGAGTATGTAGTTATGTGCCAGCCTTAAAAGGAAAGGTAGGATTCAAAAATGGAGTTCAACTACCAGTCCAATAGGGAATGCTCCCTTAGTCCTTACAAGGGAGTACCCAATTATCTTTTTCTCCTGTTATCATACATCTTTGCCTATCAATTTTCCAGCTCCTGCCCACTATTTCATCTTTCAATATAACTTTTGTCATATACACCATCTGTCTTCAAAAGAAGGCATCTTTCTGTAAAAAAGTATCTATGCTCCATCGCTTTCCATTTCCACCACAAAATTTGACTTCAGAACATAACATCACTAGCTCTCGCTTAAGTTATCACCAAATACATTTTTATATTTGACAAGATAACCTGATAATTAGATACTTTAACTTTTCTTTTATTTCTCCCAATCTTATTCTTAGAAATGGTGCATGATATCAAATGATTTTTTCCCCAAAATTAATAAATAGGCTGTAACTGTATGGAAAATGTCATGTAGAACAATGTATATACCCTGTGAAGTGATAAGACACTGAATATGAGTTACTGAAATGTGTCATACAGTCTTAACTAAAAGACAATGCCCTATGTCCTGCTTCTCATTAATATTTGATGTCCAGGAAAGGAAAAAATTTCATGTCCAAAATCTTGTTGTAACTTTTGAAATAATTTCTGTTAAGTACTGCCTGTGTTTTTCACTTTCTGGAAGCAATCTGACAGTTTGACTATTTTGATCCTACCAAAGTGCAGGGAGGGAATACAGTGCCATCTGGAAAAATAGCAGCAATATAGCTTATAAATCCTATATTTAATCCTATCCTGATTAAATCATCATCCTTTTCACGTGTTTCATTCAGATTACAGAAGAGAAGGGCAGCTTTTGGCTCAAAGAACTACCTGTTCCAATTCATGAAGCACTATATACAGACCTCCAGATTTCCTTTGTACTTTACATTGCCTTTCCTCTTAAGCCAATTAAACAAAACAAAACAAACAAAACCCATCAACAACAACACAGATACAGAAAACAACAACAACAAAAACACAGAGCAAAAAAAGGCTGAAATAATACATTACTACATATCGTCTGGTTGTCCTAATTTCAAGTTGTAGTATGCAATATTAAAGTAAGTACCTGAAGGAAACCAAAAGAACAACTAATTCTAAAGTGAGGCTATAATACATTTTAGAAATTGCTTCAGCAGGTAAGCATCCAAAAACCACTTCTAACTTACATCAGAATTACAAGGAGCCTGTGATGCACATGCTATAGTGACTTGGACTTTATTATTCAAATAAATCTCTGTAAGCTTTTGCACAGAGTAGCTGCAGAATGAATACATCATACTAAACTAAGGTTAAAAATAAATAAATAAATATTGCACATAAGTATCATATTTTATTCAAATCCTTGTAAATGCTGTCTCCTCAGAATGTCTGTAAACTTCGACAAATACAGGTGTAGAAGAGGCCTAGACAGCCTGAGGGACTGGCAATGGTCTATGCATTCTTTTTACCATTTTAACTATTTACAGAGTCCCTATCACTTTGAAGTCTTTACTACCTTTCACTTTAAGGTTATGAGTCTGAATCTAATATAGCTCAATGGTGATTGGAAGTCATCATCATTTACAGGGCCGTATGAAAGAGGTGGTCAGCATGTCCTAATTTGTGGTGATGTGTCCCTAACAGCAGCCCAGTGGAGTGAGGTTTAGGATATTGAGGATGCAACTCCGACTGTCACAAACTCGCTGGGTGACCCAAACACACTGCTTCTCCACTGTCTCAGTTCCCTCTCCATCACCTTCGTATTTGAGACACAAACATACTTTAGGACAAATCTGTCACTGGCACCACAGGACTCTGACTTCAGCAAAGAAATCAAAGCATAAATATTAATTAGAAGTTTGGTATAAAAGCCAGAGATTGGACAGACAACATACCAACTTGAATGAACACTGGGCAACACGTGCTGTTTATGACAGACCAATGTGATCAATAAGAAAAGGATCTCCCTTGGTACTCTTCCTCAGCAATCATTTTAAATACAATTTTAAATGATTACAGAAGTTCAAAATAACATCTAGTAACTATTTGCTCTATGCATTAAAGTTGCAAGTTGTCTTTTAGTCCATACTCACATACTTTACCTAGACACATCAAGCAACCCTGTAATGATGTAAAACTCTGGAAGAGGAGGGAGTAGAATTTGCTATCGAGTTAAACAGGCTTTTAAAGAAAATGGGAAAACCTGTAATGGGGACAAAATACTGGGGTACATGAATTTAAAAGTAGATATTTAATTCTTTAGAACTTTAAACCACTTCAGATGATACTTTTCTACTAACAACAGCAGTTCATATGTGCAGAAGCTTACTCTATCCTGTCTATTTCGGACCACGATCCTGGTCCCCTAAGGCACAAATTCTCATTTGTAACATCACTGGGTGGTGTACGCTCCCAAGAAACCTTCAGGTTGAAAAAAAAAGAAACAAACTAAAAAAGAACGGGATCGGTCAATTTGTCACTGATGCCAGTAATTCACCAGACTTCAAACCCGTCGCTTCTGTAATACTGTTTGTGAGGTTTTGTCCATCTCCTCACGTCCATCCCCTCAGGGTGCGTACCTGCACCGGCATCTTCTCACAGCACCTCTTGTCAGCGCAGGCTGTGAAAGTTGAAGTTAGCTGTCCCTATCATCTCCTAAAAACATACCGCAAGGTACAGGCGGGGTTCTGTACACCTTAAGTCCTACCTAAGCTTCCCCCAACGTCACTTTGTTGTGCCTGTCACACGGCAGCAATTCCCCCTCCCCCTTTTACCCCACTCTGTGAAAAACAAAAAAAAAAACACCGACCCCCCCAAGCTCACAAATTAATTCCAGAATATTCTGAGCCTTTAGAAACGCTTGCTGGCACAAAGGGCCCCCATTAGCCTTAACTGCGAGCAATTCCACCCAGAATAGGCGCCGCTTCGCAGCTACTTGAGGGCGGCGGGGCTCAGCCCGGCCCTGCCCAAGCCGGGGACGCCCGTCAGGGTCGGGGGGCCCCGGGGGCCGCTTCCTGCCCCCACCGGGGCTTTCTGCATGTGGGGCCAGCATGGGCAATGCGAAGTTTAAACAGTTGCAAATGGGGGAGGGCAGAGCGGGTCTCGTTTTGCATATTTTTTTTATTTTTTTTTTTTTTCCGTGGCTGGGTTGAATTTAAAGGGGAGCGGGCGCATTGTTCGGGAGGCTCCTTGCCCCGAACGCATTGACGGGAGCTGCTGTTTACACGGGCTTTTCATCCCCGCATTGTTTGCTTATGGAAAATAAGGGGGAGTGACAGGGAAAAAAAAAAAAAAGGAAAGGAAAAAAAGAAGAGGAGGGAGGCAAGGCAAGGCAGAGGGAGGCACCGGCCGTCCCGTGTGGCCGTTAACCCGGCTGGGGAGCGGGCTGCCCCGCGCTATGTGAGACGGCCGGACCCAGGGCGCTGCTCTCCCTGCCCTCTGCTGCCCGGCACCCCTCGGTACCAGGGGCCGCGGGGATGAGGCTCCAGAAGCTGCTGTGCCTCGTCGTCCTGCTGCTGGCCAGCCTCCTGCCCGCCGCCGGCCAGAGGCCAGGTAAGCAGCCCCTCGGCGCGCCTTCTCGCTCCTCTTCCCCTCGGTCCCCCCACGTCCTTCTGCCGGCCGGCCGGGGAGGCAGGTGCCGCTAACCCGCTCCCGGAGCCCGGCACCCCGAAAGCAGCCGGGGCGATAAGGGGGCTGCGAGGGAGCGGGTCCCGGCCGGGGGGACGGGACGGGACGGGGCGCCCCTTTTGCAACCGGGGACTCCCTGACTCTCTCTGCCTCCTTCTCCCGCAGCCAACCTGGCCCTGCGCAGGAAGCTCCACCGGCACGGCTGCTCCCACCGGCGCTGCATGCCGCTGCACTCCCGGGTGCCCTTCCCCTGAGCCCCCCGGCCGAGCCCGGGCAAGGTAAGGCGTGTGTGGTCGCTAGCACGGCCGGGCGCAGGCACCGGCCCCCGCGCGGCACTTCTGTGGAAAAGCCGTGTGGGTTGCGGCCAGCGCTCGGCAGAGTAAGCGCGTTTGCTAATTGCACCTACGTTTCCAGACACTTTAGGGCGCGTTTATACTAACCAAACCACAGGCTTGGTTTCGTCTGGTCCCCGGGCTCGAGGGATTTGTGCCGAAAATAGGGCTTTGGCGAGGCGCGGGGTACGTGCGCTTCGCCCAGAGCCGCTGGCGGGAGCCCAACCCTGCCAGGGACGTGGCCTCACAAGCCCTGCGCCCAGCACCAAGCACGGGTCTGTGAGGTAAACTGAGGCAAAACAGCCCTCAGGGAGGCACAGGGCGAGCCGGAGGGAGGCGCAGGGCGAGCACTGGCGCCTGTGAGGTAAACTGAGGCGTAACGGCCCCCAGGGAGGCGCAGAGCCCTGGCTGGAGCAGGAGGCGGCTGGGCTTTCTAGCCAGTGAGTGCTGTCAGTAACATGAAGGTAGTGGCACTTACCCACTTCAAAGGGGACTGTAATTCTCGTCAGTGAAAGGCTTTGAGATCCTCGGTTGAAAGGCTATACAAGTGCAAAACATTAATGCTTTATAGCTGATGAGGGCATATACATTCAAATAGTAAGTGCCTGTAGAAGCACACAGGTAGCATATGCAAATAGGCAAGGCATCAAAAGGAAACCGAGGCGCTCTTGCAATTTAAGGATGAATAAAACATGCAGTCAATAGTTTTGCATCTTCTAAACTCCTTCTATATCAAAATAATGTAGCCCCAGGCTCGAGAGCATCATAAATGATGGCACAACCTGTGCTCTGTGGAGCCAAGATGTTTCGATTTACTAAGCAGTTAACAGTGAAAAGAAGACCAAAGTCAAACTTTTAACAATGCTAACACCAAGAATCTCTGTCAATGCAGAAACTGCCTCGCTTAAAGAGGCTGTAGCCCTCCCCATTCATAAACCATTCATAAAGATACCATTGCACTGTATAGTGTTGTCCTATAAACACATGGAAAGTACATATGGGATGTTAAACTGACAAATTTCAGAGACCCAGGAAAGTTTACCTTATCTTAGGTTTAATCTCACTCAGTCTTGCTGCAGACTCAATGGCAGAACTACAAGTAGAGAGGGATGTGCAAGGAGGATGCTTTACTACTGAATGCCCTCTCTCATCACTTGTTAATTTCAACAAGAGGCAAATTAAATGAGATTCCCTCATCAATTTAAATATAAATCTAAAAAGACGGATAATCAGATCAATTCACTTGGCATGCAGAAACTAAATGAGCTGAATGACAGGGACAGTGGAATTTAGGTTCAGGGATTTCTTGAATGACTTCTGAATGGCTTGCTTCAGTTTCTAAAAAGAGTAATTTAACCTCCCTTCTTGCAGTTCAACTGTCAGTAGTTTGGGGATTGTCTGCCTGGAGAACACTTACACTTTTTCTAATGTTCTCTGAAACGTTATATAATGCACTTTGTTTGAGACCGCATTAGTTGCATGATACATATGCATTTACACTGGATTTGTTTTCCCAAGAGAATATCAATCTAAAAGCTATTTTCATAGTTGTCTTCTTTTACGTAGGGAGCTGATTGCTTGTAACAAAAGTCAAAGATGAAGCAGAACAGTGTAGTTATTAATACATAATATACTTTGTAGGCATTTAGTTAAAGAGAATTCTGTTTTATAAAATTGTTTAAAAATCCCTAAAGCTTGACTGGGGAGTAGGGGGTGACAGGCACCTGAACTAACTCTGTTAACTCCAGTCAGCATTGTGGGTGCTCAGCTCCTTTATCTTAAGTAGGATTTACCATCTACGTTTACATTCCCTTCCAGTTTTAGTCCTAATTCAGCAAATATTTACATGCCTGGGTAACTCGACTCACTCAAGTAATCTTATTGATCTCAATGGAGTTGTACATATGGATAAAGCTATTTGCAGATGCAAACAGGATGGACCCTTAATCCTGAATTTCAACAGGTAGTTGGAAACTGGGATGAACGTAGCAGCCTCTCTTTATCACAACATTTGAAGTGATGAAGCCATTGAACTTGATTATTCATCATTTACATACAGAAAAATTAGGACAAACAGATGGAAAAAAAATAAAATCTTTTGGCTTAAGTTTCCCAGTTAAGAGGAATTTCCTCAGATTTCAGCTATGTATTTCATAAATAATATATTGTATTTCGAATAAGATATTGGATTACTAAATCTCTCATAAATAGCTATTTCTTTCTCTTTCTTTTTTTTTTTTTTTCCCCAGTAATTTCATAATGGGCTTTTCAGTGTTTTGAAGGTGGAAGCTGCAACAACTAAACTGATTAGAGAAGTTAGTTGTAAGTACAACTCAACAACAGCTGACCTGATACAGCCACAACAATCCTGTTTTGAGGCAGTCCATCTGAAATGAACATTTTCAACAGTCCTGTATGCCACATTCTGCAAGACCTGGAACAAAGACCCATGACTCACATCACAGAAGTGGGGGGAGGGAGAAATGGTGATGGGAAGATGTACATGGAATCTACCTGGTTGAAACATTTCATACAAATTCTTTGAATCTCATAACGATCCGTGGAAGTTAAAGACCAAATCAAACATCTGATACCTGAAATGGATTTCCCATGATGTTGAGAAGGCTTTGTCCAAGGGGGGTTCTTCATGGTCTGTGCTGTTAAGACTGAGAGAATTCAGACATGCTGTTGACTGTGCATGCAAGGCAATATTTAGTGTGATATCAAGACTTAAGCAAAGAACTGTGAAAGTCCATTTTCAGTTAATAATTTCATATATTAATGATAAATATATATATGTTTTAACACCTACATTTTCATCTTTATGGATTTGTCGTAATAGTAATGTAGTATGTGCTACTGTAATAGTATCAAAGTCAGCACCATGCTTCTGGTCCTACCAGCTTCACGTATAGCAAGCGATACCCCAGTGAAGAGTTAGAAAGTAAAGGGGGTATTATCCCTCATTCTGTAGGTAGAGAATTGAGGCACACTGAGATAAGAGATTAGCCAGGGGTCATGCAAAACCTACTGCAAAACTGATAACTCAAATCTCCCATGTCAGGCCTTAAGGTCAAGCCCATCCTTCTGTCTAATGAGCTGTTACTGCAAAGCCTATCATTTGTTTTCTTAAACTGGTCCGTCAGACCAGAGAGCTAAAACAGATTTGAAAATTCAGTTAATGTAGATCTATATGCTTTGTAGTAGTTTTCCTAAAATACCCATGACAGTTTTATAAATAGAGCATAAAAATAGACCATTGAAAAGAAACCTTTGTCTGGTCAACCCCAGTGTTCTGTAGTACGTTATTCCTGTAATTAAAATGAATGGAACACTTGGAACATAACACTACAATGAATGAGAACTTAAAGCAGAAAAACAGGCTGTTCTTTTCAGTAAGGAAGGTCAAGAATACACTTAGCTTTTATTTTTCTTTTTGTTTTTAAAGATAAACTCGACAACTTTTAATATAATCAGAAATTGCAAACTACATATAAAGCAAAACAAAGTCATACCCAGATTTTTTTGTGTCTTTAAATGTCAAAAGTTTTGTAAATAGAGGGAATTGTTATAAAGATGAGTGAAAATGAGCAGTGTAATGATTTAAATTCAGTATTAGAGTTCTGTCTCATAAAACAATTTCTAATAAGTGAAAGTTCCAGCAATCTTGAAAATCAGGTAGCTGAAACTTTACGAGTGTCCACATGTAACTCTTCATCTCTAAGAATTTGAAACCATAATCAGATTCAAACGTGCAAAACATGACAGAGTTTCAAATTTCTCTTATATTTAAAAAAAAAAAGTTTATAATCACCCTCTTCTGGAGTTTTGGAAAATCAAAATTAGCTGTTTAACTTAGCATTCATTTGTATCCACGGCTATCTCTGGTTAGAAATAAAGGCAAAGACTATGGAAAAGCAAGAAATCTTGAAAGTAACTATTTAACAGTTATGTCTTAAAAATGAGTATATGGATATAGTGTGGCACTGGATTTTTTATATAAGGATAATCATTCAATTAACTTTGATGAAGTCATAAAAAAGTATCTATCAGAGGGTTATATATGCATGTACCTTTACAAATATAAAAATAAATAAAACAAGTAACAAAGTATCCTAAGAAGCTCGATGTCAGTCCCTACAAAATTATCTTAAATGCCTGTTCTTTTTAGACATCCTGATAACATTTTCTTTGAAACAGACATTGATGGTGATATTTGATAGATATGTTTATAAACCAGATAATTAATTGTATATTTTGTAAAAAAATATGCACTTCAAATAATGATGTATCATTTTAAATAAACTACAACATTCTTAAGATGTCAAAGGTGATGCTTTTAAAGAAAATTGAAAGTTTGTCTAGTTTCACTGTAAATTCATATGGGATCAGTGTGTAAAAACCTTTTCTTACTCAATTTCTGATAAATAGTACTTATTCGTGTAAGCATTTTTCTCACATTTTCTATCTTTCTAGAAGTACTGAATTCTGATAAAAGCCATATAAAAACAACTTAATTTAAAATAACTATTGTTTAATGTAATGATGTGACACAATACCATATTACAGTAGAATCCAGACTGCATTGTCTCTATGTCTAAAATAAGCAAGATTTTTAATTAGTTCAAAGTGCTGGGTCTTGAAACCTCACTAATTAAAGTAAAGGACCTTATTTCAGGACAAAAAGAGAGTCCAGAATTAGTCTAAAGCGTAGCAGTGATTTCTTCCTTTACAGGTCAGAAACTATAAATAAATTTCCAAGTGCTACATGTCTTGCACAGTAGAATTAAGTGGCAAGTGGTGCTGCCACATTATTGTGTTGCACATTATTGTGTTGTCATTAACCTCGGTGGGAGCAGGGCTTCACAGGACCTCGTTTTCAGCTGAGTTGGATTTGCCCTTGACTTTGTTGAAATTTTTGCATTTGATTTGTGCAACATAAGCTTAATCTGGTAAAAACAGCTTTGCATAACAGGGTGATTAGATGTATAAACATGCAGTATGTAGACACGGTGCTACAACAGCTGAACTGATTGGATTCTCTGCGTGCATGTGTGGGTGTATGTTTAAAAGAAATTTGAGTGCAAATCACTGTTGAAAGTCAGAACTGAGGTTCACATGGATGTAATCTAACGATCAAAAGACCTGATCAGAAGTTATGTTTTGCCCTCAAACTCACAAAGCCAAATGCGAGTTTCTGAAACTTGGAACTAATTCCTTGTTTTGCAGTTACATGGGAAAAATTAGAATTTTATTTGAAACTCAATTTCATTAAATCTTTACATTATATTGGCTATTTTACCATGAAAAGTAAAATGATGTAACAGCAGGTCAACAGGAAATGGAGGTAAATGTAAGCCTGTTGTGAGAAACAGCAGATTAGTGTGTTCCCAAAGGATAATAAACAATTCACCTCTTCCCTTTCCAGAATGGAAAAAAGGAAATTATAGAAGAATAAAGACTGGAAATATTTCCCTTACGCCACATACATATGCTATAAATACCTCCATATCTGGACACACAAAGCCATATTTTGTTAAGGGTCACGCAAGATTTGTATCAATGTCAATCGGGAGAAGCATTAGCATGGTAAGTAAGTTCCAAGTGTCTGAATACCATCAGACAAGTGCAATTAGCATACTGATCTCTTACTGCTGTAGATGGCCTTTATCTTTCTTGCTAGCCATCAGCTAGCAAAATATTTATGCAAAGTGGGAAACAACTCCAGCAGCACAAAGATCACAGCCTGTCTTTAGTTAGTAATGATGCCTAAAAGCCTAACAAATTCCAGTGCTGATGATGCTTTTTTATGTCTCAAGCCATCTCAAGGTCAGATCGTTGTCTACCCACATGCCTTTGTGCCTTGACACCACTTTCCTTTTTTTGATAAACAGTGACTTTCCATAGGGTAAGCCTGCTTGCTGTATATTTGAACAGAGCCTTAAAAGATGAAAATTCCGAAGTTTTTTGGAGTCAGTGATTTCCTTTGTGAGGTGAGATACAGGGAGGTGTTTGCCCAGAGTAATTTCCACAATGAGCTACTGAGAAAACACAAACGCTGAGAGCCTTTACCTTGCATACGACGCATTCACAAGAGATCCTCGCCACGTCTCTTTGACGTATACAAGGTACTTAGCCCACACCAGCATCCCATTCAGAGATTTTTAAAACTCCCATGATGTGACCATTTTGGGGCAGCCCTGAACCTTATGCTGGGCAGTAGGAAATACTTCTCAAGCCTCCCAAACCTACAGGTGGCTTTCCTGCAAAGCCATGGGGATAACCACCTGTGCCCCAGTGCAGCAGTGAGCTGGCATTTGCCACCTCAGTATCCAGCAGGCCCCTGGCCACCCGCAGGCACTGCAGCCTAGCAGTGCCTATAACACCCGGTGTGCCCCGTGGCAGCCCTGGCACCAGGGCAGGAGGTGCCCCTTAGTCTCTGGCGGCAGACAGGGGCTTAGCTGCCATGGGGTGGCGAAGGGTCCTCAGGGTCACCCAGCACCACCCTGACCTGCCAGGTCCCATCAATAAACCACGTCCGCCAGTGCCACCTCCACACCCCTCCTGAGATGGTGACTCCACCACATCCCTGCTGTCCTACTGACAAGTGACTGATGTCCTCCTCACTGCAGCCCCCATCCCCTCAGCTGCTGCACTAGAGCCAAGTACAGAGGAACAATCACTTCCCTCATCCTGCTGACCATAATACTTTTGATACAGGCCAGGTTACCACTGGGCCTTGGCCACACTGTGGGTTCACATTCATCTGGCTGTTGACCAGCCCCTTTCTGCTGGTCCCATTTTGCTGGCAGCTTTCCAGCCAGGACCTGGCACCTACCTTACTGAATGTCAAACAAGTGGATGCAGCCCATCAGCCCAGCCTACCCCAATCCCTCCCCAAGAGCCTTCCTACCCTCAGGCCGACCACCAATCCCACCAACTTGAGTGCATCCTCAGGCTGCTTGCAGAGGACACCAATCCCCTCGTCCAGATCAATGATAAAGAAAAATGCTAAACAGAACTGGGCCCAATACTGAGCCCTGAGGAACACTACGGGTGACCAGCCACTAACTGGATTGAATTCCACTCACTAGGACTCTCACAGCCCACCCAACCATACCCTTGTCTAGCAGCCAGCTTCTCCAGGAGAATGCCATGGGAGATGGTGTCAAGAGACTGTGTCAAACACTTAACCAAAATCCAAGTAGACAACATCTACAGTTTCTCCCTTATCCACTAAGTAGGTCATCTTGTCACAGCAGACGAAGCTAGTTGGGCAGGACCTGTCCTTCATGAGCCCATGGAGGTTTTTGATCACTTCATTGTCCTATATTCCTGTGTGTGCTGTGCGATGGCTCTCAAGATGATCTGCTCCACAGCATCTTAAAAGAATAAAAACAAACTATCAGGATCTCAAAGTCATTGCACAATTTAAAACAGTTGCTCACTTGTCATCCTAAATGTATAGGAAAATTTAGAGAGCTGTCTGTATTTTCATCCATCATTTTATTAGTCACTAGTTTATTTCACTCTTTTCCTTCAAACATTATTCTTGTCCTTACCTTCCCCCCAGTGTTTCTTTTAGAAATCCAAGCATATTATCACTGCCACTCCCTGAGCTTAATTTACCTTATAGAAGGTAATGGCTTTTTGTAAAGCAGGATTTCCCTTTTCTGTAAGGTATGCTGACCTGTGTCCCCTAATTCTTTCTCAAGTTCTCATTCACTTCAGTGGCATGCAGACATCAGGCTTACTGGTTTCTCAGCTTTTCTTAGAACTCTTTATATCCTATTGATAGCCTCCCTGCCCTCAAGAAAGAGGGGAAGTAATATACAAATCAGGTTCAGACATCTCAGCCTTGATTCATTTAGAGCTCCACATTAAAGTGCTTTTGTCTCTGCAACTTACAATTGTTCAGAATAGTATTCCAGGGTCTTGAAAATAGGATTTTAATAATGACAGATTTCACACTTTTCCTTAGTTGCATTTATTGTGCATGAACTTCACATTTCACTGCTTTTCATAGAAGTTACATAAATCATTACACACAAACATATCAAAACCTGAGTTCTAAAACCAAAGACATTTGTATCCCTCACATGGTTATTATAAAATCCTGGTTTTATTTTCAAAAACGAAAAACCAACAACAATTAAGGGGAACAGTTTAGTGTTGGATAGCAGCAAAATCCCCAATTTTTCATCAACCTCCATATTTGTTACACACTGAACAATTATTTCTGAAGTTGTGCCCCAGTACCAAAATAGAAAGATTGTCTTCCCTCCCACTCCCATTCAACCACAAGACCACTTCCCATGAAAACATTCTTCTGAGTTTTCACCAGTGATTACCCTGTCTTCCCATAGATATTGGCTTCTAAAATAATGCTTAGTCTACATTGGTAGACAAAGTAGTACCTGGAAGAGAATGGTTCTTTTACCACCCTTCCCAATAAATCCATGCTAGTAGATCTGCAGATTCTTGTTTCTCCAACTTCCAGAAGACTTTTTTTTTTTAAACCACCCACATACACACTGCAGCATTTTCATTAAGATGCTGTCATTTTTGAAGAATCACAATGTAGAGCAAGTCTAAGTGCAATTCTGATAGCATCTTGTACAGGAACTAACTTAAGACTCCACTCAACACAAATTGCTTACCAGGTCACTGAGAGCTTGCTTCAAGTATTTGTGTTAGATCGGTAGGCAGAGAAGACGGAACAAGAATCTGTTTAGTCTTTGCTGACACAGAATCTCAGTAAAAAGAATGTCAGCAGCCCTTAAGACACCTCTTGGGGGATTTAAAGCCAACATTCTGAACATCTGCTCAGATTGCTTATCATAACCTTATTTTGTACCACATGTGAAATATACCATTTTAGGGCACTCAGTGCCTTTGTTTTTCTTAACAGGATGCCAAGTTTCACTGCTGGCATGAGCAACAATTCATGCCTTTTCTTGGCAGAGGAGAAAAGGGGGCAGATCTAGAAAGCAAATACCTATTTTGTACAGAATGAAGTATACCAATTCTAACACTGGAAGTAATGGAATTCAGCAAAAAGAACATGTCTTGTCCCCAACTTCAGTACTCCAAACCATGTAGACATCCTCTGCAAAGTTACCTTCTCCTTGAGAACAAGTTTGTATTCTAGAAATAGAGTACTTCAAGATTACAGCAGGGCAAAATAGCAACAACTGAAAGAAGTTAAACCATTACATCAAGTGCAACTGTAACCTATTAGGATTTAAAAATCCTTTAAGCTCCAGATCTTTTTCAGAACTGATGTGAAAGCCAGAATATCCCACTGTAACAGGCTTACAGCATACGCAGAGCTCATGCTTCCAGTTTAACTTCAAAATAGAAGTGTGAAAGATGACTGAAGACTCATCTGTATGAAACAGTTTGGATATTGCATTGCCTCATATTCCCTCTTGTGCTCCAACAGCAGTTTTCCAAATGTTTAACTTTTTATTTGCTGAGATGTTAGCGCCAGTAGTCTCTTGCTGAGTAGTGCGTTGTGTCGCTGAAGATACTCTATTACATCTCCTTGCTTCTCAACTATCTCTTCTAAACTTGAATTTTCCCTTAAAGAACAAAATAGTAAATACAGGTTTCAGTAAGAGATAGTAGCTTTCTGATAGGTGAAAGGTCACTGCCAGTTAACCAATACTGTAACAAGCTGCTCTCTTCAGTTTTATTCCTGTTAATCTTGACTGCTTCTCAGGGAAGAAGCAATCCATCTAACCTTGTTTTTGGATAAGTGAGAAAAAGATTTGGCTAAGTTTAATAACATGTTTGCATAAGTAATATTAACATATTTCCTGCAAGGCAGTTAGAGGAAAAATAAGGCTGCTTACTCATTTTAACCAACTTAGGTTAGTACAATTATAGCATGTAGTCTAGCTCACTAAGAAAGCCATGCCACCTCTTCTGTTTATGAAGTATAGAATTGTCAAACCTGACATTAGAAACTTAGAACAGAAAGAACAAGTGCTGAAGTTTTGGCAAATACTCCTGCCTTCCCTCACTCACCATTTGCTGCTGACTGACTTGGAAGTCTGCTCTTAGCACACAGGTGAGCATCCCAGAACTTAGGAAGTTGCTCCCCAGCCTTGCAGCACTTTATGGAGTAACACTGCCCTTAATCATAGTTCTTATGAAGTACTCAATAACAACTTAAGTGGAAAAAGACTTAAGTTGAATTAAAAACCTACTGTGGTCAAGCTGGGAAAAAAAGTCTTTGACAAAACTTGCAATCCTAACTAGTAACCTGCATTACCAACTTAAAGCACCAGAACAGCTCCTGGTCAGTAGCTTAGGTGATGGAGGTCATAGTATTAAAAAAGCATTCAAGGTCAACCGAAGGGCTGACAGGATTCACTTTTCAATAGACCTTAACTCTCCAGGGGAAGAGAGTCAGAGTTGTATAGACCTGAATTAAAATAACTATTTTGCAATCAGTTCTCACAGGAAGTTTGCACTCTTTAATCAGGAGATCAGAGTCTTTTCCTCAGCTGGTCATTGTTGCAAAGTTGTTTTCTGGGCACTTGAGGATTTCTCAGGGGAAAAGCTGAATGAAAAAGGAATGAGGTCCCCCATGCATTCACCATGATGTTGATATCAATATGCAAGTCAGACATTGTATCAAAATACCAACACAACTCAAAATCCTTCCTGTATCCTAGATGTTTAATTCCAAGTTCCTTAAGAGCATGTACAGCCTGTTTGCAACACCTGGGGAAGTGTTGAAATATCAGCATCCCTAGAATTCTGCACTTCTATTTTTCACTGAGGCATACAAAAGTCATGTTTTATTAGGAAGCTTCAAAATAAATGCAAATATAGAAATCCAAGTTTACTTTGCTGACTTTGTTGTCATTATCTGTCTCATTTGGGCAACTGAAAGACATTCAAGCCACGAGGAAGTACACAAAGGACGGTCTCAGTACTTGTGAGTGTGGCTAATGCATTCACCATCTTTCTCCCAAGTGACTCAACCACAATAATAATTACTTTGCAAACTAGAAATATATTCCAAATCCCTTGCTAGAATTTCATGTTTAACTGCTGACACAGGACAGAACTGCGAAGTTTCCTTCTTCATCTATCAACTGCCCACAATTTATTTTCTTGCCTCAAAGAAGTTTCTGAAGAAGCTTCACTTATCTGTTTTGGTTGACAAATTGAAAGCTATACAAGTATTTCTACATGCAGTAATAAAATTACACTAGTCAGTGTTGACTACATACCATAGTTGAATGCATTGCAAAATTAATACAGTGAAGTCTTACCTGAATCCAACTTCGGAAGTAATGTGACTAGGGTAAGCATACATCTTTTCTTCTTCAATTATGTCAGGTCTGGGCTTTGCACGATTGAAGTTGCTTATTTTCACTGCAAAAAAAAAAGTTTCATAAAGTATTAGAAAACTACCACCACCAAAAAGTTTTATCACCAGGCTTCAAGTTAAAAACAAATCCGTAACAGATGAACATATGCTCACCTTAGAATAGGAGATGGAAAGCCAATTAGACAGTCATGGGATTAGGGAGAAGTGGAAGTAAAAGCAGAACCTAATCTCTACTCGTTCTCTGGTATAGCTGGGATTACAAATCAGTGTTTTTTTTTTTTTTTTTTTTTACTTCCACCCCCACACACACCTTTTTTTCAGTCCTGCCACTCAAAAGACTGAGTGAAGACCTGAATAGGTAAACCTGAACATGCCGCTTAGCTTGTAAAGTACTGTGCATCACCTAAGGGAAGGAAAAAAAAAAAACTACCTTCCTCTGAGAGGGAACTTCAGATTTGATCTCCAAATTCAGGTCACAAATCAAGCAATGTGCAATAAAAATAGTAGAAAGTTTTTATACCATATCTGGGTCAGAACTTCTATTTTGAGCTCTCATAAATATTATTTTAACTAGACTACCTGCAATGAAGCCGCAGCTTGTCTGCATGCTCTAAAACTAGGGCAGACTTGGTACAGAAATCTATTAAGTATTTGAAACAGAGTGGCTCTTTGATCAGCTTCATATTGTGAGCCTCACAATGTTGAGGTTATCAAAACCAAGTCACTCCTCAGCATCTGTGAATAAAATTTAAGACTAAATTTAACAGATGCACAAAGGGGACAGGAGAAGCTGCAGGAACCCTCTGCATTATTTGTGGAAGGAAGCTGGAAATATTTAAAGTTATTCAGTATCGGCTCCTGATTAAGGAAGGGAATGTACCACAGAGATCCAGATTACATATTTTCAACTACATAGTTAGATGTATAGCTTCACAAGTGCCCCTAATAGCACTAAAAAAAAAAAAAACAAAAAACAGTCTGTCTCCATGAGAAATCCACGCTACAGCAGAGAAAGGCTGTCCTTACACATCAATAATATTACAGGCTTTACTATAGGCCACCCTCCTAAAACAATGCTAAGACCCTCCAGAGGTTAGCTACAAGTTGGGCTCAAAGGTTAGTTATTTCTTTGACTGTATTCCTTGACAAATAAAACCACAAAGGAATAGATGAGGAATTTCCAACATACTTTATTTGTGGGAATGTTAGTCTTTTATTAAAGTGATATTAGAAATATGCAGGGAAGTCATTAAATACATATTTAGTAAACCTTTGAACATTCAACTCTGCCCTATCAGGAACTTAAGATATTACATTGATATTTAGAGCTATCTATATCATACTTCATTCCAGGCACATTTACCTCACTTGAAGGACTTATGTATGTCAAGTCTGTTATAGGATAATCCTAGCAATTCCATGTAGATTTGATCCCTCACCTCTGGATCCTGCATTTATGTGGGCACACACTGCTGACTGAGGATGTTTTAAGAATGGCAGTTATATTTCACAGGCCATTGTAATTCTAGAGACTTCTCGCTTGTTGGAGCTCTTTTGTGATTTATACAATTCACAGTCAGGTATTCCATGCAACTTTCATTTGTTAGACATTGAATATAGTAATACTTTAACAAAATGAAGTCATTATAAGATTCTACAGGTAACTGTTTACACCTCACTAGTAAAGAAAAAATGAATCCACAGAAGAGAAAAAACTCAGCAATATACCAACACAAAAAAGGGTTGATTATTATGAGTTCATAGTGGAGTCACCTTAATATCCCCAGGGTTGCTCCTTGAGCTGCAGAGTTACATTAGTGATACCATCTTAACAGTAAGCGGTATCTGCTAAGTGCTTGCCTTAGAGAGGCACTCCAACACAGCAGGGGACTGTCCTTAAATATCCTACAAAGGAGGCTTCACTTTTCCTGTCACAGGCTGCTCTGAGAGGTAGAAGTGCATCAGTTACAACAGTCTTCGAAAAACTGAATACTTTTGTGTACATTAGGAGAGTTTTAGCTTGATGCCTAAAAGGTTAAAGCCAAAACACTAATAACAACCATTGCAGCCTGCAAGAGACATGCAGGCAGTCCATTAGCTTACCTCAACATGTGTTGGGATGGAAAACAAGTCATACCACCCACTAAAACAGGCGATCTAGTTTGATTAGAGAAGTTTTCCCCATTTTGAGGCAAGTTACATAAATTTGTTTATATAACTTAACCTCTAGTTATATAAGATAACCTTTGCTTTGTACAGCAATCAAGCTTTAGAGAATGATGCATAGACTATTCTTCTGGGGCTGCTAAGGAAGGAAGGTAGCTGTTGCCAGAAGGGACAGTTCGCTCCCTGC
This sequence comes from Aythya marila, assembly GCF_965140915.1. Classification (NCBI taxonomy): domain Eukaryota; kingdom Metazoa; phylum Chordata; class Aves; order Anseriformes; family Anatidae; genus Aythya; species Aythya marila. The sequence goes on along the minus strand of NC_139045.1, from coordinate 27,808,123 downwards.
TTGTGCTGCAGCTCTGTCCCTCCTTTGCCTTGGTTCAAGCCTCCTTCAGCTCATTGCTCTGGAAAACAACATCACACCCTGCATCTTCCTGGTATAAGTTGGTAATGGATTTTACAAGCACTGGTAGTACAAGCTAGAGGAGATAACCCACCTCGTGACAGGTCATTTGAGAGCTCTTAGAAACTCTGGTCTCAGACCTACTTACAAGGAATTTGACCTTGACTTACTCTATTTTAATAACATAAGAGACACATAATATACCTCTGAACTACAACAGGCCTTGGTAAGAAATACTGTTTCTCACTGGAGTTCCTGAAGTTCCATTGAAGTTTTGTAGCTTATCTCTACTTGGAGTTTCCCAGCAAAGTAAGTATGCTTATGCTAAGGCAGGACGATTTCCAGCATTCTTGGAATAGCTCTCTAGGATAGCTGTGCTCATGTTTCCTCACTGCTCTCTTCATTCTTCTTTTGCCCATCTAAATGAGCAAAGCCTCACACGACTACATGCCTTCAGGCCTCTCCACTCTTACGGAAGAGATATGTAGTCTAGAGCTGCAACCATACTTCTTGCTGAGTTTTGACTTCAATATTGTGCCAGGAAGAGTCAAGACTAGTTTTATGTCCCAGATGACCAAGCCATTTGGCAGTATTTGCATCAACCGCATCAGTAAGAACACATCAAAACTTCTCTACAAAAAAAAAAAAAACTATTCTAAATCTGTATATAACAGAACCAGAAAGAAGTCAGATTATGACAAACACTGATGACTGTAGAAATATTTTTCCTTTAAGCTGCATGCAGTCCTGAAGGTGGTGTTTCCAGGTATTTCTACCTTCCTACTATTTGATTAAAAGTCAGGAGCAAAGTTTTGCTCATCTTTTTTCCTTCCACTGGAGAAACCAGTGCTACTGAGGCTATTTAAACTAAACTGTCATCCCCTTGGTTTGTAGCTGTAAGTAAAAAGCAGCACCTCAGAAGCAGGAAAACAAACCATTCAACTCAAGACCCAGAATGTCCTGTCAGACACATTGCAGTACGCACTTTGTTTTTTGAAGAAAAAAAGGGATAACTCCATTTTCACTGTTATGTACCTTCTCCAGTGTTTTCAATGCAGCTATTTCTATTTAAGCTCCCATGACCCATAAACCCATGTAGCTTTTAAAATGAGATTAGAAAACCATTTGTTTAAAACACTTATCAACTAGCATTTTACGTAGTACTACTACTGTAGTTTGATAGAAGGAAGCTTATCAAGTCTTGCTAAGCTTTACACCAAACCTAAAACCAGACAGCCTTACAAGACAGGGACAGCACAAAGCAGTGCATCAGTTTTATGCAGTGTTGTATTTTAGCATTAGCAAATATTTTAAGAGCCACTATATTTTAAAAACAGAGGGAATTCTTCACTCTTAATGACAGAGAAACTGCAGCTTCTGAGGTAAGACCATATCAAGAGGAAAAGAAGGTAATAGAAGGTAATATAGAATTAGAAGTCTGTAGTTGAAGGCACACCATACTATCAATCCTGTGAGTTCCACCTGTAAATCCTAGATCTGATAAAGCCATCTCTCACTGCTTCACAGCTCACAACAAATGCATTTGAGGACACACTCCCAAACTAACAATCCTGCTCACAGATCTCTCTTGCAACAATTGTTTTTATTGCCACTTAACTGGATCAACAGCTTTAAACTATCAGAGCTTTTGTTAACACCACCACAAAACCACACCAAGCCTGACAACCTACACATTTGTTTTGAATTTGCCTTGGTTCCTCTACAGGTACAAAATCATGTTGTATTTATAGTTGCAGTTAAACATCCTGTAGTACCCCCAGCTGCACTACTCTGAGGGCAAACAAAAGAGCTCAGTAGCCATTATAGCACTCCTCACTCAATAAGGCAAAACTCATCTCACCTGTGTAAATTACCAAGCAGGTCAGTGAACTAATCAGCTCCACACCGAGGACTCCCAAGATAAGATACAGGTACACTTTACTGTGATCAGGAAAGGAATGCTGGGTTGACAGAATCAAAAGCAGGGCTGCATTACCTAGAAAACAAGTGTTATATTTGATACAAGATCACAATTGCTGGCAACAAAATGAAGTTTTCTTTCAGCATTTGACTGTAATGGTATAGAATGAGTTCTTATTGATTTTTCCAAGTTAAAAGAATGGTGAAGAAATGGACTAGGCACACCTAATAGACAATATGTGTTCACTTAAACAGTTCCTAACCTTGTAGCTACTATCCATCCTCAAAATTGCTTCAAGATGATATTTTTTCCCCTCAATTCCTAGAAGGTAACACCAGTCATAATTCAAAAAGAGTAGTGTTTTCCTTCAGTGTATTTAAATATGAAGCCGAAAAAAAGAAACTACAACTGCTAACCCCTTCCTTATACAAGGAGATATCTGCACAGGCTTCCAGTTGTCTGGCTATTACTTTAACAGTGGCAGGTTAAAGAAATTTAAACTGCATACAATTAGTCAAGGATGATAAGCATTTAGCTATAGACTTAACAATTGTTCTGAATTCTTTAAAGCCCCTCTTCTCATACAGTGCAGCATACATACAATGCAGAATATAAAAAGGTTCCCCCTCCCTCCCCCATAGAAATGCTATAACCAGTCTGGATAAAGCATTACATTTATTAAGAGCATTGAAGTGTTTAGGGAACTCAAGTTCTTTTGTACTACATTAGGTAACTGAACTGTCAGGATGGAAGTGATAGCAGCAGCAGTTAGCACAGCAGGAAGTTCACAGTAATAATGCTCAACAGCTTCTGATCTAGAAGTGATTTACATAAGAAGTTCAAAACATAGATCTGATCACACCTGAACTTTTACACTTGCCCACAGCTGGTACAGAAGAGACACAGACTCAACCTAGGATAGGAAGCAGGGCATTTGAGTTTAACAATCCAGATTTCAGCAGGTACAACAGTCCTTTTACTGTTTTGAAACATCCTTAAGCCTGCTGTAGCCTGATCTTTTCAGTGCTCCAAAAAGATCTTTTATCTTCAGAGCTCTACCTAGTGGCCATAGCCTGAAGTTTTGCACTCAAGGTGACTAGATGATCTTTTAGTGACTGGGTGGAAAGAAAGCTAGAGCAGTAGTACCGCAGTTTATCAAGGCAGGTGAAAAGTTTACTCTAGTTATTCAGATTTACAGATAAGAGACAAACATACTGTGAAAGACCATTCTTTCCTTTTCCCCTACCACTTACATGTGAAAAAGCCCCTCAAATTAGGCAGACACTTCAATTTATTGCAGTTTTTTTTTTTTGGAGACACAAGAACAGCTAATTGCTGAAATATCTTTCAACTTCACTGGCCAGCAGTATAGCATGGAATATATGGAGATAAAACACTACCATACATCACACACTATTCAAACAGAAAAAAGTAGTAGGAAGTACAGTGAAATGTTAGAGCCCTGTTGAAGATTAGGAAATTGTTTGACTAGTTTGAGACAGATGTTGAGCAACATGTGATCCACCCATTTCTACTTAAAACACAGCTTGAAAAGCAAAGTACACTCCTCAGAAGGATTAACAGATTAGCAGTCTTGCCACTTACCCAACTAGATAAATCAGTATGCAAACTGCCATCACTAGCAGCCAGAGACCTTGCTGGCTGAGTATTTTGTGGCTGAAAACTACAAATCACTAGATGGCTTACTCAGCCTCACACTTTTGGGCACTTATGTTCTTTACAACACGCATCTGGCAGGACAGAACAGTCCTCGTTCTGTCCTTCAGAAAGCCCATCTGACTGAAATAGCATTTACAAATGCTCATAGACAGGTTTTTAACAATTTCTCAAGATATATTAAATAACTGTTCTGTTTTCCTCATATCAAAACTTAAGGCTTTGCAAAAGAACATTAAAACAAGTTGACTTTACCTGTAGAGTGTATCACAAGCGGAAGCCTTTTTAGATTTCTTGTTGATCGATATATTGAGAAGTAACCTCTGCTTCTGACTTTACTGTGGTGGTGGTGGATATATCGCTCAAAAAACACATGCAGAATCCACAGAATTACTTTTGCAATGATTATGACAGTCTGCACTTTAAGTGGGTGAGTATAGTTTCCAGGGCACTTATCCTGGTTTGGATTGGGGTAAGAACAAAACATAGCTGCTAAAAACGCTAGAACAACAAAAGCAACCTGGAAGAGAAAGGAAGAAAAAACTCTAGTCAACATCTGACTATAAAAAGAGACTTATGTAATTGTGCATGACTTTCTGAATTGATTTTATTAAAATTAGAAACATTAGATGCTCTTACCACAATGACTACATATCACTCTAGTAACACTCATGATTGAGTGTGAGCAGAGTTGAACGAAGTTGAAAACTGTTCTCAGCATTTCCTCCAAATTGATTATACTGCTATATAAGTAACCCTTTCAAAGTAAGTTAATTCGATTCCTGGACACTTTTTAATGGGTCTTTTCCTTTAAGGGGAAATTGATGTACTCAAAAGTTTTTCACCTTGCTCATTTGTAGTTGTTACTGCTCTCTAGGACTGTCTCATATCTTACTGGACATCTACACTTCTTTCTCCAAAAACAGAGGGAGTTAAACATTTTGTTAAGTCAAGATTAAGTTGCATAAATCCATTTGAGAAGCTCTAGGTTAACATTAAAGTGAAACAAACATTCTACCTTACAGTGCAAGTCATCAACACCAGGTAGATACCTCTGTGAGCTAGTAAATACACTGAAGAATCACTACTACCAGATTTTACCATTTTGCTCAATTTATATATATCAGAATGACCAGGCTAGTGACATTACAACTTTTCTTGTCTTCTAGACTTTTTAGCAAGCTTCCAGCTTCAGCACTTAAGAGCAGCATATGCAATCCTTTGGCCAACTAGAAGGCAATATTTAGTGCAGATTAGCTGCAGGTATCTGTAAGCACACAGGGACAGTTTTATTGATTTTTTTTAGATCCTTGCAGAATGTTTCGTCATAGAAAATGACATCCATCGTTTTCTTTCACTGAACAATATGGCACTTTCCCATACTGTTTCATTGTCAATAAGGAGTACATTAAAACTGAAAAAAAAATCAACACAAGAAAATTGAAAGCTTCTATATACAGCAAAGACCACTTTACTTACACCTACAAAGCTTTAATACCCCTAATACTCTTAGCTTAAAATGAGCTTCCAAGGTTCTGTACACTATACCTCATCAAGAACAGGACTGAAGATGAAGGAATGTTATTTTCAAAGCTTCTTTGTTTCATGAGTTTATCTGTATTCAACTCCATGGATATTCAAGAACCCACACTCCTTTCCTACTCCCTTGAACTCATTTTGCTATTTTGTCATTTCCCAAGCACCTTAAGAAGTTCACAGAAAGTGATCTTTTAGAACCATTACATCACTACTGATGTGAATTGCCCTTAGCTTGCTTGAGTGGTGAATGCAGTAAGTGATGGAGAGGCTAAGGAGGCAAGAAAGGGGAGGGAACAATTTGCACACAATCATTAGTTCATAAAAGCAACACCATATCAGAGGATGGGTAGGGTAAAGGTGAAAGAAAAGGAAAGAAAAGGAAAGTAAAGAGCCTATATTATCCATAAGGATATTACTTCAAACACATTAAATTCAGAAAGTTTCCTTGAAAATGGGATAAGTAACGCAACTGGGAAATGAAATAGGAGGATGGTTACCAATGTAAAATTTAAGGTATGATTTAACCATTCCCTTTTCTTACAAAGCTAAGGATAACTCAGCTAACTCACTTAAATCATACCATTTACTGTTAGATTTGCCATTTTACAACAGCAACACATCTAGTTCAACTCCCTCCCAGCATCAGGGATGTATGTCAGTACAGCAAATGGCTATATTAAGTTTAGTGATACAGTTAACAGCTTTATTAATCTACTATGGCAATGCACATATGAGGAAGTTGACAACTTGCTTTACAAGTGGCATTTATTGATGACAACCTGCTTACATTCCAGGGTAGTCCAACAACAGGTTTTTCACCACAGGTCAGAGAAATTTTATATACAGAAAAATATTCTTAGAAAGTAGTATTCAAGAAGCTCAGCTTTATGCATGTACATAAGCAGAAGAAAAACAGGGTGTTAATACAAAGGAATTATTTCTAGCCTGTGTGTGTTACACTGTTCTGCAGAGTCTCTTGACAGGAACCAGAAGTCAAGAAAAGCAAGGCTTGGCAAAAGCCACTCAAACACCCAGCCCATCCACACACCAGCATAAGGATACTCCAGAATTTAATGCAACTAAGCAACTGCACTGAAGGAGCCATTTGCTGCATAAGTCAATTTCTTGGCACAGAAGGGAGAAGGAAAAAATGAATTAGAGACGCATTACAACTCTTCCTCATACATACTCATATCCTGGAGTTACCTTCTCCAGGATACCTGCTGCTTGAGTTGGCCATCTGTTGGAAGCTAACCTAACATTCTTCATATTCCACAGTTTATACACTTACACAGAAGCACAGGGGAAGGAAAAAAAATCCCATAAGCTTGTTTTCTCCATCCATCAACATGCTTCTTTTCAGCAAGAAACAGCACCATTTCAAGGGTGTAATTTCATACAGCAATTTCATATTCCTGTATTGCACCAACAGAAAAAGTTATTTTCATTTTGCTCCAAGGACCAGCTTGCTACTTTGTCAGGTTCAGAAATAGCAGCAAGACTTCATCTAGAAGATGACATGTTGACAGGACTCTTCACCCTGCCTTTACTTCTCTCTACTTGCAGAGAGAGAAAGTAGTGATGGGTACAGAAGAGGCAGCATTTTTCTAGGGTCAGAGTGACTGATGTTTGGCTACATCAGTTATGTCAGTATACATCAGCAGTCCCAAGGTTCAGTGGAAAGTTACTGCTCTACCACCAGTAGCAGTGTCTACCTTCATAACGAGAAGTGAAGAGGGATGGATACCAGAGTGATGCCCTGGTAGGCAAAGTAAATATGGCTGGATACTCAGTTTCCATTGGAAGGTTTTGCAGTCTGTTCAGCAGAACTGCAGTAGTGGCCTTTCCTAAGACTGCTTGGCAGACAGGAGATTTTTACATCTTAAGTTAAGAGGCCAGGGCATATTGTTTGAATGGCTTTACACAGCTGCCTAAAGAAACCTCAGAGGCTGAGATGAACTTGAAGTTATAGCAGAGAACATTTTGCAGAGTACTGAGCATAGCATACTTTCAATTATGAAAAAAACAAAAAATCACATCTTGAGTACCCTGGCTTTATGTATGGACCATCTTTATGTCTACATTAGTGGCATTATGCTATGCAAGTACCATTTCAGTTAGCTCTTATGGCTTGAGCTCTCTACCTGCTCTTCTTCACATTTAGTTTCTATATGCTCATAAGCAGTAATACACATCTACAGCTTTTGAAGGATAAACTCACCACTGTGCAGGAGTCTCTATTTGTCTACCAGCCTCAGCATCACCTTCATGCTGTTAGATATAAGATTTTGCTTTGTGCTCTTCCACTTTAGCCTCCAAAGGTCAGTCAGGGCAGGAAATAACATGGATTCCTTTATCCTTTATTCATTACCACCTAAAAACCCTGGAGCAACTCCAGCTTGACTTGCTTGGTTACCATGTAAAGAAATACCTTAAGTCTTCCCTGTGAAATTAAGTTCATCCTCCAAAAGGCAGTGGCATAAACCTGATCTTAGCTGTCTATATCTAGTCTTAAGCACTTATGAATCAATAGTATTTTAAAAGTACATTTCCAACAGCATAGAACAGCCATTATTTAAAAGGCTTTTCTTTCTAAAAAGATATGCTGCAGTATGTTAGCACTGACAAACAAATTGGAATTAAAATTCGTCAAGTATCATGTAGCATACACACTATCAAAATTCACTGGAAGGTTTTGCTTGGTTGGAAAGAAAAGCCTATTAAAGTCTTGGAAGAATTCTGTCCACATGAAGAGTAACAATTCAGAATAAAGAGTACGTCTTCATAAGAAAGCCATGGCTATTTAACTTACATGTATTAGCAACAAAAAATTGGCAAGGAAAACTGCTGGGATAGCATGAAATCTTGGCCTCAGTTGTGAATGCAGTGTATGAGACAAAGTAAGAGGTGCGTCCAGAAGAGGATCATCTTCTAAACTCTGTGTTATTTCCAAGGACCCCTGGAACAGAGAGAGGGAAGAAGTAAAAACAGGTAAGTTCTAAAATAATTATAAATTTACAGAAATTTCTTGTTAGCAAGTCCATCTTTGAAAAGCAAACAAGATCAGTATTTCAAGAGATATGCTCTTATGTTCTAAGCAAACTCTTCACATCTTTCTGTGGTAGCTATTCAATCCCTGAGGAATCTGACACCAACATACCTCCCAGCATTGCCCTCGGTCTTGAGGGGGTTTAGCCTTTAAAACATTAAAAATATTTCAGCATCATTCTCAAGTGAGGCCACAAATATAGTACATTCACATGGGAAGGTCGAAGAAATGACAGTTAAAGCCCATTTCATTTATCTTATACAGGTACTTCACAAGTCTGTTATTCTTGTCTTTGTCCAGACAAGTTTGAGGGAACAACAAGGACAAATGCAGTGTACCAGCAACAGATGTAATCTCAATTTGAAGACAGCCAGCCACTGACACTCAGTACATCTCACTGCTTACATCTCAGCAATAGTTCAAGTTGAATCCAGGAAAGAAAAAGCCATTTAGATGGAAGATGCCACTAGGGGCTGGACAAGATGCTGCTTTCAGTATAGCACATGCGGCCTTTACTTGTCACATTGGTGCTGCGTATTTGTGGCTTTCTTTTTCTCCACATTCAGCTTACATGTCTCAGCTATGTAATTTTCCTGTAGTACCTTTTTTTTAAAGCTATAGTTAAGCTTGAGCAGAGAGAAGGTCGTCTCTCATGGACAAGAAACTTGCCCCAGTGCGATCTCTGTCCATTCCAGGCTAGAACTCAGTCACTCAGTACATCTGAAGCTGACTGTGCACAGGCATGCTGAACAAATGACAAGCTTGCCAGCAACTCAAACTGCTCAGGTTACCCCTCTTAGCATTGTCATCTCCCATGCTATAACTTGTTTGATTTAACAGATAAACCACTCAAGATTCCGGATCAAGTTTTGACTACTCTTCTCTGAAGTGATAGTAACTACAGCCCAGAATGAAGTACACAGAACAGAGTAACACCTGCTTGTGATGGCATTATAGCACAGACATTCAGAGATGATCAACAGCCAGAATCCAGTCATTGAGGACACTACAGAACCTTGCTTTCTGCTGCAAGCCCCTCTACCCACCCCACTCCAGAGATCCCAGTATTCAGAAAGACATGTCAGAGTCCATTGGGATATCAGTTAAATTGAGGAGTCCTCATTGCCATGATAGACAGTAGTTTATCAAGAAAAATGAGCATATTCTCCTTGATACTAGAATGAGAAGAGAGATGAGTTGTTAAAATAGAAAAAACAGAAAACAGAATAACTCAGGTTGGAAGACACTCACAAAGATCAGAGTCCAACTTGATGGACTCAAATTCCCCAAAGAACCACTCAAAAAAATCAGATCATATGTCTGAGAACATTGTCCAAGCACTTCCTCAACTGGGCTGGGCAGGCTTGGTACCATGACCACATCCTGACAAGCCTGTCCCCATACCTGACCACCCTCTCAGTGAAGAGTCTTTCCCGAACACCCAGCCTGACCCAGCTCCATGTCATTCCCTTGGGTCCTGTCACTGTCCCCAGAGAGCAGAGCTCAGCGCCTGCCCCTCCGCTCCCCTCCTGAGGAAGCTGCAGGCCGCCATAAGGCTTCCCCTCAGCCTGCTCTGAAGACACCAAAGGACCTCAGCTGTTCCTCATATATCTTCCCCTCCAGACCTTTCACTATCCTCACAGCCCTCTTTTGAACATTCTCCAGTACATTTATGTCCTTCTTATACTGTGGTGCCCAAACCTGCACACAGTACTCAAGGTGAGGCCACAGCAGCACAGAGTGGGACAATCCCTTCCCTCAAACCCTTTCTGTGGGGCTGCTCTCCAGCCTCTTGTCCCCCAGTCTGTACATGTAGCCACAATTACCCCATACCAGGTGGGGAATCTGCCACTTGCTCTTGTTGAATTTCACAGTGCTAGTGATTTCTCAGTACTCTAATTTGTAGAGACTTCTCTGCAATGCCTCTCTACCATTGAGGGATTTAAGAGCTCCTCCCAGTTTAGTGTCATCTGCAAACTCAGTGTGCCTTTGGCTCCTGTGTCAGATCACTTACAAAAACATTGCCAAGAACTGGCCCTAAAATAGAGCCTTGGGGGACCCCACTAGCAACAAGCCTGATGTAACCCCATTTACTTTAACTCTGAGCCCAACCTACCAGTCAATTCCTGACTCACTGCATTATGTAGGTTCACACTTCACATTAACCACAACAGCCCAGACTGGCTCCCTGGTGTTGTTTCACCTATGGACAGCTGCCTGCAACAAAGGAGATAGCCACCCAGCATTATCTCAGCCAGCAGTCAGTTTTATTTTAGTACAGCGCGTGCCACACTCCCACAACTGAAGGTGAGCAACCAGGCTTCTCCTCACCCATCTCAGCCTCCTGATTACCCAGCCTTCAACCATGAGCAACCCTTGCTGGAACACCCACCTGGTAAGATGGCCTTACACTGCAGACCTAAGCATTTATACATGCTATTGCTCTTTTCTTGTTATTAATATAAAACTGAGAAGTAGGAGTACAAGAAAGCTCTGGGCTGCATCTCCACGTGTAATTTTAAAGCCTGAAAGCAAGCCACAGGACAGGCACTCCAGTGGCCAGGCCATGCAGCCTCATTCCTCCTGAGCACCCAGGGGAGCTAACAGCACACTCCCCCAGCAGGCAGGGAGCGTCCTTCGGTGGGACAACATCCTCTGCCTGCCGGGGGCAGGTGAACTCCTCGTTTCCAAAACACAGTGGCGGAGCTTTAGGAGCTCCATCAGAGCTCGTGTGAGCCGGTCCCAGCTCCCACCCACCGAAACGGGGCCACCATGAGGAAGCACTCGGCAGCATGACCTCCGGGCAGCGCGGGGAGGACGGGAGCAGCGTGTGAGCATTTCCTCCCCTTCAAAAAACCCAGGAAGCGCCCGAATTAGAGCGAGCACCAGCCTCACCGGGCTGAGCCGAAGCCCCACCCGGCATACCCAGGCAGCGGGGACAGGCTGCAGGCGGCTGCCCGGGGCTGGGAGGAGCCGCCCCGCTCCCAGCAGCCGCCCGCACCCCGCCGCGGCTCCGTGCCCCCGCTGCTCGGCGGGGGGCTCCTGCTTCCCAGCCGGCAACTGCCGCCCCCCGACCAAAGCGGGGAGGAAGAGGAGGCCCGAAGCGCTGGCTGAAGGCAAAAATAAACAAAGAGGGGGAGGGAGAAGAAGGGGGAACCCGCGCAGCGCTCGCCCCCAGCGACAGCCGCCGCTGCGCACTGGCGGTGCCCCCCAGCCGCCCCGCACTCACGTTGTCCAGCTCCGACTGCCGCCTGGCCGCCATCTCGGCGCCCCACCCCGCCTCGCCCCGCCGCCTTTAAGCAGCGCCCCGCGCCTGGGCGCAGGGCCCGGCCCCCGGCACGCCCCGGGGAGGAGCCGCAGTGTCCCGGGCCCGGCCCCCGTCGTCCCATGCCGGGCTAAAAGCCGGTGAAGGGACGGGGGCACAAGTCACATGGGGAGCGGCTGAGGGAAGTGGGGTTGTTTAGACTGGGGAAGAGGAGGCTCAGGGTAGACCTTATTGCTCTCTGCAGCTACCTGAAAGGAAGGTGTGGGGAGCTGGGGATCGGTCTCTTCTCACATAGGACTAGAGGGAGTGACCTCAAGTTGTGCCAGGGGAGTTGTGCTAGGGGAACGGTTGGACCAGATGATCTTGGAGGGCTTTTCCAGCCTTAATGGTTCTGTGATTAATGAGAGCAGGCCCAGAGGTGGTGCCCCCCGTGCCCTGGTGGCACTGTAGGAAGGGAAAGGCTGGTGGCACTGCAAGTGCAGGACATGCTTTTCCCCTGTCGGAGCAGTTCCTCTTCCCTCAGGGTGGATGTGGCTGATGAGAAGGGAATTTGCAGAGAACAGAATCTGGGATGTTAGTGAGAGTGGTCCCACAGAGGCAGAGTCCAGCCCTGCAGTTTGTTCCTGTACCCTTCTTGTCCATAAGAGTGAAAAACAGCAGGTGTCCAGAAGAAGGCATGGGAATAAATGCAGCACGGCTTGCTGTGCAGAATGCTTGTGTTACAGGGACTTCCCGAGGAGGGGATCCTCTTAATTTTTTTCTAGTGGATTTCTCTTCAGTGGATTTGCCCAGTTGCCCCTACAGACTGTGCTTTAGCATAAGGACTTGGTGAATGATGTTTCTAGCATGGTTGTGAATCTTGTGAAGAAAAATATTTTCTTTAAAACCTGCCCAATGCTAATTTCATTTTATAATTCTTTGTTCTTCCACACGGAAAGGCAATGGCCACTCATGGTATCTGTACTAATCTCATGGATCTCTGTCTTACTACTCTGTGCCAGCCTTTTGTATGCTGAGTACTCCTGGACTGTTTAGTTATTATTCATACAGAGGTTATCCCAGCTTTTGATAACCTTTGTTAGCTTCTCTGACCTTTTTCAGTTATATCCTTTCTGAAACGAAGGATCAGAACTGGCTGCAGTATTCATGTGTGTGAGTGATAGGAGTTTACAAAGTGGCGCGTTTATTATCTCTTGTGCTCTGTTCATCTGCTCGTGTTTCTTAACCTTCTCTTTGCTTTATTTGACCATCCCTGAGCCTTGAGCTTATTGGAGGCCATTGGACAAAGACAGGCTGAGGGAGCTGAGGTTGTTCAGCCTGGAGAAGAAAAGGCTGTGGGGAGACTTTCCAGTGCATAAAGGGGGCCTACAGGAAAGCTGGGGAGAGACTCTTGGTCAGGCAGGGTAGTGATAGGACAAGGGGGAATAGCTTTGAACTAAAAGAGGGTTGATTTAGATTACACATAAGGAAGAAATTCTTTACTCTGAGAGTGGTGAGGCACTAGAACAGGTTGCCCAGAGAAGGTGTGAATGCCCCATGTCCGTGGAGGTGCTCAAGGCCTGGCTGGCTGGGGCTTTTGGCAACCTGGTCTGGTGGAAGGTGTCCCTGCCCATAGCAGGGTGTTGGAATTGGATGAGCTGTAAGGTCCCTTCCAACCCAAGCTATTCTGTGATTCTGTGAAAGCTGTAACCTGGTTTCAGTAAGAAACCAGGTCCTGTGATATGTCTGCTCAGTGCCACCTGCTCTACCCGAATGTTCTTTATTTGTGTTCCTTATTGTGCTTCCTCTTTTTTCCTTCCTCTCAAGAAAACAAATCCTACTGATCAGCAGTCACGGGACCTTTTCTGTGAAACTGAAGTGAAGCCACAATTCGCTGGTTGCTGTTCAAGTAACTGATGTTACTTCTATAAAGGTGTTCTGCCTTGAGAAGAAGTTAGCTTGTCCAGTGTGGTCTACATCTAAACTGATCTAACGACCACCTACTTTAAGTATATTTCAGTAGATCAGTCTGAAACTTGATGGTGCAATTTTTACAAGGGTTTGTGTGACTGCCAGAGCCTCCCTATTCTTTGCATATATCTTCCTTGGATAATGCTGCTAAGCTTGTGCTCAGCTTGAAAAGCATGAAGTGTTTACCTTTTGGTTGATGTGCAAGGAACAACATTGTCAGTGCTCTGGTTAACATATCTGTTCTGGAATAAACAGAAATGCTGGCGGGCATACTGTACCGAGTCACATAGCCAAGAAGGTAGCGAGTGCCGGTTAATGACAACAGCTAGAATATTTTCTGACTATAAATACATCTATATTAAAAAAATACTTCAGAGTAGAGTTTTTTTTAATTAAAATATCATTAAACTTTTTTGAAGAAATCAAAAAAGTTTCATTTTAAATAAAAAGTAGTGACACATCATCTTGTGTTGCTTAGCTACCATTGCTTTCATTTACAACCAAATAAAGTATTCAACGGCACATTTATCTCCCCACATTTTGCTTGCTTGCTTACGTGCACATATGTTTTTTTCTTTTTTTTTTTTTTGGGGGGGGGGGAGGAGAGGTTGGATTCTGAATTTGGCAAGGATGATATATGAGGTGAAAAAGTATGGGGGAAAGATATTAATCAAAAGCATTAAGTGATTTAGAACAGTTTTTCGAAGGCTAGAATCAGGGACTTGATTAATCATTCGGAAACACCATCTCAAGAAACTACATTTTTTATCTGTGCAGCAGACATGGTCATTTTCGTGCACCTGACTTGGAAGTCCCCTCCTGAGGGCAGATACATTGTTGGGGAGTCTAAACAGATTGAGATATGCCACATTCTTATATTACAGGTAAGGAAAAAGATGTGGTATGGCCCAATAATGCCATACTATGTTAACCTTATTTGCAGACAGCTTTTAAGGAAAGCTAGCATAGACTAGACACCTAGGATTAAATCCTATACTTAGGCATAACCTTTTTCATATCAGTAATAATTACAATATTTGGGGATTAGCTTTTTCAATTGTATCCTCACAAAGAGGTCTAACATCTACTTTTCTTTCAGTTTTAGTTGAAATTTGGCATGAATGGAAACAGGAGTAAGCTCACAACCTTTTCACATGAAGCTATGAGGTGTAATTATTATTACTGTTTCTTATTCATATTGCAGGTGCAATTAGTACTTAAACTGCATTCAGCTCAGTGTAAAAAAGTCTCTGCTCTGAGAATATGGGCTTGTGAAACGTTCTAGATTGAATAAAAATAGAAATGGGAAGTGAAATTGTAAAAATAACAGTACGGACAATTGTATTTGCATGAATTGGTTGTGACAGTCCTGACAGTCATACTCAGTAAGTGAGGTCTATATTCTAACCTCAAATTACAGACACTTCACAGGTACTTGTTTTATTTCTAGTGTCTGTAAATTTTTAAAATCCCACGGAGATTAAAAAAACAATGGACCACTGAATACACATAAAAGGAACCCTTCTCCCCAGTGTGTAGTTTCTGTTTTTCATACAATGCAAACTGTATTTCATTGAAGCTTTTTGTGGACTGTATACATGGCACAATCATCTAATCAAAAATTGACACTTGCTACGAAGCTTTGACTTCATAAATAAAAAAACTATAAAAATTTCTGTGACTTTTCAATACAAGCTATTGAACACTAGTTTTAATAAAAACTCTTTTAATCTTTCATAAATTAGTATACAAATTTGAATGCTGGAGGCTTACTGGGGCCACTGCATAATTCTGCTATTTTATTAGTACAAATTATTTAGCAAATTGTCCCGTGTGTCAGTGAAGGAGTTCAGAGATAGGACTGATGAAAACAGGTAGAGAAAAGTTATTAAATCTGTAGAAAGAGAATTTGGACTGCTTGATGCAGATGAGACAGAGGATATAGCGTAGCAGTAAATAAAAGAATTGCGAAGAACAGAATGCACATACTTGCTTACCTTTTTTTTAAATTCTACTGAATTTCCAGCTGCATTCAAAAGGAAATAACTTGAGGTTAATGAAGGTATACAACTTTTGATTTCACATTTTTTTTTAGAAATATATGCAAGAAGTATAAATGAAACTTCGAAACTGAGTACAACAATGTATCTTATTAAATTAAGGTGAGTTGTTTTAAATGATTTAGGACTTAAGCAAACACCTAATTTGCAGGGTGCAACAAGCGTTTACCTGAACTATATAGGGAAAGTGAAATGCAGAGCTATTTGTGAAAATATTTGGGTTTAGGTTATATGGAGTCTAGGATTTTCCTGGAAACAAGGAATATCTGAGATAATTTGACTCAAGAAAACTGCTGATAAAATTAAAATAAAGATAGAGATGAAATTTCAAGGAAAAACAGATTTTGTTTTCCACATTTTTTTCCACCTTTCCAAATATTTTATCTGAAAATCATCAAATGAACTTGTCAGGAACTAGCTTGTATAAACTAAAGTTTTAGGCTGTATGGCTAAATATTAGCATTCTGATAAAGGTAGTCTTTTGAATATTTTAGATTCTGAGGATACCCATTTTTCCCTCCAGTACATTAGCCTGGATCACAATGTTCTTCTTTTGCACAGAAAAATTGGCAAGAGACTTTTCCTGATGCCGCTGAAAATTGTACTCCAGGAACACTACTCATTGGCTGAGCATATGCTTGTACCAGAATTATTTAACTAAACCTTTTCATACTTTGACTTAAATTTCCCCTTCATTTTTTATTTAATGTAATACAAGTCCAATTTTACTAGACATGTTGCATAGTTAAGTGTACTGATCCTGAGCTCTTTCCTTAAATCTTTGCAATGAATTTTCAGTCACTCTTTGTCTTTCTTACACCAAAAGTAAGATTATTCGAAGCAATGGTTTACTCAATTTCCTGCACAGCAGCATGATACGGTTTTCACTTTCTATGAACAACCTGTCTGTGCAAAATCCCTGAGCTCATCTTTTAACATTTCAATGCCTTTGATTTCATTGTTTCTTTGTACAACAAAAGAATTTGTACAATGTGTGAACTATATCCCACCTGCTCCTTCCCCATCTACACTGTTTTTCATTTGCTGAATGCCCCTCCACGGGTACCGTTCCTCCAGTCTTATTCATATGCATATGAAACAGTATATATTCAAATTTATTCTTTCAGTGTACTCTGTCACTTTTCACAGTTCAAATTGCTCCCAATTACTGTTCTCAGGTAAGCTCACTATATGCATGACTACATTCAAATCGGTGAGTTTAACTCTTCTTTTGCTATAGGCCAATCGTAGGTACCATGAACTATTGAACTTGAGGGGTGGTCGGGCACTGGAGCAGGCTCCCCAGGGCAGCGGTCACAGCACCGAGCCTGCAGGAGTTCAAGAAGCTCTCAGGAGGATAGCTCTCTCAGATTTAAGGTGTAATAAGGTAATCCTGTGTGGAGTCAGTTTGACTCAATGACCCTTGTGAGTCTCTTCCAACTTGGGATATTCTGTGCTTCTATGAAATCAATAGCATTTCTCTGTATAGGCGAACATTCAGTATGCACTAGATGGCAGTATAACAATTGATTTAATGTAATTTTAATTTATTTCATTCGCTGTTCCTGTTTTCTTCTCAGAAATTCTCTCTGTCTAACAGTTGGTTGAATTGGTTAGGACTACCTTATAACACTGCTGTTACAGTGGGGAATAATTATGATGGAAAAGAAGTATGCTGACTTTGATGGACTTGCATCTGGTAAGTGAAGTACAATACCTTACGGCTATTATCTATGTAGAAGAATACTTTTGCTTCATTCTGCAATAAAATAATGTTTTGACATGTTAAACAAGTGCGAACAAACATAGCAATACTCTACACTTTTCTTTCTTTCTTTTTTTTTTTTTTTAATAAAACGATCATAAAAAAACAACACCTGACTGGGATGAAATCTCAGAACAAAAAGGCAGGCTACTGTGACCGTTCTGCTTATCCACGTGATATACAGAATCACAGAATCACAGAATTTTCTAGGTTGGAAGAGACCTCAAGATCATCGAGTCCAACCTCCAACCTAACGCTAACAGCCCTCCACTAAACCATATCCCTAAGCTCTACATCTAAGCGTCTTTTGAAGACTTCCAGGGATGGTGACTCCACCACTTCCCTGGGCAGCCTGTTCCAGTGCCTCACAACCCTTTCAGTGAAGAAGTTCTTCCTAACATCTAACCTAAAACTCCCCTGGCTCAACTTAAACCCATTCCCCCTTGTCCTGTCACCAGGCACGTGGGAGAATAGGCCAACCCCCACCTCGCTACAGCAATTTGCTGAGAACTGGATCTTGTAAATACAATTTGCTGAGAACTGGATCTTGTAAATCCCTTTTGTGTGTGTGTGCTGTGTATGTGTGTGTAGTCTGTTCACAAAAACTGTATAGGATTTATTTCAGTAAGGTGTAACTCTGTGTTGAAGGGTGGAGCATCAGCTCTGCCTGACTCACGTATGGGCTGATGAAGATGGGAATGGTTCAGCTTTCCCTGTGAAATCCCTGCTGTAGTTTTCCACTGCTACCTTTGCATCATGTCCAAGGGATCACAAGCTGAAATCTAGTAATTTTAGGTGTGTTTCAGTGTACCGAGCACACTGAATATAGATACAATTGCCTTATCCAATGCAGATGAAGCAACTCAAGTCTACAAGCATGAGAGTAAGAGCTGGATCACCTCTTTCATAGACATCTCAGGGATACATTGCAAGTGAAACACAAACCTTTGCAGCACTGGGCCCCAGACCTGCTCATCAAGATTTGGGCCTGAGTAATCTGCAGTACTAATACAATCCAAAGCAATGACCTACACTTAATTTCTTTTGTAATGCTTGCTTGAACTAGGACTTCCTTTTTCCCATGGCACTGAAATGGACATGTAATTTACCAAGAACACTGTACTGTTCAGCACTGACCACAAGTGCCTAACTTCTCCATTGTGTAGAACTCAGAAGCTTCTTACTGTTTGCTCTTTTCCAAAACTAGGGCTGGAGTACTTAAAGAGTGTTTACTAGAACATGTGTTATATCAAGTCTTCTGGGGAATTACACCATGGCTGGTTTTAAAAACTGAAAAGCCAGTTTGTAGTTAATAATTTTCATCATAGTTATAAGATCCATGAACTTTACAGAATAAATATTATTCTTCACCTGTTTTCATTCAGTATGCATCATTTTTGGTGCTCCTGCAATTGCTTACATGAAAGAATAATGTGAGAAAAGACTAAATATTTTTATCCACATTTAATCATATTTAACTGACTGGTCACAGTACAGTTTATTTTTGATAGCAGCTGCTTTGCTATTCCTTATTTCACATTTCCAGCTGACACATTTTACTTTTTCTCTCTCTGCCTACTCTCCGATACATATTCTTCTGCAATCTGGTGCCTTGCTCTGCTGCATGCACTTTCTTGCTTTTCATTTTCACATTACTTTCCAGCGTAAAACTTCTCAAGTGCATTCATGTCTTTATTTCAGTGTTCCTCTGAAATGTTAAATATTGCATTCTTCTGGAAAATCATCTCTTATACTAGAGTAAGAGTAAGATTATTTAATGGCGATGTTAGTGCTAGGATCTTAGACAAAAGAATGCGGTAATGGGTGATGTCTGTGTTGACCTCAAGTCCTGTCACGAATTGCACATAAATCCTGGTGGATCTATATAGATTCAGGGCTCTTGCTTATAGAGAATTCTGCTGCAGGATGGTAATCTTACTGCAGGTGAAAAGCACAGGGAAAAAAGAAAAAAAAAGAAAAAAAAAAAAGAAAAAAGATATGTACCCTGAAAGATTTTTGGATTAAAAACAATTTATTTTAATTTTTATATAGAAATTACCTACAACTAAATTCAGTAAGATACAAATGTAGTGAACAACCCAGCAGATAAGGAAGTGAGGATGGGCCTGTGGTGTTTTTTTTTTTTTTGTTTTTTTTTTTCCCCTGTTTGCAACAGAAGCAATTCAGACAGGTATTTAAGCCAGTTCTAGCCCTTTTCTTTTCTCTTCCTTTTTCACTAAATGAATCCCAGCCTTAGTAGCATTTTCCATCATGTATCTTCTCACAAGTATTCTGCCAAAACTGTTAGGAGTTGTGACTTCTAATATCTTAAAAATGTTCTTACATACATATACAGTCCCTTTTTGGAAAAGGTCTTCTTAACCTGGGTTTGTCAATTAAAAATACTACTAAGGGCTTATTTCAGTGTTCTCTGTGACTAAACCTAACAGAGATTTCTTCTAGCATGACCATGCCAGCATGGCATGTGATCCCTTAAAAATGCTGATAGGATGGCATATGTATGTGCAGATATTTCGACTTTTACCAAGACTGCTTGTCATTTGTAGGTGTCTGTAACTTGTGGAACTATCTTGCTAGAAAGCAGAGCTTTGTAAGTATAGCTTCATTTTCAGTGGATGTACTTTGCTGATGTGTAGCATCTGTATTTCTTTATCAGTAAAGCACTTCCAGTGTCAATGTATTTGAAGAAGTGTGCAGTTATTACTAAGCATTGGCAGCATTCCTTAGCATTGTACTGTAAAACAAGTGGGAAGGGTGCAACTGTTGTTACAGGGGCAGACATAGCCACAGCAGTGAATTTTCTCAGTAAATGCAGTGATTTGAATTGCTGCTGCATAAACAAAAATGGCAGCTGTTTTTATGATAGTCAAGAAACTTAGATTATTTCCTTTCTAAACTACACATACACTCCTGCTTATATTTAAATATATTTTTTTATTAATATATTTTTTTTTCTCTAAAAGTTCTTTTCAGAGCAGAAGGGGGATTGGATCAGGTGTAATCCCATAAAAATCCAAATATTGTATTCAAATGTCTTTTCTCATGGTTAGGTATCTCAGTTGTTTTGCCATAACCACATAATGTATTTTGGATACTATCATTTCTGTTACAGCTGTGTATGATTCCTTTCAAGATTACTGAAGTACAAAGACAAAGTTTAGGAAAAAATAGATCCCTGTCCTATTTTTGTTTCTTTTTGATGTTCTGCATCAAAGGTAACTTCAGCTCACATAAAACATTTGGCTCAAAAGCCAAAGAACTCTGCAAGAAGATGACAAAAATCAGTTTGGAAATGCTTTATGTTCGCTTAAGAATGAATACTACTGAATAGTTCTGCTGTGTTAACAAGTGGCAGAATCTGTAGTTGCCTATGTGCTTGTGCAAGTAATGTACAGAAATGTTTCCTCGTTAGGTTCCAGAGAAGTTCACAATGACTTCATAGTCTAATGGGGATCCTTCACCACAGTGCAGTCTATTACTGGTAAGATAGGTCACAGGACACTTGCCTCGTGAAATAACAGTGCACAAGTTTACCCTGCGATGAAGAATCCTGAAGAGATGACGTGACAGTGATCAGCACTACCCAACCCACCACGGCCAGACCTGCTGATGCACTCAGACCTCAACCATCTATACCATGCGCCGTGGAGCAGTCTGAGAGGAATACTTTTAAAGCCTCATTTGAGAATGCTTTTTTGCAGGCCAGTCCCTGTGGGGCAGACTGCCACGCAAGCAGGTTTTGGTGTTTCTATGAAATCTTTAACCAGTAGCTCATCTTCTCCAGTACAACCCAGAGTGAAACCTGATTGTTTATTGAGAACAGACTAATTCAGCGGATGCGAAGCACAGACTTCATAAAAAAAACAGGCGCTGTGATAATTTCATTTAGAAAAGTCTCCAGTGGAACCCCATTCAAAATTTTCTGAAGTGTTCCCAAATTGAACATCAACTGAGAGAACTTGAGGAGGAAACTAAAGCTGCCTTTTCCTAGAGGGGAATATTACTGGAGATTTGCAAACATTAAGCAAAAAAATTAAAATGCGTTTAGTTTTAGTAGCGTGATTTCATTAGACACGTTGGCGAAGACTTCAGGTATTCACATGCAACATCCTTCGCCCAGAAAGCACCTGCCATTTTCTGCTTTGCTTGAAACGCGCTGCCCTCAAGCTCCTCTCGCTGCCAGAAATGGAGCACTGGGGCAGCACGCAGCTTTCCCCTGAGGGCTGAGAAGCACCTCACAGAAGCTGAAGCGCAGCGACCTCCTCCACAGGACTGAGGGCAAGTGACCGGCACCACCAGCCCCTCCTCCTGCCCTTCCTCCTCCTCCTCCTCCTCCCCCCGCAGCACGCAGGCGCCGTGTGGCGGCCCCGGAAGCGGCAGCGCCGGCGGCTCCCGGCGGGCCGCAGGCAGCGGGGCTCCGCCGGCCGCACCCGGTGCCGGGACAGGGGCAGGGGCAGGGGCAGGGGCAGGGGCAGGAGCAGGAGCAGGAACGGGGACAGGGGCCGGGCCGGGCAGCGGCTGGCATGGTGCTGGCGGCCGCTCGCCGCAGCCGCAGCCAGCCCGGGACGAGCCGCCATGGAGATGCTGCTGCCGCCCGTGTGAGTGCGGGACGGGGCGGGGGGCGCGGGGAGGGGGCTGGAGGCTGCGGGCATCGCGGCGCCCCGGGAGCTTCACGGCGTGCAGCGGCCGGATTTTATTTTTTCCCTTTTCCCCCCTTTTTCCCCCCTTTCCTCACCCCTCCCCTACCCCCCTTTTTATTTTTTTTTTCCTTTTTTCCTCCCCTCCCCTTTTTCTTTTTTCTTTCATTTATTTCTCTCTCTCTCTCTCTCTCTCTCTCTCTCTTTTTTTTTTTTCTCTTTTTTTTTTTTTTGTTTTCCTTTTTTCCCCCTTTTTTCCCCTTCGGAGGCAGCGGCGCACCGCATCCCGCCCCTGCCCGCTCCCCGCCGCATTGCCCCGGGCCAGCCGCCGGCCCCGGGTGCCGGTGTGGAGGCGCTGCCCCCGGCCCCGCCGCCCCTAAAGCCCCGTCCCCGGCTGGGCGGAGGGCTCCGGGGCTGTCGCAGGGCTCTGCGGGGACGGCCCCGGCCCTCCCGGCTCGCTCGGCGCCGCCGCGGGGGGCTTGGTGTCTGGCTGCGTTAATTAAAGCAGGTCGCGGGCAGCCGGCGGGGTGTGGATGCCTCCTGATGTCACCCGTCCTCCCTGTCGGTTTTGGGGTGAATTCCGTCAATGCTCTGCCTGAAGAAGTGCGTTAGATGGGATGGATGCTCCGCACAGCAACATGTGTGTGCGTGCTGTAGCGTCTCCCCTGATTTCTTTTTCCCGAGCGATGCAGAGCTGCTCCCTGCTGCTGGGCTCCTCGCAGTCCCGAGTCCTGTCGCGTCCATGAGCTTCAGACTTAATTCTTACCGGCTTCGTGGTGCAGTGCAGCCACTGTCAGCTGGAGCCCCGCAGATGGGCCTCACTTGGTAGCTGTCTGTTACTGCCTGATGCGCTTTGGTGCTCTTTTGCTCCAAAATTAGTAGCTAGGTTTGGGATGATGAGAATTAGAGCCCGCGACTTTGCTTTACAAGCTGTTGCAGAGCACCGCATACAGGGGTACAAGTGAAAATCTTAAATCAATTATCCGTGAAGTTTTCTGTAAAGCTTCCTTAGACGTGCCCAAGTAAAAAGTTTCAGGTATGGTGGAAGGGAGGTTGGGTTTCTGGGAGCCTATCTGTATGCTCAGTTTGACTATTCTTACTCCAAGCAAGCGAACAAGTTGGGTTTTTATTTCACATCAGATCTCTGATGTTCCAGGGTCAGTTGCCCTACCAAGGGACTTTAGCGCCCAGTATATTTTGCTTATTTCTAGTTTGGAGGTTCAGGAATGGAGTTCTGTCAGTATAGGTGAATGCATCACTGATGCTAAGGATTTTCCAAGTAGAACAATGATCAAATTTATCTGGTAAAGGTAGTGTTGTGGTTGTGAATGCGGAACTCATTGGCTTGGCTTGAAGAATCCACTTGCTGCTTAGACAGTGGTAGTGACTGAGAGGTATACGTAACCATTTTGCTACAGAACGAACTGCCTGTAGAACTGAGGCGTTTCTCATATAAAGAGTTCATTGTGGATGGAGCTAATGATTCTTCACACTGCTCAGTTTTTCTCTCGCTATTTTGTGTGGGTTTTTGAGAGTGAGAAAATCTAAGATTGGTCACTTTTGCTTTTCAGTAGATTGAGTGGATAAGCAAAACCAACCAATTTTTGTCACTTTCATTTATGTTTCATGCTGCTGCTAGGGAAAGCCCAAAGAATTAAAGGAGTCGTCATGTGGCCTTCCTGTCAGAGGAGATGACCTGGAAGCTGCATGAACCTGTAAGCGAGGTCCTGGTGGAAGGGCAGAGCTGTGCTCTGTTTTGGCAGGCGGTGAAGGTGTTGAGAGACTGAGGTGATGGGTGATGTGTTCTGCCATCCGTCTGTACTGGCACTAGGCTAGTAGTTGCAGAGCTGCTACTGCTTCTCCCCTTGTTTCAGAGTATATTTTATTCTAGGGCATTGTTTGTGTTTTCTGTAATGCAGCTTATTGTTAGCTCTGACTGCCTCTGTCAAACTTGCTAGTGTTGGTCACCAACTCGTTGCTCCTAGGGAATTCTACCTACTTCTCCTCCTACCATATGCTGCTGGTAAAAGGGAAACTAAAATTACCTGGAGTAAAGAATAAGCTGAGCTGCAAGTCCCATTCACTCCCTTCCAAAAATAAAGGTGGCAAAACCAGAGTGATGATATGGGGGTGTAGAAAGAAGTATTAACCTTTTTACTTTTTATTTTTTTCTTTCAGATGCACCAAACTTTGCCATCAGAAGCCCTTGGATCTGAAAGATGATAACACTGAAATTCACTGTCCTGTTACAGTGAATCCGTGGCACATGAAGAAAGCTTTTAAAGTTATGAATGAATTAAGAAGGTATTACTTCACTGTATACACCTGCCTGGAGTCTGTAATACAGCTTTAGTTTCAATTACATTTATTAAGTTCTAAAAATGGAATGAGCAATTTCAGAAGAGTAGCTGATGGGGAAGATTAGATATACAATGAAGTGACAGATGAATGATAGTCACATGATAATAGCTGTAATGGGTACAGTATGTTTCTGCTTTTCGTAGGTTAATCGAACTGGGTTTCTGAGGCTTGAAAAATGCATAGAGGATGTATTTAAGGAGTTACACCTACTGATCCTGTCTTTTAAGTAGCTGGTCCCAGGTAGATTTGAAGTGACTTTATGAATTGAGGCCAAGGCTCTTCATGTCTGTTGTTGACTTTTGTAAAGGTCTACGAGCTAGAAAAATGTTAAAATTTTCTAATCCAGAGACGTAGGTCACAGTCTAACCAATGTAAAGCTAACTGACAGTAGGCTTTCTTTGCTTAAGTATCTTTCTTTTGCATGCTTCCATAGGAACAATTTATGAACTCCCAAGTCAAATGTTGGAAGTCACTTGATAAGTTTTATAAGACCATGAGTGATACCACCATCAATTTCAGCAAAACCGGAGGACTGGTGCTAACGCTGTTCTTAGCACCCATATTGATTTATTTTCTACATATGAGTAGGTGAGATGGTGTTGAAAACTGTGACAGCTGGTAATTAGAGCTCACAACTGAGCTCTGGTAATTAGGACTCACAACTATCACTGACAGTTCAGCTTTATAGCTAACAGCAACAATAGAGAAATTAAATAAATAAAATGTTTCTGCAGCATAGACAATAGCAGAGGGTGTTAAAATCCTGTAGCCGATTGTTATTTCCCATATGACATTAACAGTTGGAGAGGCTTCACCTTAGACAACGGCAGTAACTGATACCGTATTAAAGTGTTCCACTGCCTTTGATCTTCAGATCTTTGATCTGTATGGGTAAGTCTTTAATACTGTGGTAGATACTGGGATACGATCAATGTATTTATCTATCTGTGACAGTACTGGAAGATTGGAGAAAATCACACATTGGCTATAAATGATTTGAAGCCACCTCCAAGACTTCCATAGTTGAGGATAATGGGATAAAAGCAGAGGCTGTTTTTCTAGTATGTTACAGCCTAATTATGCTGGAAACACCGTTGTTTGTTGCTTCACCTTACTTAGGCATTCTTGGCTTTTCCAAGGATCCCAGAAACCACATTCACTGTCCTGAGGAGCGCAATAGAGCCTAGCTAGAGTCACTGGCCCCTGACTTCCTAACAATGAGTAAGAGTTTAAACGAAGACCAATTTCTGAGAATGAATCTTAGCATACGGCAATTTGAGCAGGGAGAAATGTTACCTGCATTTTGTCGCCTTGCAAGTAAAATATGCATGGTCTTCCAGCAGAGTGCATTGTTGAAGGGCATGGATTATTTTCAGAATATACTTTCATTTCCATGGTTACTTCAATTGGGATTGCAGTAGAAGCAATTTGAGCAATTTTCCTACATATATAAATAGTTGAAGTTTGAACAGGAGCAGTGCCATGCAAACCTTAACTGTAGTTCTTATTAAATAAGGTAGTTGATGCAGCGATGTTTACTGTTTAAGCTTAGCATGGCTTTTAAAATGGTAAGTGCTAATTAGATGAGATTATAAACATTAATTTTTGCATGTATTTCAATTTGAAATAATCAGCTGAAATATTTTAGGTATGTTTCAGACTTTGTTGCTCTAAATGAAGACCTTGCATTAATCAAGTAAATGATATTTTTGATTTTGTTGACTACTTATAGTGGATTCTATCTCAGTTCTTTTCATTAGTGTAGCACAAGAAGGTATTTGCTGGAGGTGTACTCTCCAGAAAGTAGATAACTAGTGAACAAATCATCTGCTCAAGTGTCTGAAATGTGTTGTGTTTGGAATGTTCAAGTCGATGAGTTCCTATTATTTTTTTTTTGGCTGCTGCCAAGTTACCCAGTTCTATTTGCCCCTAAGAGGATTTTTCTGTGCCTTCAAATTTTGACAAACTTGAATAATTTTGTCCTTGGTAATTTTTGTCATTTCATTACTCACCATCACCTCAGCACTGAGTCAGAGGGATCATTAGGATAGCTAATTAGTTCTTGACACACGAAGAAATTAACCTCTAATGTCTATCTTCACTCTTCATTATAACTTGCTTTTATGACAATAGTATCTGACCTTGCCTATGTTTATTTAAATTCTCATTCTTACAAACAAGACTTGAACAAAATCTTTTGAAGATGTTTGTAACGACCTTCCTCCATATAAACCAGAATAACCAGCAAGTTAGTAAACAGTAGTTATTTTAAAATCTATTCTTATTTTTTTCCATTTATCATTTTCTCTTTTCATCTATGGTGTAGCACCATAGCTATGATTGTTTGGTTAGTCTATACAAGAAACTTGTTATAATATTGCTTCAAAAGGAAAGCTTTTCTAAAATAAGTTAGTGTGTCCTGGTGAAATGGATGTGCTGAGTTGGTGTTGGAGCCACAGGATGCTTGCACTGGAGCACGTGAACTAAGTTCATAGCTTGTTTCTTTGTTTAGTGGTTTATGTTGCTTGCCAGCTTGTAGTAGCGTTCACGCAATGTTCATGTTCACCTAATTGCATGTTCATCTAATGCAGTTCCAAGCTAGGGATGAATCTGGACTACCCCTAAGTTGCTTTGTCTATATTGTACAATGTTGTTAACTGGCTGCAGTTTTGCACTGATGTAATTCTGTTGCTTCTGGCTTCACAGATAGCTTGGGTATTTCTGTGCAGCTAAGGATAAAACCTTTTCTTGTTGTTGTCAGGATAAGTGCAAGAATCTCAAAAAATTGGTAATTTGGCTTTGGTAACTAATGACCTCTTATTTGTAGCTTTCAGTGTCAATTTTTGTATAATAAATGTAATGATTTCTCTCAAGCTCCTCTGGTTCATCTGGATATGGCCATTACCTTACATTATATGACTTTTTTTTTTTTTTATAATAACCATACTGCACACTAAACTTAGGAGGCTTAGATGATTGCTGTAGGCATTGTGAGCTGAAAGAGGAAAAAAATATATATATATTTAGCTGGTGCTTGGTTTACTGTATGACACCAAAGGCTAGTTGTGGCTGCCAGAATTTTTGGTGTGTAACCTGCACTAGGCCTTCTTTCTTGAGGCTGTGCTTAAAGAAATTGGATGGTTGCAGTGGCTGGGTAGCTATGGTGTTTTCTTGGGACCAAGGTCAATATCTGAGCAGTTTGGCTGACAGCTCTAATTCTCTGTAAGAGGAAAAATGCAACTCCTCACCCCATCTGTGCTGCTACTCTGTGTGGTAATTGCAGACCACGAGAAAGTCTGCCTTCTGGTTGCGATTTATGTTCAGGAAAGGTAAAAAGTTTTGTTTTCAAAAGTACTGAGAATAAGGACTGCTGGACTGACACACAGCTCTAACCCTGTCCCTAATAATATGAGCTGTTAAAATGTACTTGTCTCCCCCATCCTTGATTACTTGTTGCTCTAGCTCTGAGTTTTGTCAGTTATATGCTACTTGTAGTGAGAGACTGCTGGAATAGGAAGGGAAGAAAAGGTGTCTTTGACTTAGACTGTTTAGATGCTGGGGAGTTTCAGGCTTTTGGTGTTTTTTGTCATTCCATCAAGAAAATCAGATAAAGAAGAGTACACTTGGTGGTGGATTTAACTGGAAGAGGTATATCCGATAGTTGTAAACTGTGTTGGAAATATCTGTGCTGGGAACGGCTCTCAATGAGATACTACTTTATTGCAACAGAAGAGAGAGGAGATGCAGATTGTGATTGTAAAGGACAAGAAAGCAAATGGATGTAATGGAGGTAGAGTCAGGCAAGACAAGAAATTAAACACAATACATTCTAAACTAGGTTGAGTAAAAAAATAATTGCTATTGTATACAAGAACTATGTCTGAAAAATGCATGGAAAGCGGTAAATATAGAGATGATTGGGTACTGATTTTGAACAATTAAGTAGGCATGAGCTTCCAGTATAATGTGACATAGGCATCAAAACTAAAGTTTGGATTATGTGTTATCTGTAAAGTCTTATTTTTTACCTCAATTTTTTAGTTTTTGTATGTCAAATTGTTTACAGGTATCCAAAGAAGCCCAGATTTCAAGGGAGAAGGCTTATAAATCGGGCTGATATGAATTTCTGTTATTCAGTGCAGAAAACATAATATCTTTGGAAGAAATCACAATTCAGTTGTTTGCTTTTGTAAAGTTCTGTGTACCCAAGCACCATCTGTAATCCTATTGAGTAATCGCCATGAGGTTTTATAGCACATCTAAAAACAATGCTTCATCAACATTGTCTGCCTGCCTCTTTTTGAGGGCATGGAGGGAGAAATCGTGTTATTTTGTGCTTTCCTACTATGGTTCGCATATGTGAAATTACTTTCTCTGATATTTCTAAATAGTCAAAACTTGCTGTGTGATGTGACGATAGTAGCTGAAGACATGGAAATTGCAGCGCATAGAGTTGTGCTAGCCGCCTGCAGTCCCTACTTCCATGCCATGTTTACAGGTACCAAATGTTTCAATATTTACTATGTTTTAATCCAATCCAATTGTATAATGCACAAAATTAAATAACTTTTGCCTTTTAGGATCTCATTTTATTTTTAGTTAAGATAATAGAAACTTTCTATGAATTTATTTGCAATCTGAGGACATAGTGGCAATTAAACCTCTGGTAGCATGGCAAATAATTTTTAAAGCGTCCTTTATTTAAACTAATTTGAGTAACTTAAGTAAGCTGGAAATAGTAGAGTTGTTATACTCTTGAAGACTAATCATTTTACCTGTACAAAAGAAGATTAAAACAACTTTCATGTGAATTCTGAAGTAAATTATGTCCTTTAACAACTACCATTGCTGCGTTCTTCAGTTCATGAGTATTCTAGGCTGTTAGTAGATAAGAAAGCTTTCTGTGGCTTTGGCTGCCTGTAGCTGGAGTGCATGTTTCAGTCCACTTAGGATAATTCTCTGTGACAGATGTACTCTGCATCATTGCCACAACTTTTCTGTGCAGGCTTGATTCTGCCTCTGCTTGCTCCGTGCTGATTGAGTTGTTGCTACAATAGGAATGCCAGAAGGCTTGCTAAGCTAAAATAGAGTTGGATTCATAGTACCCTACAGCTGAATTCCTGTACTGTGGGTTTAATTCCGTGACGGTTATAAATCACATTGAGATCATGTAAAACTTGAAGTCAAAGACAGAATGCTACTAAATGCTTGTTAAATTTAATTTTGAAAGTTTTCTCTATTCCTTCTCAAATCTTGTGCTGGTTTGGTCCTTAATGTTGCCTATTTGAAATTAAAAGAGTTCTCTGCAATGTATTACTTCAGAGCACCAGGTCAAATGGAGTAAAAAAACGTGACTCTTGGCATGCTAGTATGCAAGCAAAATGGAGTTTTAATAACCCTAATTGTATGTAACTGGAAGACTGATATAATTTGAAATACTGTTGTGTCCTGGGGAAACAGCTGATTATTAGCAAGCACTTTACTGAAACTGAATAAGTATAGAGTTCAGGATAGTTTTGATTCTGTACACAAATGTTATGAAACAACCAAAGCTGGGAGAGGAGTCACTACGAGCAGAAAGAAACGCTTTCAAGTTGTGTATAAAACATCACAAAGCTTCCACTTAAGTAGCTGTTCTTCTAATCATTCTTCAAGTTTTTGTATATAGTTGAGACAGATATTCCAGGTGACTAACACATTCCTTCTTAACTTCACTGATTTCTTTAAATTTAAAATGAAAACAGATTTACAGTTCATCACCCAAGTAATGGAGAAACACAAGACTCTTAAATTAGTTCTGCATTAAAGATTAATTATTGTTGACTGTCACATTGAAAATATTCTTTACTCATAGTACAGGTTTGTTTCCTGCTTTCCATGGCATACAGCGGCCTGGTTAAGACATTTCTGCTTGTTTCTGAGTGCATTTCTGCTGCCAGCGCAGCAGTGTCCATGGCCTCTCTCCAAGCGGAATCACTGAAATCATGGTTTCTTCCCTTACTTCACTCCCTCTTGAAGTTTTGCTTGTTTTATGTTTTCAGACATAGGTCTTCATTGACCCCCTGTGGAGTGGGAGGTGGGAATGCTCACTTGAGGAAAGGGTAGGGACGTTCTAACCCACGCATCTGGGGCAGTGTTTGTATAGTTGGTGAACCACATCAGTGGGAGTTTAAATAGAGTTCATGTGTGGCTTCAGAACTTATCCACAGATTTTATACTACCGTTACATGCTGTTCTCAGCAAGGACCAAGTGTCTTGTCAGTATATTTCAGCTGTTCTTCACAAAAATAATCCTGATAATTATCTCTGTGAATTCTGCGATTCACGCTTCTCAGGTATTCTGATCCAGTAACCTGGAAGTTCAAATAAGTACATTTGATCCCTTAACCAGCTACAGGGTTACTTGTTCTTGACTAGGAATTAGAAGTTTATATTTAGGCACATATTTGCAGGTTACTTCCATCTTTCTCTGAGTCATTAGGTACTCATGGCTGTTCAGCGTAGGGTTTAGCATTAACTGTGCTCAAAACCTCTGACTTCTTTTTTCCCTGTTTGCACTTCTAATAGAACTAACCCAATTAAATATCCAGAAGAAAAAGTTACTGCCTTTTAAAGTTACAAAATTTAGTAAGTTAGTAACACTTATCTTGTAAGTAAGGGCAAATGGGGAAGAAAAATTAACCATCCAGGTGTATGTTATCAGGAATAGTTATTTGTGAATTCTTCAGTGAAATTCTTCAGAAATATTTATCGTGATCCTGAATCAAATATGCCTAAATGATTAGAGGAAAGAATTATGAAACATCAGTGAAGGGGCACTTCAGTGGGTGACCTGAGTTTATTTTCTGTTTTTGCCACAGCCTATGTGTAGAGAGAATTATTTATTCTTAGGCGCTTACCTGCTCTTTTTGTTTGTGTTCTCCAAATGTACAATTGTTGTTTTTTTAACTAAAACAAACAAACAAAACCAAAACAAAACCCCACACCTTCCTTACATTACTGTTGTGAGCTAACCATATTAGATTTTAGTTAGCCTTTAGTAACTTGAGCTCCCCAATTGCTCTGCTGCTCCTGTTTGGGAGGTTGGAGCAGCCCAGCACTGTCCTTTCCATGTCACTAACAACTCTATGAGGGTATTATGGAGCAGCTGTCTGTGACACAAGTGCTTCAGAAGGCTGAATTCTAGACTGAGAATGCCTAGGAAGTGAGTTGATGGTTTTCTGCATATGGTCTGTCAAACCAAGTCTGGATCATGAGGACTCATTCTCAGCATCGTAGTAAGACTGCATCTCCTTTTAGCATGCAAAGTAGAAGCCTCCTTTTTTCTTGTAGGTACTGGGTAGTATTGTTAAACTGAGAAGATGCCTATCCATCGTTTCAGAAACCTTTACACAAAATCTGAAAACAAAACCAATGTGCTTGCAGAATATCCAACTCTGCTCTCCCACACACATGATTTTCCCAAGGGACCACCTCCACAGCAGCTTGCATAACAAATAACTTGCTGCATGCATGCTCTGAAGATCAATAGGCTTAATCTTTGTCAAAGAAGTTTAAACTTGGAACTCAGGGTCCTGCAAAGAACACGCTACTATCATCTTTCACAGGTGTAGGGAAATGTTTCAGAAGAGGGGGGTGGAAGAAGTCTATAGGAGCTGGATTTTGCTCTTTTTCTTGTGGTTCATTATCAGGGCTTTCCAGAATGCTAGAAACTGGTGCTGACATTAAATAGTAGTACATTGCTGTAGGTGGTCTTCTGCACTGCCTACCAACTTTAGTTGGTTTAAAATAAATTCCTTAGCCTTGAGCTTAAAAAACATCATGAATAACAGTAACAGATTTCTTAGTGATACTCTGGGTAAAGTGCACTGCCTGTCATCGATCCTAGAGGACATAGGGTAAGAAACAATGAAAACGAGTGTACTTCCTCAAGAAGTATCAGCAGTGATGAGCATCTTATGGTTCTTTTCCCCACTGTCTGCTCTGTGGTTGTGTAGGTTAAATCACTCATCAATTCCCTTTTATCTAGATGTTATGGGGAAAAAAATAAAAACTTATCCAATGTAGAAGAACAAATGGATATATCCAGAGTTAGGGATATACTTTTCCAAAGTGAGAGTTTATGTATATCTATCAACGTCACCAGCGTAGTTCATATTTCACTTCTCAGTGCAATTTGGTGCAATAAAGGGTTAAAGGTCTGAGATGCCCAGATGTGTGGTTGGTACCCACAGAGAAGGTATAGTCCTTTCTTCAAAATGTATCCTTAGGCAATTACTTTGGATGCAAACAAAATGTTGCATTTTGAGAAACATCATATTTTAGAAGGTGGAAGCTATTTGCAGGACTTTCTATGAAGATCAGCAATGGCATACAGCCAGCATGTCAGCCTCCACAAAACAAGATCTAACAAGTTTTCCCTTGCTTTCCATTTTATCTTAGTTTGAGTTTTAATTCTTAAATCAGATCTATAGCAGAAGGAATAATAAGTAGGCAACCCAAGTACGTATGTTAATTTTTCTGTGGGGATAGAATTTTTCTTTTTTAAGTAAAATGACCCCAGACTGCATTTGGTATGCTCCTTCAATTAAGAAGTTAATAAAGCAAGTGTATATAATGGATTGCTTTGCCAGCAAAATGTTTTTGTATGTGTTTGAATCGAAGGGTCTTACTTAGGTTTGAAAACAACATTTTACTGATATTGTATACTGGTAAAAATAGGTTAGCAGTAGTAAAAGCCTTAACCCAGGTAGCATTCACGTGATGGTAACAGCAGACTTCGTTTCTCTTTGGAGAGAGGAAGGGAGGGAAAATTGAATTCTTAAAGTTGCTTTATTGTTACAACTGATGATACACAAGCATTTCTGTTGTAGGCAGGAGTAATTACTATTAAGCTATTAAATTTGACCTGTGTTTCTACCTAATTTGTTTGACTACCAAACTGTATTTGTAGGTGAGATGAGTGAAAGCCGAGCAAAGAGAGTTCGAATAAAGGAAGTTGATGGTTGGACCCTCAGGATGCTTATTGATTATATTTACACTGCTGAAATCCAAGTTACAGAAGAAAACGTGCAGGTAAGAGTGAGTATATTTTCTACAACCACAGAGGTGTAATCCACAGAATCATTTAGTTTGCCAGTGTGGTTCAACTCTGAGGGAAATCTCTTCTGCAAACCAGAAGTTTTTCAGACCCTGTGCCTATAAAGTCGTACTGTTTAAATTCTGGTTCACATTGAAAGACCATTGAAATAAATGAAGTCTGTTGACTTTAATGGGCTTAACAACCAAACCTCATGTAATACAATAATATAGATGGTCTACTCAGCCTAAAAATTAATGCTGTCAGCCACCTCTGTACCAGCCTCTCTCTGATACTTTAGTGTGGTTTACATAAACAGAGGTAGATTTGTTCTTAAATGTAAAACATGTAGTCCAATTAGTGTTCCGTTTGTCAGATTTTTTTTTGGCTAGCCTTCAGAATAAATTATTCTTTCCTGCTCAATCCTGTACCTTGCCAATGGCCTGTCATGCAGGAATTTTTAGCTTGTTCTGATTATTTTTTTAAATCAACCAATATCTAGCATGAAGGCTTTTGCCCATCCCACACAAGTAGAGCTAATCAGTTTTTCTATTCAGCTGTGCCAAAAGCTAAAACTTCAATTAGAATTGAACAAACATAAGCTTAGAAAAACAGAGCTTATGTTTTCTAACCACAGATCCTGAAGACAAGGTAGATTTTACTTCCACTACCTTCTGAGATTCAGCTTAGATTTTTTGGTAAGTTTAAAAGTAGTTACATAACAGGTGACATACTTAATTTTTCTGTTTTTCTTGTTGCTTCTATGCCCGTGTTTCTGCTTCTGTTCAATGCTAGCAGTCATTTTGTTGCTCTTGCAGGGCATGAATAATGTTGCTATATTTGCCATTGAAAACTTCTATTGTGATTGTGCATTCTGAAATTACTGTTTTTTAGTGGGCATTAGGCTGAAATAAATAGCTTCTTGGCTGCCGAAGCAGATGGAGTCACTGCTAGTTATACCTGTGCTTGACTGAAGACATAGAAATGGGATTTCATACTACTAACTCAAAATATCCTACTCCTAAGCCTTCTAAGTATTCGATCATACCATAAGGTTAACTTGTTACCTTCTTAAAGAACTGTTTACTTTTGATCTGATGATGGCTATATGTAGTGAAAAATCTTTCTGAAATTATGCTGTGTCTTGCCCATCCAGTGTTTGTACAAACCTATTTTACCCTGAGCGAGATCCAAAGGTGTCAGAGGTTGCTGAGTAGATCTTCTGGGCTTGATCTTGCTGGCTTTTTATCCTTAAAGCAGAATATTCTGTCTTGCTGGCACATCTTAATGGCCGTAATCTGGTACTTCTGGTGTGTAACATCACACTGCATTTCAGAGGCAACCTACTGTGTTCTGGCTGTAGGTATTGCTTAGGAGGAGGCAGTTTAACCTGATACTGTCAATGATAGCTCTTCTTTGTTCATGGGGAATAAAAGCCAGCATTCTCTTTCTTTCTCATACAAGACCCATTCAAGACCAGAAACCTCCTGGTTTAAAACTCGTAAGTCTGATATGGCTTTTATTTTCATAGCTTCAGATTATCTGCTCCTTGAAGATAAATAATGATTTTGAGGTTGGTAAAATAAATAATATGGTGCGGTGAGGGATATTACAAGTTTGTGGTTACTTAAGTACTGGGAAGACAGTCAAGCTTTTAAGTGAATTTGGATTTATGGCAATATAGTTGCGTTTTAATGTTGGTATCAAATATACTTGTAATATTGTAATGAATGTAAAACTTCCTGTGTCACCTTCATCATCTTTGTTTTATTAGTGCTAGCATGTACTGTTTATTTGCATTATGGCAGGAACAAACACAATGGCAAAACACCAATACACTGAAGCAAGTCTTTTTCCTCAAGTTTGAAAGTCAAGGTGGGAAAACTGTGAATTTCTGAAAACTTTGAATCCTAGCACAGGCTCGCAGGCTTCACTTGAAGTTGTATTCTCTCCATAAACATGTTACATGCTTTAGTGCTCAATTTTGTTTCTAAATGTATTGCTTGAAGGTATTGGTTCAGAATTTATTTTGTTGAAAATATAGTTCCATGATAGCCTAAGATGCCATGCCTCACTTTGTATTTTTGCTAATGTGCTTGACTGGGGCTTCAGCTTAGAGGTAGCAGCTTATGATTCTCATTCTGATATCCTTCATGGGATTTCAAGTGTGTTACTCTGCCTTTTCGGGTTACACGTAGTAAGAATTAGTGTTGAATTCATTTCTAATAGGTGATGTTTGAAAAGGGTGTGAACACTTCACATCTAAGTGATGCAGAATTGCTAAGCAGAATTTGGCACTAAAACAGTTACACTGTGTATTTATGAATATTTAGTGGTAGCCAATCTCACTGGTCTTTGTCAACAGCCGAGTAATGAGAAGCTTCTTTCATTAATACCTTACTTGATTTAGACATGAACAGGAGAGTTGTCCCTTAACGCTTCTTTCAAACTTCGAAGTAAGAACCCTTCTTTTTGTTCCCCACTGTTTTGTTCTCACTTGTATGTTTTTGAGCAAGAAGGACCTAGAAAAGTCAGGTGTAATCAGTGACTGAGGAGAAAAATGTATTCACTTACTGCATCAAACTGGAGGAGGCCCTCAGCACTGGTTATTATTTCCGACATAAGTTAAATGTAGAAGAAAACAGTTGTTCTTTTCTGCAGTTCTTAGTTCAGTGTCAATCAGTTTTCCCCACACCCCCAACAGTTAGACAGCTGGTATATGAAGAAGATGTATGTTCTCCATTTTATTCTAGGATTTGTCCTTCATTTAAAGTTACTTATTTTATCGTTCCTCAGTAATGGCACTCACTTAGCATAATGCTATACCAGTGTTTCTGTCATTTTTACTTATTATGTCACATTTTCTTACATACTCAACTCTGTTCTCCTTTTTTTCCCAGAAATGGCATTAACTGTCAGACCTGATGCTGTAGCACATACTCATGTTTTAAGAAGGGATCATAAAACTTAATGTTTTCAGAAGGCAAATCTACTTTCTTGCACATGAAATTTTTTCAATTCCCATATAGGTACTAACTACATGCAGTGCACAACGTGGGGGAGTTAGTTACTATAAGAAGCTCATGCATGAGTAACTCTCCCACACTATGCATTTCAGCATGTCTTTAGTCAGCCTTACACCTAGGGTAAGCCGAGCACAAATATATCAGGGCAGGAACATAAGAAGAAATTCCTGCATATTACATCTTCCTGAATAATATATATTGCCAATACATGAACACACAGTATAGATGTATGTTTCCTTTATAACTCTCAACTGCTTGTGCACAGATTGCCATCTGAAGCATAAGGCATGTGTCCCTTCATATTGTGTCCTAGGGCATGGTGATGAGAATTTCCAGCATACTTCACTTGAGGTGCTCTAAGGACAGTACTACTTTTACCGTGCCTAATCTTTACTGGGTACTGACTGAAAGGCAAAAATAAAATTTTGTGCAGTGTGTTACATTCCTTGTTTGTTCGTCTGAACATTAGGATAACTCAGGGTCAAAATACTGAGAATAAATTTTTATATTTAGAAGTGATCTGTTTGTGATGCATCACCTACAGTTTTATGTGGGTTGGACATGCAAAAATGATCTCTGTTTCAGGACTAACCATTTCTTCTGAAACTGCTGTATTACCAGAATTACCAGAATATCCAAATGGCCCACAAAATTGTGTTTTTCCTTAAACCTGTTTTTTTTTGATGGTTTTGGATTCCCTCCTTCAGTACCCTTTCCACTAAGGGACAGATACACCAGTTTTTTGGATTTTAATTCAAAAGGGGGGCTCAGGATCGTAGAATGGCTTGGGTTGGAAGGGACCTTGAAGCCCATCCAGTTCCAATCCCCAGCTATGGGCAGGGACCCCTCCCACCAGACCAGGCTGCACAAAGCCCCATCTAGCCTAGCCTTGAGCACCTCCAGGGATGGGGCATCCACAGCTTCTCTGGGCAATGTAATCACAATGGGATTACCAGTTCAACAAATTATGGCACATCAGTTACACAACAGCAGCTGTTTGTGGTTCTACCTTCAACAAAATATAAAATGATTTAATATAAGAGAGTTTGTAAGACTCGTGTTACTCTACTTTGTATTTGCTAGTCTTTGGGTGCTTACCGATCAAATTAGTATAGTTGAAATTCCAGTGGGCTTCAGAGCAGGACTGTCTCTGTATTTGAGCTCAGAGTCAAAATACTTCTGGGTATATTTTGATGCTTACCAAGCTTTATCCTCAAACGAGATACCGTGTATACAAACTGGTGATTAAACTAGCAGTCTTTTTGTAAGTTAGCAGCATTGTGATGTTAGAGCATAAAACACATGCTGCATGTTTCTTGAAATTAGAGTTGTTTTAGATACCCAACTTTGAATGTTTTTGAAGAGTTTCTAAAGCCTGCCATTAAATTATACCCTTTGAATACTGAGGAGCATCTCATTTCCCATATTAGATGAATGGATGCCCATTACCTTCCAAAGGGTTATATTCAGTTTTCTTTTGAAAGTAGCAGATTTTCCAGTTTAGGTGAGGTAAACTTTTCCTTTCTAGAACTGAAGGCTGCCTGTCCTTTACAAACTCATGACTGGGCATCGTAAGAGGAGAGAGTTCATTTAGGTGCTTGAACAGAGACATGCATTCTGTGTCCTGGAAGTGTGCCTGCTGCTGTGTAAGTGGGTGGGAGAGATAAAAGAAATATTCATTCTACCGAACTGAATGCTGTGAAGCTTTCATTCAATCTTATCATAAGGTAGGTTCTGTTTTAAATATATTGCCATACATATAGTTATATATATATAAATGCGTGTGATGGTAACTGCTTTGAGCCAAGGGAATGCTGAAACTGCTTCCACAGGAACTTGGCTGTTCTCCTTTAGAGAGCCTATGAAAGAGTTGCCTGGAAAAAAATGCTGCAGTTGGTTTAGGAGCCTAAGAAAGGCAAGGAGGGGAATTATTGTGATCTTGATGATCATGCTGTAAGTGAATCCCTACAGGTCGTGATTAACACTCTGAATGTCACCAAGACCAACAATTTATATAGGTCCAACACCTCCCCAGTCAGGCACACCACTGAAATGTGGTACTGCTGAAGATAAGCTTATCCTGAATTAACAGCAATCTCTGAATGGTTTTCAAATAGAGTGTTATACACTAGATAGTGCGGCTTGGTGATGACAGTGTGGGTAATGATAGCAAATTTCCTGGCTCGAAACAGTCAGTCTTCTAACAGATGCGTGTAACTTAATAAAACTGTTGTACCACAGGTTAAATTTGGTATCGCCTAGGTTTGCAGGCTGGCTGTTGATAAAGGCTTTCTGTTTACCTCAATTTGCCTCTGTTTGGTGACCACAATTACTTGGTGACAGCATTTCGAAATTATTCTTCAGGCAATACTTGGACTTCCCCTCGAAGTCTTGGCTATATTATTTATCAATTGAATACAAGTAGATGTATCTTTTAAGACAGTGCCATCACGTCTCTCTCCACAGTACCTTTTTGATCAACTTTTTGATCTTGGTTTAGCTTCCAAAGCATTTCTAGCAATGCCACTTGAATGTTTTGTGATGAGAACAGAGCACAGCCAAACCTGTGGCTGTGTATTCTTCTTGTTTAGCTGCTGCTGTTGGAAGCAGCATCCTGGGCCACACGAGCATCTTTCTGAGCCAGCAGGGCTTTTCTGAAGAGGCTTGTTGCTAAGTTTGGCGTGCTTGTAAATGAGAATGAAGTTATTGGTCAGAAAATACTATTGCTATTGAATAAAACAGTGATTTTTTTCCTTGTAAAGAACACATTTTGTGTAGTGAGTGCATTTACAGTAATCTGTTTCTCATGCCCTCCTGAAATAGCAACAGAAAAGGTGAAGCAGTATCACACTGATTTCTTTGTCAGTAGTTACATTAGATTTTTTTTTTTTTTTTTTATAGAAATATCTCTGACTGTAATGTAAAGTATCATTGGCAACATCTTTTGAGCTGAAATCTGTCAATTGGTGTTTCCTATGCTGGGGATTTGACTTGACAGTAACTCTCAGCACACAGTTTTTTAGACAGACTGTTAGGCCAAATGTTCATTAAGACTATACAGCCATTTTTCAAGCTGTTCATATAGGTTTATTTTTCTGAAGTGATATTGAATGTGCTGTAAACATAACATTTTGGACAGATTTGGCTGATGACAATTGATAGTGTTGCTCTAAAATGTTTTTTTACGTCCATGTATGGTTAAATAACATGAAATGTGGAATTGTCACACTGTGTGGCTTGTCATCACCACCCAAACAAAAGTGGTCTTTTGTACTGTGCTCTGGTGCCCCAAATTGGCACAAATGAAATATTGTTCTAATATTTTAACCTGTTAAAGATGTGATAATCATCCTGAATGTTGCAACCCACCCCTGCAGCAAGTACATGTGGAAAATTTTAGCTAACGTGAAGGGCCAAGTGTTAAATCATATACCTGGGCCCTTCTTCTGTTAGTTCCTGTAGGTAGGAGATATTTTTTTCCAAGATACAGCTTTTATAAATGAGGTGCAGGCACACCACGTCTCATCAAGCATAAGCGTTAATGCTCTGACTAAATTGTGAGTTGCGTTATTTTTGTTTTTAGATGAAATATCTCTGTCAGATATGTGCGATTAACACCGTTGTCTGTAACTACTGCTTCAGCTACTGGACCATCAACTTAGAATCAGGGCTAAACTTCAGAAATGCCAATACCAAACATTTCTCTTAATAGCACCCAGGTATTTGAAGACTGTTGTGTCCTAGAGTGCAGAGTCACCCAGCTTTACTGCTTGTTCCTTTCATCAAGTTCTTGGGCTTTGCCCTTGGGAGAACATTTTGGGAAGAAAGAAAAAGGGAAGGCTGAAGGACAGCAGCACATATTGAGATCTTAAGGACAGAGGGAGAAGGTATCTAGACTGGTTCTTTCAACTTCTTGAATGATGAGACATCTTTAGTGTTCCTTTAACAATCTTTTAGGTGATAATTTGTGTAAAATGTTTGAAACCAGCCCTCCTCCCCCTGTATCCCACCAACGCAATATGAATGGCTAGGTGCTAACTACTGAACCTTGATGTGATGGGTTGCAATCCTGCTTGGTTCTGAGTGGATTGCAAAGCTAGTTGTGATCCTCAGCTCCCTCAGGTTCCGTAGCTTGCACCAGTGGGTGTTTGCTGGGCTTGACTTGATCCTGAAACCTTTTTTATGCTGTTCCTCATGATATTTCAGTTTACCATCATTTTTACACTCCCTCAATGGTGACTTAGAGCTTTCTGTCCATAAATAAGCTCCCCCCCCTTTTTTTTTTCTTGTGGTTGCAGGCAACTCCACTGATTCTTGAAAGTATTTTTCTTTTAAATGGAGTTTTATGTAATAGAGCTATTGAGTATCAAAAGATATTATTTGTTGGTGAACTTGACACAAGTAGTATTGAAGCTTTAGGAAGAGATAGAATTCTTTATAGGATCATTTTACAGAGCTTTAAAAATAAACAGGCTTTTGGTCTTTCTGACTATCATGGCTGTGATGGTATTGCTACTAAATTCTGGAAATTCTTGCAATTTAGAAAATGTTGTAACCAAAGTGGTTCAAGTTAAAATATTTTATAAAATTAATGACTTCATGATTAAAACTGAATTATAAAATCACTTAATCTTGAAGTGGATTGAAACCTCTCTTTATGTAACAATCTAGACTTTCATTTTTATTATTTTATGCCTGCAGAGTTCTAATAACATTAGGGGATAGCTTACACTGCACAGAGGCATTTAGATCCAACCACGTGATGAGTTTCATTACAAAATCTATTAATAGAAACCTTAAATTTTAGTGGGCAAGAATTTAATGTTGGACTTGACAGTATGCCTCTTTAAATGTCTTGGCCGTCTCAGAAGTGTACCAGCACCATTGTATTTTGCTTTTATACATACTTTAGATGTTATGCCTCAAGCAGTTGTCTGGTTACCTCTTTTGACCCATTTTGTTTGTATTTGTGACAAAAGCTTTGAGGATTTTAATAATATGGAGGCAAAACTAGTATGTGGCTTAGCTGGAGGAGGGACAGGCACATTTCTGGAGTTTGTACGTATTGTAACACAAGTTAGGCAGCAGTAAAAGAGCTAATTTTTGCAGTGAAAAAATCCTACCATGCATTCTTCACTTGCTCATATGTGGCTATGTTTCAAGAAAGTGCGTGTAGGAGGGAAGGGAAAGGAGAATGGTGATCTTTCTACAGGTGTATCTTATTACCAATAAAAGCTTCATTAATTTGTGCTCTAAGTGAGTAAGCTCTGCATAAAAGAGCTGTGGTCTTGTGCTGAGTAAAATACTGAGCAAACAGCTTTGTGGGGAACCTTAATATTTTGTTCTATGTCAGTTTTTAAATGTGTACTGAATAGTATGTTTTGACTACATTTTTTTTTCCCATAGCATATCTTTTGTGGTTTTAACTATTATGTATGTGTAGAGTAGAAGCTGCCTGGTTTCTCGTGCACAGTATTCATTTATTATATAAACCCTATCTATTCTGCAGTATACATATTGTCACTCTCCTTCCTATGTTTTTTTTTTTTTTTTTATTTTCTAAGAGTGCAAAACTGGTGTGTTTGGTTTGGCTGAAGGTATGCCCCAGAGCCACACACCATGCTGATAAATGTTTGATGTCCCGCTAAAACATTTCCTTTTTTTTCCCCTTGGTGACGTGATGGGAGGATGGATAGCACACTGTGTACTTCGCAATAGGAAGGTATTGGGGCCTGCTGAATCTGGTAGTAAGGCTGCTGCACCTCCATGTCCCCAGGGTCAAGCCTCCCTCAGCAGGGAGGCTGAGCATGTCTTTTTGATACAGACATACTTCTATACTGCGTGGCCAACTGCAGAAATGAATGCAGGCAGAAATATTTTGCATTCACACGAGCACGGGCAGCACCAAAAGCTTCACCCACGGAGAACTTTGGCTGACGAAGGGTGAAGGTCTGTTAGTGGCACATATATACGTGTACACAAACGCACCCTTACCCCTCAGCTGGCTTACACACTCAGTGTAGCTGTCCCTGGTGGATCCTGGCTCTTTCCAAGTGCTGGCACCTGGGCACATGAGCCTCAAGGCCTGCAGCCCTAGCCTTGGACACAACTTCACAGGTGTGTGCATCCCTCCAGTAACTGTGCTAAGGTACTTGGTCTATC
The DNA here is from genome assembly GCF_965140915.1 of Aythya marila. Classification (NCBI taxonomy): domain Eukaryota; kingdom Metazoa; phylum Chordata; class Aves; order Anseriformes; family Anatidae; genus Aythya; species Aythya marila. The sequence goes on along the minus strand of NC_139045.1, from coordinate 27,765,554 downwards.
TAGTACCTGGCCCAGGATCCTTGCTTTCCCTACGTGCCCCATATGAGTGGGGGTCTCATTTGTTCTTTCCAAAACCACCTCGATCCCTTTCTTTTCCTCACTTCTGTCGTCAGTTGGACTGTATTCCCTCAAAGTCTCCTGTACACGACTGTGCAACAAACACTTCCTGCACTGTGGTGCTGGACCTAGAGAAGACCTTCCCACATTCCAGTTTGTGCAACAAGTGCTCCCCCCCACCCCCAGCTCATAATTCCTGCTTCTTCGTTTATTGATAACATTCTTTGCTGTTCCCTCTCCTTGTTTCATTAGTTATGGATGACAGGCTGAAGTTCCAGGAGGGAAGGAGCAAAGGGAATTTGTAGAGAAGGCAACTGCTGTTTCTGTACAGATTTAACTTTGGTTAAGACAGAAATAAATGATGACAGGAGCATGAGAACCAGGAAAAGCAGGTGTTATACTGGTATGACATCTGCTGTTCCCTCAGATATTCATGTTTTTACATCTCTGACCTTTATTTCCTCTAGATACCTCTGCTATTTCTCTGTTCTCTAAGTAATGCTTTATTCACATCTTGCTGGCATTCTCCAGCCAATGAATCTTTTTATAACATTTTCTTTTTCCTATTATCTGGCTGAATGGGAGATCCCAGAACTTTGTTCATAAAGAAGATTGGGTGGGTAGAAGGGAATGAGCCTTAGAAGAATGAAGAGAAACCTGGATGGAAATCAGAGCTGTCTTATCACAGTTTGTAGCTGTGAAAAAGAAACGCATAAGGGACAAACAGAACTGAGATGTAGCACAAGAGATAAAGGTGAATCTTAAATCTTAATCTTATTTCAATTTTACTGGCTGAATCACAGAGTTTCCCTATCTTGAAATCTTTGTTCTCTTCAGAAGGTGTTTTGAGGGTCAGGGAAAAAAAAACACCTGTTTCTGCTTATTTGGAAAAGAGATTTTTGGGCAGAGAAGATGAGGAGGCTTGTAGCTTGGCTTTGTCAGAAAGGTCTAAGTAGGATTCAAGGAATGAATCAGAAACTCATGGAGGAGGTGATGAGGTGAGACAGAAGTGGGGTTGAGACAGGGAGTACATGATAGAGCAGATACTGATCTGTAATCCTGTTTTTGAGAAGCATGTGATTCTGATTCCTGTGGGAGGTGAAGGGGAAGTTACTGAGGGATTTAAACAGGAATGTTTTATTTAAATTATAAAAATAATAAAACACTTTTACTCAGCACTGCAGCTCTAAATAGAACAGCTGTTCATTTCCTGCATATTGTTTCTTTAATGAGTGATTTAGAAAGTGTGTAGGCTGCCAGGGCCATGCATGAGCAAGGTGCCAAGAACTAATTAAGGTAGAAAGTCCCAGTTATGCCAGTGGACTGTGCAAGGTGCATGCTCTTACAGATCAAGGATAGGTTGAGAGAATGGGTCAGAAGGTGGGGAATGAAGCAAATGAGTAAGAACATCAGGTCACTAGGACAAAAATAATTTTACAGACACCTAAAAAAAATTCTTGCCATACCCATAAGGAAAAATCTCTAAAGTGAGGTGGCTGAGATTGCATAGAAATGTTTTATTTTCTAGCTGGCTATTCATTACAGTTTCAGTTCATGTCTTAGTAAATCAGTACAATGCCACTAGTGATCCCGAGTATTAGAGGGACTACAAGGTGTTTTTTTGCTTAATGTCAGGTAACATGAAGGAATTTCAAACTATGTGTGTTTTCAAATTCCGAGTTGTGCATAGCTCCTATAAACCTCCTGTGAGGTTTGAGTTCTTTGACTGGTCCTGAAATAACTGCTTCAAAGGCATCTGAAAGTCAGGTTAGTTGTAGTCCCTCCTAAATTGTCATGTGATGAGCAATAAATAGATCAAAAATCCCTAGGGAGCACAGGAGGAGATAGGAATAAATACTAGGTTTTTACTGTATCAAAATGGTTGTATTGTGTCCACAGAAGGATAGATTTTTAATTGTTTTTTAAGAGAGGCAAAAGATGCAGATGATAAACTGGTTTAAAGATATTCCAAGACCAGACAAAAACAGATTTCACTTCTTTCTAGCTCAGCTAGATGTTGGACTAGCATGATGGCAGACCAAATTAAATGTTGGAAGGTGTAAGGTAATGCATGGAAAGAGAAGTTTGAATTACTTCTACATGTTGCTGTATTCTACATTGACAACTTTTCCCGGAATAGACCAGCATACTCTAGCCACTTCAGAAAAGCTTCTGCTCGTTGTGAAATAGTGGCTTTAAAAAGAAGCTTACAAAGTGGTGTAGCAGCTTGTGTGCATCGTATAAATCAGTGTTCTCACCTGTAATGTTTTGCTGGATGGTCTGACATATGACAGAAATAACACATTAGGCTTAAAAAGCTGTTAAAGGCACGGAAAAGCTATCATTTAGGAGAGGAAGAGAATTCGGGCCTTTTTTAGTGTGACTGTGAGATGACTAAAGGACGACTCAGTATTTTTCCTCCAAAATCTGTTTCAAAGATTCCACTTCATCCTTTTTAATGGTAAAAGGATGAGTTACTTACTTATGCTGAAAGGCAACAAGTTTTTCTTTAGCATACCTAGCAAGGAATGCACAAAAGCATTTGTGTGTATACGTGTTGTTGTTATTTAACGTGCTTAACGTATTATTACTTGGCATGCTTAAACAACGGGTGGTTAATGGATGGAGCCTGTTGCTGCAAAATGCATACGAGAGGAGCTGCTTAAGATGCAGAATGTGAGCGGTGTGGTTTTCTGGCTCTACTGGTCGGTTTGGAAATAATGTACCTTACCTGTGGACCTTGGGTTACCATTTGATAGTATTTCAAAGCTGGTGTTTTCATCGGTGAAGTTTCCTTGTGTAATTAGGTGAGAGCATAGCAGGTCTGCTTCTGCATTGGGTTCACCTGCTCTACGCTCCTTCCTCCTAGGTTTCCTCTTCCATTTTTCCTCGGAAGGAAAAAGAGGAGAGGGAGGAAGGGATGGGAAGTGATGATGGAAAGCAGCATGGTGCTGCTTTCCAGCCCCGTTAATATTGGGTTTAGCCACGTATCAGGGAAGGCAGGGAGTACATAACAGGTTCTGTCTTGAGGCAGCTGCCAAACTCGCTTCCTGTGCAGCTGAGACTGGGTGAGATCCCTGACTGCTTTGGCAGGGGTAGACAAAAATTGTTACAAGGACAAATTTTTGCGATTTGTTCCTCTTTATCTTCTCTTCCTCCCCTCATCTTAAAAGAAGCCTGTGTGCCTGACACACCACCAAGAACTGTAGTCACCACCACAATCTCTTACTGTGTTCTTACAAATTTGGAAAACCAGGCTCTTGTCCCATTGAAGCACTTATGTTTATTTTCCTGGAAGCACTGAATGCTGCCGTTTTTTCTCAAGTGAAGTTTGGCTTTAACAAGAAATACTGGCTTTAAAATGTTCTAAAAGATGAGATGTATCCTTGTGCTTCAAGAACAAGCTATTCCTTATGTTTCAAGGAAATGTTCTTTGTTGTTGCTGATTTACTTCAGCCTGTGGGGTTTCATGCACCTTGCTCAGATGGTGGATGAAGATGGATGTTCGTAGTTTATCTGGGATGAATGGACTATTGTTTGGTCTAATATATAGTTATCCCTGTATTTTCTGTGTTAACATGATGTAAGATTGGGCTTGGAACTGAATGAAAGTGCTCAGCTTCTGCACCAGAAAGATGTTAGTGTTCTAAAAATGTCTTAAGTAGGGTGGGAAGAACATGCAAATGGAAGAGCATGCAGAAGGAAACTTAGAGAGTTTATATATATATATATAAATATATATATATATATATAATGTTTTCAAGCAGTAGACTTGGGAGGGATACCTTGCTTTTTCTTTTTAAGACAGGAATTTTATCCATCATTTGAACATCCATTTAGCTGCAAAATTGTGAAGTTTTAGGTTAGCCTGAAAAACATTTTAGCTTTGTTTTATGGGCAGCTAGAATCGGGATTCTGTTATAACAAGTATTATAGCAACAATCTGTAAGTTTGCTGTAGCCCAAAAGAAGAAAGGTGAGGGGTATTGCAGAGTGGAAGGGAAACAGATGTGATAACCAGGTAGGTCAGAAGTAGTCAGGACCAAGATCACAAGTTTTCTGATTCTTGAACTTGGTGCCTTCATTCTGCCTCTCTAATGTGGTTGCCCTTTAACTAGGTATTAATGAATAAGAACTTCTGTATGTAAACTGTTTTCTTAGAACAGCTTGTGCAACTTCTCTGTGTCTATGATCTTCAAAATCATCATGTTCCTAGGCTGTGTTAGGTTCTTCTATGCTGCATTGAATGAAAGCAGCTTCTTTCATCTCAGCTCTGACCTTTGCTATAGGCACCTGTGTATCTATTTCCAATGATGACAATAAAGCTACCTGCTGCAAAACTTGAAAGACAGCCCTGGACAACTTGAAGAGTAGAGGGCAATTGCTCATTCTTTAATGCGTTCTATGCAAATGAAAGCATGTGTTCCCATTTACCTCCATGCAAAATGCAAGGTGCTTATTATGAGTAAATGAAACCAGTTACAGAAGAGAGTGCATGTTTGACCTCTCTCACTTGCACGTGTGTTCAACAGTGCCTTACTACATGTAAGATGAAATCTGTGGAGGCAGGAATAAAGACTTTCTTGAAAATGTTTGGGTTTTTGGAAATTAATTATGCTTTAAATCATGAAAATCATGCATTAAAACTTCATATAAAAAAAAAAAAAGTTTGCATGGGAGGCTAGAGATGTCATTTGCTTGGAGAATTCTGTCCCCTAAATACATGAATCTTAAAAGCACAACATCCAGATTAGTGATTATGAATTTTGTCACTGAAACACTCCTTTTTGAGAAGGTATTCCCCTGTGACATTTCTAGAAGATTATAAATACAGTCTGCTGTAAGAAACTAAATGATGAGTAAAAGATGTTCTCGAAATATAAAAATATAACTAATGCTTAAAGTTCAGTGCAATCAAATATCTTTTGAATCTACTGAAAGGGCCATTTATTGCACATTAGATGTTATTCTTGTCTCAGTTTTTGTACTAAAGATAAGCACCATGCATGCACAGTATTTTTACTTGGTGCTATTTCTGTTGGTCTTAGTTTCCTAGTTTTCTATTAATACAAAAATCAGTGGTATGGATACATCTTCTGTACCAGAAAATGAGAAGATAGAGAAAGCAAAGGCTCATAATCTACTATCCCAGTTACATTGCTGTTTATTTCCAGGCTTTTTAGCGTTTGGAAATGGTGTTTTGATTCCTCTTTCAAGGTTGCTGGCAAATATTCAGTTATGATAGGAGAACAAGCCTTGTGTGTTACAAATCAGTCTGCCTGTAATGTAAAAAGAAAATGTATGTAATTAGGGAATTTTTTTTAGTGTTTGTCATAGTGATCTTTTCTTTATAACCAAGCGCAGTGTATCTGTCAGTGGGGTCTGAGGCTGAGGGAAAGAAAAATCTGAAATTCTAACTAAAAATATTTTAGGTTCAAGAATTTTTCCCTTGAAGTGGAACAATATTGCTACCCTATTTTGAGAAACTTTTAACAGAAGATGATATGAAAGACTAAGCTCATCACTGTTAACAAAAATAACCATCATAACTATCTCTTGCATTGAGACTTAAGCCAAAATATGTTTTTATGTGGTGGTTTGGGCACAGTTCTGATAAAGGTGATGCAGGAAAATCCTCAAGGCAAACATGACAGCATGATTCTCCCTTGTAGATCAGATAGGCACCACTAATTATAGTACATTACTTGATCAAAGTGACCCTTCCGTCACCTTGTTTGGTTTGTGAATCGTGTCTGCACTTTGCAACCCAGAACATCCTCCCAGATCCATCCCCAAACTTCCACACCCCTCAAAAAAACAAAACAAAACAAAACAAAATGCCTCCCCCCACAAATGTTTTAAATAATAATTAGTATTTAATTCAGACTAATCTTCTCAAGTGGTTTCTCTTCTAAAGTCAGTTTTGGAGCAAATCAGATACTTCCTGTAAACTGCATGTGGTTGTAACTGTCTTGGATGCTTAAGTACAGACAGTGATGCTAGTTAAATAGCAGGTATGTAAAGCAGTTACTTTTATTTTACATTCCATTTTAATCTCTAACACTACTTTCCAAGTCAGGAGCTGCTTAGTATTTTTAGAGATCATTTCGTTCATTCAAAATACGCCATTATCTTGATTGTTTGCTTGTTTTCAACTGAAAGTGCTCTGCCAATAATGTAGCTAGTACTAAGGGAATGTGAAGGAACAGGACTGTATCTCAATTAAGAGTCTGATTCCTTCCTCTGATGCTATAAAACTGCCACCCACACCTGTATTTTTAATTGGATTGGGCTCATTAAGATAAAGGATAAATTTGCACATCCAAGTCTTCACTGCACAATAGCCTATAAACTCAAAGACTCTAAAGATATATTTTATAAGATGCATGGCATTATGTTCTAAACTTGCAGCTCATGGACATTTTAAAATCCAGTATAGCATCTGATTTGTGTGTATTTTAACACTGGAACAGTACATTTAACTTGCACATCTTGTCCTTGTAAAAATGCTAGCAGAGCTGAATTTCCTAAAATTGGAACTTCTACATTTTATCCCACGGATGCAAGTGTTAAAATATTTGTATCTTTTAGTGGTTTTATATACATACTCATAAGCAGCATAATTTCAATGCAGCACAGAGTTATTTCACTAGAAATTTAACTAATTTGTTACAAACCACAGTTTAAATTATATTACAGATGCATTGAGATAGGAATAATAATAATAAACAGCTAATTTTGATGATCTCTGACCAATCTCTTAATTTCATTCTTCCTTGTGCCATGGCACAAACAGGAAGTTCAGGAATTTAGTTAGCTGAAATAGGTATTTAACCCCTAGAAATACATGTTACATTTTACTGTATCTCCTCAAGATTTGTTTTATGACTTGTATTAACATAACTGCTGCCCTTTGATTTCATTTTAATGTCAGAACTGGAAATACGGAATATCTATAATTAACAAGGATATAACTCTCTGTCTTGAGTGTTTGTATGTTGCATTGTATTGTGATTGGATTCTCAGGCATTTCACACACAGAATCACACAGAACTGTAGGGGTTGGAAGGGACCTTGAAAGATCATCGGGTCCAACCCCCCACAAAATTTGCTTTCCTAGGTTATTCTCTTTCCTAATGTTACTGATGTGTTTTTTCCTCTGCATGTTATAAAAATATTTTCTTTCTTTTTTAAACAGCACACTGTTCATTTCTCTAGTCATAAGCTGGTTTGATTTTTTTTGGCTTATTTGTTTGCAAAACAGTGTTCTGAGAAATTTTTTGTTTATGCCGTGAAAAGAATACGATCTTGTTCCCAAAACCTGCATTATATTCTTTAAATGCATCATTGTCAGGTATCAGTTTTAATTTAGGCAAGGATTCATGAAATACACCTCCAGGAAATTCCAGGAAATCTCAAAATAGTAAGATAAAAATCTTGTCTTAAGCATCTTTCTATTGCAGGTAGCACAGCACGCCAGGATAATCTGTTATTGGAAAGGTGAATGCAAAGATAAGAGCATGGGTTGGGTAAAAAAAAAAAAAAAAAAGCCCAATTACTCAATTATTGTATCAAATTGATTTAAACCAGCAGAGAGAGGAAAACCAACAACAACAAAAACTTTATTCAATTTAAATTTCACTTTGCATTGAACTTTGTTATTTATAAAGCAGGTCCAGCTGAAGCAGATTGCAGAGGGACCTTTCCACTGTATTTTGAGTATCTCTAAGGATGGAAATTCTGCAGCTTGTTGGGGTGACCTGTCCTGGAGCTTAATCACTCTTGTGGCTTAACAAACAAAAAGCCTAACTCCTTTTCTCTAATCAGACTTTCATAACTTCTCACTCGTGTATTGCTTCTTGTGCAATTGCTGTGCAACTTCAAGAACAGCCTGGCTCTGTTTTCTCTGCCCTTCCATTAAACAGCTCTGGACAGTAATAAGCTCTCCCCCTCCACCTTCTCCTTTATGGCTAAACAAATTCAGAACCTCTCTTTGTAATACCACATGCTCCAGTCCCCTGGTCGTCTTGGTGGCCTCTCTTTGTAATACCACATGCTCCAGTCCCCTGGTTGTCTTGGTGGCCCCTTCCTCTGGACTTGTTCCTGTAAGCTAGTGTTCCTCCATTGTCACCTAGCAGGACAGATACTAAAGGCACCTGTTGCGTAAAGCAGTGCCAACTTGTGCTTGTTACTTTGGGAGCTGGGGGCTGCATGAAGTGGAGCGTAGCACTGAATGTCGTGAAGTGGAAATGCTGTGAAGAGATGCCTGTAATAAGTCATCCAGCAGCTTTCAGGCAGGACAAACCCCCTTGTCTGGTGTGGAGGCACGCCAAAGCTGTGTGGAAGGCTGTCACAGCTCAGTACTCTGACCAGGTTCTTTAAGGTAGTCCATGTGAGAGGGGTTAATCGTGCTACTGATTTAGCAGACAGACAGCAGCATACTGAAATCAGAACAAAAGTACAATATAGCAACTGCAGTATACAGTTAGATCCCTGTACAAATGTGACTCCCATTACTGGTCTCCCTAATGCGCATGCACAGCATGACGGGTTGCCCCAGTCACTAGGAAGGAATACGGGGGTTAAAGCCAGCTCGAGCCTATTGCTTTCTTCAGAGGTCTTTTATTTTTTTGGTTATGCAGTTTTTATAATTACAGTTGGAATGAGTTACATGTATACTTCCTCTGCTTTGCCGGGCTGTCTAGCTGGGAAAGGGATTGCTCTCTACTAATTATCTCAAGGAAGGCTGTTTACATGACTTGATGACCTACTGGTACAGCTGTACTCTGAAAACAGAGGTTACCCCCACCTTGTGCTGAGATAAGTTCAGTTTGCTTAACAGCACTGGGCGGTCATTCCTTGCATTCTTTGCTGAACTCATTGCTCTTATCCATCTCCTCTGAGCCTTCTTCCATGGTAGAGGTTTGTTGGCTAGTCACACAAGCCCTGCTGTATCTCCCAGACTGTTGTAGATATGTTCCTTTTGAATCGATAGGTCACAAATAACTAGATGGATGCCTGCCTGTAAGAGCTGCTCCTCATCTCAGAACTCAATAGATTTGTATTTTGGTCACATGAGGTAAGTACATCCAGCCACATGAGGGTGAACTGGAAAAAGATGAGGGAGAATTGCTGCAGGCAACATCAGTGTACTCCAGCCCTCATCAGAATCCTGGCAGGTATCTGAAGGGCCACAAGAGAGGGCAGCAGCCTCAAAAACAGGTTGATAACATAGATGAGTTACTTTGAAGTACTTGAATACTCCAGTGAAAATAGGGACCAAAGTTTTGGGCCTTACGTGGATCTCTCTTGAATACACAGGATACCACACACTACCTGGTCAAAGTCCTTGTTATCTCAGTGGAATTGGAAAAGTGGTTGTAGTGCCACGTACACATAGCCTTGGGAACAGGAGTGTTTCTGCAGAAAGGAGAATCAGGAGATGATCAGGAAAGTCATCAGAGGCTTATAAGGGTTAAATGATATGCTCTAGAAAATCTAGCAGTCATTCCAAGATTCATCACTACTACTTTGATGCAAAGAAGAGAATACATGATTTCTTATTTGCCATCTGTAATAATAATCTATTCAGTTATTCTGATTATAAAAGCAACCACTGTGACAAGATTTTTTTTTTTCATAGAACAAGCCATTGGAAAGGATTTTTTTCCCCTTGTGTTTCTTGCAGTACGAAGCAGTATGCATATTGAAGTATTTTTGACTTTTACAGGAAAGTTAGGGTACCCCCTACTGGCTATTTTTGGAAATAAAGCTGAGCTATAACCTACTACTTCAGAGTGAGCAACAGCTGAGTTTAATCCATACTGCAATTTTAATATATTTTTAGTATGTTTTAGAGGAGTAGAGGAGTGTTTCCCCCCCTGCCCCCCGGTAGCTTGGTAGCCTTCAGCAGAGTGAATCTACCTGCAGTGCAGCTGTTTTAAATGCAGGTGGTTGTACAGGCTGAGGGGTTCAGTAGTACCAAAGGAAATAGCTGGATGTTATCACAGCTCTTGTTGCCTAGTAACTAAAGCTCAATGTATAATTTCAATGGGGCTGAATTTGATGCACCTTGTCTGTCTTTCCCTTCTTACTAGTGGAATGTACATACATGTATTTATAGACTAAAATATGTCATCATCTGATAGCTAAAATGTATTTAAATCTATAACTTTACAAACTCAATTACCATGATTTAAGGGCTGACTTAAGTTTCACATAATTAAGACAGACTTTCTTGTAGCATTTGTTTCCTGTTTTTATTAGTAAGCAAGCTTTTCAGTGTGACTATGCATAGAGATACTAAATTATTTTCTGCATAACATTCTCAAATTTCATCTTTCTATTTCTTTTACTGATTTGATTATTCTATATATTTTTCTACTAAATCCACTTACACAGCCAGGAATTGATGTCAGAGTTATTTCACAGAATCACAGAATTTCTAGGTTGGAAGAGACCTCAAGGTCATCGAGTCCAACCTCCAACCTAACGCTAACAGCCCTCCACTAAACCATATCCCTAAGCTCTACATCTAAGCGTCTTTTGAAGACTTCCAGGGATGGTGACTCCACCACTTCCCTGTCCCAGCTCCATGCCATTCCCTCGGGTCTTGTCACTGTCCCCAGAGAGCAGAGCTCAGCGCCTGCCCCTCCATTCCCCTCGTGAGGGAGCTGCAGGCTGCCATGAGGCCTCCCCTCAGCCTGCTCTGCTCTGGACTGAAAAAACAAAGGGACCTCAGCTGCTCCTCATACATCTTCCCCTCCAAGACCTTTCACTATCTTTGTAGCCCTCCTTTTGGCACTCTCTAACAGTTTTATATGTGATGTTGTGGCACTCAAAACCGCACACAGTGCATGAGGCCACACCAGCATGGAGCAGAGTGGGACAATTCCTTCCCTTGACCCACTAGCAGCGCCATGCCTGATGTACCCCAGGGTACAGCTGGCCCTCCTGCCTGTCAGGGCACACTGCTGGCTCGTATTCAACTTGCTATCAACCAAAATCCCCAGATCCCTCTCTTCAGGGCTGCTTTCCATCCTCTCATCCCCCACTCTGTACTTATAGCCAGGGCTGTCCCTTCCTGGGTACAGAATCCAGCACTTGCTCTTTTTAAACTTCATACTGTCGGTATTGTCCGAGCTCTCTTGATTTGTCCAGATCTCTCTGCAAGGCCTCACCACCCTCTGGTGGTGTATCAGTGCAGTCACATTTTTTTGCCTTAATTTCTTTTGTTAATAGTTGATACCTGAAGCAAACTTCATTAAAGATATTCTTCCTTTTTGCAGTCTACATTGATCTCCCCTGTTTTACACATTTGGCTATAGCAGGTTATTGCTTCAAGTTAGGGGTTAATACTTTGTGGAACAGAAAGATGGTTTTCAAGCAAGCTTCATGTATGGCAGGCTGAAGGGAGAGGAACGGCAAAAAATATTAAAACAGATTTCAGTTTTGCAAGATTATCATATAGTCCTTGATGATGGCAAATAGTTGATTCTGCAGACAGTTACTAAAATTAAAACTTGTTCCCAAGAGCAATAATTTATATGTATATTCTGCCACTTGCATTTAGTATGAGTTACACAGGTCTTTTTTACTTTACCCTGCTCTTCCAGCTCTCTTCCTGATCATCCAGTTTTGTTCTTGCCTGACTCTTTTTAATTCTATCCAGGTAATTGTTTAAAAAAAGTAATACTTAACAAGAGTAGTGCAGCCATTGTCTTTGGTGTATATTTTGCTGGCTTATTATTGATGCAACCCTATAGTATATGTTTTCTCTGTGTGTAAGAAAAAATTGCAAGACTTGGGTTCAAATCTCTCCTGTTGTCATCCACTGAAGATGCAAACTAACATTAATTTCATATTTGAATGTTCTAACATAGAAATAACGTTAAAGTAACTGTCAAAGGCACCAAAAATAAAAGCATTATGAAGAAAAAGATGTAGTTAGCACTGGGAAATTTTACTTATATTTCATATAAACCTGATGTTTAAATTTTACTGGTCAAATAAAATGCATGCTGTACTGTTCTTGAAATTCTTCCTTCCTTTTTCACTTTCTTTCTGAAAGTTGAAAGGACAAATATACCATTTACACTAGTTATTTGCTGGTATGGACTTTCAGTGAGCTGTGAAATGTTTTATATATTCAGACTTTTAAATCCCAGAATTGTCATTCTTTGGACTTCCTTGAAAACTGAATTGAGTCCCTGTTAGAATCAGTTGCATAAATATGCTTATTATTGATGCTAAATAAATAAATAATGTGGACAATGTCCCGTGCTTGCATGCAAACAAGTATACTATCATGGTCTAGAAAACTTTGGTTTTAAGAAAGTGAACCCTCCCAATGTTGAAGGGTTGAAGGTGAGGTGCAAATGAGGAGTGTTGGGAAGAGTAACTAGGGAACTTGTGAGTAAATACTGTGGAGGGTTTACATGATGTGTGAGAATTGTAATCTATAGAATGATTTTCCAGTGAACATGGTGACAGAGATGTTTATGATTTTAAATCTTAAATGGCATTTGCAGAGACGTGAATAATTTTGGTGTTGGATTTTAAGTTCTTGAGTCTTGTGATTCTGAAATTTTCCTCTCTTTGTTTTATTTATTTATTTTATTTTTATTAATGTTGACCAATACTCTTGTATCAAGTCAGAACTGAACTGAGATATTAAACACCTGTCGCTTCTTTCAGGTACTGCTCCCAGCAGCTGGTCTCTTGCAACTGCAAGATGTGAAAAGGACTTGCTGTGAATTTTTGGAATCCCAGCTTCATCCTGTCAACTGCTTGGGAATTCGTGCTTTTGCTGACATGCATGCGTGCACAGATCTCTTGAACAAGGCCAACACATATGCAGGCAAGTTATCATTGTCATAGAAGTTAGATCGATATCTGTGTGGGGGGTTACACACACATGCGGATTCCATACCAATCCACCCACACTTGCCCAAAGGAAATTGAATTTCATCCAGGTATGCATCTTCTGAAGAGTGCATTTGATATGAATGTCTGTCAGAGAAGGAAAGTCTGCTGGCTGAAACATGGTTATAGTAACTGCACATAGGGGCAGTATTTTCATGGCCTATTAGGACCATGCAATTTGTAACCCAGAAATAATCCAGCCTGCTTAAAATTTTGCACCATAGTTTAGGGGAGAAAGCAGGAAAGAAGAACTAAAATTCTGGCACTAGAGAAACAATTGCCAAGAACCAAAGTTCCATCTATGATTTTCAGGACTGTTGGAAGAACATGGGGGAAGAAAGAAGATGAGGGCATGGGGGAAAGCTATCCGTAGCCCCTGTACTCTACTGGCTAAGTAGACGCTGTCAAGAAACATATCATACCAATATTATGTCTTGAGTAATTTGTCTTTTGAGAATCCTATTTACTTAGCCCAAAACTTCAAATTTCCTACTATAAAGGGTACCTGTAATCTTATTCTTCTGTCTTGACACAACGTGGATAGAGGTATGTCTTTGAAGTAATAATATAGCTCAACCAACAAAATGTTTTATTAGTCTAATTTCTACTTGCTTTTGAAGAACACTTGTCATTGATTCTCATTCTTTGCTGAAAAATGTTCTTAGATTCTTAATTTTATTACTAAAAGTACATTGCTATTGTCATCTTAAAGGCTGTTTGTCATATCTGTGAGAGGACTAGCTCATGTCAAGTCTTCACATTTTCAAAATTAAGTTCTCATTTTGCTTGCCGTTGTTAATAAAAAAGCAATTCTGATTCTTTGGTGAACTAACAGAAGTGTTGTTGCAGGGACAAGGGAGAATAATTATTCCCTTTTTCTTGATGCTGGTGAGGCCTCAGGTGGAAAAATGCTGAACCAACCTTTAAGACAGATGCAAACAAGCTGAAGTGAATCCAAAGAAGTCTAACAAGAACATATTAAGAAAACAGACTGACCTATGACAAAGACTGTGAGAGAAAAGGGTCCATTCAGTCAAGAAACTAAAAGGCTAGGAGTATGAGAAGGAACACAAATCTTCCAGTACGTAAAGAGATGAGAATGAGTAAGCTTCATTTGTGAGGTATTCTTAAAGTAGTTTCATACATTAAGAAAAATCTTATTGTAAAAGTAACATTGATCAGGCAAGCTGTCTATGGAAGTTATGAGCTCTCTGCTGTTGGAAAGCTATAAAGAACTGGTTAGACCAACATCAGATTTAGTTTGATCTAGATCACACCTGTGTGCAAATCTAGATGATTTGAAGTGCTTTGTAGCTTGCATTTCTATGACTCTGTGAAGACTAAAATCATTTTTTTTCCTTTACTTTCCAAATACATCTTCTGCTGTTGGAAAGTGATAATACAGAGAAAGTATTACCAAATCAGTAATTGTTAACATAATCTAATCCACCTGGATTCCCTTGTTTAACTGCTTATGACACCAGTAAAGGTTGCATAATGTAGATTACTAAAAAAAACCCACAAACAAATCCTTAAAGCCATTGTATAAGCTTTGCACAAAGCAGTGAATTTTTAGCATAACAGTTTTAACATTTTTTTAAGTGTTTTTTTTTTTTTTTTTTTTTTTTTTACATTTAAGTAGCACTGTAGAATGCCTTGGGGTCTTGGTGTTTAAGTAAAGACTGAAGACATTACACAGAAGAATTAATTTTTAATGGAAGCTTTTTATGGTGAAAAAAACACACCCTTTTATAGGGATAAAATTTAGTAGCTAGCAAAGCAGTATATTTTCATTAGAGCAACAGGAGTGAATATTCGAAGAATAGGACAAATTTGTTTTAGAATATGCTGCTAACTCAGAAATCATGGATTGTCAGAGGTTGAGAGTTGTTCTCAGGTATGCCTCTATCTGTCCAGTCACAGATCTTTTCCTGTCTTTTCAGTGTCTCTTGGATATTTCATTCCTACTTCAGGTTCAGCAAAATTGAATTGCTTTTCATCTAAATATCTTTCCCTTCCCCCTGTCTTCCACTCACTGATGACTTCAGTGTTCTCCTAGTCATTCAGGTTTGTGAACTTAACAACTTTAACTCTCCCCTGCCATTTTCTCTCAACTACTCTGTTACTTACTCCCTTTTTTTGTTTCTTCCCTCCTCACCAAATTTGTACTATGTCAAATTTCTCATTTGTTGCAATGCAAATCTACCTCTGCCTCAACTTCCTCTCTGTCTGCTAAGATAATTGTATTACTTTTGCAGTATTCCTTCTCCCCACCCCTCCGGATAAAATTCCAACCTCTCACCCTTGCCTTTTCCAATTCAGTAGCACTACCTCCACTTGTATCTCTTGTATTTCTCTCCTACTTCTTTTATGGTTGGAACTAACCTTTCTTTCTCTTTCCTCTGTAATAAAACCATCTTCTATTTCTGTTGGATTCCTCCAGAAAGTACTTTCCTCATATATGTTTCCTTTTTTATAGTCATATTCCTGGAGTCCTGCTGGTCCATACCATGAGCTGCCAGCTCCACTCCTACTGTGTTTTTGCAGTATCCGTGTGGTGAATTTTAAAGCAATGCACTTTCTGTTCTTACTCTTAAGATAATATACTGTGCATGGTTAGGGTGTGAGATACCTCATTGCCTGGCACTTTCTGCCCTGCCTTCGTTAATCCCTAGCAGTCTGTCAGACTTAGTATGAGAGCAGTACAGAAAGGAGAAGGAAAAAAAAAACAACAAATCATCCTGGTAATGCTGCAGAGAAGAAAAAAAAAAAAAAAAGACTATATTGCTTTTCATAGCTTTTCTGAAATATACAATGACAAATTAACAAAATTAACAACTTAGTACAGAGTTTAAAATGACAATTTTCCTTGAATAGAGTACTAAGTGCTTAATTCAGATGTCCAGATCCAAATAATAGCCTTTTTATTGTCATGAGTAATTTTAGACCTCATAAAAAGAATGATTTTGATGAATGTTTACAATTGCCTTAATTTCAAGAAAATCTGTTTTCCAGTATAGATTTTTTTGCCCTCACTTTCAGAAGATTATAGTTTCTCTATCAAGAATTGATATTTAAGGAAAAAATAAATGCAGTATGATTAGGTGTCCATTGAGAGAATTCTTGGTTGCTGTCTTAAATGTGAAACTGAGGAATGCAAATCAGCCATGCTCGGTAATATTTCATTATTTTAACTCAGTGAAATTGTATTCAAATTATTTATATATCAATTAAAAATACAAAAGAACCTTAAAACTCAATTCAAGAGCTATTCAGGTTGCTTTTGAAAGGACTAAATTTTGCGATGCATGTCTTAGGAGAGAAGTTCTAGTGTAGATGCAACTCAGTACTTTCTGTGATAACTGTGTTTTAGACTATTATGCAAAAGGTTTTAATTAAATCTTTTCTGCCTTTGAGTAACACCGTATCAACTGCAAAAGGCTGTCATATTTTTGATCTTTTATGCAATAGGAATCCAGGCTTACATTTATTAGCTAAAGTTTAGATAGCTAATGTTTCAGGGAATGCAGTTTCATATAACAGTGGCTTAATTTTATTTATTTTTTTTTGTTCCAACTTCTACTCCGACTATGCCTTAACAACTGCTAAACTGCTTCTCTTTTAAATTACCTTTGTTCAATTTAGTAGTTGAAGTTAATATTTACGTAGATCACTGTATAAAAATATAAAACCTAAGACATTGGCGAGACCATGAGTGCAATACTTGTTATACATGTTTGAGAGTACGGGAATTACGTACAACTTGTAACCCTCAATTATCAACAAACAGTTGTATCCCTTTTTAGGTTAATGTTTTCCCTCTTGAATTCTCAAGCATCTAAATGCCATCATAGCCATCATACATGTAGCATCTTTTTTTTCCCTCTGTTCTTGAGCAACTCTGTGTACTTTGTCAAGGCTCTTTCTCACAACTTAAAGACTTTTCTTCTTGGAAGTCTAAGCCAAAGATAAGTGGCTGTGCCATTTCAGAATCAGACCTTGTGTCATAGACAGCTGAACTCCTGTGAGCCTACACTGTAGGATTACAGGTTAGAGAAGCTAGAATAAATACAGAAGAGGGGACTGATCGATTGAAAGAAGAGTGAAAATAGAAAACGAAAAGCACCTGGCTCTTTGACTTCTTCCACTCTTTGTTTTACTTGCTATTTTATATTTAGGAAAAAGAGGCAGTTAGACACTGCTAATAGACAATGATGGCATAAAAACAAATTGATGCAAACGTAGATAAGTTATAGATGCTCTGGAGCTTCCTTCCAGTGGGAGTGAAACCCAAATTCCATTAAAATTGGAGCTTCATAGTCCTGTGGTGGGGTTGGTCCTCCTGTAGCAGACTACTGGATTTCCATAATTTAGGGAAGCCGTTTATATGTATCTGATGCCTCTTGAGAGAGCTGAAAATAGTATGAACTTCATGCCAATTTCGAGTTGACTTCTGTTACAATTAAACTTTCTGAGATGCCAGCTCTTCTGGTGACGTTCCCTAGTGCAGTCCTACTCTGGGTCTTGCACCTTTTCCACAGGTGGGCAATAGATCAAGCTGAGATCTTTCTTTTGCGAAGATTTCTACTAAGAGAATGTGGCACGAATGCTGTTAGTAAGCATCTGTTCTCAGTTTTAGCCTGTGATATATCTTAGGTAGTCTTAGGGCATGCTCACAAATTAAGAATTGTCTGTGGTGTGTTTTACAGTTGTCAAAATGTTAATTATAACCTCAAGATAGATTGGTAAAGCTTTTTAATCAGGGAAAGTGGTTTGATTCCAGGAATTTCATAAGTAACATAAGCAGTAGAAATGCTAAATAGAAAATCTTAAGGGAAGAACATGATTAATCCACAGTTAAAATGGAAGAGAGCTACAAGAGAATAGAATTAAAAGGGCTATGCCATCTTGGACTTGAGATTGGTCAATCTTTTGACCTCAGTGCCAGGAAAGCTCATGGAGCAGATCCTCCTGAGAGTCATCATGCAGCACTTGAAGGGGAAGCAGGCGATCAGGCCCAGTCAGCATGGCTTTATGAAAGGCAGGTCATGCCTGACGAACCTGATCTCCTTCTATGACAGAGTGACGCGCTGGGTGGATGAGGGAAAGGCTGTGGATGTGGTCTACCTTGACTTCAGCAAGGCTTTTGACACCGTCTCCCGCAGCATTCTCCTCAAGAAACTGGCTGCTCTTGGCTTGGACTGGCGCACGCTTCGTTGGGTTAGAAACTGGCTGGATAGCCGGGCCCAAAGAGTCGTGGTGAATGGAGCCAAGTCCAGTTGGAGGCCAGTCACTAGTGGCGTCCCCCAGGGCTCGGTGCTGGGGCCGGTCCTCTTTAATATCTTCATCGATGATCTGGACGAGGGCACCGAGTGCACCCTCAGTAAGTTCGCAGATGACACCAAGTTAGGTGCGTGTGTCGATCTGCTTGAGGGTAGGAAAGCTCTGCAGGAGGATCTGGATAGGCTGGACCGATGGGCTGAGGTCAACTGCATGAAGTTTAACAAGGCCAAGTGCCGGGTCCTGCACCTGGGGCGCAATAACCCCAAGCAGAGCTACAGGCTGGGAGAGGAATGGTTGGAGAGCTGCCAGGCAGAGAAGGACCTGGGAGTGATGGTGGACAGTCGGCTGAATATGAGCCAGCAGTGTGCTCAGGTGGCCAAGAAGGCCAACGGCATCCTGGCTTGTATTAGGAACAGCGTGACCAGCAGGGCTAGGGAGGTGATCGTCCCCCTGTACTCAGCTCTGGTGAGGCCGCACCTCGAGTACTGTGTTCAGTTTTGGGCCCCTCGCTACAAGAAGGACATCGAGGTGCTTGAGCGGGTGCAGAGAAGGGCGACGAAGCTGGTGAGGGGCCTGGAGAACAAGTCCTACGAGGAGCGGCTGAGGGAGCTGGGCTTGTTCAGCCTGGAGAAGAGGAGGCTCAGGGGCGACCTTATCGCTCTTTTTAGGTACCTCAAGGGAGGCTGTAGCGAGGTGGGGGTTGGCCTGTTCTCCCACGTGCCTGGTGACAGGACGAGGGGGAATGGGTTTAAGTTGAGCCAGGGGAGTTTTAGGCTAGATGTTAGGAAGAACTTCTTCACTGAAAGGGTTGTGAGGCATTGGAACAGGCTGCCCAGGGAAGTGGTGGAGTCACCATCCTTGGAAGTCTTCAAAAGACGTTTAGATGTAGAGCTTAGGGATATGGTTTAGTGGAGGGCTGTTAGCGTTAGGTTGGAGGTTGGACTCGATGACCTTGAGGTCTCTTCCAACCTAGAAAATTCTGTGATTCTGTGAAGAGAGAGAGGAAATGTAGCTCCACACCTCTCTAGGTCATGCCAGACTTAGGGATAAAACTGGAAAGGCTAATGGGACAGCCCCACAAGCCAGCTGGTACTCTGAAGCAGAAGAAATGCTTATTGTCATCGTATATGCTAAAAACATTTCTGTTCTGTTCAATTTTTTGTAATGTTTCATTATGCTTTTAGCTAGAAGAGGTCTTCTGTAATCTTGTGAAAAGATAAAGTGGATTTCCAGTAATCCTATGAATATATTTCACTTAACTCTGTGAAGCTCTACAAATGTGGTCTGTAGCACCACAGCACTAGAGCTCTCACACAGAACTTAGCTCTTGAAATGCATTTTCGTTGCAGGCGAAGTTGATAAATGTAATTTCATTAATTGCATAGACGCACTGGGTTTGGAAAGGTTGGATTCTCTGTGGAAGAAGTGTCTCTTGGTGACCAGCGCTGCTTGGCTTTTAGCATCATGCTGAGAGGTCACAGAAACCTTTGGTAGGGAACCTTAGCACCAGCACGGATTGCTATATTGTACTTAACTGTGGGATGCTGCATTTGGTGTTCTGGTGCTCTGGCTAAAACTTTGAGCCCTGACTGGATTTGGGAAGTACGTGCGCCTTCTGCAGACTATTCTAGTGTACATTTGTACTCATGAGATTTAAAGGACATATTTAGCAGAATCTTTCTTACAATTCTATTCTGAGTAGCAACGTCTGTTGCTATGCTTCGGTTACCTTGGCTGCTATGAATTTCATGGCCTTCTAAAAGGCAGTTATTTAAGCATAAAATTGACAAGGAAATCAGATTTTTTAAAATTGGCTTCTGCAGCATTTAGCTTCTGCCAGTTAAGTTGGCAGAGCTTGTGTCTACCCCTCTGCTATAAGGCTGGTTATAAGGCACTCTTGACCACTGCCTTATGTTATGCCGTTAGCAAAGACCTTTTGTCCCAAGCCAAAAATACGACATTTTAGTCATTGTTTCAATTCCCCCCCCAAAAAAAAAACAAGTTTAAAAACTATTTGTTTCATTTCCTTGAGAAATTATCATTGTCCTTGTAAGTGAGCATAGGGCTCAGTTCCGAGTTCCACACTTTGCATCTCTGTTTTTTAAAAAAAAGCTTCTTTTTGAACTGATAATTTTTTCTCTGTTTCTGGGACATTACAGGTGTTTTTGTAGTGCTAACACATCTTCTTTGGGAAGATCTTTGGGAGAAGATTTCTGGAAGTGAACAAAATATTAAAAAGTTTTCTGGAGTGTCATCAACTGCTGGAACACATCAAAAAGATATTAGTAAATGGCTGAAGCCCATTGCTGATGGAAAATAAATGGAGCAGTTTTCAACACAAGAGAGACAAACATTGAGAAAGGCCATTGTCATAAAACAAAGTAGAAGATAGGTTACAGGCTTTTATTTTTTACCACCAAGATTCTCTGAAAGGTTTTTTATCTGAGGGAACCTAATAGAGACTTGTGCATCTCTGTTTATTCCATTTAGTAAAGGCAGTTAAGCCAGGTAAGGTTTGAGTGTAGGTATATAAATGAGAGAAGTAGTGTTTGTGATTTAATCCACAAACGTTTGTAGTATGAAATGTCCTGTGCAAACTTCAGATACAGCATTCTTTCCTATGGGATTGAGAAATACAAAGACAGACAATATCTGTAGTACTACCAAGACCAGACCATGTATGTTTTGGACAGAAGAGGTAGGTCAAGCATTTACTGCTGATGTGTGTATGTAGAATACACATCTCCAGACCCCTGATGGAAAATAACAAAAAGTGGTATTTTTATAGCTCCTTTTATCTTCCTTTGCTCTGCAAGATACCTTCATTTATTGCATTTCCAAACGTTTTGTTACTAGCTCCTTTCGTGTTTTTAAGAACTTCCTTTTTGTCCTTTTAGTATGTCCCTGAAGCTGAAGTCCCATCCTACTGGTACAGGTCAGACGAGGACAGATCGTCAGCTATCCAGATACAAACTGTTTCTACCAGTTGCGAAAATGTGAAAATCTGGTTTTCATATGTTATTGGAACAGATATTTTAGAAGCTTCCTAAAATGGAAGGGATATTTTTTTTAAGGCAGATTTAAGTTTTGAGGATAAAAAATTAGAATTGTACTTGCTCAGAAAGTGGGAATTTGGAAGCCAAGACCCTGCAGCTCCTAAGACAGCTTGTTACCAGGCTGCCTGATTCGCAAGCCAGCTGGCTTCAATATCTGGGTAAAGTGGCAAGAAGTCAGGCAGGATTCCAGCATGAATTTGTCAAAGCTGCACGCTATGTGGAAAATTCTTTGGGGGGGGGAAGATATTTTTCTCTTATGAAAAGTTCCAGCCAGATAGTTCTGTCTGCTTATCTAAGGGATGTTCATGAAGTAGTACATTGTGACAAATAAAAAACATACATAGTTTGAGATTTTGCAGGGGTTAGATACATGAAATGTTCAGTCATGTCATAAGTTTCATTATGTTTGATGTTATTATCTCAGGTTATCTAATCTTTCAGAATTTTAGCAATAAGATGAGATAAGACAAATCCTAATCCAGAAGGCAAAAACATACCCCTAATACTGTTTTTCTCTCAGAATTTATAGGAAAAAAATATAAATAAAGGTTTTTTTATGACTCCTAGTACCAAATCATATTATGTCAAAATAAGATGTTGATATCCTTCTTGTTAAAGGGAAGTAGAAAGGTTTGAATTTCATAAGCATTATTTTTATGTATGTATAAATAAATAAAAAAAAAGCCTCTTCAGTGCTTGAACAGTGTTAGATAAATTGCTGTTGGCAGATTTAATTGGTGTTTCTGAGTTTCCTTGTTCTTGTTTCATTTCTTATTATTTTGAATAATCCATTTAGCTGTAATTTCAATTGGCTTCTGCCAAAAGGTTATCTATCAGTCAGTTAAGATGGTCTCCTTGGCAACAAGAAATCTGGTTCTTAAGAGGCAAATGATTTCAATTTGCACTCCCACTTCTTTTTTTTTTTTTTTTTTTGGATGCCTAAAATTTATATTGCAGTCTGCCCTCCTGTTCACCCCCCCCGCCTTTTTTTTTTTTTTTAAATTTCATTCAGCTGAGAATTTGTTTCCAGGTATTGCTTGAAAACCTGAGCTTATAGCTATTGACTGAGTAGTTTGTTTTAGCTTCTCCTTTTTTCACTCCTCTCATCTCTTAGCTCTTGGCCATATGCCTTATTTCATGCTTTAAGCACAGAGGCTGGCATCCATTAAAACAGTCCCTTAGTTTTTGTTCAAGTACTTATTTATTTATTTATTTATTTATTTATTTATTTTCTCCTACAGTTCTCTTCCTAGCATGAAGACAGAATTCAGCTTTACAAAAGTAATACCACAAACGTAGATTCTCAACTTTCCCTCTTTTTGTTAGGGAGTGGATCTCTTCCTGTTTGTTAGAGCATGTCATAAATCTAAATCCTCTTTTAAAATAGAAGGCTTTTGTATATATGAAGTTATCCACGCATTTCTAGTTTATGAACCATATCTTGTTGGATATGATGCAGTGTTCCCTTTCTCAAGGGAAGATGAATAAAGCTTCTGAGATTTGGATGTGTTTTGCTTCCCTTTTTTGCTTGCCTCTTAACTCAGCTTCCGAGTTCAGTCAGATATGCTGTTTTTTGGGACCATCACGTAAAATTTGGAGTTTATGATAAAGCTTAATTTATGCAAATTAGTTTTCAATTTCTATTTGCAATGTGCAAATAGTAAAATTCAGCAGATATTTCTTTCAGTAAGTGTATCTCAGAAAATTCTACTTCAGCTCAATGAACTGCAAATTTGTCATCTGAAAAACAGAGAGTTGGACATAAAGATTGGTAAGGGGTAGAAAAGTAAGGGTAGTGTTACAAAACTCGATAGTATTTCTCCTCATCCTTTCTCTCCCATTGCTTGAAATGCTGCAGAAAGTACTACCTGTCTCATGATAAGAGAATGTTGCAGAACTGGAGGGACTTGTGGGGATTATGTCTTCATGAATGGAAAAGCTGATGGAAAAGAGAAAAGGCGAGGACTATCTAATTAAAATAGAGGTGAAGGAAAAAAGGAATAATGAATGATTTTGAGTAGACAGGTTGTGGCTTTTCCTGTCATTGTGTTCAGCAGTAGAACACGGTGATATTCACTGAAGACTGATTAATGAATGGTAAACTGTGCATTAAGTTTACATGTGGGTTTTTGTTGAAGGAAACTGAGATTATTGCTGCAGAAAGGTATTAAAGTCAAGTATTTAACAAGGTTCAGGGGGGCTGGATTGCATCTCACTGAAACTCATTGTTTAGTGAAGTGCAGGTGAGGTAAAATACCATCATTCTGACTACCAATCTCTAATTTGTCATGATTATAGGGAGACTATTATGAGAGGAGGTCTTACCATATATACTTCTCATATGTGTTCTTGGACTTTTGTCTGAAGCAATTTATGTTGCTTGTTTGAAGGAACAGGATGCGGAACTAGATAGAGGACAGGAGTTGCCATGCTGCATTAGATTTATCTTTTTATGCTCATAAACTTTACTAAAGTTCAAAAAAGCTGTTGTACCCTGAAAAATTCGACTTCATGATCTGGAAGCATCCTGCATTCTTAAAGTACCTTCACAGAATCCAAGAATGGCTGAGGTTGGCAGGGACTTCTGAGTTGATATTTAAATATAAATGCTGTGTTCAAGACCAAGCTTTAACCTATATAAAATGTATTAAGGTATTGCATCTTAATGTGACAAGACAGCATGCATATTGAATTGTTTTCCTCTTTTTCCTCTACTGCTGTAATGTTCATTCTTGTATACACATAGTGCTGTATGTTAAGAGTACTTTTCTTTTTCCTCCAAACAGAACAGCACTTTTCTGATGTTGTACTCAGTGAAGAATACCTCAATCTGGGTGTGGAGCAGGTGTGCAGTTTGATATCTAGCGACAAGCTTACAATTGCCTCAGAAGAGAAGGTAAGAGCACCTGTTCCACAGTATTCTTTTTATCCTTTTGTATAAGAGAGTGAGCTTGTTCCTACTGGTTCTGTAGACTGGATGCATTCTTTGTTTCCTTGGTGAAATTAAGCATGTATTGTGCTTATTTAAAGGATTTATTTCCCCAAAGTGTTGTCAGTTTGATGCTGAAAACTAATCTCCACTCTTAAAAATCCTAAAACTGTATTATATCACATAATCCTCTGTTCTGTGAAAAAAAAAATGATGCTCAGTTGAATGGAAGTTCTCTCTCAGCTTCAGCAGAACAGAGAACACATGATATAAGTCACAGGTTTAACCAACTTATCCCTTGGTAAACCAAGGGATAAATAACTTAGTAGTATGAAGAGCAAGTATATGCACTCTACTAACTTCCATGTAAGCAGTCCCACAAAGGAATTAAAAATGGGCACTTGTATATATGGGGCTGTTTAGATTAACAGAACAATATGTGTTGCGAAGGAGATGGCTAGGTAGCTTGGTATAGCCAAACTTAAGTTTGAATATGGCTTGGCTCGCCTTTAGCTAGATCTCATCATTTCATTTGTGAAACTCATCTTCAGTGAGGCCAGCAGATATCCTTGAACCTCTAATGATTTTTCTGTGTAGATGCATTTGTTCTGAGCTTTTGAATCCAGATATTAAAATTAAAAATACACTGTCTTCCTTTGTCCAAGGAGTATGTAGCTGTACCGACTCTGCTCAAATGAGCCTAAACTGTATTCAAAAGCACGTTTGAATACTGATTTGATGGCTAGATGGTGTTTCATGCTGAACTCTTTTCTTTATACATTGGAGAAACTCTGAATCTAAGAATGATCTGCTTAACCTGTAATTAGTGAAGTCACACTGCTGTCCCCATAATACTCTGAAGGGCCTGACTGATACAAGCAATGCTACTTCTGTGGAGTATAATTAAAGTTTTAATGCTAAAGCATATGATAAGCTGTTGTGCAATATAGGAGAAACTAGGCTTGGTACCTCTTCTTCTGGTAAGATTTGATGATCAGTCATCTGGGTGATGATGTGGCATGTCAATTCTCCAAGACAGGAAGAAAAATAAGAGAGTTACAATATCTCTGCTGCTTTATCGTTTATTTACATAGTTTTTATTGGATTTACAGTATTAATATATTACTTGTTTTGTGCATTTTGTCAAGTACCCTTGAAACACTACTAGAGATGTGGTGTAGAAAAAGACTGCCTAATGCATCTTAAGAACTTTTTATTGGATAAGTATGCAAATAACGGGAGTTGTAACTGCTGTTTTTATTACATCAGGAATTGTAGTAAAGTAAAAGCTATTTTTGAAGACATGGTGATATTTTCATAGTCATGAATCTGTAAGTCAAGGGACTCGCATTTGTTTGTTTTCTGGAAGGTATTTGAAGCGGTGATAGCATGGGTAAACCATGACAAAGATGTAAGGCAGGAGCTAATGGCACGCCTGATGGAGCACGTTCGGCTGCCTTTGCTTTCCCGGGAATATTTAGTTCAGGTAAGCAAAAAGGAATAGTGATTCTTGAGCATGTGAACATTTCTGTTTATTTTTTTTAATGCCAGGTGAATATTCTTAAATTTAAACAGTGTAATGTATTGTGTTACTGATGGTAAAAATAAACAAGAAACCACCACTACATGTGCGTGCACATGCACTCTTACAGTCAAACGGGGAATTGCCAAACAGGGGAGGCCATATGTATGTAATTTGTTCGGGTGACTCCTTGTCATGGCACACTAGTAATTTGGATGATCTAATTTGCTGAGGTCAAGTTACATTTCATTTGTAATATGATCATTGGATTGAATCATTAAGGTTGGAAAAGACGTTCAGGATCATCTGGTCCAACCATGATGTTTGATCCAACACTTAAATTTCAGAATTGTATCTATTAAGTTGGTTAGGACTTAAATGACAGCGTAAACATTTCTTTACCTGGTTCAGATATAATGGTTGTTATTTATTTTTATTTTTAAAGTTCTGTGACATCATTTTGACTATTTTGGTGTTAGATCAAATATTTAAGATAAAAAAATCAGCTCACCATTAACATCGAATGGTTGGTAGGTGTTTAGTTTTAGAAATCTATCTTTGTGATATGAATTTCTTCCACTTTTTTGTTGTGGAGTGGTTTGTTAAAATCTCTCCTCCACTCCTACCTGCAAGTGTTCCGTACAGTCTTGTATTTGAAAAGTCATGAAACATGTCTGATTGTGAGCAGTCTCATTGTTGTCTAACACTGTTTCTTCCACATACTAATTAAGAGAGTCTACATCTCCTGATTTCTTGACTGCATATTGTCATCACATAAAATCATGTTTAAATGTGGTTAAACTACATTCTAAAAATTCAGTGATATGTATTTGTTCCTGTGATAAAGGCTTTATTACACTTCAGATTGTGATTTGTGTTTTACTTCTTAACATGCTCAGACCTTGTTAAACTTCTATTAACAAACAGAGAGTTGAAGAGGAAATACTGGTTAAGAACAGCAGCGCTTGTAAAGATTACCTCATTGAAGCTATGAAGTATCACTTGCTGCCAACTGAGCAACGAGCATTGATGAAAAGCACTCGAACAAAATTGAGAACGCCTGCTAGCCTTCCAAAAGTAAGACACTTACTTATTTCTTTAAACTCTACTTCAACAGATTTGATGACAGCATTACCATCACTTATTTCAGTAAAAATTCCCATATCAGAATTATTTGTCACAAAAACATTAAAAAAAAAATAAATCATGGATGCTTCTGAGTTGTGGCATTTTATTTTATTTTATTTTATTTTATTTCATTTCATTTCATTTCATTTCATTTCATTTCATTTGCCAAGTATGATCTTTTCTTCGTTTTAGAAGAAAACAAATGTCTTCTTTCTAGTGATCAAGAAGTTTTGTTGTAGTATTATGGCAACTATAATAATGGACTAAGAGACTTCATTCAGCAGATTTAACACATTTACCTCAACGGAACCAAAGAAGGCTGTTCTGTGATGGATTTTCACATTCATACAATGGATTCACAAATCCATTGTGATGGATTTTCACATATTGTGATGCATATTCACATTGAATATCATAGATAGTGAATTCTCATATCTGCAGTCATACTAGGATGCGAAGATATAGCATAATCTGCGTCATTCATGGGAGGTCTGTCTAGCCTCTACTTGCTTCCTGCTTTCCTACCTCAAATATTTCCTCTAGACACAATAATTTCAAATGGCTTGTATAAAAATAAAAAATAGAAAATGAGTTGCCTACTTTGCAAGACTCAACTTGCTTATTTAGAAGAACCATCCTTTCCTTTTTAAAACTTCTGATCTTTCAGGTGCTCTCATACATATGGAAATAATTAACAAATATCATCTCCCTTTCAGTTGATGATGGTAGTTGGAGGACAGGCACCAAAGGCGATTCGCAGTGTCGAATGCTATGATTTTAAAGAAGAACGCTGGCATCAGGTGGCCGAGTTGCCTTCCAGAAGATGTAGAGCAGGTACATAATGCTTCAGAATTAAGGCGTCAATATAAAGCATCCCATGTTCTTTAGAACATTAATTAAGATATTTATTTGACAAGGGCTAAGTTTTGACTTCAGTGATCATCCTGCAAATTAAAATTACAGATTTGCTAGTCTGGATCTATACAGGTTTGTAAACTTGATCTTAATTTGTGTTTCAGTCTGTAATCTATAGTAAACTGCTTCTTTACCTGCCATAGATACAGGGGATAAAAGTACTAAAATATCAATGTGTTATAATAATGAGCAATTTTATTATTAAAATACCTTATTATTAAATTAGATGAAGAATGTGAAGAAGTGACCACCTGATATTAAAAATGTGAAAATCTTAAAATAGCTGAGATACCTAATCAAGAAGAAATTCTGCAAGCATGGTTTTCAGGAGTATGAGACATTAGTAACAAAAAAACCACCTGAACTTGTAGTACTTAATCTGAAGGGAGTGTGGCTTTATGACACTGTCAAAAGCCTGTGTAGTGAGTACTGTAAATCGTGTCAGGTACCTGCAAGATTAAGATAGTATGGAATAAAATAATTGACAAAAAGAAAAAAATGCTTAACTGTCCTCACCATTCTCCTTCTCTAGGAATGGTGTACATGGGAGGCATGGTTTATGCTGTTGGTGGTTTCAATGGTTCTTTGAGAGTTCGCACAGTAGATTCCTATGATCCGGTGAAGGACCAGTGGACAAGTGTTGCTAATATGCAAGACAGGAGAAGCACACTGGGAGCAGCTGTATTAAATGGACTTCTTTATGCTGTGGGAGGATTTGATGGGAGTACAGGTATTTCGGCCTTCATACGCTGCCTATTACTTTTCATTACTGTTAAAATAATTGTATCAAATTTGAATGACTCTTAGCAGTGAGAAAACCAAGCATGAGGGTAGCCTAGCACCTTGTGGTGTGGAACATGCCTTAGTTGTCATATCCTTCCACCCAGTACTGAACAGTGGGCTGTTTTCTCCAATCTAAGACTTCAGGCATCAGGCATCATGACTGGTGAATCTTCGGCAAGTTCCCTTTCAGTAGTCCAAGTTCCTACCTCAAGCAACATGTGAGCAGAAAAATTTTCTGGTCTTTTTTGTCCTGTTTGCATATGAAGTATGATTCTCTGTTTTCACATGGTGTAAACAGGATTATGAACAGTGTTCTTTAAACTGTGGGAAGATGTACATACACAGATGCACTAAACCTTTGTGCAGAGATGACCCTTTTCCTTAATAACTATTACTGATGAGCATATGCATGTATGAGAGAGCGTTGTGACTTAGTTAAAAAAAATTAAAAAAAAAAAAAAAAAAAGGAAAAAAAAAAGAAGAGAGAATATTTTCAGAGTACCATAAAAGCTTTTACTAATTTGCCCATTTTCAGACACCAGGACTATGATGACTGTATGATTGTATTTGACTATCTAAAGGATAGATGTTATGCCTTCTGCATAGTAATTAACAGTTCTTAAAACTAAAAAATTTGAATTTACAGATATGATGAATTTTTTGGAAGGTAGACAGTACATTGCATCTAGATTTGTGGAGCAAGTAATGTTATATTGTTTTCATAGGTTTATCGTCAGTCGAAGTTTACAACTTAAAGACTAATGAGTGGTTTCATGTAGCTCCAATGAACACAAGAAGAAGTAGTGTTGGAGTAGGTGTTGTTGGAGGTAAGTTGACAAATTACATTAAAAAGGAGGAAGAGAAATGCAATCCTTTACCTTATTGTCTTTCCCCATTTTAGAAAATGTACTTCAGATTTAGGTTTCTACTCAACCTCGACATTCAAATGGTAGGAGAAATACATAACATTCTATTTTGTTTTGTCAAGCTTTTAGCACAGGTGCTTTATCTTTTTCCAGAGCTTGAACTGTGCGTCAGGTGTGTCAGAGGCCAACTGACAAAAAGTGTGCTAACCACGTATGCATGTCAGCAGAGCTAGAGAGCCTGATAGTGATGTAGCACTGTGCTGTTGTCAGTTATGTTATCTGTGGCTGACTTTGCTGGTTACATGCTAGAACAACGTCAAGGACAGTGCCACGAAAACTGCTGACTTTCAAGGGCAACTTAGTTGTGAATAGCTTGGATATCACTTGCACAATGCAGGCATGGGCTGGCTAATAGGTCCTGAAATATTTTTAGGTCTGTTGTATTTTTTAACTGCATAGGAACCACTGCTGTTTCTCATCTGAAAATGCAAACTGTACAGATAATTTTCATGGGAAATTTTTTGACGTTTCTAGGAAGCCTATCAGTGAACTTCCAATGTTGGACATACTTGAATTAGTTTGACTTTGGACAACAACTAAATTATAAACAGAAAGAAGTACCTTTGCATTTCAGCTAGGCAATTCAAAATCTTTTGACTCACTTGGCTTTTGCAAGGTACAGGCTGCCTCTTGCCTCCTAAAAATGACAAGAACCATAGAGTGCTATCCTAAACAACTAACAAAAATACAATCTCACTATAACTGATTGATGACAAATACTGAGTAGTAGCTAATTCAGAGAACAATGATTTCCCCTCTGCATGTGTGACAGTAGTCTGTGTGCGTTAGAAATTTGCAGATTTCTGTTGGTTCCCCTTCTAGGTAAACTGTATGCTGTTGGGGGCTACGATGGGGCATCACGTCAGTGCCTTAGTTCAGTCGAATGCTATGATGCCAATACAAATGAGTGGAACTATGTTGCAGAAATGAGCACTAGACGGAGTGGAGCAGGTGGGTGAACAAGACTCGGTGATCATAGTAAAAATGAAACAGATTTGTGGTTTTAAAATTTATCTAAAAATGTAAAAGGTAAGCTAAAGTCTGATGCTTAATGGAATGTGCTAGCCTTAAATGGCTGATATACTGTAGGTTATAAATACAAAACTTCCTACAGAGTAAGATTCAGTTTGCTGATAGTAGATATCTTTTCTTGCTTTCCCATTCTTTCAATATTCCTTTTCTTCCCATACCTTCTGATGTTGTTAACTTATAAATGAACATGCATGGATTGTAACAATGTAGTATCTGCTAAATACTGAACTATCAAAATCTGGATGTTCAGGATGAGAAAATATCATGTCTTCAAAGATGTCTCTTTGCCAGTATAGGTCTGATTTTTCTAGTAGTGGACTTTACATGTGAATTGTGACTAGATTTCCATCTCCTTGGAGGACTTGTTTTGCATTCTGATTCACTGCAGGAAATTTTGTCCTTGTTCATTCTTAAGTTTGTATTACTGGTTTCATCTTATTACTTCCACTTATGTACCCTTTGTTTCATCTTCAGTAATTCTTCTCATCACCTGATGTTTACATCCTTTGGATATGTATAGGCTACTACATGTTATCCTTCCTTATCGTTTAGCCAAGGTATATCCATTTATTTCTTTATAATCTTAAAAATCCCTTCTTTATTTTTATATATTTTTCCCTCTTGGGATTATGAGTATGCATATTTCTCTTCAGAGACATCAAAAGTGCCTGTGATGTTCTGCTCTTGTTTAATGAAATGTTGTTTCCAGAGCTCCAAATCAACATTAGCATTTTCATTATCTATTAGGGATTCAAGTCGCATTTACTGTTCACTGTCCTCTATTTGTCTTTTCGTATTTCAGGTTTTTTCAGCTTGCTGAATTTATTTCTCTAGATGCATTCACATGAACTTTTTCAAGTCATGTTGCATTGTAATATTTTTCTACACTTATTTTTTTCAATTGTTTAGATCGCTTTTTTTGCCAAGTACTCAGTGGTGCTTTTTAGCAACACCTTTCAAATATCACCAGATTGTGTTAATGTACTTCAAAATTGAAAGAGATGTTGCTACAAATAAAACTGGAGGAACTTCCAGTACACTCTGTACATGATTGATAGCTGTCCCAGCTTTACATTATAATAATGCCTCCCATTATTCTTTATTTATCAACTCTGAATAGTTTTTAATCTGTGCAGTAATGTTTAAAGTCAGTCCAAATTATTTCAGTAGGTTTTACATGACAGTATTAACATCATTACTAAAATGAAAATACTTAGGTGGTGATATTTCAGTTAACATCCTTGCAAAATCAGCAAGCTGATAGGTCTCATTGCTAAAAATTAACATTTTGATTGTTTTTAAATGCAAA
This sequence comes from Aythya marila, assembly GCF_965140915.1. NCBI lineage: Eukaryota > Metazoa > Chordata > Aves > Anseriformes > Anatidae > Aythya > Aythya marila. Next base: position 27,733,691 of record NC_139045.1, on the reverse strand, counting down.
ACATCCCATTAATAAAGGAAGCACAATATAGTGCATCTTAATAAAACATGGTTGTCTTTTGAAACTTCTAGTTCAGTTTGTTTATCTTGTTAATAAATGCTGGATTAAAAAACAGCCAGGGTTTCAGTAAGGCAGTTGTCTAATATTGGCAAGTTTTGAGGAAAATGTTTACATAAAACGGGCAAATTACTTGAATCATTGTAAAGACAAATAGTGTTGGTTGGTTCTGACAAAGGTTCATTTTGCAATTTGCCAGCAACCCTGTTTTCTCTCTCTTTAAAAAAAAGAAAAAAAAAAGGTCTAGATATTTGACTTTGTTTTTTTTGATGTTAATTCTACAAGCCTAAAATGTAGTGCCTTAGATGCAATAACTACAGGGATCTTTCTGCTGCTCTCCCCCATTTACTTGCCCTACAGTTCAGGACCTTGGTTGTTTACTCAGCTCTGTTGCTGTTTAAAAAAGAGACAGAGAAGAAAAAGGTAAATCTAGTCAGTTATTTCATATTCATATAACTGAGGAAAAGAATCAATGTTCAGAGTGCCACTCTGCTAAATACATGGAACATTTTATTTGTACTTGGGGGAGGAGGGGGTGGTAATGTGAAAATCATGACTGTTGATTGAGCTTGGCTGTAGCAACCAGATATCTCAAAACACTAGGACTGTTTCACCTGGCAGCAGTCCTGCTGTTGGACCAGCTAAAGATAATTTTGTTTCCTGCATTAAATCTATGGATCTCTGGTCATCTCCAGGAACTTACACCCATCTCTTCTGTTCCTCCTGCTTCATCTTCTTTCAAAAGCAACTTCAAAGGTTAACCCCAAGTTACTCTTTAGTACCAATTGCATCTCAGTTGATCAGTGTGGGGACAGGTCTGTTTATAGGAACACACTGGGATGAGGAACCTCAGATCCAGATATAGGCCATTTGGGAGGAATTAGACAGCTAAGGCTAAAAAATGGACAGGAAAGAAAAGGAACAGAGCAGAACTCAGACAGCAACAAGAAGGTACGGACAGAAGGAGCAATAAATAAGGTAGGACTTGGAACCCAGGTGTAGGATTAAGAGAGAATGAAGAAATCAAGAAATGAAGAATGTTACTAAAAATAAGGAACTGCTAAATAAAAAATGGCAATGTAGCAGAAGGAAAACTATATACACTAAATAGGAAGGCCAGTAATTATACAGGGAAAAAAGAAAAAAAAAAAACCACACACATACAAAAACCCAAAAAACAGATGGGGAGGAAAAATAACAATGAAGCACATTCTTTTACTTAGCTACTTGATCTATATCACATCACACATTTAAACTAAAAATCGAAGCTATCTTTCTATCTCTGTAATGTTTAATGCTACAAAAGATGAATGTTGTATTATCCTGTCGAATAAAGTGAGATCAGAGTGGGAGAAAGAAAAGCTGTCAAACTGTTCTGTGACATGATAGCTAGAAATAATAGCAATCACAGAGGAATTAAATTAACTGGGATGGATACAGGGAAATATCACTAGTGAATGTCACTGATGAAGCTTTAGATAGCGTGATTTATAAATCAGTGTCATATTAAGAAGCTATTTTTCAGATTTGTAGTACCAATTAATTCTTCCATGTTCACTTCCCCTTTTCTTCTAATTATTGAAACCATTCCTTTTAGTAAGAAAACATAATTTTCTTACTTCATCAGGAATCATTTCTCTTTCCATATAGGAATGGCCCGTAAACACAGTCTAAGTGTTATATTTTCAGAGATGTTTCACCTGGCCTTTAAGATCTCAGAACACTTTTTTTAAACCCAGTATTTTTTTTTTTTCTCAGAAAGTCTTAACTGATCTTTTTTTATTCATATTTGCTGTTTCCTTTCCTTTTTAATAGACATTGTAACTTGTGCCCTTTCCATGGAGCCCTCTAAGAACTAATTAACAAATCTGTGTCTCATGCTTTGAGTTTCATAATCTTAAATATGGACATGTACTTTTCAGTGTGCTTTCATAATAGCAATATTTAATTCTCTTTGTGGTCCATTCCTCACAAGTTCTAATGCCAAAATACTGACATATGTTTCATATGTGTTTATAAGGTATTCCAGCAGTTCAGTGGAAACAATCCTATTGTTTAATGTCTATGCATTCAGTTTTTATCCTCCATAGTGTATAGCTCTTATTTTCTAAAAATTCACTTATGCTTTATCATATTGTCAAATTGCCATATGCTGCCCGAGCATACTGTGTCATTTACTGTCACTTCTAATTAGTCCTAAATTTCAACAGTCCTAATTTTCCTGCACATTTGTTTATTTATTTATTTATTTGTCCAAAGTTTTCTAAATGTTGTGTTGCAGAACAGCTCTGGTCATTGTATGCTACAACTGTATTGGGCATGCAGGACATTTTTATCAGTGTCTTGCTTTAGTTGCTGTCCTTTGCTTTAATGTTTCCTCTCTCAAATGTCTTCTGAAATAGTTCCTGATGTTGGATGAGGGATTTATGTTAGAGGATGTATTTGTTGTTTCTTCTTTGTATCAGTCAAACCATACTCCAGTTAATTTTGAGTCCTACTGTTTATTTACAGGTGTTGGTGTGTTAAACAACTTATTGTATGCAGTAGGTGGTCATGATGGTCCTTTGGTAAGAAAAAGCGTGGAAGTGTTTGATCCTGTCACCAGTACATGGAAGCAGGTTGCAGATATGAACATGTGCAGAAGGAATGCAGGTATACACAACAACTACTTCAAATACCAGTGGTATAATTTGGTGTGAATGGCACGTTCCTTTTCCTTTAAATGGATTTCTGCTGCTTTGATGATGTCACAGCATAGAAATATGATTCAATGAAGGGAACAAACCAAATATTAATTTTCACAATTGGTTTCTTGTCTTCTTTAGGTGTTTGTGCTGTAAATGGTCTCTTGTATGTAGTTGGAGGAGATGATGGTTCCTGTAATTTATCAACAGTGGAATATTATAATCCAACAACTGATAAATGGACAGTTGTATCATCTTGTATGAGCACGGGAAGGAGCTATGCAGGTAATGTACAATCTTTGTTCTTTAAATGGGCTTTTTACAATATGTTGAAGAGTAGCTGCGATATTTGGCAAAATCTTCAAACCAACTACTGTCTAAAATAAAATCTAAGATACTAGAATGGGTATGAAGAATCTGCTGGTTCACTTTGAATTTTGAATTCAAATAACTATTCACTAAAATGAAAAAGGTATTAAACTGTATTCAAGAGGGATTTAGCACGTAAGTGATGAGTCAGAAAGAAGAATGTAGTGTGACCAGTTTTTTTCTTAAAACAAGAGCTTTGCAACTGTGTCTTACTCTGTGGGAGTCCAATTCTGAAGTTCTGTGTGGGGATTTGCTATTTAGAAAAATGAGGGTTGTTTCAGGAATCTTTAATAACTGCAGTCTCTCACATGAGTTATTCATGTAAAAGATATATTAACTGTAAGTGTAAGTAGAGTTGAGCAATGGCTGATTTTTTTTTTTTTTTTTTTTTTTTTTTTCAAATCATAGAAACTTTCAAAAATGCTGCACTGATTCAGACAACTTGCTGTCAGATAAATTATGGAAAATATGAAAACTTGATGCCAATGTGCTGTTTTTCAATGCTATGCTAGTTGCAGCATATAATTGACTTTTTTTTTTTTTCCAATGAAAATACTACCTAAAGATTTATGTCTTATTTTTTCTTCACTCTAGGTGTTACAGTTATTGACAAACCATTATGATCAGTAAAGGGATTTTCAACTTGATTATGCACTAGAAGCAGTCTTCAACAAGTGTATTTGAAGTGACTGAGTATCTAAGCACTTCTCTACTTGTAGCTGCACCTTGAGTCACAGTGGAAGACGTGACTGTCTACAATTACAGATGACGGATGATGAAGATTACTCTAGGTAGAAGCAATGCGTAGGATTATTCTGCGGTTGAACAGGAGCTGATTGAATTTTCTGAAGTCTAGTGGACCATTTTTTTTTTTTTTTTTATTGCAAGGTCTTCAAACACAAAAGCCACTTTCATAAGGACTGACTTGTGTCAGTCATGACTGAGAAACAGATCGTCGGTGAAGAATGGTGTGTATTCTGGTGAAAGTAAATTTTTGTCTTATTTTTTCCAGAGACTAATAAATGTATTTAAAGAAATGAACCGTCAGTCTTCATACTAGGTATCAAATCCCACCTCAGTAATTCAAGCTGGCATGGGGTAAACTTGTTTCCTTTTATAAACCTTTTGTTACATAATTATAATACGTGCATATGTATGTGTGAGCATAAGTTGCTTTCTATTGAAGTTCTTCAAAACCTGATTTTATTATTTAAAATTTGGCAGAGTACTTTGAATATGCCGGTACTATGTTGTAAAACAGAGTTGTATTTTTTGATATTTAACAATGCTTAACACTACTAATTCCCACTGAAGGAGATCAGAGATGGCTTATTGATTCTTGAACAGGTGTAATTTCAAGATCTTTTTAATAAAATGTTGTCGTACTTACGATTTTTTTTTTCTGTTCAATTTTGGTCACATTTTAAATGTAACTTTTCTTAACTTTTTATGCAAAAGGCAATTTGGCATGAAAATAACTGAAAATTTATAATGTATGAAATTAAGTTGAAACTTGCATGGTACTAAGGTCTATTTATGCGTGTAACCTTAGCTTCTGTTACCTACTATCTGCATATACTGTTATGTGGCCACGCTCTTCAGAGCAGCTGACTTTGATTCGTTCCTGGATGGCCTCCTTCTACCATGACCAAAGTTATTGTCACATCCGAGATATTTTCTTCGAATAAAAATTTGTATTTTGTTTCCTAATGCCAACACTTTGCTTCAAGCTTTCTTTGTCCCCACGAGCCTCACAACCACTCGGCTCTCCCCCACGAGAGGTCTGGGGAGACCACTGTGACCGGAGCGGATCGCGGGGCATTAGCGTGTGGTGCTGCTTGGTGCTGCACGCTGTGTTTTTGCCACGTTTTGCCCCTTTCGGGCCCGTGTCAGCTCCTGTGGAGGAGGCGCTACGTGCGCAGTGCCACCCGGCTGATGGCTGAGCCAGCTGAGGCACGAGCCCAGCGGCTGCTCGCCTACGCCCGGGGGCTGTGGCGCAGCCTCCGCCCCTGCATTGCTCCGCGGGGCGCGGGGCCGGCTCCCAGCCCCGCCCGTGCCCGCAGCCTCCCCTCAGCCTCCCCCGGCGCTGCCTCCCCAGGCGCCATTACACAGGGGGCGTGGCCTTGTCCAAAAGGGGGCGTGGCCTCTCCCGCCCCGCCCCTCCCGCCTCTGCGCAGCAGCGGGCCCCGTCTCCTCCCCATCACGTCGTTGACGTCACCCGTCGTCCCCCCCGCCTCATTGGCCGCGCGCCGCGGTCTCACTATCCTCACTCCACGCCTCCAGCCAATCGCTGCCCGCGCTCGGCGGCCGCGTCCCGGCCCTCCTCACGCCTGACTCTCCGCCGCTGCCGCCGGCCAGCCAATGGGCGCCGCGCCGGCGGTTACGCCGCGGCCAATGGGCGGGCGCGCTTGAGGAGCCGGCGGGCGCGGCGCTTGTTATTGCTGCCGGCGGCGCCCAGGTGAGGGGCCGGGGGGCTGCGGGGCCGAGGCACGCGGGTTCGAGTCCCGCTGCGGGTGAGCGGGGCCGCGGGCGGGCGGCGGAGGGGGCCGGGCGCCGGGCATCGCATGAGGGGACCCGGCTGGGGTGGGTGGGTGTCAGGGAGCCCCCTGCCTGCGGCCTGGGGTGACCGGGAATAGCGGCATTTGTGAGCCCGGTCTGGAGCTCTCCTCGCCGCTGTGGTACAGCGCTTGGTTAATCGTGGGCGACGACAACGCCGATCGTCCCTCATCCTTGCTCAGATCCCGAAATCTGAGGGGCAGTCGCCTCCCAAACCTGCCCTCCCCTCCCCGCGCTCACCCCCGGTTGATTAACCCGTAATCAACGGGTAATGCTTTGCCCTGGGGTTCACCGCTCTCTGCGCCTCTCCCCTCCAAATTGGCAGGTTGCTCGCCGAGAGCTGCGGGGGCAGGGCGACTGTGATGGTCTGTGCCTGAGCAATGGCAGCGAACGACAGCGTGAACATCCTCAACTCTGCCTACCTGGCGGTGGAGTACATCGACTCCTTCCTGCCCGACAACCCCCTGCAGCAGCCCTTCAAGAATGCGTGGAACTACATGCTGGACAACTACACCAAGTTCCAGATCGCCACCTGGGGGTCGCTCATAGTTCACGAGGCTTCGTACTTCTTGCTCTGCGTGCCCGGATTTGTCTTTCAGTTTATACCGTACATGCAGAAGTATAAAATCCAACAGGTGAGGCAGGGCCGTGGTTTTCGCGTTGCCTGATTTCTCGTGGAGTGTGTGAAGTAGGGCATAGGCTGCAGTTAGCTTCCAGTTTGTATGAACACGTTTGTCTCTATCACTATGGGCAACCTGGAAGTGAGAGACAAAAAATTGCACTGTTTGTGAGGAGATGAACATAAGGAGATTCGGAGAAGCAAAGTTTTTTTTTTATTTTTATATTTTTTAGGGAGGGTGACCTGTCCATTGTGGTGGTGTAGAGAGAACAGGGTATGTCAGTCTGTGTGGTAACCCAGTCAAATTTTCCCCAAGCAAATTCAACAGGGGAAGGTACAGTGGGATTGTAATATCTGTTGGTAGAGATGAGACTTAGAATTTTAAAGGAGTTGTGTGTTGTGCTTATTTGCTAACAAGTGTGCCTTTTGAAATATGTCAGAGCGCATGTTTGTGACTTGGAAATGTTTTAATGATGGAGAAAGTCTAGAACAGACTGCACGCTCTTAATTGGGTTTTGCTTATTAATGAGAAGCAAAGGCGCATCTGGCATCTAAAGGTGATTGTCTTCCCCAGGTTCTTTTTAATATTAATTGGAGAGGAAATAATATCCGTTCCTGAAATTACTGTGATACTTGGTAAAAGGTCTCCCTGCAAAAACTCTTTTTTCATGTCAGGGTATTTCTTCACAAGCTTTTGTCTTCAACTCATCTTTGTATTCTTTAAGCTATGGAAATAAGTTCTGTGGCGTGAAGAAGAAAAGTTAATGTATATTTGTGTTAAATTTTTGAATCTGAAATGTTCTAGCTAATTACAAATATTGAACTAACAAAAATAATTTGAGGTGACTGGCAAAGACAGCTTCTGGTAATAGACACTTTTTACAAAAAGTTTGCTTAGAAAAATGAGAGCCTTTGAATCTGAATGTAATCCCATGTAATTTGTATTATCTGTGTTATGAAGGACCTGCTACTCACCTGTTAAGGTGAAATGAAACTGCCTCTGAAGTAATTTTTGCAGCAGTTCAGCTATACACATTAAAGGTGCCTAACACAAACGATTGTTTTCTGTTTTAGGATAAACCAGAAACATGGGAAAAACAGTGGAAGTGTTTCAAAACGCTCCTCTTCAATCACTTCTTCATTCAACTTCCTCTAATTTGTGGCACCTATTACTTCACAGAGTATTTTAACATTCCATATGAATGGGAACAAATGCCTAGATGGTAGGTGGATATTTCACTTATATTCATGCTGAGTGGGGAGTACAGTTATATATTTAACAAATACTGTGTGATAAAGTTCATGATGATAACACAACTTTTTTGGCTAACAAACTGTGTTTGCTAATCACTCCACAGGCTTATCTGCTGTACAGCTTAGTAGATTTTTTTTAAGTGGCCCCAAATTGTTCTGGTGTTTGGAGAGGAAAGGAAATTAGGGGGGGGTTTATGGAAGCAAAGAAAGGTTTATAATGGCTTGGTGTAAATGTTCGACTTCTTAATCTAGCCTTTTTTTTTTTTTTTTTTTTTTTTTTTTTTGATTCTCAGTGATTCCTCCTCAGTGTTTCTTTCCCCCCATGCTGTTTTATTTCATAGCAGCAGTGTAATCTTCCAGGGCGAGGAACCTGTTCCACATTCCTCTTTTTTTGTCCTATACTGTTTCGATACTTAAGAAAAGAAAAAAAAAAGTTATACCCTCCTTCCCCCCTGTAGTAGTTCTTTATAATCATTTTAGAGTTATCAGCTGTCTACACCAGACAGAAAATATGGTTTCTATATCTAGGTATTACCTACACACCATGGAGTTTTGTTACCGACCATGTGTGTAATAGTGAAATGGCAGCTTGCTATGCTGCATGTTAGCTCCAGCATGCCAACAGATGAGCTGATAGGTGAGAGGACTAACGTGTATTTTTATATAAAAAGGTAGCATCAATGCACTGTTAGTCAGTAACATGCATAAATGTTTCTTACCCCTATTAGTGTTTAAACTGTTTCATGTTTCAAGACTGTGCATCTGCTAGTATGTATCAGATAATACCTCTCTGCTAGTATGTATCAGATAATACCTCTCTGCTAGTATGTATCAGCTAATACCTCTCTGCTAGTATGTATCAGCTAATACCTCTCTATTTTTTGAAGGTACGTTCTGCTTGCCCAGTGTTTCGGATGTGCAGTGATTGAGGACGCCTGGCACTACTTCCTGCACAGATTGTTGCATCACAAGAGAATATACAAGTACATCCATAAGGTTCATCATGAGTTTGTAGTACGTATTCCTTGATTTTTTTAAATTGTTTTTAGTATATGCAGATTTATACAGTTTGTTTAAAGGGTTTATGTTGCAGACTTAAGGGTTTTACATCCTTCTGACAGGGAGATTGATGTCTTTTCCTGAGCTCTTTGTCAAAACAGTCATCCATTTTGTTTCTGAAATCACCTCCTGTGATTTTATTTCATTTATGAGAACGATAGGGTGCACTCAGTTCTTACTGAAGTTGAATCCTATCTGTTGAGCTGGGGGAAAGCAAGCTTTTAAAAACCTATTATAAGCCTGTTTGTTAGGGGAGGAGGAGATGGTAGGTTTCTGGCTTTGTTTGTCAGTTCTCCACCCCTTGGGCATCATCCAGGGTGCAGCAACCCTCAGAATGCTGTCCACACACACTGCTCCTGCACTGTTTGGGTTCCCGCATCACCTGGGCAGCGCACTTGATCTGGGTGAGGATCGTAGCTCTGGAAGCAGTATGGTTAGTTGTGTGATGATGCATTGAGAACACAGTGCTCCCAGCACAGAGGTATTTGGGTGGTTCTGCATTTACCGGCATTGAAGCTGACAGTGAGCACAAGGTAATGAGCCGTGCTTGACTGGAGGTGGCACTGTGCTGAGCTTACACGGTGTAGTTAATACCTCTCTGTTTCGGTGGCACTGTTTCTGGACCACTGGGCTCAGTGCTGCTGTTTGCCCAGAGCTGTGTTTCAGCATATCAGCTATACTGTGCCTGAGGTAAATTGCAGGCTGCTGTGTCTGGGACGCTTTGTATGGGTTGCTCATAATAAAGAAGCTCGGTATGGATTTGTGCAAGCAGACACATCCGTGTATGTATGTCTGCAGCAGCAGCTACTGTTCTCTCTCTCTTGGCAGCCCCTCAGGTTTCTAGCAGGAGCAGTTTCTGGCTGGTGTTCTTGTGTGTCCAGCAGTTCCCACAGAAGTGATCTGTAGGCTAATGGCTGTTTCACTAAAAAACTTTCCCTGATAAATAAAAGCTGATTACTTCTAAACCATCCTTAAGCCACATTGTGGACTTTATTATTTTTTTCTTCCAATAACCTAATGTTGAAGGTGTAAGTTTGACTTTTTTTTTGTTTTTTAATTATTATATTTCTATATCTGTTCCGCTGCTGAAAACTCTCTGTGGAATTTCTTTCCTGGTAAACCAAATATAGGAATGACTGGTGTGTATATATAAGAAAAGTTTTTTAGATTTCATAACATTTTCTATGATAGGAATTTATTTAAAAGAGATTTTTTTTTATATATATATATATATAATATAATTTTTATATTTTAAATACCTTTCCAAGCGAATCCTGATGCTGAGAGTATTTTGGCTTCCTTCTGCTTTGTTCTGCTTCCAAGACTGGATGCATAGCATAGCTGATGGGAGCTTGCCAAACACTTCAATATTCCTGAAATAACTCTTTCTTCGGCCTGGGGTCATGATAAGCCTAAACAAAAGCTTTTGACTGTAATAGTGAAGTGGTTGGAATTGCTACCATTGGAATCACAGTCATTACATTGGAATACTGCTCTCCTGGTTTGCCAACAAGGAAGGAGCTGAACACTTGGGTTAAGGCCCATGCTCAATCAGACCATTTCCTTTTCCCACAGTATAATTCTGCTGTTCCTTCTGGAGTCCTGCGGGATGGGTAATGGGGAGGGGAGAGTACCACAGAGTGGTGATCCTGATTTGGGGGTGTGGAAAATGGAAGATGATGACAGTTTTACTGTCTGTTATTGTTTCGTAGTCTCCTTTTGGAATGCAAGCAGAATATGCACATCCTCTGGAAACGCTTATCCTCGGAACTGGCTTCTTCATTGGAATTGTTGTTTTCTGCAACCATGTGATTCTTCTCTGGGCATGGGTAATATGCCGCTTGATGGAAACCATTGATGTACACAGGTGAAATCCTCATTGCTTTTTTAATAGTTTTACTTTTCCCCATGTCTCTTTTAAGCTTTACTGTTTGTTTTGTACTGAAATGCTTTTATGCATTGTACACAGAATAACAGTCTGAACAGTTATACGGTCTACTGTTTTTGAGGTAGCATTGTCTGCAAATCTTGTTGATTAAAAGAGTACTATAGACCATTAGTTAGATCATCCTGAGGAGGGTTTCAGGAGCTAGGTGTCTCAGGCTGTCTAGTTCTAGATGTTTGGTGTATGGTTGATCTTAGGCATATTAGAATGTCAGAAATCAATTACAGAACATGATGCTCCAGCCAAAAGATTTTTAGTGCTTTGTCTCTGGATGAGAGAAACTTTAGGCTATACAACTGACCATCTTACAAGTAAAAATAAATAAATAAATAAATAAATAAAACCACAAAACAAACAAACAAACAAAAAACAACAAAACAAAGCAAAACAAAAAAACTCCTTTTATTTATTTCTTTATGGTAGATGTGAAGGGTAAGACTGCTTATTTCTGTAGTAAAACTGACTTATTTCAAATTTGGCTCCAAAATGGTAATGCAAACACAAGAAGGCTTAGTTGGGTTAATCCGCAAATGAATGACCTTTTCTTTTTTGTGTCCCAGAGGAAAGAGTTCACTTTTGAAATGTTAGCACCACACTTGACCTTGTAAATACATTATGAAGCTTATAGCGTCGTATTGTAAGCTGTGTCAAGTGTTTTTGTGGAACATGAGCTAATAACTGGCTCACTGTACAAATCATTGCCATTTTAGGATTTTCTCACTCATAGAGTGAGAAGTGTATGTTGTGACATACTGAAGTAATTTGTGCAAAGTATGAGTCTTTGACAATTAGGTTTGTTGTCCGTATGAGGTGTTTATAACAGATTGCCTCGTGCTCTCCCCACTAGGTGGTAGTAAGATGCTTTCCATTACTCCTAAGCAAGACCTGAAATCCCTGTAAATTAAACTCTTCTGGTTTTAATAATCTTTTAATTCTGTATTTTGAGTTTTTAAACACTCGAACAACTTGCAGTAAGCAGAAAATGATTAAGAGCAGGAATACTACAACTGTACATGATTTGAGCTGCTGTTGAGCAGATGAGCTGATTGGTGTTTATAGCTTGCTGTCGCTAAGATTTTGATTCTTGTTCTGCCTTCCTAACATCACTCTTGAGCCAGTTAAATTCACTAAGCCAGCAGGAATTCAGTCACTCTGATCTCCTAGGTGTCTTGGTTAAATTTTTTGTGTTGCTTAGAAAGATGAGCTAAAAAGGTCACTGAGTGCCAAAGCTGTTGTGGGATAGTTAACAGAAGCATTTGCCTAAGAGAAGAGGGGATTTTGTTTTCCTGTTGAGCTAGTGTTCACGTGATTGCTTTAGGACTTTATAAAATGAAAGTTCTTTGATATTAGAGAAAGGACAAGCTGGTGTCTATATTATGTAGTTTAGATCTGGAAAAAATCCTTACTATAATTGCTTTTTTTTTTTTTTTTTTCCTTCTCCCCTCCATAGTGGCTATGATGTTCCACTGAACCCTCTTCATTTGGTGCCTTTCTATGCTGGGGCCCGTTTTCATGATTTCCATCACATGAACTTTATTGGCAATTATGCTTCAACCTTCACGTGGTGGGACAGACTCTTTGGCACAGACTCTCAATACATTGCCTATAAAGAAAAAGAGAAGAAGCAGCAGCTCATGAGGAAGAAGGCCAACTAAAAATCCAGTGTAAAAATCCTGATGCTAATACTGGTAGTCAACTTTTGCTTTTCTTTAAAGCAAAATAGTGATCGGGTATTAAGCAGAAATCATGTTCCTTGGCTACTAAGTGGTAGGGAAAAAAAGCTAATTAAACTGCAGTATCTTCCTAATGGGAATGCTTTCTATTTTATATGTAAGTACTGCATATATTTTAACTACAGATTTAAAGAAGATGCAAAAAAACCTGAAATGACTCATGTCTGTCCATTTTTTTCTGCAAAAATTATTCAGTTTTATCTTTAACGTTGGCCACTTTGGTTCCAGGTAGAACTGTACATGTACTCTAAAATTGAACTTAATTTTTTAAAATATAGATACTTAAATTTGTAATATCAAATAGAACATTTACTGGTATCAGCACTATATTATTTAAATATTGGGTCCAATTTGCTTTAAACCAAAACATCTGTTAATAAGAAGCTTGGACAGGCCGTTTGCACACTGGATAATGCGAACTGTATATACGAGAATACCTATAAAAACGTGAGTTAGCGGACATTTCTGATGTAGACTTACTGTTTTTTTCAGATTACAAATAAAGAGAATAGAAGTTTTTATTTGAACAAACTGTTTTTGCTGCTCTCGGAAGTTGCTCTGTCAGTGTACTTAGCATTTACATTACATTCTTTTCTGTGTTGTAATTTGCTGAACTGACTTGTTGCTATATTTGCACTTGTGACTGATGAAATAAATGTGGTTTGGTTTGATACGTGTATTATACTTTTCATGTTAATACAAAACTGTGGCAAAGAACATGTAGGATATAGTGTTTTACTTTGTTGATCTCTCTAATAAGGAAGCATTATTTCTATCGTAGTCTACAGGTAGTTTACAGGTGGAACTTGCACAGAGACAGCAATAAGAAATGGAAACAGAACATCTTGTAAGTTCTGCTGGTTTGTGTTTTGAGGGACTTGAATACTTGGACCTATTCAGTGTAGCCACAACTTCTGGGACAAGTGCATTTTCAACTTAAGCTATAGCTTTCACAAACCAATATCTTAACATCTACTACTCAAGTTGTAATAGAAACAGTATTCTAATATTGTTGAATCTAATCTCTAAACATGTCTGTTGCACAGGAAACAACCATGGAAGCATTTAAGAAGAGTTTAAAGCCTTATAAACATCTTGCACTTTGTATTTTAATGTCAGATGCTTTTCAGACTTCAAATGTCATTTAATTTACTCTATAATTTCTTCAGAGATGCTTGCAGGCTTTTTTCCATGCTCGAGACCACCTGAATCTTGATGCTGCTTCACATACAGTCCTCTGTAATCCTGTGAAGTTTGTTAAAACTATAGAAATGCAGATCAGATCAGGCTTCTAACAAAAAAATAGAAAAATTAATGACATTCAAACAGTGATTGAAATAATACTTGAGGTGTAGGAGTAGTTCAGATTATTCTTCTGGGTGTTGTTCTGTGGAACCTTTTACTAAAAAACATGCAACCTTTTACTTCTGTCTTTGTCCCTGCTGAGATACGGTGTTCTCCCTTTCTCCCCTTTCTTCTGAAAGGAAGCAAAAATACTTGGCCATGGCAGGTGAGTGAAAGTTGAAAACCCAGTATTGTTCAGTTTTTAGCACAGACCTAAGACTTCCTGAATCCATATGCACTACCAGCCTGAACTCTCCTTGGTGGAAGCAACCTCTTTAATCTGGTTTCAAAGACTGCCTTTATCCCCTTTGTCGACTCCCACTCTCATCCTGCAGCTGCAGCTATGCTTAGCCTTACTGTATTGAACTCTTACCCTAAAAATACAAGGAGCTCTCAGTGCTTCAGATTTTCCTTGTGTACGTGAATCTATTCATTGATTCTTAGCCCATTGGTCTGTGCCTGTACATACGCTGTCACACCATGTATGACTATTAGCCAGTTGCTTAAATACTCTGGTAAAGTTGCTTGTAAAAGCTTGTCTCATCAGCTGTTGGACAGCTCAATCACAGCAGTAAAAATTTTGTGATAACTGAAGTTGTAAATTACATTCCTCAAAAAGTTCCAAGTGTAATGAAAGCATCAGTAACAGTACTTACACAGTCTCTTTAGGTTTGGCCAGTGTATGTCTTGGTTTTGTTTGTTTTGTTTTTTTGTGAGTGGGATTCCTATTTTTCTCTGATACCCATTGATAGGTTATGTTTTGGATTATTTTAAGCATATGATTACTTGGGTTCTCTTTAACGAATTCCTAGAGAACTATGCAACTTGTGTTTAAAAAAAAAAAAACAACTTGGAAAAAATGTGCTTACTGGACCTCTCTCAACACAGGAATTTGCACTCAAAAACCACGGGTGTGTTTTGCTGCAGGACTCAAATAGGCTTGCATTCTCCCTTTAGCACCACACCTTTTCATATGCAGAACCTTTCTTGTATTTAGTACTGAACATGATGCTCACCAGTAAATGAACTTATTTATCTTCTGTGCATTATCAAGAATGGTGTTAGGTAATTAAATATTTGAGGGTGTATGCCTTTATTTAATAAGAATTTGCTGATTTTTTTTTTTTCCCCCTGCATATGTAGTGTGGGAGACTAGTATGTGCAGTTCTGAAAACTAACAGTTTGTGCAGTAGGAAAAAAAAAAAAAATGAAGCAACATACAGGGAACAGTTTTTGGCTCTTCACAAGGCTTGACAAAGCCTTACACAATCTGTTGTCTCCTTTATCCTCTTTAGCAAGGAGACAGATTTAACTCTTAAAAGTGATAGCAAAGGAGAATAAGCAGGGTAGCAACATTTTTCAAAACCTGATCTTTTCCTGGAAGTCCAGCTTGGTTTAAGTAAGGCTTATCCGTGAGAAGTAACAGCTCATACCGTCCTCCGAGCTGTGATAAATAATTGAATTCTGTGAGAGTGATGAGAAGTAAATGCTTGGTTTTTGGATACTTGGAGAGAAGGATCTGTTAAGATTAGGACTGCACAACAATGAAGTAACTCTGTTTGCTGCTGATGGGAGTAAGGTAGCTTGCATTATGCTACAGCACAGCTTGCCATAAGGTACAATATTTGTAAATGTTAGACTTTATTTTCCTCACCTGGTTTATAATTAATGACCACTGACTTTTAAATCAAGATGATTTAAAAGAAAATAGTGATATATTTATAGATTTTCAACACTAATTTATATTGAAAAATGGTATCAGTGAAATCTCCAGGCTGGCTACAGCTATTTATTGCTAACTATAGTTATTAGTTGTTATTATAGTTATTAGTTACTATTATAGTTATTAGATATTAGATTATAGTTATTAGATATAATATAGTTATTAGTTACTATTATAACTGTCTCCAAATATGTGTCCCATTTGTGCTGCCTCTCTCCCTGTCAGTTTTAGCCTACTGGTAAACCTTAGCCACTGAAGCCTGTAACTGGCAGGCCCAGGAAAGAGACAACTTCTTGCCATTGGCTCTTGATTTTCTGTCCTCGAGGGTGATGAACACAATTATCAAATTGCTTTTCAATTGTATTCTCATTAACTAACCAAGTTACATCATGTCCTCAGCAAGACATTTCCCTTATTGCTCACCTCTCTTCTGTGGCTTTGTCTCTGAGTTTTCCACACCTTGTTTCCAATTTGACTCTCAGTTCTGGTGGTGGTTCAATTCTCACTAATACCACCGTGATGGTATAATTGCATCCTTCTTCTCAACCACTGGGCTTCTGTCGAAACATTCAGAGATAAAATTAGCTATTCCACAGCGCTGTGCTGGAAAATGCAGGTGAGTTACCCATCTGTTGTGATCTCTGTGTGCTCCTACCAATACCATTTGCCAGGGTGCTCTAACTGTGTTTTGTATCTCTTGTTCTGAAGTGTAATTTGCTAATTGCTGTGCTGAAATATTGCTCATTTAAATAGGCTTGACTTACCAGGTAATTTAAATCACTTTCCAGCACTGCTGTATCCTTAGTCACTGTTCTGCTGACCTTGGCCATCTGTAAATTTCACCATTTCTGATTCATATTTATGTAACCACTGAATAAATTAGACCCCAGACTTGAAATTCTGGTCCCTGTGGAAGAACACTCCATTAGATAATGACTCACCACTTTTTTTTTTTTTTTTTTTAATCAAAGCTGTCAGCCAGTTCTGAGTACCCTTGAAACGATGCTGCATGGTAGGTTCTCTGTATGAGTGTTTGGCAGCACAGCTCTGATCTATCAGAGACAGCTCGGGACTTCAGTGGTCAAAACCTAGCATTATCCCAGAAGCAGGCTGTTGCTGTGATTCGAAATGGGGCAGTAATTGGACAGTGGTGTAGGTATCCCTACGTATGTGTCAGATCCATTTTGTATGAAATTCAAGTTGTGGCTTATAAAAAGGCTCAGCCCAGAATTGTTACACGTATAGCGCGTTCAACTCCATGCCCCAGCAAGCATGGTAAGCTCTTAAATAACTGATAGGGCTGAGTTTCAGTAGAATGGGTGAGTCACCTAACAGGTGGAGACAGTTAATGAGTCAGTCATCAGTCTTGGAATACATAACTTGGAGGTGATTTTATTCCTTCTCTGTAGCTCCTACATTTGGATTTTTAAAAATTCTTTTTATGTGTGTTTACATCTGTGTTGACCTGCCTTGTATTAAGCCTGTTCTTAAAGTACTGCAGAAGCCATGACGTCCCATTTCTCAGCCCTGTTTTGCAGATAGAAGAGCTGAGTTGTAGAAGACATTTGGAGGTTGGTAATAAAAGCTGCTGCCTTGAAGGCATACCTTCAAGTGACCAGCGCTGTCAGCTATATGTATGTACAGCCAGCTGCCAAACAGGTTTTATAAAAGCTTCTACATCTTCAGTTATCCCTACCTATTTGCCTGGTAATCAAGACTGAAACCTTTTTTAAATTGATTGGAACTGTTCTATTCCTATCATTATTGTCTTGATCCATTGAAACTCTTGGCAGCTTTTCGTTATTTGTCTTGATCTTTTAGGACATACATGTCCTATAGCTGTTCTTTCTGAATAGCTGTTCAGTGTTAATACTCTAATGAGTCTTTCTTTTTCCAAGAATCCAGAATGTGATATAACTGAGTATTAGGCAACTCGTCTAAGAAAGAACTCATCAAAGACCAGCTAGTGATTCGGTCTCACTCCAAACATGCTTCTCCCTTACATGTTATGTGCATCCTACTCACTTTGTTGTATGCTAGAAAAGAGTCTTCCTCACGCACCTTCTTACTTCTGTCCAAATATAAACCAGATACTGAGTATTTCCACAAAATCATTATTAACAGCATTGTTATTAAGAATGTAAGCATCTGATCTCCATCTTAGGGTGTTTTTAGGATTTCTGCTATTCCTAGTGTATTTTAAAATCTGTACACAGCTTTCGGGTTCTATTTTGGGTTTAGAAAATAAAATCATTGCCTCAGACTTCGCACGTTGCCACAGAAATAAAGCACAGTTGCTGAAGTCTTGTAAGTAGAACTCTGTGAGCATGAGGAGATTTTTAACACCATTTATTTATATACTTGCTGGTGAGTCATGATTTGCTGAAGAGAACTTATTCAGGCAAGTCAAAAATACCTGAAAATCTGAATCACATTCACCAATTTGTTTTAGCCAAAAGAAAGGATGGATATGTCTATATACAGATATATGTATATATAGCAATGAAGTTTTTTCACCATTACCAAATTATTTAGGCTGCATCTGTTAATGAAATATAATCTACTATTCAGTGTCATATACAGACATAAAGGAGAAGTAAAACTGATTTGAAATCTGCTGATTTTCTGGACAGGGAGCCCTTGAGATCTGTTCCCTGCTCTAAAGAGTATTAGTAACTTACCAAGGCCAGCCCCAGGAGCCTGGTTATGAGTACAGCCTGGGAATGCCTTTGTGGTTAGAGTATTCCTCTAAGACTAAAGCAAGCGCAAAACCTTTTTCCACGCTACAAATAAATTTGGCTATTGGCTGTGAAGATGCTTATTGTCTCTGAACTGGAAAATATGTGTGTGTGGGGGGGACACGTTGGATAGAGTGGAAGACATCAATTTATTCCTCCTACTCAATTCTGCATGTGAACTCAAAATGACATTTCATAAAATATGATGCCCTGTTCTACAAAAGAAGTATATGTGCACGTGTTTTTATAAGTACTCATTCTCTGATTTGTTTGTTTGTTTTTTGAAGGGGAAATGTTACCAAACGTGGAAATTAATGTAAACCCATTCAGGTCTAGTCATGATACTAATTTGATGTAGTAGAATTCACTGCTTGAATAGATTAGAAGAAAAAGCTGATTTCTGAGCCCACTCCTGTCTTCTACTGACATTGCATTTTGGGGGAACAAATCCAAAGGGAAGCCAGTGAGAGTTGCTACGCTGCACTAAGTTCTGTTTGACTGATCAGAAAGTTCTCCAGGAAATGACACTGTAAGTCTAAAAGCACAGCATCAGCAGATTTGTTTATGTATAAGGCATAAAGGAAAGTGGCAGAGAAAAGAATATTTAGCCTGCAGTGTACATAGCCCACAAAACAGATAAAGAGTATAAATCTTTTGAAGGCTCTGTCAGCTATCTGTATTTGCAATTCATCTTGAAGCTCTGAGGGTGTTGCACATTTGCATGTAATTTTAAAGTGGCCTGAAGTCAAAAACAAATTTGTAAGGCAACTTGTGCTGCTTGGGAGGAGAAAGTCAGAGGGATGGCTTTCAGTGATTCTAGATCTAGACAGATTGTGGAGTGAGGAAACAACATACTGGGTTGTCTCTACATCCAAATCCCGCAAAACGCTTAAAGCGAGCTTGAATTTGTGTTGTCACAAACCCAGCGCTAACACGATATGGTATGATGGGCATCTCGCACAGTTTTCCAGCAGTAAGAAAGGAGAGCTGAAGGCTCCAAGGACTGCTCAGAAGGTGTTTTTGTGCACAGTTGTGCTCCTGGAATTAAACAGGGCAGGGAAGTTGAACATGGTGGCTTTGAAAGATGGTAAGGACTGGGTGAGGTGATTTTTGGTTCTCGCTAGGAAGATACACATTGAAAAACCCAGGGCTGACAGTCAGGGCAATGAAACATACTGAGTGCATATGAATATACACATTTAGATATACAAGTATTTATTTATTGTAATTGCATTTTTAGGTGTGAGTTTCAGATGCAGGATGAGTTTCCAAGCTGGTATCGCCAAGTGGCCACGCAGATGTTCTCCTAGAAATATTATTTCCATTATCATCTTGGTTGGAACTAGACAACCCGTAATTCAGGATAATATCCATAGAGTTAAAAAGGATTATTACCAAAACTGCCTGCGAATGGATTCAGTGGAAAAGGATGTTACACAGCCTCACCCTTTTAAGTTAGAAGGTGGGGATAAAAGAGGTGTCAAACTGGGGATGAGGTTCTCTTTTTAGAGATGGGCTGGATGTGTGATTTTCAACTCTTCAGTATTTTGAACCTCTGAAAATTTTCAAGTAAGGCTTTGTGTCCTTTAAAAACAAATCTGCTATGGAAATTGCTCTTTAGCATTTTTCTTTTATGGGTTGTTGTTTTGGGGCAGTTTTGATGTAGTCTAAACGCCTACACTTGTATAAGCAGGTTAAAAAAATGGATGGTTTCTGCTGTCCTGCAGCATTGGAGCTCTGTGGCATGTGGTGATGGTGGCTCTTTATAAGTACCTGAAAGGAAAGTGTGGGGAACTGGGGGTTGGCCTGTTCTCACAGGTAACTAGTGATAGGACCAGAGGGAATGGCCTCAAGTTGCACCAGGAGAGGTTCGGCTTGGAAATGAAGAGATACTTCTTCTCAGAAAGAGCAGCCAGGCACTGGGATGGGTTGCCCAGGGAGGTGGTGGAGTCACTGTCCCTGGGGGTGTTCAAGGAAAGGGTGGACGTGGTGGTTGGGGACATGGTTTAGTGGGTGACAGTGGTGGTAGGGTGATGGTTGGACCAGATGATCCTGGAGGGCTTTTCCAACCTTAATGGTTCTGTGGTCCTGTGATTCTATTGCGAGCGGCTCCCCCAGAGCCCCATGGAGCAATCCAGGCTGTCTTCTCCGTGTGAGCAGCCTCCAGCACCAGGTCGTGCCTTACCCGTGGCTTTCTGCGGTGCACCAAAGTCACCTCCATGATCTCAGTAACCCCCCTGAGCCTTCACTGCCCCCAGACATGCCCCGTGGTGCAGAAACACAGCCCCCCTTCACCCCCGGGCAGCGGCAGCAGCAGCAGGTGCTGGCGGGGCTGGGCTGGGCTGGGCTGGGCTGGGCTGGGCGGCCCGCCCCCTCCTGCGGCTGCCGCGGCTCCTCCCGCCGCCCCTCCCTCCGTCTGTCCGTCCGTCCGTCCGTCCTTCCCTCCCTGCCGGGCCGGCGGGAGCCTGAACGCGTGTGTGTGTGTGCGCGGGGATGGCGGCTCGGCTGCTGCTGGCTCTGTGCGGGCTGCTCGTTGCCTGCCGGGCGGCCGAGCCGGCGGGGGCGGGCGGCGCCAGCCGGCGGCGGCGGCTGAGCTCCGAGGAGGGCATCTCCTTCGAGTACCACCGCTACGCCGAGCTGCGGGAGGCGCTGGTGGCCGTGTGGCTGCAGTGCCCGGCCGTCAGCAGGATCTACACGGTGGGGCGCAGCGCCGAGGGCCGGGAGCTGCTGGTCATCGAGCTGTCCGACCGGCCCGGCGAGCATGAGCCCGGTGAGGCGGCGGCGGGCGGGGGCACGGGGACATTTTGTGCCGGGGGGGCGCGGACCTCGGGCGCTGCCACCCCCGGGGGGCAGAGCCGGGACCCTGAGTGGGGCACCTGCGGTTGTCCCCTCGCCCTTCTGGGGGTTTCGGAGCAGGCCCCGAGTGCTGGGTTTGTAGCTGGAGACGGGCTGTCCCCGGAGCGGGTCCCTGCAGCCCCCTGAACTGGACCCAACTTTCTGCATCCTTAGGGGGCTCACGTTTTGACTGACTGCTTAGGGCTGCTGCTGGCACTTCGAGGTCGTTTATTGGAAGACAGAGGAGGGAGGCAGGGTAACAAAGCATCATCTTGCAATAAAAACGTGTAGGAATTGCAGTGGAAGCCAAACAATTTCTCCGTGGTATGTTGCCATCTCGATGCAAAGGGCGATCCCGACGCTAAGGCTTAACCTGTCACCACTATGTAATCTGCACGCTAAAATGATGCACGGCTCCTGTTGTAACTGAGTTACTGGGAGGGGACGGTCCGCTGCAGCTCTTTTTTTTTTATCTGCCACTTCCGTCAAGCCAGCTGAAATGGGGAGAAAAAGAGCCCTGTGTGTGGTCAGAGATGGAGGCTCCTTCTTCTCCTGCTGCTGCTGTTGGGGTTATGGGGAAGGGCTTGTTGCTGGGCCCAGGGAGAAGAGAATCTGGCTTTATGTCACTGAGCGATATCAAACTGCAGAAACAAACATTTCCTCCAGACTGCATCCACACAGAAGCTGCGGGGAGCATGAAGGGTGTTCCGTGCTTCCTATACTGTGCTGGGTCCTTCACAAAAGGAGGCCCGTGGATGAAAAAGCCACATGTTTTAATGCCCAAATCACATGTTGGGAAATGTGATGAGCACTGATGATCTGTAGTGGTAGATGCTGAAGGTACTGTGTGTGTGTGATTTTTTTTCCCCCCTCCCCAGAGGATTAGCTAGGATTTGAACCAGAGCATGCTCGTTGTTTTATTTAAACCCTCTGTATCCTTCTGCAAGGTACGGGGCATTGCTCAGAAAAGCAGAGAGCTGCTGCAGCCTCCGTTATCTGCAGTGGCACATGAGAGACTTGGGATCCCTTCAGGAAGGACAGACTCGTGCCTAGCTAGGGCTGTGCTTCTTCGAATTAATCGTAAAGGCATTGAAGCATCTGTGCTGCTCTGTTCCAGAGCCCAAGCACCTCACCATGATGCTCATGGTTGTTTGTATTAGAGGGGCTTTCTTCTTAATAACGTGCCCTTTCTTCTGCTGTGCAGTGAAAGGTAGCACTGTTTGTTTTCCTGTGTGTGTTTTTTTTAAGCTGTGCATTAAAAGAAGTGGAGCCTTGTACGAGCCTTGGCAGGAGCTGTGAGGCTGATTTTGCAGCGCTTACCTGAGCAGGGGGGATCCTTGCTCACTGTGAGGAGCCATGCTGGATTCCCAGGGCAGAATAGGAATATTTTGGGTGATTAAAGCTTCCAGGATCAGGACCCATCTAATTTATTATCATCTATTATTAAAAAATGTTTAGCAGATTCATAGACACAGGCATACGTATAGATTTTTTTTTTTTTTTCATGACAGGTCAAGGAGTTGTTATTCCTGAGCATAACCTGTTTTTACAAGACAGGGTATGTGTCACGGGGTTTATTTTTAAATATATATCTAAGTGGGATATGATTTACTTACTGGTTTATGATCTGTAGAGAGCTCGTGCATCTGGAAGCCTGGTGAGTATGCAGAGATGATACCAGAACTATCCAGTGAGCCACCATGAAAACACACAAAAAAATGTTTCTGCTCACTTAGTGAGCAAGTTGATGACAAAATAAATCTGCAAAGTGTCAGCAGAGCATCCGTAAAGATGCTTTATACTGAGTAAAGAGGCTTTGCACTGAATAAATCAAATCTGGCACATACACGCATGCATTACATAAGCACATGTATGTTATGCCCGTACAGCATTGTGTGAGTTCATTCAGTCACACGTGGACATAAGAGTCAACTTCTGTTTTAGAATATCAGCTATTTTTCAAAATAAATTAGTAATACTTGTGCAATATTGAAAACAAATTCAGGAAAGAAATTGAAAGAAAAAACTTAGAAACATACTTTAGATTTCCAGAGCAACTGGAAGAAATCTTTAATAAGCAATCAGAGTGAATCATTAAGGCCTCATCTTTTGGTGGAGTAAATATACACTGGGAGGACTTTTTTTTTTTTTTTTTTGTGAAGCCCTGATACTACATTAGAAACTGGAGCAACTCCATATGAGCAAGTCTGATTTCTTCCATAAGCATTTAAATGTATCTTGGCAAATCTTTGAAATACAGATCAGTTACTTGGAGGGTAAGAGTTGCTGAACTATTCCCATTTTTTGACATGCTAAATGTCAAAAGCATGAGAGTGCTGAAAGTTTCTGATCCCTACATTAAATGCTAGGAGAATGTGTCGCCTTCTCTGCAGATGTGGGTATTTCACTACTCACGTTTCCATTTTGGTTCATGCTACAGTTTGTTCTAGTATTTTGTGATATTTTTTTTTTTTTGGCAGTAGTTTCTTTAGGCTAATGGAAAAGAAAGTATTGAATAAGGAGAAGTAAAACCTGGAAATTAAGATGTCTGAACTTTACCAAACAGTTCTACACTGGGGAAGCTGTGCCTTAACAGAAAGTTAAGGCAAAGCAAGATGTGAATGAGCTTGTATCAGTGGTTAGGTGTAAAAGGTGTTGTATGACCTGAGACTCAAAGTGATCAAAACATTTTAGAGTGGTTTTGATTAAGTGAGAAAATACCATTTGGTCCCCGTGCTTGCTAAAAATTGGCAAAGTTGACAGAAGACAGCAGAGGGCAAGGCGAGATAAAGCAAGGAGAAAGAGATGATGGGAAACTGATGATGCACCAAAGGAAAACAGAGAACAGTTGACAGTAAAGCACAGGTTATTTCCGGGACAAAGTAAATAATGTTTTGCCTTAATTGCTGTGCAGGTGCGACTACTTGCAAATATAGCAAATAGACTCTGGCTTCAGATATCTGATGTTCTGTTGAAAAAACACCAAGTAGATGCTGATCTCTCAAGGCCTTTTTATGCCCAAAATGAGCTTATTTGTAGTCATAAGTTTGTATTCTTTAATAGCAATGAAATATATTTAGAATCGATTAATGCTCAAAGCAGTTCCTCCACCATTAATGTTCAGCCACTTGTTTAGGCGTGCTGCCACTTCTGACTCATTTGTACCATTGATTTTGGTGGCACAGGATCAGTCCTCTCCATTACCGCTTCCCTTCTACCTGCTGAAAATGAGACATCTGAGATTCTTAATTTTTTGTTCTTTACCTGAAAAAGTTGCAACTAAAAAATTATCTCAAATTCTACTTCGTTTAAAAATCAAGCAAACATTTATATATACATATTTTCAGTGTTGTAGTTTTATGAAATTCTGCAAGTAAAGATTATTAAGTGACTGGTTGCGTGTGGTATAGATGCATGCCCCAAAAATTTCTTTTGCACCAAGTGGAGAGAAGAGAGGATGGATGAAAATACAGGCTCTGTGACAACAAAACGATCTGCAAGTTTGTGGCATCTTCATCAGATTACTCATGCTGGAGAAGAGCACACAAGGAATCCTGAGAATGTTGGCACTTCAAACGCAGTGTTTCGGAGTTTCTCAAACCAGCCCATAGTTCAGAGTAGTTTTTCAGTTTTAATGATTCTGCTGTTCATCCTTCACCTCGCAAGTGTCTGTGAAAGTGGGATGAGGTGCGAGCACGCCATGTGTGAGGTGGGTGAAGGATGCCTTTGCCTGGCTGTAGGAGCCTGTGGGTGTGATGGCAGCAGGCTGTGAGCAGCCTCTCTAGGCCTAGTACGGCCGCCTCGACCTCCTCAACCTCTGGCACCACCACTCTGTGCAAGACCCCTCTTGGCACAGCGGGGAGGCGGGCTGGATGGGTCACTGGTGGCACAGAGCCTAAATAAGCTTCTTGGCTTTCAAAATGGCTTGGTGCTCCCCTGTTCCTGTGCTGGCCCCATAGAGGAGCCCATTGTTGGGCTCTTACTTGCCTCTGCCCCAGCCTTGCCCTGCAAGGTCAGCAAGCACTGGAGCCACTTCCTCCTGAAAAAATGTAATCCAAGTCTGCCTGAGAGAGAAGTGAAAACCATGCTTCTGCTGTGTATAAATGAGTGGGGAAATCCAAGATCTGTCTGATAATACAAAAAACGTACCTAGGTCTTATTTCTGTCATCGAAGCACTCCTGCACTCAGCTGTGGCATCAGCCATCTAGGGTAACACTTGCTGGGACAAGAAGTTGTGGTAAGTAAACCTGACAAATACATGGGACAGGGAGTGTTGTTCACAATGTTTGTATTTCAGTGTTGAACAGAAGCCCATATAATTTTTTTAATTTTTTAAAATGATTTTGGCAGTTTAAGATTGCTGCGAGCAAAATGTTGGTCTTTTTTGAAAAACAAAAAATACAAAACCAGCAGCAGCGAAGAGGAACAGCTGTGCAGGAGGCTGCCATGGTTTCAGCACAGCGTGGACAGGATCCTGCTGTGCTCCTGGAGCACTGTGGGGACACCACTCAGTGTCACCTTGGGACCTGATGGGCTGCTTCCCTTCAGCTGGGTGCTTGCTGCGCTGGGGTGGGCAGCGAGATGTGGTAGCGGTGGTGATGTTAGGAAGCATGCTGCTTGTCTCTGGGTTACAGTGATGTCGTCAGGTGATGCTGGTCTAATTTTGTCACTTACAATTTAATTGTTAAAATTGTTAAAAAAGTTAATTGCACTTGGCTTTGTAAAGCTTCTTTTCCTTACTCTTGGAATTTACACATAAAAATCTTGTGAGTTATTTGATAGCTCGCATTAATGGGGTTGCGTCCCATGCAAAGTCTACCTATTGCGTAGGTAGCCTTCGGCATTTTGGATTTTTTCTTTTGTGCATCAGGAAACAGTTTCTTTCTGTCACAGGGGATATGCTACTGACTCACCTTCTGGGAGTGCTGGTGGTCTAGGGCAAAGTGGAGGCTGGCTGCACCTTGCTCAGGCTGCGGGAGGCTGAGAGGCTGGAATTAACTTTCCCATGAAATTACAGAGAATTTCAAACCTACTTGTCAGCACACATTTTTTCAAAAATAAAAATATTTTCTTCCTTAAATAATGTGTTCGTGTTATTTCTGGATTCATCACGTCTTCCTATCTTGACTTTAATGCTCATTTAAATATAAAGAGGTACAGAATACCTGGAGAAAAATATTGTTGCTCACAAAACTGATGCAAATAAAGGAGAGGTAGCTACATTTATAGATCACATTTGCAGTTGATTGGTAATGCCGTTCACGTTGCTATTGAAGTGGATGGAAATTTACAGTAAGTGTTGTTGGGCAGCTGTGCTAGACAGTCTCTGCAGTGTTTCCTAGAGATTTAATACCCTTTCTCCAAATTGCTTCACTGGCTGAGGTATTTCATGTCTTCCATTTTTGTAAGATTGTTTAAAAAGGGTGAAGAGAAGACTGTGTGTTACCTGCAGATGCACTATAGATCCCAGCTACTGCATCTAAAAAGTTTCCTTTTTACTTTCTGGAATAACAAAAAGGTGAAATGATCTGTAGTGAAAAAGGCTATAATCACAAGGAGCATAGCATGACTCCACAGAAGGCAGCTATTTTATTTTTCGGGTTTAAAATTAGTCTGGGAGTGCAGAAGCATTCTGAGTTGGTTGGTCTGACTCAGACTGGTTTTGACCATCCTACTCCTTTTGAAAGTGCTGATTATTTTGACTCAATTTCTTTTAGAGAGAACAGTTATCCTTCCCACCCACACCTGCAGAATGCCATAGCAGTTCCCAGTGAAAACAGGAGGTGAGCCTGTTCTCTTGTTACTTGCATTAAATGGATGTTTTATTCTGGTGCAATTAATGTGAACTCCAGAGAACTAGTGAGGAGTATATACAGCACAGTGATTTCCAAAGATTTTGTGTGATGTTTTGTTAAATATGTAAGTTGTAATCATGGGATGTTTCAAAAAGGGACTTTGCTATTATATTGATTCTTAATTTACTGTATTCAGGGTAAACTATAAATTTGTCTGTAATTTAGAGATCAATATCTCAAACCTTTAAATTTCACTTAGGGCAAAAGGTGCAAAACAGGTCTTCCTATTTCATAAAAGTACATTTTTTTTCTGTAACAGAGGATCTGCCACTAGGTTCATGCAACAGGTTAGTATTAAATCTAATTTAGAGCTAGTTCTATGTTCATTTTACCTAAGTTTTGTCTTTCAAAGGGGGTACAAGCCTACATGCTGGACATTCATATTCATAATATATTCTTTTTTTGCTGGTTAGTAGGTAGACTGTTAGTTGAGCTGCAATGCCCAAACTGACATTCCCTCAACATCTCTCTTCTCCAGTGACTGTGAGAGTTGCTGACATTGGGCAGGCTTTTCATTCAGCAATGTGTGCAAGAGCTTGTTGGAAAGACCTGATGAATACCATCCTCAATGTTTCATCATCTAAAAATTCCTGTTTTACTGTATATGCTTGCTTTGAAAAAAATGCTGTTCATGAACCCTACCTGACCTTTTCTCAGCATTTTCAATTCATATTGTTAAGTCTCCATAGCTATTTCATTCATATTCCTCCATGTCTCATGTCACGTTTATATATATATTTTTAAACAAAAGTCTCGTATGTGTACCACAGACTTGTGGTTATTTTTTCCATTCAGTTGGGAGGTAAATTGGAAAGGCTTGTAGCTGAGTCCTCTTAAAATTTAGTGGAATCAAGGAAAAGTGAAAATTGGCATGTGTACTTCAAGACTCCTGGGTAGGTAATTAAAATGATGGGTAGAGTTTTGAGCAGGGGAGTTGCATTTGTTTTGAGGTAAGTTGCAAATCAAAAGATGGGATTCACTGAATTCAGTGGGATGAGGGTGGTTGGCAGCTTGCTTTCTGGTATGCTGAGGCTAAATGAAGACACCAAAGGCCTTTTCAGTTAAAAGGCTGAAAAAAAATCTTACCGGGGTAATGGTAGCAGGGATAGCTGTTCCTTACGTGGAGCCATTTTGTACTGTGAACATGAGCTGCCTGATGTACAACCAAAGAAGGGTGCTGCCCTGGCTGCAGCCTGCTTGCAGCGAGAATAGCCATCGTGTGCCATTTTAAATGCTTACACTTCCATGTGAATCTTTCTTAAAGCCAAGGGTGTTGTTTGGTCAGATGGGACTTGTGGCTGTGTAGCCAAGATTTAACAAACTGTTTTCTTGGCAAAGTCATCCTTGCTGACATGCCAATTTAATGATCCAGGAGGTTTTTATGGCATCTGGAAAGTGTGACCCTGACCTTTGCCATATTGGCTCTCCAAACAAAAGAGAAATCGTGCAGTGCTTTGCTATGAGAAGATCTGCTTAGATACAGAGAAAGCAAAAAAGGCGAAGTATGTCAAAGATAACTTTTTGCATAGTTGTTGTCACACTACTAGATAAATAACAAATATGTTTTGTTACTGCATATTTTTCCCCTGAGATTTCTAGCAGCAAGACATATCATTTGAATGTCCTCCCACTTCTGCATCCCAAAAGACAGCAAAAGGGAGCTTTGTCATTGCCCTTCATTAGCACACTGCTGTCCTTCAGCATTATGAGCTGTATATTCCTTGCACATCTATCATTCAAAATTAACTTCTTTTCTTGTGGTAAATGAAGGTTTTGGGATTTTGGCTAGTTCTGCATTTTGCACAAAGGAATAGGTTTTGCTTAAATTTTTGCAAAAAATTGGGATGGGATGAGTCTAAGACCTAACTATATAATTCTTACCCACGTAAAAATGTTACTTCACAGGGAGCTGTTTGGTAAGCTTACTGTGTCAGATCTTCATCTGATACGAGCTGAATGGTGCTTTAATTTCTCCTCTCACCCAGCTGATGAGCATCTATAAGTCAAACTGAAGTCAGTGGGAGTTGTATCTCTGAATCTTCATGATAAGCAGGAGGCTTGTAAATCCTAAAGCTCAAGCCTGCTTGCGTGCGTACCCTTAAAAAAGAAAACTAAATGCGGCTGCTATTCCGAAATAGCCTGCAGTTAAGCAATGAGCAGTCTAAATTTATGCTTTTCAGAATAAAATTTCTTTTCTTTTTTTGTGACGTCAGTACGTAGCAGAGTGGAGAGAAAAGGGAAGCTGTGGAGTCAGGAGCTGGGCTACCCTGTGTATAATCTTTTCACAACGACATTGGAGGAAGTTGCTTTGCAGAGAAGAAGTGGTCTTGTGATAAAGGGTGCCTGACTTATTTTCCAGCTTTACCACATTTCTCTTGTGTTTTTGGATAAGAACATCTTCTCCTTGTGCCTCAGCTTCTCACCTACGTGACAGGGAACATCATACTCCCTTGCTTTAGTTAGCATGTGCCGATGCCACGTGCCCAGTACACGTACCTGATAGATGGTGTGTGGCTCAGTGTTTGATCTACTTCCAAGACGCAGTTCCTACCTGCTTCCTCTCTCCTTTTCCCAGTAGCAAGCAGCCCCAGTATTAGTGCTGGCTCAGCTATGCTAACAGGCATACAGCGAGGAGGAGTTGAAACCTTCTTCCCGTTTACCTGCTGTGGATGTACATTTTTGTTATTGTTTGTGAGCTGCCCTGATAGGGAGGTACCGATTCTCTCTTTTCTTCCAGGGCTGGCAGGGAGAGTCGCAATAGAGACACCTATATTTGCAGTTTCTATGTGTTACAGTTAGGAGGGCAAACCTGTAGTGGTAATAGTATGAATCTTTAGTGTAAATCAAATAGTGCAAATTTCTAGTGGAGAAACCTATAAATAAACAGAAATAGGGTCCTGCTAACAGCAGTCAATGCAGAAAGAAAAGTCTCTGACAACATAACCCCAGAACAGAGAAGTTTAAGAGCCAACAATCTCATCTGACTTGAAAATTGAAGAATTGCCTGAAATAGATGTAGCCATGGTGACAGAGAGGATTAACAGCCTGAGACTGATTTCATTGGTCTGCTGCTAGCACAAGTTGCTTGTTTGAGCAGCATTAATATGTTGTCTCATGCTGCTTTATATGCTGAGACCATCTGGCATTAGTGGTATTTAAAGGTGCAGTCATGTTATGGAAGGAGTTGGCCAACATGGTTTGATTTATGCTTGTAAGACAAGTTATGAGAGTTAAGAGGTCTTTCAAAAACAGCCTTATGCCCTAAAAATATTCTAGAAAGTCACAGCGCACAGAGAAATGAAGTGAGGCTTTGAGAAGCCACACAGGGAATTCCTGAAGTTTATCTTCAGTCAACACAAATTTAAAGTATGTCCTGTACAAACATGCACTTTTGCATGTTTCTTCAGGTGTGTATGTGTGGGCAGCCACCATTTGCTTTGCAAAATGAAGCCTATACAGTGTGGAGCTGTTTGGGAGCCACAGCTCCAATACCTTGAACAAGCATGGGATCGTATTGCTCATCATGCTGTGTATTAAGGAAAAATATGTCATAAAGGAACAAAACAAAGCTGACCAAACAGATCCCCTCTAAGATACTTTGGAGTCTGCGCTTTCAAGAAATGGTCTATTTCAATTTTCTTTCAGTTTTGCTACATACTATTGAAAATATATTTCTGAGCAAAGTATTTGATAAGAAAAGGAGTTTTGTAGAGACTAAGATTAGATAAACCTTATCTTTGATCTATTTATAGCTGTGAGTCTTCATCTCCTTTCCTTAATGCGACTGTAGAGTGGGTGTTATCTTCCAAAGGAGCTTATGCCACAGTGCAGGCATTGCACAGATGCTTGTGAATTTCACTTCTTTCCTTCCTTCTTTTCCTTTTTCCTTTTTCCTTTTTCCTTTTTCCTTTTTCCTTTTTCCTTTTTCCTTTTTCCTTTTTCCTTTTTCCTTTTTCCTTTTTCCTTTTTCCTTTTTCCTTTTTCCTTTTTCCTTTTTCCTTTTTCCTTTTTCTTTTCCTTCTCCTTACTTGTTATTGTGATGCTTATTTATTCCCAAGAATTTTCCCCAGGCAGAGATGGATGGTTGAAGAGTGACCAAATACTAACTAGAAAGTGTTCCTGTCTGAGCTTCCGAGTTCCAGCGTGGAGGTCCATGTCTGTGCTAAGCATCATAGCAATGCTTAAATGTGTAAAAATGGAGGGAAAATTAGCCAGGGACTTTGTTCTCCTGTACAGACTTAAAACTAAGTTGAAATCAAAGTTAAATCTTGTTAATAAATGCTCTGAAGGCGTACAACTGGAAGCATTTTTACATTCTCAAATACTGACATTCTGTAGTTACTGATGAAAATGGTGCTAACAGCTACGTAACACCTGTCCGCAGATATTGATGTGATATCCATTGGATCGTGGTGGTAGGTACACTGTGTTGCACAACAAAAAAAAATAAAAACAAAAGACTTGGGATCTATTTCAGAAACCCTTAGGTTTTAAGGCTTTATTCTGGAGCTCTGATGCCAACATAAATTCATTTTATGAGTTCACTTCAAATGCAAGACCCAAGAAACACATAGCTGTGGATGTTCTAGCCCCTTTAAATAGCTTTTCAATTATTATATTTCATGCCTAATGTTTTTACAGCTTAGTCCTATTTTCACTCTGTCAGAAAGAGTATAGGGCACACGACAAATGGTAAGTAACTTACCTCCCAAGCCCCAGTTCCTTGTTTGTAAGTCAGTTCAATCCCTGTTTTTTTTTTTATTTCTAAGTCAGTCATTGAGTTATATCTGAGCCAAAGCTTGGGTGCAGTTCTGGGGAGCTGTTCACCCCAAGACCCATCTCGCTGTGACATGGTCAGGACAGCTACAGGACGGTGTGTTGCTTTGATTCCTGCACAGGCTTCCAGTGCCACCTCATCACGGCTGACAACTTCACGTGCCATCTGTGTATATCCACAGCACAACCAAGGTATGCCATGCATTTTTACAGTGTTGTGACATTAAAATGAGCCTGAGAGGCTGTGACACAGCCCTCACATGATTTCAGGCACTTTAAACTAAATAAACTTACAAATAATTACTTCATAAAGACTCCTGGTGGGGCCATATAGCTTTGTCCAACCATGGAGATGACTGGAAGGCCCCTGATCAGTGAGGGCATAAGGCACCCACACCACTCAATGTGAGGGCTCTGCTGGGTACCATTAGCAATATAGGCATGGCCATCATTGCTCATGTCTAGTTTTAGAATCAGAAGTTATAGTTTCTTGAAAATCATTTGTACTTAAAAACTTAATTTCTGAAGCCATCTATTTTGGCCAGGTGCTACACCATTCTTTCTCAGTATTTGGTTTGTTTCAGTTCTTCAGATACTGAAGTTTAACATATTAATATTTATATTCTGGGAATTAACTCTTTTTTTTCTTTATTTTTTCCCCCCATTCCATTCATTTCAAAGAATGGAATGCCATTTCCATTCCTGCTACATTGCCACAACCCTTAAAGTAGCCTAATCAAGTGCAATTGATTAAACTACTCACAGATTATTTCAATATGAGGAAAGATGATACAATTGAGAAACAATACGATCTAAAATAGCGGTCGCATTGCTTAACAGTATATTGAGTTGCAAAGTGCAATGACTTGGGCTGTCTGAAATTGAAAGAGTTGCAAGTAGGCTTTTGGTCTCTGTTGTGGCCAATGCAATTCTTTAGATTGACTATTAATATGAGGTGGGATCAACGTAGATGAATTTCTCATATGTTTTATGATCTATTTTATTGATAGCCCTGAAAACTAATGATAAGAAAATGTATTTTTGAAATAACCAGCCAGAAATGGCTAATGACAAGTTCTTACCACAATACCTTTGTAATAGATCTATAGATCCATTTAAACAATATATCTTCTATATTTGGTGGATCACTTATTAATTAATCTTTCCATATTATGGGGGCAATTTCAGAAACCCGTATTTAGAAGCTGCTGAATTATCAGAAGGTGAAATGTCTCCTGTACAAAGAATCGATCAAAGCCTCCAGCAATGTTCTTTTTAAATGTAAACAGAGCTGCTATTAGATTTATGCTTCCTGTGCGTTGTCCTAGGGAAACTGCACCTTTGGAGAATATTCCAGTGCTATTCCAGTAAGTCCAGTGAAATCAGCATATAAGGTTACTTTGGAGTGCTTAGGTGTTAGTCTAAGATTTGACAAAGGTTTAGTGCCCATCTACGCCCCTGACAACCTCTGTGACTTTGAGAAAGGTGCCTGGACCTCAGTTCACCCTCTGGGGCACGGGAGCAGTGTTTCATGTCTGTGAGTTGTCCAAATACCACAGAAGCTGGAGGTACTGATGATCCAGTCTGTTATTTACTTTCTGCTTCCCAGGAACTGGAAGAAGGATTAGGATAATCTAAGCCAAAAACCCCAAGAGTTTGAGAAACCAGAGGAGGTGGAGTGTCCTGTTGCAGGTCCTACTAGAGTGTTCTTTAGTGTCCTCTCTAATGACCAGAATTACAAACAGAGCTGTACTTTGCAGAAGAACACGTGAGCATCCCAACATGAATAGCTTACTATTTGCCTATTGCTGGTGCCTGTCACCTGGGAGCACTTCCCAGACTATTTCTATTAAAATTAATTGCATGGACAGTGAGTTATATAGACCTTACCTTATTGCTGGTTTAAAAAAATGTAGGCTGAAAACTTTATAGCTCCCAGTTCTAATTGAGACTCATTGCATCCTGGAAACCTGTGAATGGCATACAGTTTTTTGATACAAAGATTCATTTAAAACATTTTTTTTCTTTTTTTTTTTTTTTTTTTTTCTTCTTTCTTTCTTTTCGTCCTCTTCTTCTCAATTTTTTTTTTTTTTTAATTTTATTTTTATTTTTAAATCAATGAAGTTGTCCTTCAAAAGCAACCTCAGTGGCATGAAACAAAGCAGAGGAAACAGAAGACTGAATAAAATGTGCTTTTGCTGCAGATTCTTTAGACTTCTGGTTTTCACCAGCTCTGTGGCTGCATTATAGGGTGTGTTGAGATTGTGCTGTGTCGAAGGAAGCTGTAGTTTACAACAACAAAATGGCATGTTAGTAAGCAGTCTGTTTTTAACATTGTGGTTTAGAGGAGAACACGCCCTTTCTGCAGGAGGATCTCCAGCAGAATCTGAGGAAAATGAAAGCAGCTGCAGCTGTAGAAGGAAATGTACATTAAAAATGCCAGGGAGCAGTCACAGGCAAGGATCCTCCTACATCTATTGTAGCTGTCATTAAAGGTCTCTTTGAAAGCTTTCAACAAAGGTAGAAATCCCATTTACATGCATAAGGGGGGTAGACAAGTAATGACATCAGTGTTTCAGCTGATGATCAGGAGATTGCTGCAGCCTGTAATCAGCTGGGATCTGTCATTCCCAGATAGGAGCCTCTCAGTATAAGGGGCAGTAAGTGTGCGGGGTCTCACCTCATTTGTACGAGTGGAAGCAAACCAAATG
This sequence comes from Aythya marila, assembly GCF_965140915.1. Classification (NCBI taxonomy): domain Eukaryota; kingdom Metazoa; phylum Chordata; class Aves; order Anseriformes; family Anatidae; genus Aythya; species Aythya marila. The sequence continues at coordinate 27,699,432 of NC_139045.1, read as the reverse complement.
CCGTGCTAATTTCACAATTAATATTTTTACGGCAAAATGCTGACTTGGTTATTGAGATTTTCATGGACAGACTCAGCAGGAATATGGATCAAACTCCTGCTGCTTGTGTTCGAGGAGGGGTTGGATGATTTCACTGCAGTCATCGTTCTCTTACATTGCCTTTAGTTGCCTTTGTGTTAGTCTCTGTTATCAAAAACAAAACAAAACAAATCCAGCAGTATTAGAATTAATGCAGCATTAAATTCTCTTTGTGTTTACTTGACAAACCGGGTAGCACATATTTAATTTTTGAAACAGTTTTTCAGAAACGCAGTAAGTGCATTTCAAGAAATACATGTCAAGAGTTATTTCTTCCAGCTTTCCCATTAACTGTTTTACAATGATGAATGTATCTTCCAGCAAAGCAGTCAAAATTAAACAGCTTGAAAATCTATGGGGATTTCAGTTCTGCACACAGTGAAGTCCATTGAAGCTTTGTCAGTGACGTCAAGGGATCCAGAGATTAACATGCTATCTGTGCTGATAAGTACTGGGGGAGTGAGGCAAAAGGGCTAGCTGTAGGGGTCTTCATCAGATATTATGAACAGATATCATTAATAACATGAAGTAACTCAGGTTAAAATCAAGCGTTATTTCTATTATTTCTATTATTTTGTATTATGAGTGCTGTAGCTGGTGAGCTGATCTTTAAAGCTCCTTGAATACTCAATAGAGGAAAGCAAAATAAAAACAAACAAACAAAAACACACACACACAAAAACAACAAAACAAAAAAAAAAAAACATGACACTAGTCCTTATCTTAGGTACAATTTCACATTATAAAGTAGGTACTTGACAAACTTCCCAGCTTTCCATACTCAAGCTGCAATTACCTATTCATGAAGTGATGACATTTAATAGTGCTGCTGGCTGTTGCCACATCAGTGCAGTGCCAAGGAGACTTCTGACTTATTGTGGGCAGGGCAAGAACCAGTCAGTAGTTGTGAGATTTTTCTAATTCTTTTCTATAAGCAAATGAACCCCAGACCCTGGAAGGATTTGTTTTAATACAAAATATGCAGATACAAATTAACAGGCAATTATGCTTGACCCGGTGTTTGCAAGCTATTTTATACTGTTAATTGGGTATAGTTAAAGGTTTAACAAGAGGTATAATATATGAAGTCCATGCTCTTTTGTTTTTATCAATAACGTAGCTAATTAGTGATGTTCTGACTTTCTTGATCTTATTAGCAAAACTTCAGTGTCCTTCACTGTGTGCAGAATTGATATTCTGATCGATTTTTTTTTTTCTGTTTGCTTGGCTATCCCTAGAAGCAATTATAAGTTCAGACTCCCTCAGAAAGCAACCTTTCTTACAAAGCTCTTGGGGAAATAACAAAAAACAAAACAAACAACAACAAAAAGTAACAAGCCCTTCCCAATGCTGCTTTTTATTATTAAATCCCTAAAAAAATGATTTTTTTTTTTAAATTCATTTGGATTTTGCTCTAGAAAAAGAAGAATAATACTATAAAGATAAAAATAATGATGACCTTGTGCGTGTACTTGTGTGTCTGTTTTTTAAATAATTTGAAATGTCAACAAGTCTTGTGGCTTTTATTTGATATCCTGGTGTGGTCAAGACTGTGTTGGGAGTGAGTGTAATTTCCCAGTGGCCAGGTTTCACCTCAAAGAGATTCTTTTTTTGAATAGTTTTAATAAAGGTTTAATAAAAATGAATAAACATGCAATTTTTTCCAACTATTAATCAGACTTGGAAACATTAAAGTATGCTTTAAATGCAGGTTTGGCATTCTTGGTGCATGTTGCATTTCTAGTAGTCTACAAGTCTTTTTGCGGATGATTTTCTGGTGTATCTTGACAAATCTTTCAAAGCTTCAAGCATTATCATATGTTACAGAAACAGATTTTCTGAACTTTGTGGCAATTCTCTAGAAGCTGCAGTGTGCTCACAGGAGGCTTGTCTCTCTGAGCCATGAAGGTGTGAGAGGAGCAGTGCCCCACAGCAAGCAGGCCTGGCCTTCAAGACCTAAAGAAAGCAGCAAAGGATCAGGTGACAGACAGCTGGGCACTGCTTGACTCTGGTGTCTCATCTCTGAGATGCTAGAGCGGGTTATTTGCCCTAGTGGAACTGCTTCCACAGTTTTCTGGACTACAGAGTTGCTGCTAATCACTCAATTATACCCAAACTGTCGCAGTTTCTGTGCTGTCATCCTGTGTCAAAGCAGGGGGCTGTCACACCAGCCTACCTAATTTGCCTTGCAAGGCTGAGGCCATTGTCTGTAACACTGCAGACAGGGGTCACTAAGGAGAAGGAAAATGTGGAAGTAAGCATCTTGAACTCTTGACTTGCTTCTAATCCTGGAATAGTTTTGCTTTCCCAAATCTTTAGAGTGAGACCAAAGGTCTGACAGTGCTAAACAGAGTAGAATAAATTTAGAATTTCCCATCTCCTGTGGTTGAAATAACTGTTTTTCTCCCATTATGGCCAGTGCTATTGATTGTGGCATTTCTGCCTGCTTCTGCGAGGCTCCCATGGCACTGCTTTCCTCTCTGCAGCAGTGTTGACTTGGCTCTTAGCAGGATTCCATAGGCAGAGTAGAGCTGCAGGTGGGTGAAGACCAATGTCTTCCATTGAAGTAGCAAGCTGGAGTTTGCTTGGAGACTGTTTGGTTTGATATCTGTAGGTCTGTAGAAAAATGTGAAAGAATGGTTATGGTTGGTGCATCTATGGTTAACTTCCTACCCGATCAATATTTTTCTTCAGCATTAAAAACATTTTTATTCAGATTATTTCTTCCAGAAGAAACTTTAAAACTTTTAGATCTTCATGATGAAATACAACTAGCTGTGAAGTACCAGTATGAACATCATTTGTGAAGTGCCAGTTAGAGAGAACGAGGAAGCCATTGCAGGAGTATAATGAAAGAGTCACGCAGGGCCTGGAGGCACGCTGAGGGCAGTGAGCAGATTTCCCAGCTCTCATGTGAGCTGCTTAAGAAGCAAGGAGTCCGATGATCAAGGCAAACTGGAGCACCATGGGTAGGTGGCAGACTGAAAGGTATCCCTAGGAAATGTAATTTCAAACCGTTCTCATGGGCTCAAAAGCCTTTAAGATATACTGAGCCTAAACTGTGCTGCAGTCAAGAGCTTGCTTCATTTGCAATTCAGTAATTTCAAAGGGGGAAAAAACAAACAAACAAACAACATAAACAAGTTTAACAGAAAGTAGTTTTAGAGAATAGGAACAAAAATATCAAGGGTAGCTTTCTAAAACTTTCTCATGTATTGAAGGGGTAAAAGCAGATAGGTTAGAGTCATATGACACATCTTGAATAACTGTTTTATTTCTTTCTCTACAGCTAGAGAAAGGAAATAAAGGAAACTACCTAATGCTCAAATCTGTGAAAGCTTTTTTAGATTAAGAGAAACAAAAAAAATTCTCCCAAGGGTGTTATTGTGTTGCTATGTGAACAGTTATAACGCAGTAGCAGAAATTGTATACTGAGTACCCACTATTCCAAGAAGGATTTTTTGTAGGTGGTATCAAAAGAGAAAGCAGTGTTTTGACTCCAGTTAAAAAGATTTGTCCATGTTGTGAGATTTCGTCAATAATGTTTACTCTGAAGAACCATGGCAAGACTATTTAGCAAGACCTGACATGACTCTAGAAATGCTGGAAGACATTAAAGTACAATTTCATTGTTGTTGAATATTGATCTATGGGTAATATATGTGTGAGAGGGACAAATTTATTCAGAAAAGAGAAGCACAAACCTGTCTCTTTGTAGGTGTCTACTACTTACGTTTTGTTTAGGCAAGTGGCTGCATCCAATAGTGTTGATGAAAATATGTTAATAGAGGTTTTCCTATACGTTTTTATTTTTTTCTGAGGTTCTTATGTGCTGACTGGGAACATTTGTTGCTATTTGTGTTGCTAGCCTGTGCTTAAACATGCAACTCCATCACTGTTGTCACCCACTTAGGTAACCCAAACTTGTTCCTAGGGCTTCCTAGAGCGCTTTGGTTGCTGAAGGTGAAATCTGGAGATAGAACCAGGATAAGCAACCCATTTGTTAAAGATGTGCCATGAAATTTTTAATAGTGACAGATATGACTTTATTTTGTTTTTTAATAATCTGGAGGTTGGCACCCTCAGAAAGAGAATATCTTTAACAATGTGAGGCGTTCATTCCCAAGGGATTGGAGGTATTGTAATAGCCAGGTATTTTCTGAAGACAGGAAAGCAAATAAATCATGTCTAAACATCTCGCTTTGCCAGTCTTCGTAATATTATTTATTAGGTTTTCCTTGATAATTTGGTGTGAAATAATATCCCTAGCTACAGCACAAAGATGATGTTGATACGGTCATTGTCTTATTGATGACACTACATTAGTAGACTTCTTAAAATGTATTTTTTTCACATTTCCCTAATAATTAAATAAGTTAAATTTATTAAAGTAGACAAACTTAATAATAATTACTATCATTTAGTTTGTTTTCTTTCTTCAAGGACATTTTTAGTAATTAATATAAATGTAATTTTAAAGTTTTTTTTCTCTATTCCATCCTTTCCTACATTATTATCCTGTTAATTCTTATTGTTTTGTCAGAACTCTGGAAGGAAATTCCTGAGCTTTTGGTTTTCCCATGTAAGCGCTGAACTACATTTGACATGTCAACTCATAATGTTGTCATATTGTCCTGGTCGTAGTTTTAAGCCTGTGCCTCTGTGGGATTTCCTCAGGAACCAGGGATCATAAGCAGTGTTTGTAGATATACTCTGCAGAATTCAGTTTCACTGATAAATGGAATGTAAACAATGAATTAAGAAGTGTTTATAGTTAATAATTAAGTGTTATCATCTTTGGCATGATCAGAAGGAAAAGAACTAGGCAAAACTCTTCATAAAAGTTAAATCACAATATATGTGATGTTTTGATAAATTTGATTTATTTTACTTCTGAAAATAACCTGTAATTGAAGTTACTGTTAAGGATAACTTTTCCTTAATCAAGTCTGCTCTACTTAAAACAAGGATGGATGCATTGTTCCTGGGTAGTAAAGTAAACACAACAGTGGAAGAATGAGCTCAATTTTGTACAAACATTCATGCACTGTACAGCTACTCTAACTGGAAGCAGAAATTAGTTGCAGGATTTTTTTTCAGGGGAAAGAATACTGTGATTATGAATGTGATACAAAAATGTAAGGTTAAATATGGTTCACGTGGAGCACTGCTTAATTTTAAAGCACTAGGGCTGTAGAGGTAGCAGCTAGAATAATTTCATGTTTTGACATATAAAACTGGTACAAAACAACACATAAATGCATGTGATATTCCATTGGTTCCTAGCACTTGAAAAAGAATCGATTGTGATCCTCTGGGAGGCTAAGTACTACTTATACTATACCACTTCCCAAGGCCATAAAGAGAAATTGGGTTAATTTGGCAGTGACTTAGGAGACTTAGCTGCTGCTGTGTTGGATGTCCACCACGTCTCCAGTGAATAGATGCTAATTACTGTGCTAAATGATGTATTTTTGGGGGTGGATAGGCAGAAATCAAAGGCTAAGTATTAGGATTAAGCAGTGTTTAGTTCACACATGGGAACTACTTTATGAGAAAAAGGTGAAAACGTGAAATCAGATAATAGTCACTTATGGAAATGACAGGCAGAACATCACAGTAATATCCAATGAGTTTGAGTTCCTTGTCAGAAAACACTATATAGTAGATGATAGCTAGAATTTAAGAAATTAAATTAGGGAAACAAATATGAAGAAGTGTACAAGTGTTCCCTCCCCATTTGTTCTTTGGCCAGTGGCTGTCACTCTTGTTAGGACTTTGCCGTGATAAGCCAATTACGATTTTTAAAAAATCTGTTACCCTCATAACAATTCTTTGCAATTTTAGGCCATGTGCCAAGAGTGGGCTGGTGGGATGTCACAAGGGGATTGATGATGAAAGGCTGGTGGCACAGTTGCTGGGCTGTAACAAGGCTGTGGAAGTATTAACCTCGTGGGCCATTGCTGTGTGCTGCTGAATCTGAGTGTGGTCCTGTCTGTAGAGCATGCAGTGCTGGGTCACTGCTCCTGTACAGGCCATGTGAGCTGGCATCTCTCTTGCTCCAGAAAGCACTGTCTGAGCACAGGCTCAGGCAGTGAGGATGGAGCAGAAGGAAGAGATTTGCACCTCTTGCAAATCTTTTTTTTTTGCACCTCTTGTCCTTGTGCTTTTTGTGTCCCAAACAGTGCAACTTCCCTCTTCCTCCTTCTTTACTTCAAAGTACCTTGAATTTCTTCAAAGTACTCCTTTGCTGTTCTGGAAAACATCGTCTTGAAGCATGGAATAGCCTTCTGGGTACATGACTGCATTTCAAAGTGCTGCTTTCCAGATGCCGTGATTCTCTGAGACTTCTCCCTTTGTGCACTGACAAGCCTTGCAGCAGAATTGAACTGATGCCTTTCAGAGCCTGACATGGTATCTTATTTCTCATTTCATCCTATTGTCTGCCTGCAGTAGCTTATCCTGTTCTTGTTTTATTCTCTATAATTGTCTTTATTAATAAACCCTTTATGGCAACTTAGCTTAACTCTCCCTGAAATCCGCAATGATTTCTGAAATATTTTGACTTAGTGGAAAAAGTCCAGTGTGATTATCTTCTGCACTGTATTGTAACCTCAGGAAATCCTGGCCTCCCTCTCCCCAAACTAAAGGACTTGTAAATGCTAAAGGAGCACACCGGCATTTGTATTTCCGTAGTGATTTCCAGAGAAAAATCTTGGCATTTAATCTTATTAAATGTTTTCTTCATTTTATTTTTTAAAATAATTTATTTATTTATTTTTTGTTAAGGATGTTCCTTGCTTGTCCTCCAAGTTAATAACTTGAACACATATGTCTTTCTCTTCCATTTCTGACATTCTGTAAAAGATAAGATAAATTCAAAACCCAGAAGTGTTTCTTGGAGAAAATGAGCACTTGGAAACTTGGAAGAAATATCCTTTGTCTTAATGAAACAGCATATGTATATGAAATAGTTAATAAATGTAATATTACATATTTGTGCCAGCAAAGCATGGCAGGTTCAGTGGTCAGCATCCCCAGGCATAGATGACAAAGTAAAATCTGAATGTCCTATATTTGACAGAACAAATACATCTAACAGAAAATGTGCTCTGAGGTGAATCTGTCTTGCCTCTTCAGTGCTCTGAAATTTCCAGTGTCACTGAAGATGCACTGTTTTCAGAATGAATTATTTATGAAGGACACATCTGTGTTATATGGTTGCTAATTAGACAAGTGGTGTGCTTGTTCTGTGGTTTGCTGCCACCCAAACTCAGCTGTGACCATCATCTTTGTGTGTTATTCATTGATAGCTGATACCTACATGTAGTCTAGGTATCTGATCTCAGTCTACCGTGAGTATTTAGAGCAATCCCAATCCCAAAACTGAGATTGAAAAAAACAACATAGAAGTCTGGCAAGGCGTATCAAACTTGCAAAGAGCAAAATGCTCATTCTCTATGGAATTATACAGCTAGCACAAAATGTAATGGGAAAAAGTAAATAAATGTTACTTTACTAGATCTTATCCACACAATTCTTAAATATGTGCTTATGCATTCGAAGTATGGAGAGTTTTTGCACTTTTCTTTCCAATATCTGGTCCTTCCTTTTATTAAAAACTGGATACTAAACTTAAAAAAAATAAATATTTGGAATGAGTATGATGATTTCTGTGCAAACTCTAAATTTAGTTCAGGCTGCTTTTCTGCTGTGCTAAGACATTTCCATTTTCTGTAAAAAAGTTAACATTTTTCCTGAATTAGTCTACAGGAGGGTGTCAGTCTACAAATTAAGTGTCAGGAAGGCTCAAACTTTGTTAATTAAAAATAAATGAGTATTCATTGAAGGATACTTTAGAGCAGCATTGTCTGGCAGAAGAAATATATATGATATCTATGTAGACTTTGCCTGCTTCTCTCTCTTCTTCACTTTCCTAGTTAACAAAGCCTATTTGTTTTCACTTTTGCATGTTGACATTTGGATGGTTTGTGGGATTTAAATAAAAGGATGTGAAGAGCATAAGGAAAACACAGTGTCTTCTCTAGTTTGGTCTGATTTACCTGGAGTAATGTTTTATTCACCAGGTGTGACGTTGCTTTCACACAACTCGTGTTTTCCTGTGTAGGTGGATCTGTGTGGGTGTAATTACAATTCAGCAATCCTAAAATAAACTTGTAAGATAGTGCGTTTCCTTCCTTCCTTTAAAGAGAAGCACATGGTTGTAAAGCCCAGTGACAGCAATTAGCAGCTGAACATCACCTCTTGTTCTGCTTTCTCTGTTGCGCACCGATGGGATATCAAAATGACGTCTGTTAGGGTCTTTCTGTGGTGAAGAAAGAGCTCTGCTCTTTCAGAAAAGAGCTCAGGACCATTATAACACCTGTTAATTCTGTTAGTAGAAACATTAACAGGATATGCAGGAGCAATTGCAGTGTAAGAAGGGAGTGCTGCGTGTTTCTTCCTCTGCCAGTATTCACCTGCTTTTATACTAATTGTACAGCTAACTGATTTTCATTTTGGATGGTCATACTTTTACTTATACAATCCTCTGCTTCTTCATTTTTTTATTAGATGGTGAAATTAACTGTTCCTTAAGAAGAAATATGTACAAATACATATTAAGTTGTCTATTTGAACAGATGTTTCATGCTTGTTTTGCCGGTGTTTGGAGGTTTCTTTGTGTCCAAAGGCTTGGAGCCCTCGTTGAGATCTCTCCATGATATTTACATTTGTCATAGTGCTGACAAAAGGAAAACTTACTGATGGCAAGGGAGGAAAAGAGGCTAGTGACATCTGTGACAAGATCACCAAGTGCCTGTACTCACCATATGCTTCTATTGTCTTTCCTTCCTTTCCCCAGATAGCAAATGCTCTGGGAGCAGGCACATTGTCTGGTTTGTTTGTTCAGTGACGGCACAGGGCTGTCTGTCCTCTTACAGGGGCTGTTAGGGATGTGTGATAATGATATTAATGCTTGTATGGAAAGTATTGCACTGCCAGAGTGGCAGCTTTGAGTAGCACATAATTAAGGTTGCTGTGTGGCTTTCTCCATTGCGACCGTCCCTTGTATCCATCAGGCTTGTGTACACATAGAGACAGAGGGCTGCTGGCTCAGAAAACAACAGCCTTTTCATTTTGGGGAGGAGCATAGAAGCCAGACTACTTTTACCATGTCGAGAAGAGCTGTAAACCAAAGCATGAGCTGCTCATAATGGCTGTGTGTAACATCATTTGGAAAGCCTGGTAAATTCTGGTTTCCTGCATTATACCCTCTTATGTTTTAGCTTGCAGTAAGTTATGCAGCCTTGACAGAACGGCATCTTGATGGAGGTCTGGGGGTAGCTCTTAGTCATTCTGACTCATACTTCTGAAGCTCATGCTGTTCATGAAGTTCTCTCTCGATTTTTATTTTATTTTTTGCCATAAAACAAGTAAGTTTGCCCTTGTATCCTGCTTCCTTTGACACTTTGAGTTGCTATTTCATTTCCAACAGGGCCTTCTGAATAGTGTAAGATGTGAGAACAATGTTGTTTCCAGTGTGGAATATTTTATGAGCAAAGCTGAGGTTGAGCTAGTTGCTTCCACAGGGTTATACTAGTAGACTAACATGTCCAGTGGGGGAATGAAGAGGACTCTGAGAGCCTAGTACATGTGTTCCCAGTACAGCTGTATCACTAAGGGCTGCTTTCTCTTTCCCCTATAAAAATAATACTACTAATAAAAAAATGTTTTCTACCACCGGAGAGTTTGAAATAGTTGTCTTAGGATAGCAATAATATAATATAAATGTAATTTTACTTCCCGTTTCCTTTTTTAAGTAAAAGATATAGCTGCTGTAAGGTTTCCCTGGAGCCTTCTTTTCTCCAGGCTGAACAACCCCAAATCCCTCAGCCTCTTTTCATAGGAGAGGTGCTCCAGCCCTCTGATCATCTTTGTGGCCCTTCTCTGGACTTGTTCAAATACATCCACATCCTTCTTACGCTGGGGGACCCATTTCTGAACTCAGGGCTCCAGGTGGGGTCTCACAAGAGCAGAGCAGAGGGGGAGAACCACCTCCCTCTCCCTGCTGGCTGCACTACTTTTGATGCAGCCCAGGATATGGTTGGCTTTCTGAGCTACAAGCGCACATTGCTGGCTCATGTTGAGCTCCTCATCCACCAACACCCCCAGGTCCTTCTCCTGAGGGCTGCACTTAAACCTTTCTCCATCCAGCCTGTATTTGTGCTTGGCATTGCTCTGACTGTGGTGCAGGACCTTGCACTTGGCCTTGTTGAACCTCATAAGGTTCGCATGGGCCCACCTCTCCAGCGTGCCCAGGTCCCTCTGGATGGCATCCAGAGGAAAGCCTCCAGTGTGTTGACTGCACCATACAGCTTGGTGTCATCGGCAAACTTGCTGAGGGTGCACTCAATGTCACTATCCATGTCACTGACAAAGATGCTAAATAGTGTTGGTCCCAATACCAACCCATGAGGAATGCCCCATTCATCTCTGGTCTCCACCTGGACATTGAGCCATTCACCACAACTCTTTGAGTGTGACATGCAGCCACTTCCTTACCCACCAAGTGGTCATCTGTCAAATCCGTGTTTCTCCAATTTAGAGACATGGATGTCGTGTGAGACAGTGTCAAATGCTTTGCACAAGTTCAGGTAGATGACATCAGTTGCTATTCCACCAACATTTTAACTTCATTGTAGAAACCTACCAAATTTGTCAGGAACAATATGCCCTTAGATGAAGCCATGTTGGATGTCACCAGTCACTTCTTTTTTCTCCATGTGCCTTAGCCTTCCCAATGTTGTTGTTTTTGTAAGAGACTGTAAGGCCTCATCTGGCAAACTCCTAGACGTGTGCTTGACTTGAAGTTCCTGGCTGACCCCTCTGAAGTCGCTATGCTGAAGTTAAGCATATGTTTAATGTGCTTCAAGGCCTACATAAAGGGAAAAGATCATAAAACTGAAGTCTCAATGTAGTTTCAATGGTGGTTTTTGCTACTAGAGAAGTTAAAGAGGAGAATGCCTTTATTTTATATATATATGGTTTCTGTGTAACCATATGGAAGCCTTTAGGGTTAGAAAAAGAGCCATGTCAGGTCAAATATCACTGGGACATTCTGGGGAGAAGAAGGGAATGAAGAAATATTCTTAATACCTGCTGGGTTAGTAGCATGTCTCAGGAAGTTTTATGTGTTTTATTTTCCGAATTTATTGCTTTTCATTAAATGCAATCTTTAATGGACAATATGGTAATTTTCAGTCCATCTGCCTTTGTATTTCTGTGTTCCTATAATCTGAACACTTTGTTTTGTAGAGTATTTTACATTTTGTAACTATTTTTTTTCTTTATCACTTAGCAGACAGCTGGAAAAAATATACTGAAACATGCCTTTGGCAGTCATTACACTGTGATCATGGAAGTTAAGACCAGGATGAAAGAGAAAGTTAAGTAAAAATGCATATAAAAAGAAATAGAAAATGTGGGAAAGACTGGATAGCTCATATTTTATGTAGAACAATCCAAACAGCTTTAAGCTTGTCTTTGAAAGCCAAAAATATATATTCATATGATAAAAAAGGCTTTTTCACATTGCTTGATTAAATAAGATTGAACCACTCAATCATAAGGGCGTTAATAAAGATAGGGAATTGTGAGTTGCTTCCTTAAGGGTTTAGTTTCTTTCTGCTTTGGAGTCATGTGGTTTTGATTTTGTATGTGAACAGTGCCAAATCTGTCTTTTCATATGATTTTGAATATCTGGAAATGCAATTTCTTTAGTTAAAATTAGAAGTGTACTTTAGATCTAAGATATCAGTGAACAGAAACATGAAAAATGTTGTCCTGACCTGGGAATGATCTCCCCGGAGCTGGAGTTTCTCAGTGGAGGACATTTGTGTGTGTATCTGGGCATATACATCTCTCTCAGACACACAGACTAGTACAGAGTCAGTATATGGAGTCAGAGAAGGCTTTTCCATATACACTATGCTATACTGTTTCCCCCTTGTGTGACAAATTGCTGTCCTTGTCTAAAGAGATAGTCAAGTGCATATTGGATCGGGTACCACGTCTTCCTCCCATTTCGTTGGAATAATTATTTCCTAGACTTCCTTTTCCATTTATTAGGAAGTATGATTTTCTTGAAAGCCTTCCTCACAGATGTGGCACAGAATCATAGAGTAGCTGAGTTTGGAAGGGACTCTGGAGATCACCTCCTCCAGTGTCCTGCTCACCTACAGCTGGTTGCTCAGGGCTGTGGCCAGTCAGATGTGGAGGATCTCCAAGGATGGAGACTCCACAACTTCTCTGGGCAACCTGGTTCAGTACTTGACTGCCCAAAAATAAAGATTTTTGTTTTAAGTGGAATTTCCTGTATTCCAGTTTGTGCCCACCATCTCCTGCCCTGTCACTGGGCACTACTCAGAAGCATCTGGCTCTGTTAAAAATAAATAAATGGGAGCAAATTGTTACATTCCTGTTTGGTTTACAGGGATTATGTAGCCACCTGCCAGACTATTTCATTGGAGCATGTGAAGGAAAGTGAGTTTAAAATTAGTAAATAATTCTCTTCTGTCTTCTAGCATTTTCTGTCTGCTATTTTTCCAATCAGGTTTCTGAGATGTGCTGTTTTATCCTCTCTGCTCTTTATATGGAGGTCCAATGTTCTTTCCAGAAGGGTGGAAAAAAAAGACTGATATTTGTAAGAGGTGGCTCAAAGTCTTAGGATTCATATTGCATTTCTTCCATGCATTCAGAGTATCTGACTGTTGTTTCATGTTTTCTGTTTGCCTCCTATTGCTAAATCATAAAAATAGAATACAGATCAAATATCCTGTAAAATGGCATTTCAATGAAAGCTTCACTCCTTATTGAAATTACAGTGAAGGTGTCTTCTTTCCATGGGAATTTTTTCATCTCCTGAGAAGAACCCAAATGCTTGAAGCCTCAAAATGAAAATATTATAGTAGAGCTTCTCAAGAGATGTCTGTTGGCTGTGTTCTGCTCTCCTTTGTGGGATAGCTGGGTAGCTCTTTCATGGGGTCTCAAGCCATTAGGAATGGTACTATGTATGAGAGAAAAATTTCCACCCTATCAGAATATTAAGTATATGTTGATAAGGGCACAAAATACAAGAAGTCAGCCTTTAAAGAAGTGCCAGACCTTATTTTCTTTTTCACTGTATGCCTCTCTGGCCTGCATAAAATTGAAATAAAATGCTGTACATTTGGAAGATAGGGCACCATTTTCCTTCCACTGCTTCAATATTGGTCTGAAGAATGACAAAATATATCATCTCCTAGTGTTTTATTACACTTTTTAAAGCTATAAAGTACTGCACAGAAATCATGGTGAATATGCTCAAACTGAAGCCAGACACCAGTAACAAAAATCATTTGGACTGTTATTAGTGAAAGGATTTGCTGATAGATAGCATAAATTTTTTGCTACCATGATGTTTGCTTCTCTAGAAAGAGCTTGTCGGTTGTACAGCAAGTAACATAAAACAGAAAGAAAGTTTCAAGTGGGATGAAAGAGACCACAAGAGATGGATTTGCTGTAGCTTTTTGTGTTGCTTGGAGGAAAAAAAATAATTAGGCAATGCTAGGAAGAGCTACGAAGAGCTAGTCAGTTTCAGGTCCTGCTGGTCATTGCACTTTAATAAGCTTGGCATATTGAAGGCATAGCAGGTATAATTGTGGGAAATTGCTATTGTTTGCCCTTTTGTAAGGAACATGCCTCATTATTTTTAACTAACCTTTCTTCTTGCTTGCAGGTAGAATAAACCCTAGGTAGGTTCAATTTTTATCAAACTGTACAAAGATCTACTGAGGTACGTAGAGCTCATTATATGTATTGCTCAGCTGCCAGTTCACTTTCTACACTTACAGGTGTTGTTCAAGGACAAGATGGTGATTTCTGTAGTGACTGTGCTTCATTGTAGGCTACGTAGCCAACAGGAACCTGTCTCTACTTTCTCTTAACTCAGAACTGTTGTATGACTCCTTGGAGGTCAGATCCAGTGGAAGCTCTAAGAAGAACTAAAGAAGATACAAAGCTTTTATATTTGTTCTCTATAGGAGGAAAAAATCTGCCGGTTTTTAGGACATTAGGACATATGTCCTTGAGCAGATATAAAAGGTGTTACAGGATTTTTGTTAAGCATTTATTTTCTCTCCTCGGTAAGCTGTTCTGTGTCTCACAGCTGTGCTGTGGCTGGCAGTGCTGAGGTCAGTGTTTATGTGGCCTTTTTTGTCTGGAGCTCCTTTGTCTAAATGTAAAACATCTCTTGAAAGCCTTCTGGATCCAATTCCTTCTGCTATTGAGACAAAGGATTTGTCTGGATCAGTCATCGGAATCATTATTCTTGAGTCAACAAGCAGTTATATGATTCACTTCTTCCTCTTACGCACCAAGCTTGATTGTATTAGCCTTTGCACCAATTTAGCTTCCTCTCCTTGTGCTGTCATCAGGAATCATCACTTTTTTTCTTTTTCTCCCTATTTTTTTTCAGTTTTTAGTGTTTCAGATGATACAGAGGACACCTTTTAGGGGCTATCTGCATTTCAGACATATGTGAGTGTGAAGAGAAAGACCTCCTCCAAGCATGTAGGTCTGCATTTCTAATTAAACTGGATGTGAACAAATCATTAAGGTGCAATACCAATTTCAAGTAAAATTTTACATATCCTTGAACAATCCTGAAGTGTTGAAATGCTTGGAGATGTAGTGTTGAATATCAATCTTGATCACTCTCCACCCACTTAACCTTTTTTTCTTCTGCTTCATACTGACCTGATTTAACAGCTGCTCTCGTAAGAACAAATGCAATGAAGATTTACTGCTGGTTATCACACAACATTCATACCTTAAATGCAGAAACTTGAGGGAATATCAGTTTCTAAAATCAGGCTGGAGATGAAGTGCAGCAATAAAAAAGATGCAGGAAGTATTTAAGAAGTGTTTGGACTGTGCACTTAGTCACATGGTCTAAAGTTCTGGGTAGACCTGTGTGGTGCCAGGAGTTGGACTCGATGATCCTTATGGGTCCCTTCCAACTCGGGGTATTCTATGATTCTATGAAGCTACTTTTTAATCCCAGGTTCACACACTTTGTAAGCCTATAGTGCAGCTGCAGTTTTTCTGGAAAAAAAAAACACACAACACACCACCAATAAAAACAAGCAAACAAAAACCAAAATAACTCCAAGCAGTCACCAAAATAACTCCAAGCAGTCCTACCTTCTAAAATGCTGGAGTTCTTTTTTTAAAACTCTTTACATTCATCACACCAAAAGTGTGATGCTAAATTGATATTAGGACTGAAAGAAGCTGACTGGGCATGTTTTTGGTCTCTGAGGCATAAATAGGGTTACTTATGTTCTGACGTAAATGGTGTCCTCTGTTAATCATCACAAGTCCATCTTTCATATTTTTTTCCACAAAGAAGCAAGTTAACAGCAAAATTAGCTTTTGCAGTTTGCCTATTTCTATCTCACTGTTATTTATTTGAAATGGGCACTTTATAACTCTTCCTGTACACTCCATGGCCAATAATCATGGAAGCAAACATCACTAAATATTAGGGCTCATCTAAGCTTGGGAAGCTAAATAAATAAGCTAAAGCAAAAGCTTGTATGTATTCTGTAACATGTTGCCTACAGGAGGGACTTGTGACAGATGTATATTTATGGGGAGGTTCTGTCCCTCTCCATCTGTTAGTGATGGCCAGTGCACTTCAGCATCGTCTATGTGACTATTTGTGAATCAGTCAAAAATCTGCAGCCCACAGGCTTTTCCACACTTTGTTGCTTTGTGACAGAACAGTGGTGGAACAAAATGATGTTTGAATTACCAATAAGGAAGGGTAGTCCAGTGTGTGTAGCCTCAGTGAAGCAACAAGTGCCATTGTGAAAGCCTCCTGAAAATCAAGGAAGACCAAGGCACAAAGGGTGTTTGCTGCTAGCTGTGCACAGATCCAAAGCACAGACACTGCATTTCCCAAGGCTCCAGAACATCCTCTGGGGGGAACTGTAATCCTTTTCAGTCATAACTAGCTCAGCTCTAAGGAGAGGAAGCAGTAGATGAAGGTGATGAAGGTGAGAGTTTCGGTAGATGGATTCTGTGAATGCGCTTGCCTTGCTTTCACTGATGGAGCTCTGGGTGCAAGGCAGCGCAGCTTCGCAAGCTTCCCCAGGTTGTTTTCCTCCTGAAACACAGCCGAGCAGCGAGTGCTGGGGTGTGACAGCCTCTTCCTATGGAGGAGGAATTGTGGGGCTTGACACCTTCCTCCCTTTTCAGCCTTGCTTTGGCCACTGCTGTAGAAGCTGTACCCATGATTTCCAGCTTTAAAAAAGCCTAAGAGTGAAGTCATTCCTGTGCTTTTGGACTTTTTGGCACCGATTTGGCACAACAAATGTTCATGGCGATACTGAAGTGGGCTGGTGTAATGAAGTGGGGAGGAATCATTCATGTCTTTCCAGTGACTTTCTGTTTATTTGTTTCCAGTAAAAAGGGAGAACTACTTTTGTTTCCTTTTCTTTCTTTCTTTTTTATTTTCTTTTTCATTTTTTTTTCTTTTATCCAGCATTTCTGCCTCCCTCTTTGACTTCAGAGCCTGAGGTCTGGATGTAAATGGGTTATTTCCAACTTTTTTTTTTTCAGCTCTTCACAAAATGAGGATGAGGAAAAGTAGAGCTCCAAGTTCCAAATGCGTCTCTGCTGGAACCAGCCATTTGAAATAGATTAGCTTTGAAATTTCCCACATACTTACTGCCTGTGAAAGCAGTGGGAAAGATGGGTGAGCTCAGTCCTTTTGAAGTGCTGTGATGGTTGGCAGGGACTTTTGTAGCTGCAGTGAAAAAGCCAAATCTGTAGTTTCCTGAAGAGGGAAAGCTTGTTAAGTGAGCTTGATGAGGAACCCTCATAAGTCCACACCTAAATTATGTATCAACTTTCTCTTCATCAAAAGATCTATGTCAGTGATGAGTTGATGGATTAAAAAAGTGTTGTTGCTGTATGTACCAACCAAAATTGGAGGGTTACTGGAGTGAAAGCCTTTGATATGAAAATTTGCTCGGTCACACATAGTTATAAATGGAGAAGTTATAAATGGAGAATGTGCTCCTTCTATGGAGCACAGCAGAAAGCTGGATTGGATCTGTTATATCCCACAGCCAGCATCACAGGGGACACATAGAGGCTTACTTGTGTCATCTCTGTACTGCCAGCATCCCTCACAAATAGTCCCAGGGTATGTCTTATTCATTTTTTTTTTTTTTTTTTTTTTTTCCCCCTAGCAGTGAGAACAAAAGTTGGGAGATGAAAGAACTGCACATGTCTCGTGCTCTGCCACTGACTGGTAGGGCTGGTTCAGGACAGTTCGTTTCATGTTTGGTGTTCTCAGGAACCTCACCTTCAGTGCTGAGCATACCATCCTGGCTGCCGTAACGAAGTAATGAATTCTATAAATATAGAGTGCTGCTCATTTTTCCTAGAGCACAAAAAATGCAATACAATGGCAAAACCAGTCTGGTTAATCCGGATGTATGTAGAGATTGGTATTTGTTATTGCTAAAATTCTGATGTTTTTCTAATTTGCTCTGAACTTCACAGAGTGCTTTTTAACACATTTACACAAAATCAGGGCTCTGTGCGTATTATATTTCAGTGATTCTTATTAAGTTAAGGGTTTTGATTAAATAACTAAATTTAGTTTGTTACGATTGAAAGAGTCATCATCGATTTCATGACACAGCCCCATCCTTTTATGTATCGTAACAGAAGAGTAGCAGGCAGAAAGCTGCCTTCTTCTCCGTGATAGCACGGGGGCTTTGCTGCAGAAATTCCTTGCTCAGTGCTACACTGTGCGACCCTGCAGGGTAAGGGCAGGGTGCTGTGAAAAGCCTGGCACTGGGATGTGCCAGCAATGTGGGCTGCAGGAGCAGAGCAGATGCTTGGCCCGCTGATGGTGGGAGGCTGTGCCACATCCTGTAGCTGCAGGGGTGGGAGTGGGCTGTTAGAAACACGAAGGAAGCATCGGGTCACGCAGAACCTTTGTGGTGGAAAGAGCCATCTTCAGCATGAGGTAATCTGCCTGGAGATTTTTGTTGCCATACTGAAGATACAGAAGAAGATCCCCATATTGAAAGCCCAAGTGACAGACTTGATACCCATTATAATGGAGATTGCATCTTTATATATGTCAAAGCTAGCAGAACTAGAGCTGTTGTTTGCGAGGTTCACTCCTGTTTTAATGTGCTGTACAGGCTCTGCTGTTAACTTTGACTTTAAGTAATAGTGCTCCAATAGTTATGAAATTTTCCAGAAACAGCTTGAGGCCAGTATTGAAACATGGCCGTGAAAAAATGCATGATTTTTTTAAAGCAGGAGCTTGCCAAAAGTTCCTTGAATTTCTTTTCTTCTTGTTTCTTTCCTAGTACATTTTGTAGTAGTTAATGGCAAGAACATGAAAGATTTAAAGGCCGTCAGTATTGTCCCATTTCTGCTTTCATGTAAATGAACTGTGAAACTTTCAGTAGTTTCCCTTTCAGCAATGCTATACCAATACTACTCCTTGTTAAACGTCACCATAAAATTGTATTAGGCCTCTAGAAGGATTTAGAAGCTAATACTGCCCTGTTGTTCTATCTTCCAGTGCTGTCCATTTTCACACAAGTCATGGAGATCACCTTTTCTATTGAAGTGCTGTTAGAGCAGGTTGTAGACGTCTAGTTTATAGAGTGACAGAAATCAAAATTTTCTAATTCTTTCACTCTTTTTCACCTCCTTGTTTATTTTCTCCTTTTCCTCTCTTAAAGTTTTCATGTTCAAAGGAGAAACCCATTTTATAATCCTGTGTAGTTGATCTCCAGAGAATTTCCTTCCCTTTGAACTACTCACAAAAATGTGGAGCATAAGAAAGTTCTCAATCACATTTAGATAAATGAATTTCTTGCCAGCAGGAGTTCTGAGATGTTCTGAGTACTGTTTATCTACAAGAAAAGTTTACTGGTTGCCATATTAAAAATGACAAGCAACTGTAAGTAATCAAAAACACTAAGTCTATTATTTCAGGAACACCGCTTGCTTTTCCAGAAGGAATATAGGAAAACAGAAGGGATTCTAGTGTTAAGGGTAATAGATGCTCATTTGCAAAATGGGTCATTAAGCACTTCAGCTTTCCAGTTGTTAATTTTTTCTTCCATATGGTTTGCACTTCCATGAGCAGACTACTATACATTTTAACATTTCAACATTACACTACTATACATTTTAACTGCTTGGCATGACAGCGTGACTTGTGGAGTGACATTATCTTGACTCGAGGTAAATATAATTAATAGGTGCTAAATTTTTTGTACCTACGTTTTAGAAAGTTACTGTCTTTACAAACACAGGCTGACCTAAAAAAAGGCAGTGGTTAGTCATCTTTAATTGGGTGATCTGTCTAATATTAATGATGTACCTTCTGTTCCTAGGAAAATGCAGAAGACCTTAGCTAACTGTAACTGCAGAACTGAAGTGACATTTCACAATGTTTGTCAGGCACCAGAAAGGCATGACATTTTAAAATACTTTTTCCTCAATTGTTGTAATCAGGTTGTAATGTACCACACAGTCAATCCGGGAGGGATGTAAAAGCCTTCTAAAAGCCATAATGATGTGCTGGTTTAGGCCTCTCTGAGATACTAAGACATTTATAAACTTGATTGCTGCATCTAATTTCTTGTGACTTGCTCCAAAGGATATTAGTAGCCACCCATTCATCTGTTACCAGAAACCTCTGTATCTGGGCTGAAGTTGTATGTAAGCATTTATAAATGCCATCTTCATATGGTTACACAAGGCACGCTGTGGCTACTAGGGATGAGAGATTATCTTTTATAAAGAAATTATCGGAAAGTTAATAATGTTAAACAAGAATTGTAAATATTCAAGCAGCAGATATGTTCCTTTGTGTTTACCATATATTGGGCCAAGGAGATCCATTAATATTTTTTACTTTTTTTACATATGTGTGGGTGTCAAATCAGGAAAAAAGCTTTAATTTCTTTATGCCTCTTCTCCCTCAAAGCTACTTCCAGTTCTCTGCAGTGGAAGAGGAGCATTTCTGCTGCTTTGGAGAAACTTAAAGAAGTTCATCATCAAATTGAGATTTGCAGTCTTTTAATTTAAAAAAAGTAATCTGTGAGGCAATTACAGTTACGGAATCCCATGAAGGGTGATTAAGGTCTGTATTAAATGGCTCATGAGGGATTAGCAGGAAGAACAACTATTCCTCCAGCTAAGTAGCATGCTAGCAACAGGTGACAGTGGGGTGGGCTGTTTTCCAGGGAATGCTGAAAGAAGCAGTGTGGTAGGAGCTGTCGAATTACCTGGGAACCCAGGTGAGGAGGTCTTTTAGTCATCATGCTGCTGGCAAAAGCTGTACTGTGCAGCTTATATGACTGATGTCCTTGGCGTGTGAGGTATCTGTGTTAGCCCATGCAGAAGGAACAGGTTCCTTCAGAAGTGGACCCGGGATGCTGACAGCCTTGTAGGGTCATTCCCTAAAGCTCTGGTCTTGCTCAGCTCAGGCAGAGGAGCGATGAGCATAATTCTGTTGCCCTAGAGGAACAGATGATTAGGAAAGGAGTTAGGTAAAAACAACTCAAAAAAAGGTTTCCAGAATGCATACCCTGAGTTGCAGTTTTTGCTTGACCATTAAGGACTGGAAGAGATGCAAATGCAAATTAAGGGCTTCCCTAACCACAAAACCGTGTCATCAGGCTCTGGAAGCTTCCTCAGCTCCTTGGGCTGTGTGGGGCTAATGAATGACTTTAGCAGCATTGTTCTGTTTTCCAGAATGGACTCCCCGACTTTGCTGGTGATGGGCATGGACAGCTAATGAACAAACTGCTAATTTGCCCACAGCCAGCTTGTAGCATGCATTTGCTTCCAATGAAATGAATAGTAAAAAAAAAAAAAAATCAAGTTTGTTTCCCTTGGAACGGCTGCAAGGTTTAGATATGAGAAGGACTCATATTTTCCATTGTTCTTGTAGAAGTAAATTACACTGTTGAAATGAAGAAGAGTTTTCCTAAAACTGTCAGATATGGTCTGCTACATTTTGGGCAAAAACCCAGTATTTCTTTGGTTGCTGTACCTAATGATACGGAAACAGGCGGCTGTGGGAGCTGGCAGGGAGCAGGTTCCCAAGTGTGTGTGCCTCCTAGACTTGTTCTCGGCTGCCAGAGGATGGACGGGAGATGGATTTCTCTGCTGCAGACAAAGGTGCAAGAAAAAGCCCACGGGAGCTAGCATATAGACACAATAATAACTTTTGGAGCAGGGTGTTACTCAGCTCTCTGTTATCTTTCCCTTTTCCTTCTTTTGCCTCCATTTTTAGGTTAGTTTTCTTTTTTAAACTTTGGGTTTGTTAGCAAAACTTGGAGTTCAGCTGACACCTTGCTGCCAACACAGTTCTTTTGACAGCTAGTTTCACAGTTTGTGTTATAATTAATTGTGTTTTTCTTTGTCAGTCTAAAAAATGACATTTTTCTTCCTTTCAATGAAGATCACCACCTCTTGTTTTGTGGTGTAGGGAAACGCTGCTTTCCAGACTGATTACTCCATGCCACGACGACTGGGATATATGGCTATTCCCTTTTCTTGCAGCTCTTCCTAAGGAAAACAGGGCTGATCTCTTCAATGACTTTTCATAGGGGAGGCTTTCTGTAATTCCAATGAATCTCTCTACCTCTTTCTGAACTCCTTTTATCTTTTCATGCCCATGCGGGATGGTTCATTACCATTGGAGGAAGAAGCTGTGTGGTCAATGAGGCTGTACTCTGGGTTCACTGTAGGCTGTGCCTGTTTTCACAAACCTTTCTAAACACTGTTAACAACTCTTTGCTGGTAGTGGTTGTGGTGGGGGCAAGAAATACCCTATGGGAAGCATCTGTTTCTATTCCTTTATTTGAACCAGGTCTGTAAAATGCAAGTGGGAAGCAAAGGCAGGTGAACGGTGCACTGTCTGGAAATCAGGAGAAATGGTTTAACTTTCATGCATCCATAGTGGCATCCTAAGGAAAACCACAAATGCAAAATGTGACCGTGTTCGTATTTACTATGGTAACAGATCTATCTTTTAGCTTGTGAAACACTTTCCCCATAAGTAGCATGCCAGTATGCATATGCATGAGTATTTTAATTATGAGCATATGAGATAATGCAGCACTGCACATGTTATCAAATAGTATTCATATATTCATATTCATGCTCTGAGTGCATGGTCTGATTACTCTTGATGATTAGATCTCTTGCATTCCCTGGTATTAACAGATAAGAGGAAACAGTAAATAGATGTGCAATGCCAAAACAGGAAATGGAGGGTTTTAGTCCCAGTAATGGAATTGGCTGTATCAGATATTAAAAAAAAAAAAAAGCTATTCTGCTGAAAGTAGAGCACTTTTTAACCTATCTGACAAAAGATATGAGGGAATAATCTATATATACAAAACCACCTTTGCTGGAAGGAAAGAAGGCATGGTATTAATAGCACACTGCCTGCTAGCACCTTATCACTGGATTAAGGTTAACAAGCACAGACTGAAGAGTCGTAAGCAGATGTGTGCTTGATTAGCAATTATTTAGGCCTTGTTTGTGTAATGCTTCCTGGCTTGAATTTGCCACTGTGATAGTGCCAAAGGCTATCAAAAAGCATATTCAAAGACAATTCAAAGCATATCACCAGCAGAAGGTTCAATTCAAGCTGCTCTAACAGATGAACTGTAGTTAAAAAGGAAAAGGATAAGAAAAAAGGGCTTTAACCCAGAAAACAACATGTGATTCTGGCTAGTTACAGGACAATCCTATGAATCTCCTGCAGATACCTACGTTTCTTCTAAAACCCCTCTGTAATTAGGGCAAAAAATATGTTCTTTTAAAGGTAAATCTTTCACAGCTCTAAGACCTCTCTGATACGTTCATTATGTCTAGGATCATGAGAGTGCAATTCATGAGCAATTGGGAGTGTTGGAATGTTTATTTAAATATCAAATTTATGAATACATATATACACATATGTAAGAAGGTGTATGAATGTAAGAATACTTACAAATATACATTATATATTCAAACCTGTATTAAATATATTATTAAACATCCTTATATACATTTGACATAAAAAATCGATTCATATGATTCGTAATGTACTCCTTAAATACATTAAAGGAGGCTGTAGAGAGGTGGGGGTTGGTCTATTCTCCCACGTGACTGGTGACAGGAGGAGGGGGAATGGGCTAAAGTTGCGCCAGGGATGTTTTAGGTTGGATATTAGGAAGAACTTCTTTACTGAGAGGTTTGTGCTGCCCAGGGAAGTGGTGGAGTCACCATCCCTGGAGGTCTTTAAAAGACCTTTAGATGTTGAACTTAGCGATATGGTTTAGTGGAGGACTTGTTAGTGTTATGTCAGAGGTTGGACTTGATGATCTTGAGGTCTCTTCCAACCTAGACAATTCTGTGATTCTGTGATTCTGTATAGATGTACAATTCATATGACCATATAGTTACATATATAGGTATGTTGTTTACTTACATATTTAACCTTTGAATGTTTATTACAATGTTCAGTGGGAATGATCCACGTTACGAGTTAGGTTACTGCACCTGCTTCATAAAGTCTGTGCTGAGTATCCAAAGTGACTGCTGAGTAAGATTTTTCAAGCCACTAGGATCAACAGCTAGGTGTTCATTGGCAGTGCTTTGGTAAAAGAATTGCCGTTTAATGCATTTGTAGTATGATAAGCCTAACCTAATCTTGGAGAGAACATTAAAGATAAGAAGCACTGTTAGCGTCAGTTTATATGTTTAAAAATTGGAACACCCTTTTGTGGTACTGAGGCATCAATTGCATTAGATCTCAACAGTAATAATGTTAATGGCTGTGCTTAACATTTATTTTGATGTAGTTTATTGTCCTCTGGTATTCTTTCTCTGCCTTTGGCAAACTCATGAATGTAAATTACTGTTTGTTCAGCCAGAGTTTAGAAAAAAATCTCAGTCCACTTTTCTGAAAGAGACTTGTAGCTTCCTGGCGATACTGTGACCAGATGGACTCACAGGGATAGCCATGTCTATGGTGTGCTGTGATCTAGTCCACGCCTGTTTTTGTGTGCTGTTCTAAGACATTTTCTTCCTTTTTCTTGCAGGAGAGCCAGAATTTAAATATGTTGGGAATATGCATGGGAATGAAGCTGTTGGAAGGGAGCTGCTCATCTTCTTGGCTCAGTACCTGTGTAATGAATACCAGAAAGGGAACGAAACTATTATCAACTTGATCCATAGCACGCGTATCCATATCATGCCATCTTTGAATCCAGATGGCTTTGAGAAGGCAGCATCCCAGGTTTGTAAGTCTGTGAATATAAGAATAACTAACGATGTATATTAACCTGAGGGAGGATCAAAATGACACTTTAATTTAGCAGTTTTACAAACACATGAACTCTGTGGTGATTGTTGAATGGAGCTGTGTAACTGATATATTTTCTAACAGTACAGTAGGCTTGTTCTGTTTAACAAGGATTTTATACTTGAGCTGGTATCACAAATAGTTTTCCACAAATGGCCATCTTTGTTTTAAATGAACATACTGCATTTTAAAGTACAAAGATGTTTATGCTTCATGCATATTCTTTCATCCGAGTTCACTGACCAAACTACTTTCTGAACGAGTAACTTCTAGGAATACATCACATTTCTCAAGTGGCAGAAAGGGAAAAAGCTGATGTTCCCTTTAAGACCATTCTCATGCAATCACACTTACGTGAATTATTCACATCCATTAGCGCTTTATCTCAAAATAAGGAAACTTTGTGACCTGTCTTTTTAATAATAGCTCTGATTCTGAATTTCAGGCATAAGGTGCTTTAGTTAATCTATTAGTCAGACTATTTAGCATGTAATTTCGGATAAACACTCAGTCAAGAGAGGTACTAATGCATAGTTAGCATATGGAGGCCAAATAGAACCCTGATATGCTGTGTTTATAGTGCGTATTATACTCTAAAAGAAAATGAGAATTTTCTTGTTCAAGAAGATTTATTGTTTTTTTTTTTTTTTTTTTTTTTTTTAATATAGAAATGTTGATTCTTTTTACATGACTATTTATGGTTAAATGTCAAACCTGATTAAGCTCTTCATTAAACAGATTCTTACAAAGTCTTTAAAAATCCACCCTCAGACCTCTTTAAACCATGTCCAAGATGATATCTCCCTCTAGTGGCAATAAAGCAGAAGCTGTCCTCAAATTGGTGCCATATTTCACTTGTTTGAAATCTCTTACCGTAGAGATACAGCAATAACACAATTTGAAACTTTTTCTTTAGTCAAAGTACATTTGCTTTTACAAGATTTCTTTAAAAATTACTTATTATCTATAGTATAATTTCCATTAGTGCTGCTGTTCTAATTTAGCAGCATCTTGATCCTACAGTGTGTGACAGTAAATTTTATATACCCCAAGACTAAAACCAAAAATCAAACTAAACCTATTTTACAGAGTACTGAAAGCTTAGAGAGACAAGCTAGGGAAAACTATGCACCCTCAAGGTATTTCCTTAAAGCAAACGAAACCTATTGTAAAGAAGTAGCTTAAAGAAAAGATTGTGTAAAACATCTCACTTCATCTTTATTCAGTGCCACCCTTGCAGTGAATGAAGCTGATGGTCACTGCAAAAATAAAAATACAGATTAAGGGAAAGAAAGATTAAGGTCCTTCTTAATCCTGAAGCCATTTAGAGGAACTTTGAAGCAAATGCAAATGTTCCTTGCAGCTGGTAGATACATCTGCAACTGCCTTGGTACTCACTGAAATGAAGTCTGTAAGTCAAAAGCGTGTGTGAAGCAATGGGAAAAGCCAGGTCTCAGGGGAAGACTCAGTGGGCACAAACTGGGCAGGCTCTGGAAAATCTGATGCTGCTGGTCATTTTGCCCATCCTTAGTCCAGATCTGCCACAATGGGAATGATCATTTCCTCTGAGACAGTGAAATAGAGTTTTGTTTTGTTCCTGCAGAGCTCTAGGAAGACATACAGGTAACTCAGCTGTTGGTGCTCCAGGTTTTACTCCCACACAATCCATTCTTGTTCTTGAGAACAGGAGAAGTAAAACCATGATGAGAATTTACATGGGTAAATATACCCACATAAGGGTTGGTGCTTCAGCTCATTAATCTGTCAATTTCCTTTCTCTTTCTGCTTCTTTTCCTCATTTAGCCCGGTGAACTTAAAGACTGGTTTGTTGGTCGAAGTAATGCCCAGGGAATAGATCTAAACCGAAATTTCCCTGATCTGGATAGAATAGTCTATGTTAATGAGAAAGAAGGTGGCCCAAATAACCACCTGTTGAAAAACATGAAAAAGGCTGTGGACCAGAATCCCAAGGTAAGTAAGGGCTGTAGAGCCAGTTTCTTGTGTGCCCATATCCTCCCTTTTATGCAACAAACCCTAGGAGCTGTGTATGCAGTCTTTCTGTGATTCATGTTCTTGAAACTATTTTGTTCATTTTTTTTGTCGCTTTACATTTATTCATCTGATGGCATCTTGTAGTAAAACCTTTGATCTGTATTGGTTAATCCTGAGACAATTCCTCATTCAAAACATGCTTTATTTTTAAGGATAGGGATTGTGTAGCCTTCTCCCTTGGTCTGAATAGATTTTCTTGCAGATATTCAGCATTTTACCATTGTCAGAAGTTCACATTGTCAGAAATTATACTGTTGGCTAGATAACTATTCTCACATATAATGTGCATTTTTGTTAAGCCTAAGACTTAAATGTACAGGTATTTTTACATCGGGAGTTTTTATTTATTTATTTATTTATTTATTTTTATTCTTTTTAAATCTTCTTGCATTTACCCTCCAGGTTCAAATTATTAAACAAAGTAATTTTACTTTCAGTGCATAGAATTAGACTACATACTATCAACATATATTTTGAATTATTTTCCCTGGTTTTTAATTTGATATGCTTATTTTCAGCCATAATAAAAGGATAAAAATACTGAGATATATTCTTAGAAAAATACTTCACTCTGAACTAATTTACACCAGTTTCATGACTGATGTGTATCTACTTAGGTTCTGATGTAAAAGATTGATCCAGATCTCTATGAAGCCAAAATAAAAATGCTGCTCATTTAAATGCTTGTACAACATGTATGATCGTAGTATAGTATACTATAGTATACTATAAGTATACTGTAAGTAAGTAAGTCTCTACACTGAATAATCAAATTGTAACAGATGGTAATGCTGCTTTGTTGTAGCTTGCTCCTGAAACGAAAGGTGTCATTCACTGGATTATGGATATTCCCTTTGTGCTCTCTGCCAATCTTCATGGAGGAGACCTTGTTGCCAACTACCCTTATGATGAGACTCGGAGTGGTGTGTAGTTATGAGTTGACATGAAAGTGCAAGAGATATAAATACTTACTCTATACTTTAAAAATTATTCCATGTTAATTATTATAAATATTATTATATATTTATTCTATATTATATTATTCTATACATACATAAATATGTGGATCTATATTTACTACACTGCTACCTGAGATTCACTTGTAAACATCATATCATGGCATTGTAATGACTTAGTTTAGTATTAATAGTCATTAATTAAAATTATGTATTTAAAGCTAGTCACTGTATGACCATGTTGTCTAGATTTTAAGACAGATTGCTTATTCCAGTAGAGTTACATTACAAAAATGATGTAATACCTGAGGGAATCATGGTCCCTCATGTATTTAATGAAGTAACTTAGGTCTTAAATTAGCTGGGCTGCTTATACCCTGCTAAATGAAGCCAGAGAGATGCATCTAGGCTGTCTGTATGATCTAAGGTTTATCTTCTTGAACCTTTAAAAAGTGAATTTCTGAAAGTGATTGTATGCTGATAGAAACAACTATCATTGTTTCTACTTTTTCAGTATTGATCACATAAAAAGAAGGGTCTCTTTGTAGCAGAGATGCTATCCTTTAGCCTATAGTATTATGGACGCATGACCGAAGTGATTTGATGGTATTGTTAGAGATTGACTTTCTTCAATATACTCTCGTACAGTTTAATTGCAAATCCTCTTAAGATCAGACTTTAAAAATATCTATGGAGACACATTTTTCTATGTACTGTGTTCTTAAAAGAATCCAAAGCCTAGAATGTAGACTTTTTGGTGCACTTTGAAATTAATATTTTTGTATAAATCACCTTAATAATGGGGCAACTTGATACAGGCAACTGATTAAGGATTGGGGAAATGTTAATGTTATTTAAATACATGTAATGCAATATTAGTTGATGGTGCTGTAGGAAACTTACCATTGTCCAGGAAATTTCCAAGCACCATCTTGCTGTACAGTGCTGTTAATCTAGGTTATGGCCTGTGATTGCATTTTTAACAATCCTTTTTCTTGGACCATTTTTCCTTCCTAGGCAGTGCTCATGAGTACAGCTCCTGTCCCGATGATGCTATTTTTCAAAGCCTGGCTCGCAGTTATTCTTCTTTTAATCCTGCAATGTCTGATCCAAACAGACCACCGTGTCGTAAAAATGATGATGACAGCAGCTTTGTGGATGGAACGACTAATGGCGGTGCATGGTACAGCGTCCCGGGAGGTGAGACCCATGGCTGGGGGTTCAATGTCATGGGTGGTTATTTCAAGCTTGAGTTTTCACTTTGGGAACTTATTCCCACAGACTGGAATACCACAAGGTTATCCACAATTTTTGGTCTGGTTAAGGGTAGATCAAAGGCTGATCACTCACCACAGTGCGTCAACATAATCTCACAAAGTGCATCATGATTCCTATTCAAATATTCCTCTTTTATTGCTTTGTCGAAAGTATTTCTTAATTCAAGGTTCAGGTCATTGCAAATGTAATAGCTCTGCAGTGGGTGAGCAATTGCTGTGTTATCATGATGAAGGTTTAAGTTAAAAAAATAAAAATACCCCCCCCCCCCCCCCAACAAACCCTAATGAGAGATAACAGGCTAATAACCATTCATTTTAACCTCAATAACAAAAGTATCCATCCTTGGAAGATACGGAACGGCTTTGTGGCCAGTGCTGAAGATAATGGAAGAAAGGAAGTTTGTCCTTTGATTTCCATGGGAACAAAATCCAGCCATGAAGATAACTTGCATTTTTATACTTCTTGGCTTAATTAGTACTTGATTCATGCTTAGGTGGTGCCTAGACTTTGGCAGAGCCTTTTGTGCTAAGAGGACCAGCAGAGCTACTGCGGTTCCTTGAAAACTGATTTTGTCTGTTTGGGAGTGTAGCTTGAAGTCAGAGCTTTTGTTCCTTTTCAGTAAAGTTTTTGATATTTCATTTTCTTTGCAAATGGAATCAAAGCAGATTTGGGAATATGTAGATTCTCAATCAAGCAGAATCTTCTGTGTTGCTAAACTCAGTTGAAACTTCAAGTGAAAATTCAGCTGGGGATTTTTGATCTGGAAACTCAGATAGCGTGTAATGGTTTGTCTGCACAAGGGCTTTGTTGATCTGTAGCAGATAACTTTGAACACAAATATACCAGTATTACTGTTTGCTTTCATCTTAACACTCAAAGTAACAGCCTCTGAATGAATTAAAAATTTTTATGTGGAATGAGTAGGAATCTCTCAAAGTGTTAGGTAGTCTCAGTGACAGTCTAACCAGGCTTCTCAGGGGCAGCATGTTTCTTCTGCTATGGTACCAGTGTCAGAGACTAGCGATGACATAAAATGTTGGCATTTCTGAATACTGTTGAAAAGCAAGAGTTTTCCTTTGTGTGAAGCTTTCCACAGACTTTGATTTGGAACCATTAAAATATCCTTTACAAAATGGTGTTTGCATAATTGAAAAAAAAGAGAGCTGAATGTGAACAAAATATTAAAAGGTTTAACTATTAAAATTTGTTTCAATTGAGTCCAAAAATATCAAATACTAACTGTAAAAATGTGGACATGTTTAACTTTTAGCTTTTTTCCTTAGGAAAATGTTATCCATTGTTTTTGATGAAATGCTTTTATTCTGACTAAACTATACATGCCAAAGGCATTTTTTTTCCAATGGAAAAAAAATTGTTGGAAAGCTTGAATTATGTCTTCTTTTTGGATCTTATTTTAAGTTAGACTGGAAATTCCCCAAGGGAGTCCTTTCTTTTTCTCATGTATTTGTACAGAAATTAGTAGAAAGGAATCCTAGTTCTAATCCTGGTGGTGTAGGTAATAAAAAATGGAAAGGTGACAATAGACTGTGGACCATACAGCATGAATTGATTTTGTTGCTGTTGTTTTTTCCTTCAAGTGTAAAAACTAGCTGGCAAGCTGTAACTGTTGACTGAAACCTTCATGCTAATAATTGCCACAGGCCAACTTAAGAAATAATAATAATAATAATAATAAAAAGACAACAACAAAAAATAATGAAAACAATTCTCTTGTTTCTATGTCTAGGGCTAAGGAAGATAACTAAACATTGCTTAGTTCAAGTTAAGATTTTCTTGGAAGCTTTATTCTGGAAAGCTAGCTGACATTTTGCTATCCATATGATAACACACTCAAAGTTAGTGGTGTAAGCTGTTGAATAGCTATGTGTATTGCTGTAGGAAAAGAGTTCCATTATATATCCTTATTAGAGGTTAGAATTTATCAAGAGGAAACTCTCTGGAGACCTTGTCTATTCAGTGTCTGCTCTGGTCCTGAGCTAAGGTGGCTCTTCCCTGCCTTTGCACCTTTGGGTTGCTGTGGGCTTGTTCTGGGGCCTGTGAGCGTGTTTGGTGGCATCCCCGTGTGATCTCTGTGGAGGCAAAATAAAATGTGACTTGACACAGCTCTGTAAAGAAAGAACTGAAGTAATGTGACAGAGAATAGAGGTAGAAATTAGGTGAGAGTGGTACTGGAGCTGTGTTTGGTGTCAAAAGGAAAGCATGGCTTTAGCAGAGCATTAGCAAGGAAAGAGAAAAGAAGAAAGTGGGGAATGGAAGAGCTCAGTGAGAGAGGCTGTGGTCTCCGAGATGCTTTCTTTGATAGTACCTCATCACACCAAGAACTCTGTCCTATGAAGGGCTGATTTTTCTTTCTAACAGGTTACTAATGTTAATGTTGGCCTATAATGCTTGTTATGGTGGTCCTGGTTGTGCTGCATCCATTTCTTTGCCTCTGCCCTTCTCCCACAGGTGAAAGGCAGCACTGCTTGGTGGGCCTGGGTCTTCATATGTATGCAGAGATAATACATTGGTATGAGTATAGGGTTTTTTTTGCATGTATTTTTCTGAGTATCTGGGTTCTTTCAGTAGGAAGACTGGATGTTCACTGGCAGAAGCATCTGTTAGCAGCCTTGCCTCAAACTGGAAGTAAGGATGTACTCTCCATTGCATTTGTTTTGTCCTTACCCTCTTGAAAATCTCAGGACTTGTCAGCCACAGGCAAGGTGGCAATTCTCTCAGGCTTTGAAGTTTTCGTGTGGAGAGAGCAGATGGAGTACAGGAATATTTGACACTAGTTTTGTCTCTTGATACACTTTTCTGTGAGTTTTTTCTAACTATTTGCTGCGTAGTAATTACTTTCTTCTGTGGAGCAGGAGCACAGAGGCAGTCAGCCCCCACAATGGCATCTTTGTGCTAAATCTGAGACCATGATACCTGTTACACTTGTTTTGCATTAGTTGTCATCTGTAATTAGTTGATCACTGTAGGTTTTTCAGAGCACAGCAAGCAAAAGCAAAGAGGTGATTTTTAATGTGTTTAGGAAAGGCCCTTTTAAGCCATTGGACCCCAGGCAAAAACAAGCCTATACATAAAATCTGTGCTATTTTTAACACTGGTCTTCTCCCTGTCAGCATGTAATTAATGATTTCACTAATGCATAAGAAAGCCAAATTAAATTTGCACAGGCAGCTTTAATTTCAACAACAATAATGTTTTTTTTTTTTTTTTTTTTTTTTTATGTACCTTTTGTGTGGAATATCTTTTTGGAAATATGAAAGAGAAGAGCTGATAGCGATGAAGTACTAGCTGGCCATATGTGTGTTCTGCTTGTTCTGTCATAGAGTATCACCTGAGTCTAATCAGATCTTTATGTCGTTACAGAAATATAATTTCAAAGCAGCTTCCACTGCAATGTTTGTAGACTATTGTTTAAATGTCTTTTTATCTTCAGATGCTCTTAAATCACTCTTGGCACTCCATTCATTCTTAACTTCAATTACCCTTCATGTTACCAGATTTGGAAGCAATGTTAAAGAACGTTTGTTTAGGATTTTATAGAAGCATGTAGGAGGCACATGTTCTCCACATTCTGCACAAGGCTCCATCCTGTCCTGCTAGAAGTTACTGTCTTCTGATGTGTGGAAGTGGTCCTAGCTTAGTGTTGTAGTTTGTAATTCAAAGTCTAGGCAATTATGATGCCTGGATGCAAGGGGCATACCCCTGCACTCCACTTTCTTTTCAAAGGTTGGAGTTCCTTTTGTAAAAGCTGAATAAATGCTTTTTTTGTCCTGTATTCTGTGCTTATTTACATAAGTACTAATGTGGGAAACTGTAGTCCTTCAGAACAGTGCAAGAGAGGAGTGTTTGTGTGTTGCTCAGTTGCAAAGAAAAATAATACTTGTGGTCAGCAATGAAGGGTGTGAATATCAGTTATATCTGAGGTCTGCTAAGCCTTTCTGATCTTCAGGGTGGCTTCTGCTAAAGTGTAGGAAAATAAGTTTTGCTGTTCTTTGTTAAAATGAGAGGCTTTGGGAGTGTGGTGATGTGCGTGCATGTGACATGTGCCATGTGTGTGACAAGGAGGAATAGGGTAGTAATAACAGATTCAGCCACTTTTACAAAACTTGAAACTATATTTCTGCTGTCCTTGAGGAAGTAGGGTGTCCCTGGTATCACCTTGCTTTGGGAGAGAAGAGGGAGAAACTTCCTGAGAACTGGAGCAGCAATGGTCCGGAGCTGTTGGCATCACAGTAAATTACATCATGCCCTTTGGCTCCCAGTTCTTCTCTTCATGGTTTCTTGTAGAAGAAAGGCAAGAATCAAGAAAAACAACATTATCTGGTGTCTGGAACATATGCCTGGCAGTCAGCACTGCG
Organism: Aythya marila; assembly: GCF_965140915.1. Taxonomy (NCBI): domain Eukaryota; kingdom Metazoa; phylum Chordata; class Aves; order Anseriformes; family Anatidae; genus Aythya; species Aythya marila. The sequence goes on along the minus strand of NC_139045.1, from coordinate 27,666,235 downwards.
GTCAGGATTTTGCTCATGACTCTCTTGCTCTCTTGCTGTGTGCTGGTGAATGGTCCATCTTGCATTGTGTGTGGTGAGACATCAGAGCCAGCCCTTCCTGGAGCACTGTTTGTCCTAATATTTCAGCCATTTAAAAAAGCTTAGAAATAAAAAGCTTTAGGGGGTCTGAACAGTCCCTGCTCCTCTTGTTAGTTAGGAGTCTACGTGCCTGGTTGGCAGAAAACAGACTCTTCACCCATATGTGTTGGCAAATTCCCACCTGACTCAATCTGTTTGCTGCCTTCAGTGTTCTCTTTTGGGTATGACATCAGGTCTCTGGGCATTGCTGAGCACAGTGCCAGTACTTTGGTAAGGAGCCTACATTAGGTCTCATACTTAACTTGAATGGGGCAACACAGAGCTAAACAAAGTAGCTGCTTTTAAATCCTTTGGTGACCTCCATGGGAATGCTCAAAATGCTTGGTAGCTTTTTTATTTTCAGCATTTTTATTTTCACATTTGTGAGTCCAGTGATTTTGCTAGATACCTAGACTGGGAGGGCAAGTGTCATCTGTATCAGCTTCTGCAAGGAACGTATTTGTAACCCTCCTGGGGACAGCCACATTCCCACTCCAGCTGCTTGATTCACTTAGAAAATTGTCTTGGTTTTCTGTTGACTGATTCGCAATAGGCAATATTCCCATGTAGCCAGAGGAGTGCCTCAGAAGTGCAAAAGAGTATGTCGTTCCCGCCAAGTTTTTATGCCTAGACATATATATTTTTATATATACTGTATATATTTTTAAATTCATATGATTAAAGTTGCATTAATAATGAGGTTTCTCTTATTGCATTGAAAGCTACCTAGTATTTCTTTTGCAGAGGCTTTGAGTGGGTGGGAAATATTCCTATCTACAGAAAAAAATAGTGGGATGTTTGCCTTTTTTTTTTTTTTTCTTTGTGGGAAATCATAAATATTTGGTATTTATTTACTTTGGAACAATGCAAAATCCACCACTAACTCTCTTTCCTGGCATTGCAGGAATGCAGGATTTCAATTACCTCAGCAGCAACTGCTTTGAAATCACAGTGGAGCTTAGCTGTGAAAAATTCCCACCTGAAGAAACTCTGAAGGGCTACTGGGAGGACAACAAGAACTCTCTCATTAATTACATCGAGCAGGTAACAAAAAAGAGGATGGGAAAACTCTAGTTATTGTATGTGAAACTTCTGAACTTTGTCCTGTGTGCATATCTAATTCTAAAGTTTATATTATTCTGATTGGTACTCCATAGTTCTTACATGTCTCTGTAAATAAATCCTTTGTGATCTTTCTAAACACGTGGAAGAAGAGAGGAAAAAAAAGATGTATAGTATGGAGTCATCCCACCTTACTTCATCTGTTACAGATATCTAACTTAAGTGGTGCATGTTGGCCTTCTTAATGAAGAGAAATACACATCTCCAGAGTATAATTCATCCCACCAGCACTGATGCGTACACTGACAGAAGATGAATTGCCCTCTGCAGATAACTGTGTACAGAACATAAGCTATGAATCAGTCTGGATATACAGGGAGCCTAGATGATGAGGCTGGGCTATAACTGCCTGGCAGTTCAGTGTAAGGCCAGGGGACATCTGTAATCCCAGTTTTGTAGATACTCATCTGCTCTGCGATTACATGAGCTGCTGACACTGAGTGAAGTGCTTTTCCTGTGATTAAAGTGAGTGATTCAATTAAAAATGATACAGAGTCTGGTTAGAATTTTAAAGCACTGTTATGAGTTTAGATAACCTTGTGCTAAATGGGTTGTTACAAGTTAAGACTCCTGAAATAGATCTCTGTGTGAGTTTTTTGTCCTTTTTTTTTTTTTTTTAAAGGATTACATGCCAATGCAAACAGGCTGAACCGAAAAGAAGATTCCAAACACTGTGGCAGTTTCAAATGTCTGTAATCCAGATATTATAGTTAGAGACTGCAAATATATCTGGCTTCATTAATGGCTACACACCTAGGATTGTGAAATCAGAAACACATTTTTTTACCAGAGCTGGTCAAGTAACACAGTAATTTCTTTATGAAATTTTATAAATTTGTGCATAAAATTGCATAAAATATTTTTATGCATAAAATATGCATAAAATTTATTTATGCAGAAATGTTTTATTTAGCCAGAAATTTGAAACATTTGACTATTTGAAATGTTTGAGTTGAATAGTTCTGGAAGTTGTATTTAGGGTGAAGAACAAGCTTTATCTGCACTGGAATTTACATGTATTATGGGATCCGTATATCAGCTATCTAGACATTGTTGAGCTCCTTAGTGTATGGGTTAATTTTTTCTGAGTCATGGAAAACTCTGGTGTCACTGCATTTTCAAAATTACTAACATGTAAGAGATTCATTTGCCAACTTCCTTTTCTCCTGTGGAGCTGCTGGCATTATCCGCAAAGCTCAGATGGTCTATCTGGCATTGTTTTTTAACTCATACATGGTAAGAGATCCAGCCCCATGCTCCAGCTCCCCAGTGACTGCTGAGGACATTGCAACTATGTACTTTATGCTTTTCTCAGCTGATCTGTGTCAGGCTTCTGCCACAGTGTAAACTGGAGGAATCTGGTGAACTAAATTATAGCAGCTGAATACATCACAGAGCTTCTTAAAGGAGAACATCACAGTCTCAGACAACAAAAAAATAAAAATGTGTGAGACAGAAATCTTCTCAAATGCCACAGAATCAAAGCAAATCTTTGATTCTTCCCCGCACTTCCCTGCTTAATTTCCAGGCCCTCAGTAGGATTCCTATCTGCACAAATTCAAAACTTCCCATTCTGCCCAGAGTTGAGAGCTTCTCTGTGGAAAGGTGCTTGCCTCTGAGGAGCTCAGTCTGCTTTCAGACTAAGCTACAGGAATACCAGCAGGATTGTCTCCCTACACACTGCAGTCAAATCAGTGCTTTAGTTGTATATATGCTGGGAACAGATGGGTTAGATAACTCTGATGTTTACTGGGCAGAGTAAGAAGTGATTGTAAACTTTGGTCCCTGCTCTCAGGTTGTCTTACCTTAAACATTAGGGCTACTGCTATTCCTCCTTTGATTTTAAAGAAAGCAGGGAACCTGGTTCAATTTTTAAAAACTGAACAGAGAAGGTTTTAAGATGGAGATTCCAAAAGCTCAGCCCTGCTGCAGCCAGGAGAATGCTGCCCACAGGGCAAGAAGGAAGTAGGACGTGACCCACCATGGCCTCTCTCTTGCAGGCCACACGGGGAGTGCTGTGGCTCCAAGTGATCCCAGCTCAAAGACCTGGGAGCTTTGGGTGCTCAATGAAGAGAGCTCAGGCATCTCACTCAAGGTCCTGGATTGCTCGTGCAAGTCCAAGTGCCCACTTTTAACTTTGTTAATGTGTGACTTTTACGCTGTTGTGTCCATTATGGGCCCTAAATTCTTACAGCTGATGAAACCTTAAAAACAAAAAAGTAATTTCAGACTGTTTTTCAAAACTTTTCAGAACATTTATTAATTCCCCATGACAAATACTTTCAAAATAGTGTTTATGTGAATTATGATTTGCTCTGTGTTTCTGAGAAATGTTTGCATAATGCAGAGAAATTAGTATATCAACTAATTTTTTTACCTCATCACTGTTTGTGCCATTATGATGTTTAATAATTATTATATATATAAAATTCTATATTTAATAATAATTAATATTATCAATATTAATATTATATCTATACTTATTAATAATTATCTTTGATAGTTGTCAACATGTAGACTGGGATCCATAGCATGCATCCTTAGATATACATGTATCAGTATATTTCACTGATGAAAATGCCTTTTCTTAAGAATTGTTAAATAATTTCTCATGTGGTTTTATTTAATTATTTTAGATTCATCGAGGAGTGAAGGGGTTTGTTAAAGATCTTCAGGGCAATCCAATAGCAAATGCTACAATTTCTGTGGAGGGGATAAGCCATGACATTACATCAGGTGAGTACTGCTATATCCTCTGCTTCACAAACTAGGGCCATTTCAGATTTTATTTAGCTGATGCCTTAAGGTACCAAAATTTTGGAGCTAGAAAAACATATTGTGCCTCAAGAAGCTTGTTATCTGCAGGATTTCATGAATATTCCTCCAGCTGCTTGCTCTCAAAGGAGCTGAAGACCCGTTGTTGGGAGTTAATGGATCTCCAGCATGGATTGGTTCTGATGGCTCTTGGTTATTCATGCTTGGTTTTTCTACTGATTTGTGGTGCAAGCAGTGTTTCACAAATGTGCCAGAATGTAAAGTTCTGTTGGCAGTGCTGTTTTGAGTCGAAAGCCTAAATGGCAGTATAAAACTTATATTATGATGTGATCATACCTTTTCATATGTAAATTCTTGAAAGATTTTCAGTTTACATAAATTTGTCCTGAGAAGGTAAATTCTCTCTGCTGTTGTGTGATTTTTTCTTTCTAGAAGGGCAGTTCTAAGAGAGATAAATGTCATGTTGGTGTTTATAGAAAATTGTGTCACCTCTTGGGTGTTACTGTGCTTTATTCTATGAAAGAGTTGAAGGTAGTTTGCACAGTGCCAACTTGCAGACTTCCCTATGGACCATGCTTTCTTATACTAAATGGCATTTTGTTGTTGTTGTTTTTACAAGATACTAATTAGAAAAACAATAATAAGATCATGCATAAAGCATTGGCATTTTACAATATGATAATTTTGCCAATGATACGTCTCACCGTACTCTTACAGAGATGCTAAACACAATGATACAGGACAGGTAGACCCTCAGTTGGCTTTGATTGTGTTCTCACATCACCTGCTAGTTGGGCAGCATTTCTGCCAAACAGAACAGTCTCTTATAACATTAACTACCGTCTTTCACTACAAATAGGAAAGCAAAAGGTATAAAGGCTGGAAATAAATTTTCAGGGAATAAGCTTTGCAGAGATACTTTGCAGTATAAGAGGGTGATACATAGAATACTCACACTTCTATGGTACAGAAGGGTATTGTAGTGAATCCCCTTACATTATTGTGTCTGTATATGCCTGGAAGTTGCATACTGTCAAAACAGTGAGGAAAATAAGTATGTAAATTTTAGCACATTTGAAATGAAGGACAGATCATCATCTTTTTCTTCGTCTTTTTTTTTTTTTTTTCCCCTCTTTCTCCTGCTCCTTTGTTCATGACTTAAAATTCATCTTTGTTTCATTGCCAGGAAGTAGAATAGATCATTATCGTTGCTTTGCAGCAGTGTTTGCTTTTCCTTTTGTTTCATAAAGAAAAAAGTCTGTGGACAACTGGCTTGACTACTAACATTTTTTGACCATGCAAATTGCAGACATTTAAATAATATTTCCCCAAGCATGGACAAGTGCTTTGAATAGCACTGCTAAATGGACTTTGTAATAATTTGTCATGCTTTCTGAAGTTCTGTGTGGAGACATTTGCAATATTAGCCTGAGACAAATCAGATGATTGGCCACTCCTTGTGCAGAGAGGATCAGATTCTTTGTGGAAATGGTAGAGGGTCATTTCAGAAAACAAGATTATGCATTTTTATTCTGTGGCAGAGAAAGATTGTCTGAAGTAACAGTCAGTGCAGCAGGAGCCCTTCTTTGACCTCAGTGGATCAAGCTTTCATTTCTTTTTACAGTTAAATGGAAGAAAAAAATCCCTAGACACAGCCTGGATACTGAAACCTGTAGATACTGATACTTTCAGGGGTGACACATGGAAACGAGCATTTATACATGTAGCTATCTCTGCAATATAACTTGAGAAAAGTAGTCTTGTTTGTTTGAATTTGGGGAGAATAAAAATTATTTACATTTGGATTTCCAGAATATCGAGGGATATCAAAAAAACATGCTGCATTGCAGGCAAACTCAGATGCTTGAAATTGGCTGTGCATTGGTGGAGTCCTTCTAAGCAAGGCTCTTGTCCTTTTCTTCAGCGTGCTGGAGAGCCTTCCACTTCAGAAGGCAAAATCTTTTGTGGGGGCTACAGCACAATGTCAGAGTTAAAATGCTTGTTTTGATTACCTGAAAAGAAGAAAGTCTGTGGTGATATATTTGTACAGCCTTTACAGAAAAATTCTTTCAGACAGCCAAAAGAAGAGGGCTGACAGGAACACAAAAGATGCTGACAAGCTAGACAGTCCATTTTACTTGGCTGCATAACTAGTTTTATACATATTTATATGGGTTTATTTTTTTCTTCTTCTCCACAGCCAAGGATGGTGATTATTGGAGACTGCTTGTGCCTGGAAATTACAAACTTACAGCCTCGGCGCCAGGTTATTTAGCAATAACTAAAAAAGTAGCTGTGCCCTTTAGCCCTGCTGTCATGGTAAGTGCTCATGTGTACATCAGTTTAACATCTATTATGGCAAAAAAAGAAAAACTCTCTCTTTTTCCCCTTCATGGTATTTGTGTAACCAGGAGGTTATTTTTCAGAGTATTACTGATATATGCTATTTTAGAAGACAGTCTGGAAATCTGCTTTTCTAGTACATGCTGTGTAAGCCACTGAGAGTAGTCTCATTTTAAACTCACTTCGTTTCCTTACAGTCTTGTTTAAAACAAGCTGACACAGAGAAGGATAATACTGAAATATTTGTATGTTTCTTATTAGTGGATGCATGGCTAGCAGATCAGATAGAATCTGATCGGTATGGCTGTAAATTTTGTGGCATAAAGAGCAAGAGATGTTGAGGTTTTCAGTGAGACTTGGTGTTTGTAGTCTAGTTTGTAGTGACTACCTGCATAGGTTAAAAATGATGTTCAGCTCAATTAGTGAGCTAATGAAAAGAATTTGGAAAGCAACTCAGAAAGATAATGATGGAGCTGTGCTTCATATAGATACCCAGCATGTATGGCGAGTAAAACTTAGCTCTGTTTGAGAGTTCAGAAGCATTTTTAATTCATCCTCTGTATAAGTGTAGATTCCTCTCATAAAAATTAAAATAGATGCTTATTTCTGTAGTGTGTATCATACAGGAAGATGTACATCATATCTACACTAGTGAGCCATATGTCAGAAAAGCTCCCTGGATTTTCTTTATGGCATAAAATAGAATACATGTTTTGATATGCTGGGAGTCCGCACTGTTAGGTGATAGACAGCAGAATGCTGATGAGACACAGTATTATATGCTAGAAGATTTATGTGCCTTACTACTATTTAATTTTTAGTTTCCTTGGCCCATATTTTTTTAGACAAGTTTTTAGACAAGTCAAGGACTGGTCACATATCTGTTTTCTTTTGGAAATTTTGTTATACGTCTATATGCAGTTTAAGATAAGTTTACTGTACTGATATGCAAGTGTTGCACATATTTAAATCAGCCTCAAGAGACTTTGTAATAGCCTGAAATAGGAAGTACGTCCATAAGGCCCATGGCTGTATTAAACAACAGCTTTCAATAAATAACTCTTCAAAATATCAACTTATTTCTCTCTCTGTCTCTTACTGAAGTTATTGTTTGTTTCTCTTACTCAGGTTGATTTTGAACTGGAGTCGTTATCTGAAAGAAAAGAAGAGGAGAAAGAAGAGTTGATGGAATGGTGGAAGATGATGTCAGAAACACTAAATTTTTAAATGAAGATTTTGGCTTTACAGCCATGAATCTGTTATGTGTTGATTTAGTATATTGTACTGTGGAAAGTCCCTATATTTTAGATTTTGTGCACTTCACAATAATTAACTTTTTTTTTTCCAGTCATCTTTTGATTCATATGAATAAAAATAACTACTAAACTCCTAGGTAGATACAGAAGTTATTAATTTTCTTTCATATTGTTATAGAAAATCTACTCTTATATACAAATCAGAACAAAATGAGTGAATGTGTCTGCAGCCTATATGGAAGTACAATCTGTTGTGTATTATGTACAAGTTCAGAATATGTAGGTTTAATCTTGGTTTAAAAATAAATAAATAAATAAAAATGCTGTAGTCAATTCCCAATACTGCCAGAAATATTTGACAGTGCATAGTAGTAGACAGTGCTCTTACCGAGTTCCATAATGAATGTTATTGAAAAGATTTATAATAAGTGTGGTAGTGTAATGATGTTTTACAAGGATTAAAATACAGTATAATATTTTGTATGTTTCTGGTGTTGGGGCTATTTAAATACATAAGAAACATAAGCTTCTGGCTTCATTTTAATAAGCAGAAAGAATCTGCATAAGCTCTTTTATTGAAGATGGCATGAAATGAATTCAGGAAATAAAAGAGCTATATTCCTTAAGCTGTTAATGACATTTCAAGATCAGGTTTTAATTATTTCTCATTACTTATTAACCAAATTAAAAATTTTGAATGGACAAAGAAGAAAAGTTTGTGTACTATGTTAATATGCTGCTTGTGTTTGTTTTACAGCAAGAAAAATAGGATTTCAAGTGAGGTCTATTTAAATTAGAAAACTGCTTTTTCAATAATCTTTACATGTATCAGTGGTGTCTAGATATTCAGCCAGAAGTTCATATGCTCACTGAAAGCTACCAAAGCTTTACACAAAGTTTAGACAATGAACCAAGAATTACAGAGGACATGCATCTAGTCTCACAAGCCAAGAACAGTTTTGTTTCCAACGTTGTCTCTTCTGTTGGTTAGTCTTATCTAAATCCAAAAGCAATGGAGAGAATTGAAAATTTTATCAGTGGTGAAATTTTACCAAATAAAGCAACTTTGATTAAAAAGATACCTCCCCACCCATTTTAATTTTTAGTACACTTGAATTAGCTTGCTTTAGTATTTTGTCTGAGTGAAGATTGTGGAGTCAGAGAATACACATGAACTGTAGTGGGTGCACGTCTGGTATAATTCTTCTGAAGCTGCTGCAGGTATGCTACTTGATATCAGCTAAGCATCTCATCTGTTTGAAAGCTTAGACACTATTGCTGGCCTGTTTTAATTCCGGATCAGGTGTTTGATACAGATTTCCTTCCTCTGTTTCTTTAGTATCACTGTGTGTTTTGATGAGCACGTTATTTTCATTGATGTTGTAGAAGTTCAGTACTGTTCAGAACCACTGAAACAATTCAATAGCATGCTCCCCGCCTTAAGTGAAAAATCACATGTCCAGGAGTGGGATCCAAATTTACCTCCTTTGGGTATTTAAAAATCTACTAAAAATACTTTTTGAGAATTTGATATTCTTTAATAAAAAACATAGTTGGTCCTTTACAATAAGATTACATATTACAGTATTACAATACACATTGATAAATTGAACAGCAATAAAAACAAATATACTTTCTGATCAAGAATTTACCATGTAACCTGTAGATCATTTAGGTGTTAGTTGTTGAATTCCAGACTACAGGAGAACTTCATGTGCTGTACGTCATCATCCAGTGATGACCTTAGAATCTCCAGTGTGAGGAGGAGCCTGTGTGGCAAACCAAGAATTTACCTTACCTGTGCATGTCTTGGTAACAGCCTGCAGCGATATGGGCACAAGCACGTGCATGGATAAAGGATGCTCAGTTACACCAACTCAGCTGTGTGGTCCCTAATCATCTGAAAGGTTAAGACACAGCATGACCTGTGTTTGGAAGTGATGATACCATTTTCAACAGAACCAGGCAAAACTCAAGCAAGCAGTATGAAAATTAATTAAAGAGACTGTGGGCATGGGGGCAACTGGCTACGGGAGTGTTTCTGACCTGTAAACTAACATAATATGGCAAGTGTATATTTGTACAGAACACCCTGCTCTGCCCCTTCCAAACCTTACAATTTCAATCCAAACAATATTACTATGTGGTGCAATGCCTGTCTTGCATCCAGTCTTCCTGTGGTGGGTTGTGTGGCATAGCTAGTGCAGATGTTACATCAAACTGAGGTCATGGTGCATCTCCAACCCTTACCTGTGTTACATGTGGGATCCTCTACTGTTTTGTGCATTGGCGATTAAATGTAGTATCCCATAAATGATCTCTATGTTTTGCTTTAGATAGCTGCTTGCCATTACTGTGCTGAGAACAGGTTAAAGTAATTAACTGTTACAACACCAGAACCACTGCCACTGTTCTTGCTGTAGGTATACATCCTTCAGAATAGCGTAGCCAGGACTTCAATGAGTTATGTAGCCTTCCTAGCTGAACTGAGCTGTGTTGTAGGACCGTGTATGTTTAAATGGAAGATTAAAGTGTTGTGTGATGCTGAGCTTTTGGTTAAAAAGACACATGCTGTACTATTGTACAATAAATCTACAGGTTTATTTAAAATGTAAAACGTGTGAGTAATTTACAAGTTCAAAACATGATCTTTTTGGCTGGCCATGTCTGTAAGGTATGTCATCAACATCCTCAGTGAGGTGCATCTGCCAATTAATTTGTTGTTTGAAGAGAAGAACAAGACCAGGATTAGTGCCTGTATCCCAGTGAGAGCCAGCCATGGCCCCTTCAATCCATGCCAGAATAGCCTGATTTTGCACCTTTTCCCCATGTAGGTAATGTCATGGAGAAGCATCATGGAGAAGAACATCATGAGATGCTCTGCATCTATGTGGGGTCACTGGGGACAGGGCATCCACTTTTGTAAGTCCTTTTCCTTTTCACGGTACTTACAATCCCATTGTTTTTCCATATTATTTCTTAGGATGAGTAAGCACAGTGTGCAAGTTGTTTGCAAAACTGTGGTACTATGGTGGTCAGGGTTATAATGAAGCCAGCCAAATAAAAATGCATCTGTATTACATCTCCCTTTTCATCAATTGTGCACTTTATATCAATGTGCACATTGATATATCTGTTTCACACAGTCCTGTCATATTCCTGAGCTGATAACGACAAAATCTGAAGTGTGAATTAAAACTAAGAGGGTATGTAAGAAAGCAGAATTACTACCAAGTTTCTTTGAGGTACTCTAACAGGTGTGTTAGGAACACTTGGTGAATATAAATAGCTCGTTATAGGAAGGAGGATTCAGAGCAGGATGACAAATAAATTCAGAGGAGGCAGAACTTAAAGCAGGAATAGTTTCCATCAACCTGGTTGTCTCCGTATATGACCTTAGTTTACTCAGGCCACTGAGGGCCGTAGTCCAGCAGCAGTTTGATGTCAGTCTCTGAGGGTTTGAGCTGCCTCCAGACCTTCTCAGCAGACCTGCCCCAGTGGAGGAGCGCCTTGCTTCCTGCTGCTTTTAATCAGCAGCTCTGGAAGTGGGAGACCCAGAGACATCGCTTCTGCCCTTGCCTTCTGGCTTCCTGAAGCTTGCAGTGATCCATCCCACTCTGATCATCTCCTTGTAGGTATTTTATTGCTCCCTACATTTCTGTTTATGCAGAGCAACATCTGTTGTGAATAATTCACTGCTTGTTAATTTGACTCAGAAGTTTGGTCATTGACACAGCCGCTGTTCCAGTATTTCTGACTTCTATAATTAAACCCAGAAAACAAAAACACCCAGGGGATTTTCTGAAAGTCATGGTATTAAGAAAAAAACAGTGGGTTTGTTTTTCTCCTGGCTTGTGAAGACTTTGAGTGAGCTTGTTTAAAGTTTCCATTTTTAAAGCCTGCTTTGAGGGGAGAAGAAAATGACAACTGAGAAGCTGATGTAATCCTATGCCTTCAGGAGCAAGGGTTCTGAGCAAGTACTGGAGTAGGCAGTGTACAAAAAGAGACATTTAGAAACAACTGATGTTTACTTTTACTAACAGTGATAATGGGAACTATGTTAAACGAGTTAAATGGCCTTCATGTGCTGATTGCTCTGCCCTTCATATTTTGCCTCTCTGTGCTGGAGGTGTTATATTTCATCAGTGACTTAAACACATCCATGGTTAGGCACCATTTATCACAATGCTAGATTTTCCCTGAATTGATGGTTAATACTCGCCTGTTATTTTATCTTTGTCCTACTTTCATATTAAGTTAAGCCACCACAGATTTTTGTAATCATGGATTGCTCTGCACACAGTGGAAATTGTCAAAGATAGAAGTTGAAGAGTTTGGCTTCTGCATTGGGAATGTTGAGGGAATTTGACATCTGGGAATGCACTGGAAGCAGCTTAGTATTGTGAAATAAGTAGATTTTGTAGACCTTTCTGCTAATCATTCCTCAGGAAAGGGCTGAAAAGGATTATGGACCTATGGGATTCTAGGAGTGTAACATGTCCATGCCTTTAGACTTCAGCTAAAGCTACTCTGGAAAGATTCCCATTAGCTTCACTGGGGTTTTTATCAGACCCTCAAGCCTGGAATCTGAGTAATCGCGACTATGTGTTGCCAAGGCTGCTCATTTTGCATTAACAGTAATTGTTCTTCATCTTTTCCAGAAGAAAGATGCAAAACAATAAACAAGAAATGAAGTCCAATTTTCTCAAAGTGCAGATATGGTTGTGGAATTTGTTAAGGGTCATCGCATGACCTAAAGTAGAAATAAAGGCAATTAGCTGCACTAGTGGAAACCTATAGCTCACTAAGCCTCAGGAGAAGACAGAAGGATAAATCAGGAGGATGCTTTTGGAACAGTCACCTGCTGAGGATGTGGTCAGGGCTATAAAGAGACAAAATATCAAGCTAGGTGAACTTCTCACCTGCCTGCAGTGTGGCCACAATAGGATATAACAGAGTGTCAATTCCACCCAGTAATGTGAGATTTCAGTTCAGAAACCCAGAGGAGCATCTGTGCTGCGGTGTGCGGCGATGCACGCGCTAGTGTCCGAACGCGCAGAACCAATATCCCTCTTCCACATTCCAGCACCTCCAGCACAAAAGGTAAATTAAACACATTTTCAGAGACTATGGACTAGATTCAAGACAGGAATTGGCTGCCAAGAGCAGAATTACAGTCTGACTTGCCTCCCTTCCGCTCACTAAATATCCGCTCATGTGGCTTTCCTTGGCTGCTTCCAGTTTTCTCTCTGGGTGTGTCAAAAACTAGCCCGGCCTGAGCAGCTCAAGGCTCGCTTGTGCCAAGACCCATCAGGACAGGATTACAGGGTTTTCTTGTGTCCAAAAATCCTAAATCTGCACTTGCGCTTCCACTTGAGACAGATCTCTTATGGCATAGCCTGGCACCCTGAATTTTTAGTTCTTCAGAATGGGGACCCCCCAGCAGTTTGCTTTTAGCCTTTATGTTTAGGATTATTCCCATGGAGGTAGAAGAAATCTGCTACACTTTCTTGGTGGTGTAGGAGGAAGGATCTGGCCTACTCCCTGGACTCCATTTCATAGCATGGCAGGCATATGAATACTCAGAGGATGGGAAGTGCTCCTGCATCCTACAGGTCTCAGGCATAGTCTGAGACATGGTTTTTGAGACAGTATCAGAAAATCAGTTTCAAAAGGTATAGCAGTAAATGTAATACTATCTTCTTTCCCCTTCAGATTCAGGTAATTTATTTAAAGGATTATCATGGTAGTGATATTTGAACCTGTGTATGCGTATAGCAGCAGATCCTATTCAAGGGGCTGAAGTGCTTCTAAAGGAGCTTTGTCTGAAATACAGGAGCAGCCTTTGGAGCAGGAGCACATGGAAATGCAGCTCACTGACTTGTGCTGCACAGCATTTGTTCTTGCTGTGTGGTAAACGAGGGGCACTCGCTCCAGTCCTGGTGTTTAACCGCTGTGATGAAGACTGTTGGGAGGCAGTCTGAAAGAGCTTTTGCATTGCGCATGCATAGATTATAAAAGCTTAGGGCCCAGAAAAGTCTTACTGGCAAAGAAAAGTCTCAGATGCTGCAAAGTTTACCTTTTGGGTGCACTGTGAGTGTGTGTGTGAGGGGGAGCAGAGGAGCAGCACTGGAATGTACAACATCTCCAGGCTATGGCAGGCGCTGCTCAGAAATCCGTGAAGGTACCTATTCTGTTTGGCATAAAAGGAACACCACCTCCTGGTTTCATGCTTCACATCTAAATGAAATGCCTGTGTAGGTCATGTGAGTCCCAGGCAGACCCTGAAGCTTTGAGGGAGCAGGTAGACACCTTGCCAGAGAGGCTGGGGAAGCTTCGGGCCCAATCACCACTCGAGGGAATGGTTTGAAGGACATAACATATGCCTCTAATGTAGCTGGTGACTACGTCAAAATGACACGATGGCTGCTGGCTCTGCGTGCTGGCTGCCCTGCATCATGTCTGATGGCACCAGACTGCCTTAATGCCATCTGCTGAAGTCTGTAGCACTGAACCCTTTACGGCATTTTGACCTATAAAGCCTGTTCATTAGGTATTTTAATAGGGATTTTGTAGAAGAATTTTCCGAAGGCACTGCTTCCTTGTGCCTTCTTCAGGAAACTGAAAGGCTAAATGTAGAGAAACTCATTCTAAGCTTCATTACGCCGAGGCATGAAACCTTCCTTTCTAAATAAACATAGCTCTCTATTTCCACCTATGTCTGACAGGTGTCAGCATCAGATGCCTGTTAAAATAAGAAGTAATAGGCAAGATATAAATATTTGCAAAACCTTTTGATCATTTTTGTAATGTCTCAAAAGTTAGATGCAGTTTGCAGGGGATTTCCACTGAAAAGAAAATTTGGAGGAGATTCTAAGTTAAGTCAGTGGATATTTGTTTGCCAGCATACTGGATGGTATTATAAGATGCCAAGAAAAACTCAAAATAACATGGAAAATATTCAGTACTATTAGTTATGAGTTTACATAAGTTGCTGGCACATTATATTAAGAATCCTTAGATAAATAGATACTAGAAATACAAAGCCCAAACAATAAAACAATAATAATTACATTTAATGCATTTGAACAAATGTCACAGATGAATGAAATTTTTACCTAGTGGATTTTTTTTTTTTTTTAGAGCAAGGAGGTTAAATATAGATATATGTTCATATACTGTTTGAAAATAAATTTACCTCAAGAATTAATTTTAAATTTGAGAAAATTGAAGCCAAGATAAAAATAGAAAACACTGTGAATTCCCAAATAAAAATACAATAAATACAAATTTAAAAGATGGTACTAAGTATTTGTGTACCAAAACAATCCATTTATAATAAAACTTTCTATATGTCTTTGGAAACTATAGGATGAAAAATAATAATAGAACAGCTATTGAAAGATAAATTTGAGATTTTAGGGTATAATGCTTGTACTTATAAGCATTTTTACCAATTTCATAGTTTTTATTAATGTAACCACATAAATGAACCCACAGTCTAGCAAAGAAAGACTGAATAAGATCAAATAGTTGGCAGCTAAAACTAGACAAATTCAGAAGCAGAAATAATGTTCAGTATTTTCTTAATGGGACTAATTCACCTTAGCAATAGTTCATGTAGCAGTACAGATTTTTTTCATCAAATGAATGTTTTAAACTAAGACCATTGTCCTTTTAAAAGAAAAGTTTGTTCCTTGGCTGAACCAATCCTTTATCCTTCACGGATACTCCCTTTCTGTTGATTGTCCCATCTGGTTTAATTGTTTCCCGAGGTATCAGACAATTATACCTCCCTTCAAGGGTCTGCTTCATCAATCTAAGGGCATTTTGGGATGCATTAATTACCGGATTCTGAGAATTCAGCCTTGGCTTCTGAGGGCAGGATCTGCATGCCATTAATTGTATCTGGATATTGATTTTCCATGTTTGATTGTGGGTTCCCTTACTATGTGCTCTATGAATGAAGCCAAGGGAGATTTTAGCTTTGGTTCTGAACTGAATTCTAAGCTATAACACAACCTGCTGAAATGCTTACGGGAATGTGTTTGATTTTTAGAACAAAGGAAATGCTTAGGAGGGCTTTCTATCCTTGAGACTTACAACATTGTCATTTTCCTTGAATTACAGTATTCCCAGAATTTACTAATTAAAGCCTGGCTTGTTGGTGTCATATTTATGTCAGCAGATTCAGGTCCCATAATATCCATGAAAATTGTTTGTATAGTAAGCTCCCACACCTCTCAAATCCAGTTACTTCCAGGGGTAGAGGTGGGACATCAAAGCCATGCACTGTTTCTCCCCCTCATCAGGATTTTGTAGTTGTTCTTTCTCCACAATTTCATTTTTGCATTCCAGCGTCCCTGAGATGCATGTTGAAACCCTGATATGGCCTGTGCACTGGGTTCCAAGTCAGAAAATGTGAAATAGATCATGGTGTGCTGGAATTTATTATCTAAAAGGTGAAGCTAGGCTGCTGATGCTGATACATCAGCATGAGGCCATACAGTTGCAGATGCACAGCTGCATCATTTCCTATGAATAACCTCATTATTCTGCGCCTTTGGACAGAAATTGCTGAAAGCAATGAGTAGTCTTCATTGGTAATGTCCTGTCAGATCTTCACTTGGCCATCCCCCATAAACATGGGGCTGTGTTGGGTCTGTCTGAGCTGGAGTCACCTTTTCCTTGCAGCAGCCCGCACAGTGCTGTGCTCTGCACTCGTAGCTGGAACAGCACTGATATCACTCCAGTGTTGTGTCTATTGCTGCATAGTGCTGGCACAGCATCAGGACTCCTTCCAAGCCCCCAAGAGCCAGCAGGCTGGGGGTGGGCAAGTGATGGGGAGGGGACATTGCCAGGGCAGCTGACCTAAACCAACCAAAGGGATATTCCATAACACTTGATGTCACACTCAGCAATAAAAGGGGGGGCTCTCATGGGGGAGGGGGCTGTTCCTCCTGAACAACCACTACGCGTTTGAGGCCCTGCTTCCCAGGATGTGGCCGAACACCGCTCGCTGATGGGAAGTAGAGAATAATTTTTTCTCTCTCTGTGCTTCCGCGCGGACTGATTGTTTCTCTTGTTTCTGTTTTTCCTCCCCATTCCCTTCCCCTTTAATTAAACCTTTCTCATCTCAAACCTCGAGTTCTCTGTGTTGTATTTTCTCCCCCTTCCTCTTTGAGGAGAGGGGGAGTGAGAGAGCGGTTGTGGTGGAGCTCGGCTGCCCACCTGAGTAAAACCACCACAGGGGCTAGAAAGGTGTGATCATAATCTGCAATTTAGTTCCCTTTCTGCTTCCTTTTAGTCTCAGTTCCTCACACCGTTCAGCCTCTTGAATGAGAGCAAATTACTTCATGGCAACTTTTTTTTTTTTTCTTTTTTTAGATAAATGGATATTTAGGTGCATATTATGCATATTATAAAAAAGCCACAAAAGGGAAACAAAGATTAGAGTTACATATGTTTTATGTACATACATACATAGATGTATGCTTCTAGATACACAACATATATACATATGCTTACTCTTTCCTGAATGTCAATATTTCACTTTGTTTCCTTCTCCTAGTCCTTTACAGAACAGCAGCAACAGGGGTTATCTGAGGCCTTTGTTGTTGGCAGTAATACATTAACAGCCTTTTCTCTCACTAAACCAGTGGGGAGCACAAGCCTTGACACTTTTCTTAGAGTATTACAGTCAGCTTTAGGTGACAGACTTCAGGATTGGGGATCTCATGGATGTATTCATCTTGTTTCTCATTTTGCCTTGCAGGGGATATTTTCTCTCCAGGAGAGGAAGGACCATGAAAGGGCTTTGTTTGACCAACACTAATCTCTACTGCATCAGTTTCAATACTTTAAAAACATGTTCATCCAGACAGTTTGAGCTGCTGCTTTCTTGTTTTAGTGTCTTGGATTAAGACTTGTGTGGTCTTAGAATCAGAGCCATGGTTAATGCTGAGAAGAAATATTAGGGTAAGCTTCATGCATTGTAGGCAAGCAGCTAAGAGTGTTACTGTCCAGGAGCACCCCCAGAGAAACCATTTCTTCACTACAGCAGAGGTCAAGTACAATCATGCAACTCTCATCTGCATGGCTGTTCAATGAGTGTACCTCAAGCACTTCCCACTTGTAGAGTTAGAATGGGATGTAAACAGAAAGGACCCAGCTTGACTGAGGTTCCTGCATGACTGTGTACAGTAAATTCTGTACTTTAGCTGTTCTTTAGCTATTTAGCTATTTAGCTTCTTTAGCTATTCAAATATTTTTTCTTTCTACCTAGGAGATAGGAACAAAGCAAAACTGAAATTCAGGACAATAAACCACAGGAAAACTACAGTGTGGTTATTTATCTGAAGAATCTATAGATACTTAAACATAAGCTCTTTCTCTCTCTCTTTTATTTTTATTTTTATTTTTGTTTTTGTTTTTGTTTCTGTTTCTGTTTTTGTTTTTGTTTTTTAATTTTTTTTGGAGTGCACTCAGAAACCAAAAATGGAAACAAACAAAAAAAAAATCAATTATACTTTTCCAATGAATGTTTTCCCTTTAGAAACTTGCAGATCAAAATAACTAAAAGATAAAAATCTACTTGTGCAAACCCTTCCTGTTACAACTTTTCTTCCCCCCAGCTGAAGCCTTTAATATTTGGAAAAATTGTTTTGAAAGACTAAAAAAATACTACAAAACTTGGATTCCTAGTATTTGGAAAACCTAAGCATAAAAACATAAAACAGGATCTAGACATCTATGCTACGCCTTGCTGCAAATGCCACATTATTCCCATGTCTTCAGCTTTAAATTCTGTGCATTGTGAGTCAAAACTGCCCTGCTGCTGGGTAGCACCCTCTGGCAGAGAGATGGGACAAACAGATTTTGGCTGATGAGGTGATCATCTTCTGTAACATGCCTTAATCCAGCACTATCTGTGAGTGAGCAAATCCAGGTATTTAGGTACCTGTTTGGTTCTGATCCCAGCTGTCCCTAGAGAGAATGAGAGTCTTAAAGATGTGCTGAACTGACTCTCCACCTCCTGTTGTGATTAGAAAGGGACAACAGCCAGAGTCTATTTTCCACTCTATATTTAAAACCATTGACTTCAGTGGAATTACTCTGGATTTAAATGCCATCCTTAGGAGTAGAAAATGACCTTGTGTCCCATTTCTTTCCACCACAAAGATCCCCCTTCCCAGCTTTCACACACTGAGCAATGGCAGTTTGGCATGTGCTGCTACTGCGTATTTCCCTCCCAATTACCTGTTTCCTCTCCTGTGTGCATTTTTGGCATGATGTGTCATGTTCTCAAACCTCACATACCTGAAATATTTGGAAGCACCAAGTTCTGGACACATCTGGTTATTAGATTTGTTCTGAACAGATAGCTGCCCCTTTTGTGAATAAAAGCCTCATGTGGCCATAGGAAATTCCACTAAGATTTTCCGCTCTATATTATCATTTTACCTTCAATATTTTACTGCTCACTTTATTAAAAAGAAATGTTATAGCATGTTACATGCAAAACACTGCAGAAGCTTGAATGGAAGATGTGTTTTTTAGGACAAGAACGTTAAATTCTCTTCTTCCAGGTGAGGAGCCAGACATCTCCCTCACAGATAAATTCAACGGAAGCTTTGCCATCCATTATGCTCAGCAGCACACAATAGCTTTTGGGAAACAGTTCCAACAGTTCATGTCTTTCCACATAATTTTAATAAGAAAAATACTTCATGACCATATGATCTGCAAATACTTTCTGATAAAACTGTAATCTGAACAGCTTTACAGTTCTCTTGCATGATTTCAGCAGTCTACTGATATTCGACTGTAAATGTTTGAGAATAGCACACAATGAGCTCTTGCTACAAGCTTTGTCTTCTGCTCTAGCTTAGGAATTAGCAGGACTGTGTCTTCAGAAGTTTCTTGACCCTCATCTACCTTCTTAGAATAAAATCTTTCTTGTGCTAGATGAGTTCAAATGAAAGACTGGTGCTAATTTGCTAGGTCTCACAAACAAATTGAGGCTGATTATTAGGATGCTGTTGAAATTTGTATGCTGTTAGGCATCTCAACAAAGTTCTTACTCAAAACTTTAATGTGAGCATTTTGCTATTTCCATTTTGGATTAAAACAAATCTTATTTAAATAATTAGAAAAGGATGCTCTTTAGTTTGGAGCAGCTTTTTTTTTTTTTTTTAATTATTATTATTTAACAAAACCTCATTTTTCTATTAGCAAAAACAAGACAGATAACCCCAGCTGATATAGAAACAATCACCTCCTTTTCTTGTCTTGATCTCTGAAGAAAACATTCATTTATTCTATTAGCTGATCAGGCGGTAAACTGATGATCAGGTAATCATTTTTAAGTTCTTTTATTTCAGTAAATGGGGGATGTACCTTGCTCCAGCTACAGCAATGGCAGCTTTTTCTGATCACATGCCAAGAGGCTACAAATATGCCTGACTAATATAGATAGACAATGTGTCTGTCTGTCTATGAAAATCTGTCATTTTAAGGGGGGCTGAAGTTTAAGCACAGTGACAGAATGAGGGAGGCAGTCCACAAAATGGGGTAGAAGAGGTATACTAAAATCTCTCACTGGAGATTATTACATTAAAGGTTTAATTCAGCAAGCTACTTGCTTGCTTCACCTGAGATGTTGTCCTATTAAAGAGAATGGAAGTATTTACTTGATTAGTGTTAAGTGAGGGTACCTGTATCTTGGTGAATTAATGTTAAACACTTTTAGAACAAAGGAATTATAATCACCCTGGAGCTCTATTTACACTTGCTACTTTTTCCCTTGGCATGATGCCCAACAGCTGCACCATCAAGAGGAGTTATGGGCTCTAACTGTCCTTTACCTCCTTCCCTGCTGGAAGGGACTGGTCCCTTTGATCTGCTGACAGAGCTATTGCAGTGATTCATTTAAAGCGACATCGGTTAGCTTAAACAGTTGTTTTTTTTTTTTTTTTTTTTGCTAACTTGGCTTTTTTAGACAGAAAGGAATTAGGGAGCTTGCTAGCCTCCTTCCCTAGCTCAGCTGTTTATGGGCTGCACGCATGTTGGCACAGTGTAAGTAATATCTGTAGGTCAATAACAAACCAAGACTGAATTCAATAAAGGATGTATTTTGAATGTTGACTGTATTGCTAACAAATACACATACGTAATGGCTGAAAAAAAGGCTACAGATCGTTTTTTGTATTTGCTACTTCATCCTATGCAATAGATCATATGATGAGTAAAGCAAGTAAATTTGTTATTGAGGAGAACTAGTAATACAATTGCCCAACATCTAGCAAAAACAAGATAAAATTTGCTGATTATGTGTAATATCAGGCTCTTGATATCTTGTTAAAATGGTGAGGCTCCAAAAAGAACAGCTGTAGCAAGTTCTCCTAAAATGTGGTATTTTAGTAACTGATGCTGGGATGTAAAGGAGCTTCTTTGGCTCCACAACTGGAAAGCCTGATTTGAAAGCAGGAGCATGTTTTATGGATACCACTTTCCATTCTGATCATAGTAAGGATTGTTTCCTATTCCCTCTGCCTAGTGAAGAGGCTTTTCACTGGAAAAGAGTGTGAAGAGGCCTCTTTTTCTCTCAGGTGAACTGGCAGATGAGGTTAGTGTGAAACCATTTCATCTTTTTCACTCCAGTATTTACTGCAGCACCCAGAGGCTAAGAAGAGCCAAGCAGGCAGGTGGGGGGCTCAGTGCCAGGGCAGTCTCTCTGTAAACCTGGTAGTCAGGGTACACACTTGTTTTTCTGCCATATGGAGTATGTTATGAGTACTATGTGTTTGGGCCTGTTTGTGTTTCAAAAGGGCTTTTTTTCTAAAAAAAAAAAAATAATTTCACTGTAAAGGTTGGAGGAAAAACTTGTTTCAGAAGTCTGGGTTTAACAGCCCAAGACCTTAAACTGGAGTGAGGCCTATGCAGTCACAAGGTGTGTGGGGGGGCATTGCTCAACACTCAGTGGTGCCAGCTAGAAAGATCAGTGTTGTTCTTCATTCTTTAGCCCCGTGTTATTTGGCTGGTAGCTGGTAGGGGTTAGGGCTCATCCTCTCAGCAGGAGGCCTGCTGAAGCTAAAGCACACTTTGATGCATGAGAACAGTGGAAATAGCTAAAACTGTCAGTGAATGTACCCACTAAATACAACAGCATGGGATTCAGTAGAAAAACTGCTTCTGGAGTAGTGCTTTTTTTATGGTACCTTTTTTTTTTCTTTTTTTTTTTTTTCCTATAATACAAGTCATATGTTTCTTGGGACTGAGTAGCATGGAGGAAATCTGTCTTTCTGTAAGATGAAATGTTTAGAGGAAAACCAGCTAGGGGGAAATTCAGCTGCTCTGTGCAATGCATGTCTGTGTCTGTTTCCTGTGTTTTACAATATATGCCACATACACTAGATGGCAATGTAATACCTGCATAAAGGGCTTATCAGTGAATTCAACAAAAACTGCATTCAGGTAGGTACCACAAGTTCTTTACAAGTAACAGCTTTACCTTAACTGTTTTACTCTTATTGTGAGCAAACATTCTAACACAAAGGAAAAATACAGGACAAGTTTAGGTCAGGAGAGGTCCACAGAGTTTGTTTCTTGCTTGTTCCTCCCTCAGTATTTTTCATAACTGCTTATATATTTGTCATGTCATATTTCATATGGTAAACTCTGTGAATATGTGGTTTAATCAGGTTTTGCATCTCCTACCTCTGTTTGACACTAGCTCAAATAGCTTTGAAACATCCTTCCCGTGTATTCCCTTTAGAATACTTTAGACATTGCAGATGTTCCCCTTTCATTTCCTCTTTTTCCGATGAGCAAAAGCCTGTGTAACAGCTCAGTAATGTTTCTGGGACACAAGGAAGCTTTGTTGCATGTGTATTCCAGGTCCACCTCTTTCTCAGGCTTTGCCGTGGCTTTCTGGATTTAGCCCAGGCATAGATAAGCCTGTGATAATAGTAGATTTAGCATACACTGTGCTCTACTTGTTCATATATTTATGTGATTGCCTCATTCAAGTATGGCCAGAATGAAAAAGTTTTAATATATCTGAATGTTTGGTAAAACTGTAACATACTGAGAAGTTCTTCCTCTTCAGTTTGTTTGTTTGTTTGTTTTCATTTATTCCACATACTATTTAAATAAAACTTAAGGGATATCTGCTGTCCTAAACTCATAGCAGACTTTCTGTGTATTTATTTTCTTGGTAATGCTGTAATCCAAAATAAACCAGATATCACTATGTTCTGTGTTTTTTTTTTTTGTTTGTTTGTTTTCTTTCTTTTTTTTTTTTTTTTTATTCTGACCCAGAAAATTAGTGTTTCACTTATACCATGCTGAACTTTTAATCTAAATTTTAATTCAATTCATACCCTTTGCAGCTTTCTTAACTGTGCAATCAGTGAATTTCCATTTTTCTTTCAGTCAACTAAAGGATTAGCAGAACGCTCCAGATGTTATTCTCTAGTATTTCTGGTGTCAAGGTATGAAGAGCTGCTGTAACCTGAGGCAGCAACCAGTAATACCACAAGTCCCTCAAGAATTTGTCCTGTCAAGTATCTTTCTACATCCTGTATAGCTGCCCAAGTTTTTTTCTTCCCCTTCCCCCCCCCCCCCCCCCCCCGTTTTATTTTTTCTCCTCAGGTCTTCATTTACTCTCTCCCAATTAATTCTTCCAGCATTTTTCCCCATTAGTGCAGTCTCTTACAGGCCATTTATTATTTCCGTCCTGTCCACCCACCTGCTTTTTTTAGCTGCCTTTTCCTTCCTTCCTGCTCACTTCTGTATAGAAGATACTCACAAAGATTTAAAAATTGTATTTTGGCTTGCAGGGAGTTAACAACAGTAGTTAGATTAATTTTCTCCCTTGAGGGTTCGGTATTACCATTTCCTCATGCTCATGCTTTGACTCTATCATAAGATTAATTGATTATTTGTTTTCTCATCAGAGTATCTGAATGTAAGCAATACAAAAACTACAGAAAAGCTTAACGCTGCTTTGCTTTCCCAGTGACTAATTGCAATCATGTATTTCTCCTGACTGCACCTCCTCTTTCTTGTCTTCTAAAGCTCCTTCCTTAGCCCCTTTCTAGCAATGACCTGCTCTTGCATTTGAGGCCAGCAGTGGAGTTTTCCTTGAATGCAGCCCTCTTACAAACCAGCACAGGTTTGCATTGTATTACAGTATTGCTAGCCTCAGGGTTTTCTTTTAAAGTGAAACAGAAAGCAAAAGTGAAAACTGAATCAGGTCATTAATTTATGGAAAATGCCTTCCCTAACTGGGTAGTATGGCCTTAGATAAAAGTCAGCTGAAAATTCCCCATGAAATCCTTTTGGTGCTTTTGATAGCTGGAGGGGTCCTAGGATAAATTTCTCCATTCCTAGCGCTACACTTACCATGTGGCATCTTGCATTTGAGACATTTTATTAGGTGGTATTGTTAAAAATAAGTTAACAATATGTATTTTTAAAAGCTTAGTAAGTATATGTATATATGTACTTTAACCGCAGCTATTTAGAAAATGTTTTTGAACATCTGTTGTTTGATTTACATTTTGATTTGACACTTTAACACAGAGATGTTTGTCCTTTTGTTTTCTGAGATATTCCTTTGAGGTATGAAGTTAGCAGCCTTGGGTGAAAGATGTCTGTCTCAGACTAATGTATTGGCACCTGCATATAAAGCAAGGGTTTAATATATTAGGGAGACTGATTTTTATGTAATTAACTTTTATTT
The DNA here is from genome assembly GCF_965140915.1 of Aythya marila. Lineage (NCBI taxonomy): Eukaryota > Metazoa > Chordata > Aves > Anseriformes > Anatidae > Aythya > Aythya marila. The sequence continues at coordinate 27,641,875 of NC_139045.1, read as the reverse complement.
GCAAGTGAGGAGTAGTTTTCATTTGAGTGAAGAAAAGCAAGTCAACCTGTGCAGACCTGTTGTTTCACTCTATTGTTTTGGTGTTATAGATTTATGTTGTCAGAATATTATAAACTAGGTAATTTCTGTGCTTTATAACATACCACACAGTTCCAGGTGCTGGAAAAATGCAGGAGTTCATTCCATATGTTATTTTAATATAAAAAGAATGTATTTTGAGTAAGGAGTGGAAGGTCAGTGTGCTTAGTTTAGCCTCAAGATGCAAATCTGTCATATAAGTAATTTTCACAGTTCTTACTAGCAAATGCTGCAGAATGGCTTTCTAAGGCAAGGAGAAAATAAAAAATGAATTTTTCTTCACTGATGAACTGATTTTATTCTAGAGTGATTGACTCTGTGAGATTGAAGCGAAGAAAAAAAAACTTGCATGTCTCCGTCTTTGATCACACATTCCCCAACACAAATCAAAATTAAAAAGCATATAATAAGTCACAGTGACTTAAATGTTATTTTTTTTTTTTCCAATGAAGTATCAACTCTGGCAGCTACAGCATCTCAGCCCATCACAGCTTTGCAATTTCCAGCTGAAATTTTGTTCTCATTTTGTTGCTATTTACAGTTTGCGATGTGAAATATAACACAGTTGATGTGAATTTTCTTTGCTTTGTTGTAAATTAGAGATATAGTTGGGTTGTGGTGATGATTGCAGTAGCATGTATTTTTTTTTTTCTGTTTAGGTTGGATTTACTCTGGCCCATCAAGTCTTTGGCTTGGTTGATGATGTCGTTTCTTTCCTTTAAGTTCAAAGCCTTCCCCTTAAGGACTTTTCTTTAATTATGGGATTCTATTTCAGAAAAGGAAACCAGTTTTAAAAATAATTCCCACTGCAAATCTCTTGCGTCTGGCTAGTTAAAATGTTCAGACTGGACTTTCTCCCTTTCTGATTATCTGTTTTTCAGTGTAAAATGGATCAACCGTGGAGTTGAGGGAAATCTTGATCAATTTGGAAAAAATACCCATATTGCCTATGGTGATTTGCAATGGTCTTAAGTATAGAAGACATAACAGCTGACTGAAATTCCTAGGGAGAGAAATGACATACCTATTATCTTGCAAATGAGACCAATCCAAAAGAGAGAAGTAGTAATAATCTTTGCCCACACATTTCCACACATTCATAATTTGACCTGCATGTTTAGAAGAAAATCCTGCAATCCTTTGTTGATCAATTCTTTTTTCAAGCTTTTATACTTTCCTTGACATCTTTGCTTACTCAGTGGGCCTGCCTTGTGAATGAGTTCATTAAGGATTGTGGTATCTTGACATCAGAGCGCTGTTCTGAGGATATCATATGGGAGATGAAATGTTTTCTTGAAACTGTTCCAAAATGCCTTTTTTTTAATTACTGACCTGACAGTAATGGTTATGTTCTTGAACTGAGCTAGGTATTTGAGTTTATCTGAAAAGCAATCAATGAACCAAGAAAATAATCACTGAGAATCTTTAATATTCACACCCTAAACACTGAAGGAGGACAGGGGATCCAAACCAAAACCCATGAACGTATTACTTTTTATTTGGTATACAGATATGTGTCTCTCTTTCTTCAGTGTAAAGTTCCTTTAACATATTGGAATACTTAATATATTGATTATTTAAAATTATTGAAAAATGTGCTGTGCCTATGTTGAATGTTCAATTCCTTTACCCTTCCCCTAGGCAATGGCTGCATTTATGATACATTTAAAGCTAAGATGACCTCTTTCTGGAGGCTAAGTCAGCATACTTCTTCTTTCAGTGAAAAGAAATTAAAATGCAAAAGTAAAGGAGATGAAGAACATAAATGAAATATTAAATGCTGATAAATTTGTGATGTAGTATGTATGAATTAGGTGAAAAGAGCATACTCATAATTTGTCTCTAAAAAGCTGCCTTTTTTGACTTCTGGTGGCTGAAACATCTTTAGGGTTAAGAAAAGTTTTAGAACTAGAGGAGATCACTTGATAACTTGAGTATTTGCAGAGCTCTGGATAATTAAACTCCTCCTTTCTATTTGGTAGAGGAAGAACAGCGAGTACTTTGAACTTTGCTCTCATTGCATTTCAGCACTCTTTGGCATCTTTTACAGATTCATTGCAATGATTGAATAGACAAGGAAGAGGCAGTTGCTGTAGCATCCAGCAGCTGTAGAGGAATAAAAAAAAAATGTTGTGGAGGATGAAACAGGACCTGGGAGGGGAGCTCAGGTTTAGGGGGAAGTTTCTGGCCTTAATAAGGCAAACTTCAGGAGATGCAGAGAAGAAGGCATGGGTTGAGTTGGCAATGGGGTATTAGGATGATAAGGGGAGACAAGTGTTATCCTATGCTCTTTCACCTGCTGAACTCTTCTGGTAAATCTACTGTGGTGGCTTGTGGAAAAAAAAAAAAGCACAGTAAAGCATTGAAGGGTAGGGGATGGAAGGATGTCCTCTTGTGTCACCCTCGTACCCCAAAGGTACACTCACAATTCTAGCTAATAATGCTTCCTGTGAAAGACAAGACAGCATGCAGCAGCAGGCTCAAGGGAAGCCAGGGTGGCTGAGCCCTCATGTTGCAGCATGCAGAGCTGCTGAACTTGAGCCGATGCATCATGAGGGTGGTCTTGTTTGCACTTTACCTGGTTTTTGGTGCTGCTGGAGGCTGTATCCTACTGAACTTGAATGGTCCAAGGCAGAAATATGCAGAAAATATCCAGTCTGGGGTGCTGCAAGAGCACTTACAGGATGTGGTTAATGGCAGTGCAAGGTCTGATGATTAAAACACTTGCTGTAATCTTATGCCTTTGATCTTACCGTGGTGCTTCTCCCATCGATCATTCCAATTTATTGCCCTAGCTATGCACATTTGCTCTTTGTGGAACTACCTACATGATCTATTCTCATTAGATTATCCAGGTGATTTACTCCCTGCCTACACAAAACCAGTTCATGGAGGATAATACCACTGATGTGCAAGTCGGTTTTGTACAGTTCAGTTGATACTGAAGTAAATTTTGCTGCTCTAAACTCTCAGGTTTATAGTGCATGTGTGCACGCACAAATGTGCATTAGGGGGAGTATCAATTACACTGGTGCAGATCGCTGCACAGAGCAAGCCCTCAAAATAGAAACTTACACGAGAAATAGTTCAAGAAGTACTATTTTACAATACAGTGAAACAAAATAAAATTTAACCTGAAGTTGGTCTTTCTTTCCATTGTTTAAAAAATACCAAGACAGCCAATGTTTGGAGTGTAACTTTATGGGGGGGAGGAAGGGAAACAAAGCCCTAATATTGTAATGTTTGACTGTAAAGGATTAATTTGGATGAAATATTGCAGTAAAAAAAAAATGTTTCTCACTCCTTGTGCCTGTAAAATAACTGCAATGCTACCCAGCCTACTTTTAAGTTTCCCCAAGTGCTTAAACCAGTACCTAAAATTAAGTATAATGATTACTGAAAAGAGTCAGGTGCCTAGCAGAGGGCTGAAAAGCAGAATTGCTAATAGAAGCTAGGATAAGGAAATAAAAACAACAGTCAGAAGAACATATGTAGCTAAATCTGCAGTGAATGCTGCTGGGATCTGAACAATGAGGAAGGAACAGTGGTTCTGAAAGCCTTGTGAATGGTAATGGGGTTGCTGTGAAAGCCCCATTCTGGTTACATCCCTGGTCTGCTTGTGCTGCTCAGTAGAAAATTCTGTTTTCTGCATTTAAAGGTAGTATTTTGGTGCTTTGCTCTTCTTTCTATGTGGTGGAAATTCAAAAATCTACCTAAATGGCTTTCTGTTGGCTTGAATTTTGCTTTCAAAGCTTTACCACTAGCTAAAATGCTTCAGAACTACTTTGCTTCTCTTAGTCTTGAGTCTAATTTTCATTGGAAGAAGAAACAATGCTAAGATGTCTTTCATTAGCTGATTAAATATTAAGTATAGCTCATTGGACAAGACAGCAATGCAATTTCTTTGACACATCAGGTTACTTTACCAAGATACCCCAGCAATCTGGTGAGATGTCAGATTGGATTAAATTGTTTAATTTTTTTTTAAGTTTGATTTTTATTTTATTTTTTTTTTTAAGTTTAGGGATTAGTAATAAGGAGATGGAACTCAGCTCTGCTGGTACTGTTATGAAATACTTGATGTCAGTGGCTCCCTAAGGCAGTGTCCTAACTTCTTATAAAAGCAGTGAGTGAGCAATGAGCATTTGGCTGTTATACTCTGAACTGTGTGTTTAGCTTTTGTGTTTGAATGGACAAGCAATATTTTGCTATTTGCTTAGTGCTATAGCTGCTCAGGCTTTATTTTTTTCTGAAGAAAGTGGGGGTAAAAAAACATATTTCATCTTAAACTAGCATGAGCAGAAGTCTGGGTTTCACAGAACGATCTCCAGTAGCTGAAGATAAATATTCTGGTAATGGCAGTATGCTTTGTGTGTATAGACAGCAAATTCAAAGAATGCTTTAGAGTAAATATCAAGCCATACAATATGTCTCTTGGGATAGATGTTAATTTGAATCCTGAATGATGTATCACTCTAATAAAGTCAAAGTCAGAAGGAGCTAAATAAAGGATGTCCTTCACCTGCTGCTGGGCCTGTCACGCATTTTGGAGATGAAGTAGTGGATTACATTCACACAACTAATGAAAGGTCTTAACAAATGAGAGGATATGCTAAAGAGATGGAGCAGTAGGTCTTGATTCAATAAGGAACCAACTGTTCCCCAAGTGTTCTTTTTTTTTTTTCCTTCCCTCCCATGATTAATCTGTATTTGAGACTGTTGACCCGAGTGATCGCTCCCAAATGATCGTCTTTTGCTTTCAGTCTGCCTAGTCACTATCAATCTAAAGCTGAAGCTCTATACTTTCCTAAGATATTTTCACTTGTTCTGCTTGTCTCAATAGGTGTTTTTAGAAGACATGTCTTTAATTAAACTTGGGAGGACTGAAACTAAAAATCCCAGGGAGGGTTTTAGCACAAGGAATGAAGAACTGCTGGCGCTTGAATCTTGAAATATTTTGGCAGAAATAATAAAGTATGTTCATTACATTTGCTAGGAAGGAGAAAGCTGGAATTCAACAAACTGAACAATGGCAGAGATTTAGCACTTGGGTATAAGAACATTTTAGAAATAAATGTATAGGGTGGTGATTTTCCAAGGGGGACTGGAAGTAAAATTAAAACCAGATCAAGATACATGAAAAGATATTGCGTACCATTTTGGACTTGTGTTCTGTGATGCTCTGACATTATTTTGGCAGTAGGAAAAGTAGCACTTTTATAAGTGAGTTCACACTCTCCCACTAATTCCAGCCATAGAGCCACAGCAACGTAACTGGTGAAGAAAGGTGAATATGATGGATTGGATAGAGTGCATGGATTAATAGGTGTCAGAGCAGAGAAAAAATGTGCAATGAAGAGAAATGGGGCATGGGAGAAGAAGGAAAACAGGTGTTGTGGCTTACTAGAAGGTTTATGGAATTTGGCACAGAGCATGATCGCATGTTCACTGAAGTTGATGGCAAAGCTCCCATTAACTTTAATCATGCAGAATACAGATATTTCCCAGGGTATCAAGAAGAAAGTAAGAAAGATTGCAGGGGAGCAAAATAATCATGAAAAGATGGGAACTTGGAGAACAGCAACACTGAAAAATACAAGCTTGTCAGGAGCTAACCATCAGAATATGGTGATTTATTAATAAATTTAAACTATCCTGTATTATTGACCAAGTGAATACAACTTCAAAGAAAGGCAGAACAGGTTTAAAGAATTCTTTTTTGTCATCTGAATTTATATAAATAAATGTCCAAATGTCAACTCCTGTGAATTAGCATGGCTCAGAGCAGTATGTCTATTAGTTGATTGACTGTGATGGTCCAGAAAGACTGCTAGAATCATCTACTCAGTATAATACAATGATGAACATCAGACAGTAGTCATTCTTTCTTCCTTAAGGAACAATTTCTAGACAGAAATAATCTTAACCTTATGTGTTCATCCTGTGTGTCTTTAAATATGGTTAGTTCTCTTCCCTACCAAAATGTTCTCAGAGGTGACTGAAGGACATCTGGAAAGGGCTGGTGGGATTCACTGCAATGCAGCTGGTTTGAATTCAATACTACCACTGCAGTAGGAAAATGGCTCCAGTCCTTCTGCTGAAACCACAATCCTCTCAGCCTGTTCAAATTCTGTCATTGGGCAGTGGGACTTAACAACACAGTAAAACTAACAGTTTGAGCGTCTTCAAGATATTTTTATCCTCTGAGCCATGTTTGAGAGTACTTGGAAGTTATAGATTGCAAGTGATCTATACATGTTATGGAGCAGTGAGGAAATCTTAAAACCAGATGACAGAGAGGAGGGGGGAAAAAAAAAGCTTAATCTGTACATAAACTACCTCTTTTTCTTTAGAAACAAAAAAAAAAACAATGGATCACAGAAATGTGGAAATAATAATAATAATAAATTTGTTAACAAGACATTTTTGGTATAAGCAGAGCTAGGACTACTGAAAGGAAGGTTTTATGAACAGTGGAGAAAGTGGTATCATCTTTGTTGTTGTTATTAGTCTTATCAAGCTTTCAATTGTATAACCACATTGAGTTGTAAATAACCTGTTCTTCATTAGGCTGCATAATTCTGGAAGCAATGATCTATGATCAGATAAAATCTTGGGTTCTCTTCTGGAGCATTTTACTTTTAAAATTCAGTTGTCTATAATCACGGCATTACAAACTGTGTGTGTGTGTGTATATATATATATATATTTATTTCTATTTTTTCTGAGAAGTACTTGGGAATAGGAAACAAGACTTCTGTCTTCTACTGGCAGAATTTCTATTTCTGAGCACAACAGTTCCCAGAGTTATTTTCATGGATTGTACTTAATAGTTTGGACCTAGGCTAAGGGTCTTACTTAAAAACAAAACCAAGCCCACTGTGCCTTGATAACTTTACACTCAATATCAGTTGCAGGATGCACTTGGCACATGCAAACTTGCAAGCAGGGAGAATTCAGCACCATTACTGAATGAATTATTGAGAGGGGCTAATGCAGCTGACTTTTCTAACAATTATTTAATGCAACAAAACTTTCTGTCTCTGGCACCTGGCTTTGGCCTTCACAAGAGCAGCCTGTGGATGCCTGCTCAAAGAATCCTGTTTTTTGGTGTACATGTGGGAAGGGCTTTCCTGTCCCAGCACAGCTCTGCTGGCTCCACAGACAAATTCTGCATTTTTTGACTGCCTATCCTTGGTTCTCTGGTGATGATGATTGTCACCCGTTATAAATTGGCATTGCCTCTGTCTGGTAAAAAGTGTTCTCTTCATGCTCCTACTGTCAATTGTGTCATGCTCCTATTGACCCCAGTGTGCCTTCTCATTCTTGACACATCTGTGAGGGACTTGATTGCCATGATAATGACCGCAAGCAGCTGGTCCTGCTGAGGACTGCCACAACTAAAAAGGCCCAGTATCAACAACATAAAAAGGATTTGGAGATTGCAATTTAGTTTTGTCAACCCTGGCTTTTGAGTGGTATTAGATTATTTAGCGTTAATTGCAATTTAATCCTTAGCAATGTTAGAACTTGCAGTGTTATAAAATAGCTTGAGGAACAAGGACACTGCAGAATTAACCATAGCGAAAAAAAAAAATATGTATTTTGCATTCATATGTGCTCCAGATCAGTGATTATATTTATTTGTTTAATTATCGTAATGGCAATTTATTTCTTTCTCACCACCTGCAAAACTGGTACATCTTGGCTGATGTATTATATGAATCACAGTGTTCAGTCATCATTATAACAAAGTATTAATTACAGATACCTCTGTCTCATTCTGTGACTGGCTCTTACTTGCTCATCCACGTATCAAAAGTGCATAATATTAGATACAGAGTTTTGAAGACTATTTTCTTGGAGGGAGATGACAGTATTTTTCTAACCTAAGAATGATAAAAAGCAAAGGATGGAGGCTGTGCACACAACAGCCTGAGTGTAGAGCTTGCCAAAGCTTTATTTGCTAAGGAGATGGAGAGTCTAGGGGACAGGAGGAGCTGCAGGTAGCCATGCACAGCACTGAGTTTGGGAGCGAGCACTGAGTCAGAGCAATATCTTGCAAGGCAAATCTCTTAACCCAGATAATTATTTTTACACTAACAATAATGGTAACTTTATTTGGTGTTTATGTACTTTGTTCCTTTCTCAGAATTTTCTTCTGTTTACAATTAAATATGAACTACATGGGATGATAAATCTCTTTTAAGTTACTTTTCTGTGAGTGAAGTTTGTTAAGCACTTGACCTGACATAGGGACCTCAGATAGCTGAGTCCATATCAGTGCTGATAAGGCACTGATTCAAAGTTTTGAGCTTTGCTGGGATTTGAATGAGTCCTAAATCACAGACTGTCAAAGGCATATACATATTAACACTGCCTGGAATTGCATCTCTGGATATTTGTAATGCTGACTGTCCCCAGTGCTTTCAATGGTCTAGTACTGGAATGCTCAGTGTGATGAATAAGACTATTGCAAAATTTTGCAATCAAATATGGCTTATGGGGTTAATTCCATGTTTCATTATGACAGTCTTCAAATTAATTCTTTAAGGCTGTAGAACTTTCCTTATGAAAGTTGAAATATCAATAATCTGCAGCACCTGGAATTCTTACTTGAGTACAAAATTTAATTTAGTGACAGGATGGGAAGTCTTTTGATTGTAGTAGAGCAGTGAGTTTCATATGATTCTGAGTGGAGTTTACAGATGTATTTCATATCTTTCTGAGTAACTTATTGACAAAACTGACAAAAAAACAAAACAAAAAAAAAAACCTGCAGGAAGTTTTTCTTGTTTGAAAGTTCCAAAATGTTTTGGATATAGATCTCTACTTGGATGGAACAAAAGTAGTTAGCTCTCGCGGCCGTAAAGTTAAACACCAGTATGCCACTCATTTAAAAATTACTTAATTAGGTACTTCTGAAGTATCACATATACATAACTTGTGACTATGTAATATCCTCCTTTGTTCAAGAACACTTTTGAAAATGTGCTGATGGCAGGTGTAACAGACCACTACTTAGAAAGTGCTGTTCAAACACTTTATATTGTCTTTACTTCTCGGTTTTGAAGTAAAAGCACTGTTTCTTCTCTGCCTGCCTCAGACCTTATTTCGCTGATCATAGTTGAAAAATGGAGTCCAATAACATAAAATGACATTAAAGGGCAATGCCTGTTGCTCTAAAGTGCCAGTAACTGTACCTTGTGTTGGAGATTTATATCTGGGCAAACTTGCTCATCAACTTTGATTTCAGGGGACCATTTAAATCTTCAGAAACTGTATAATTCAGGAACATTTTTGCTTTGTGTCTCCTACAGTGCCTCGTGCTTGCTGAGCACTTCCACCCTGCTGTAAGGTTAAATATGTTACATCTGCATTCACTGCTGTTTTTAAAGATACCATAGATATTTGGGTATGGAAATAAGTGTTTGTGTCAGTGTCCCCATATATTGTTCTTTTGCTCACCTCTTTCTGAGTTATTTTTCTTCTGCTGCCAATTTCATCTACTAGCAAACAATGAACTTACACACATGCCTCCTGTCTGAACTGTGATTCCTGAAGTCCCTAACTCAGATGTGTGAGTTACTATGTTAGGAGTTGGGGAGACGTGTATTGCTGGAAATACTGGCTTCAAGGGAGTGAAAGGCATGATTTTGCAAGAGCAAAAGAGAGGAAATATTATTACTTTATTCTAAGTATTAATTAGATAAAGTACCAATCTGGAGAAACTTGTCCCAATGTCATCTAAATTTTTTGTAGTAAAGCGAATGAGACAACTTTTATTTCCCTAGTGCTTAACCCCACCCTTCCTTCACAATATCCTTTATTTTAAAACAATCCCTAAATCCTGGTCATATCAAGAGAGGAAAAAAAAAAAAAAGTATTTTGACACAGAAATACTATTAATTTGGAAGTAGTACCCAGAGTGTCTACGGTATAAATCCAGCAGCACCAAATAAATTATTGATGCCTTCCTACTCACTAGGGTCTTCTGATATGGAGAATATATTTTTTTCTTTATTTTAACTACATGTAGAATGATATCTATATGTCAAAATATTCAATCTGCTTGCTCATTATTGGCAAGAGAAGGAAATTGTGAACCTTCTTCTGGCACATCTCCACCCCTAAATCTGCTGCACGTAGCTGTTCTAATATTTCCTTTTTTCTCTGGAGTAGGCACAATTGCTCTTTGTCCTCTGTTGAGCAGATCAGTGCACAGGGAAATCTCATCCCAGCCCCAGTACAACTTGACTCCTGTGGAGTTGCGGTACTGAATCCTGGCCATCTGTGTCTCACTGCTTCAGCAAGTTTCCTCGTAGTGTTGTCATTAAGCATTTTATGCACGCAGTCTTTGCACTTGGAAATGAGCAATGTTGTGCTAATCTAATTCTAGGGCATCAGCTACACTGTGTAAATTTGTTGGGACATGTTATTTGGACCAGAATACATATTGCCGTTCTATTTCCCCCTTCCTACCCCCCTAGTCCTCTAACCACATTATATTCAGATATCTGTCCTATTTTAGACTACTAGTTACTCATGCAAGAAACCTTGGCTTCCTCAGAAATATACTTATCTATTATTACTGAAAAGTATTAATCAGACCTTGCTCCTTATATCACCCATTACAGAGACATTAATGCAAGAGGAAACGGTCACATAACACTTTAACTTCTGGTGTTCTGCAGCTTGGAGTCTTGTCACCTGCTAGGTATTATCTATGTAATTTCCAGTGGTGTGGTACTATAAAGATGCCTTTTGAAGGAGCTAAACATGCTTATTTCCAAATAACTTTTTCTGTTGCCATTTTGCAGAAGTGTATTACTTCTTTCATTAAAGTTTTTTTTGAGGGGGGAAAAAAATCCAAAACAAACCAACCCCCCCAAAAACTAATAACATTTTTATTTAAAGTTAAAAGTACGATTTCTTCTTTGTTATTAATAGTGAAGTAGCAACCAGATGTCTATGTCAGCAATGGAGTACCTATTTCATTAGCCATTCTTCACAGCAAACAGATGGTTCCTGCCACAAAACACTAAACAACTAAATACGTGATGAAAAACGAGCGGATATGGCAATCAGGAAATGCAAAGAAACTCTATACTAGAGGCACTGAGCACACAACGTAGGTGGCTTGTATGCACACACCAACCAATACATGCCTTGATTACTCCTTTCAGCTGCAGTAAAAGTGGAGGAAGTTGGAAGCAGACAGACCAGCAAAGCAAACTGGTAGATTTTATAAAGATCGGAGCATTACCTGGCTCAACTTGACATATGCAACAGACAGCAGAGGGTTTTTGGGCAAAGGCTCTTTGCCTTCCCATTGCCAAGGAGTCCTGGAAACTGCTTCAAGTGCAAAATAATTCCTGCTTCTGGGATACCAGTAGTCTGTCTTCTCTGTAGTTTTTCCTTCTGTTTATTGAATTTGAATTCATCAGAGCATTCTTAAATATTCTAGAACCATAAACCCATCTCTCCATGAGTGTGTGAAGACATGCAAGTGAATGTGTTCAGGGATCTTTGTTTTTCTTAGCTCCAGAGCACACTTTGAATATGTGAGATGTCCCTTTCTCCAAAAGGAGTGTGAGGGGCTCCACTGCAGGCTCTAACTGCTGTAAGGACAAGTGGTGTCATCCCAGTGACCATGAGGAGACCTGCTGTCATACAGCCCTGCTGCCACATGGATGTTCCCACCAGCTAGCTGGGCTGGCAGCTATAGGTTTACAGCTTTCTGTCAGAAGTCCAGACCCAGAAGCTTATTTTTTAAGTTAAGAAAGAAGTTTTTATCAAATTGTTTGCCTTTGTTTGTGTGTCAGTTTTCCACCGCTCAGTTGCATGGTTGGGTTGGTAGGATGCATATTTTCTAGTCATTCGTGGGTATGAGTGAAGTCAAACATTCAAGAGAATTTTCTCACTGAATAAGATGAATAGATGCTGTTTATTTTACGTTGCTCTTTTCATGCTTGGTAGTGACAAAGAGCCCTGTAGTAGGGAGCAAGCAAATTTTAGCCTTATTAGTTGTCTCATATCTCTTCATCATGTATTAAGCTGCACAACCCTGCTGAGCAGAAATAACTTTCTTACCTAAAATAAAAGAAAACAAATTGCCTCAAGAGTAGGCAGTTCATAGTGATCTGAGTGAGATTTGCACAAAAGTGATTTAATCTGATCTAGACTGTCCCTATTACAAAAGTAAAAGGATAAAAAATCCTCTGAGATGAGGGGAAGAATTCCCACCCATCCTGTAGGGTGCTGGCTGAGGGCACTTGTGGCTGGATCCTTAAAACCTGATTAGCAAGTCTTAACTTGAGTCTCCTGAAAATATCCCATCACAGCGGTTGAATCATTTTCATTATATTTCACATCATATGGATTTGTGTATTTTTCTTTGAGGACGAATGTAAGTGTCAGAAATTGGGCATAATGGATGCTCCAAAGCAGCTGAAAGTCCTTGGGTGAAGGACTCCCAACTGCTGGCTTGTGCTGTGGTCTGGCACCTGTGAGCCAAGTGTGCTAAGAGCCTGGGATAATGAGAGAGGTTGATGAATGTAGAATAACTAGAGAGAGGGTTTTTTTTTTTTTTTTTTTTTTTTTTTTTTTTTAATGACAGCACAGCAGTTCTGGAAGTATGCAAATGCATTTTTAAATACTCAGCTCAGGTTGTCAGGTTTATTACTCCTTTTAGGTTACTGCAGATGGTAAATCTTCTTAATCTTTCCATACATTTGTTTATAGATTCCTTAACAGATTCCTTAACTTTAGGAACATCTGCATTTTGTTTCCCCCAGTAGTATTAAAGTTGTCACATGTATCAGATTTGTTTTCAGAATATCATTATGTGCAGCAGTGCCACCAGATTAAGGAGATGATTACTAACTACCCATACGTTTACTTCTCAGTTTTATGCTGGTCTGTAAACTGGCTGAGTGGATCTGATTTGCAGCAAGGCTTTTTTTCTGCAATATGCAGATGATTAAGACCTATAATTAGGTAATGATCTATACAGAATTCTACAAATTCTGTTGCTCTGATTGCCTGCTCCCCACAGAAGTCTTTCTGTAGCTTAACAGAAATTTCCATTCCTGGCTCCTCTAAACCTCATCTATGAAACATCTCTTAATGCATAAAGGAACTGAACTTTTCTCTTTATAACAGTGGAGGTGGCTATGCAAACCTTGCAGTTTGGCATGGAGAAACAGTCACCAACAGGAAAAAGGACAGCTTTTTACAGTTACCCTTAAACTGCAGACAACAGTAGTGTCAGCCAGTCATCCTCTGCAAAATGTTGTGGTGAAGTTATAAACACCACTTCTGAGGGCAGAGCGACCTGGCTCCTCTGAAGTAACTGTAAGCCTAACATCTCCTTTAAGTGACAGCCTAAAACAATAATAGTGTTTAGGGAAACAATGGCCCATCAAGAGCAAGTGATGCTGGAACATGGGGAGTGTTGGCCGTCCTTGACTCTCCGACAGCCCAGGAGCCGGTGAGGAAGCGCAGATGGAGCCAGTCTGCATAGGCCTCTTCATGCTCACTATTTTTTTTTTGTTTTAAACAGCAGGAAAATAATGAACAGTGCCAAAGTCCAAATGAGTCACTTCACATACAATAGGAAAAATCATAGAGTACTGAAGACCACCTTAGACATAAGTTCAAAAGAAAAATGTGTACACATTTTGCATGTATCGCTAGTGTTCTTCCGTTAAATCTCCACTATGAATTTTCCAGGAAAACATGTGACAAAAAACAAAGAGAAACTTCTCTGATTTATATTGCATGCTAGAATGGTAGAAGAAAATGTTGGAAAATAATCAGGTCAATGTTTAAAGAAAAAAAAAAAAGCTTGGGGGAGAGATTGGGGGGCATCCCAGAAAAGTTGATTTACAGCCCTATCAATCTCTTGTTTAAATCAGTGGCAAATATCCAAATGGCTTCAGAGAGAGAAGGATTCTGCATGGAGAAAAGAGACTACGAACATATTTTTTAACTTATTCTCTAACTTATTCTTTTCCCTTTTATAATGACTGAAAAATTAAACCACATTTAATGCAACTAGTTCTCACAGGTAATATGAAAAGCTTGCAATAGTGTTGTGACTAAATATTTCTTCATTGATAATACCAGAAGCTATGATAGCCCCCAAAAGAAAAATATCTTTGTAAGAAGGATGGATTTCAGCCACTAGAAATAAACAAGAAAGCTTACGTCTCCAGTTAGAGGAAAGGCTTGGAAGAAAATGTGATTATGGAAGAACAGTATGAAAAGCAAGTAAGAAAACTGAGGTTAAAGCCAAAGACCATCTGCAAGAATGGCAAAAAAAGATCTGAACGTCAGATTTGAATGAAACCATTGATGTCAAAGGCAATGTGTTGATTGATTTCTGTAGCTTTGAATTAGGGCTTTTAATTGGATTGAAATTATTATGCCAGAACATATATATCAGCAAAGTTCTCAAACCAGGCTTTTGCAAGCTGGTGGCCTATTATGTGTGAGGAAGTCATGGTGGAAGCAACAAATCAGATGATGATTGCATTTATTCTTTGTGTTGAATCATATTTTATATTTTGGTCTCCAGACTGTTTTGTTATATCTTTGTACTCCCTCAGCATCGACTGAAATGATATTCATGGTTAAAAACAGTGGGGCAAAAAATTGAATTCCATCTGTTTCTTCCATAATAAGTAACTGGAATGAAGGACTTAACAGAGAACTCCTTCTTGTTAAACACCACATCAATGCTATTTGTGGCTTATGTCTGAAACTCTTGTTCAATGTATTTGTGCAAAGAAAAACTGCTTTCCTATGCAGAAGTCCATATGATCAGACAGCAGTGCCAGCTGATCATCCAATCTGGCAAAAAAACATAACCACTTCTGATGTGTTCATGGATTTTTGATTACTACATCAAGACAATTTCAGTAGGATAATTTTTTTTTCTATGGAAGAATCAAATGAATGTGAATACCAGGTCTCATACAAACATTTTAATTGATCCAAAAATATGTATAGGCTTATTACAATGTTTCTTATTCTTTCATAGGTTAGACTCTTTAAGATTTTCTATCCATCTCTTTATCTTCCTGTTTTATTTTAAATTGTGCTTATGGCTGATCTGAAAGTGAAGGAAAACTTGTTTTCCTTAAGGACCTAAATGTTAGCATTTGGATGTTGAAATCCATCTGTCATTAGAAACTTGATCTAGTAAAATAGTCGATTCTATTATTTGGACATGATATAAACAGGATGGTAATGAAGAAAAATACAGAGAAAATGTAGCCATAAGCATTGAATACCTGATGCTATAGTGACCCTTCAGGCCACAGTGAAAGTGAATCTGGGGAGCTCAAGAGCAAAGACAAAAGAAATTGGTAGTGAATATTAAAATAGTTTTGTATGTCTGATATAACTGAGAAGAAAGTGAACTGAATCTTAAATATTTCTGTATTTTAGCAGCCTCACCTCAGCTTACTCTCTTTAGCAGAATAATTTATAATGAAATTGGTACAAATTTACTAATAGCTTATTCTGAGTGAGACTAGAAATAGATAAACAATCCATAGGTATCTGAAAATAAGCACTGGCAGCCTCTCTTGACACTGAACCCAGTGGTGCTGTTATGTCCCAGTCCTTCCCTAATTATTGCCAGAGGGACTTAGCTATCTCTAGAGCAAATATTAACTCTGCTGTTAGATGAGATGTTTGTCATTACAACAGATAAAACAGAAATTTGAGCTGAATATAGTTGTTCCTGACTAAGGGAACTAAAAGGTGGAGTCCAAGAGCTGCAATATGCTGTTTTATTCTTTTCCTGATGAAATAATGGATTGGAAACTATCACGTATTAATCGTTTTTATTAGATTTCCTTTCTATGTCCCTCTTATGTCCTTTCTGTCTAGTTTATGATTTCACATACAATTATAATCTAAAGGTGCAGGTCACCATGTTCAAAATGTTACACCCGTTTCTGGCAACATCCTCATAAATAGCCTGGAGCATATGCTTCCTGTATGGTCCCCCTCTCTTAGGGAGAAAGGCTGTTATTGCTGATAACAAATCAACTCCTGTGTGATTCATGGGAATAAAGAGCCAATATAATCTTAAGCGTTTCTGTCTCACTGACAGCCGTACCACTTGATACTGTGTCCTTACTCAGGACTTCCTAGAACGGCGTGGTCATCACCTCCTGATACTCTTTGGCACCAGTGAAGTCTACAATGCCCTTGGGTGAAATGACTTTACTTTTTTGGAACAGAATTGTATTTCCTACGTCAGTAGTTTTCACAGATTCCATGGAAACTACTTTCAGGACCTCATCTCTTTTCTACGTGAACTTAACAGTTGATTTGCCTTCCAGTGTTTGAATTATTTTTCCAATCTACTGTTGAATGTGTATTTTTTTTTTTTTTTTTAATAAACTCTTCTAACAAACTATGTTCTAATCCTCAGAGAAGTGAGAGAAAACAGGCTATTTGCAAAGCTGGCTCCTCTGCTACAGCTTTCTTTTCATATCAAGTATTCTAGAGATCAAAAATAGTGAAGGAAAGTCCTGTACTTAAATCATTTGAAGCCTGTGGAATATGGGCTCATCAGCTGAATTAGTAACTGTTTTCTCAGAGACATTTCTTCTATGCCAGTTCTTTATGGTATGTTTTGGATATCTTTCTCAGAAGGAACTGGGTATTGTAATGAAGATTATTATTATTATTGTTGTTATTATTATTATTATTCTCTCAACGGAGTATCCCAGATTTAGGGGAACCCTTTAAAACTGTGTTTTACGGTTATAACTGAATGACTCAAAACAAATCATGTTTTAGCCTAGTATGCTCTGCAGGTCTGGGGTTTCACCTGCAAGTCATTGTTTAAATCTCTACACACACACACGCGCGCATGCACACAATCTCAAATGACTGAGTGTAATCTTGAAAAGACACAAAAGCATTAAAAAAAGCAAAATAGAAGTAGCATCAGAAAGTTGTTTTAACACTGTTTGGAAATATCCTGAGCCCCTTCCCCTCTAGATTCAACCTAAATGTCCAATTTGAGAACCTATGCTATATCATTAGTTGCTACCTTCAAATATAACACCTATTAATCAATCTGATTAAGGGGATTAAAGGAAAGGTCAGTGCTTCTGAAATAAATTCAACAATCATTTCATAGAATGTTGCAATGGTTTCCATTTACAAATCAACTATATGTATGCACTGTAGTGCAAGAGCAGGCTGAGCAACACGACATCAGCTATGACAGTGTTTCAGGGGTCTGTGACTGACTGCTGGAATCAGCTATAGCACATATAAGATCCTGAGTTTTTTCTGGGTAGCTGATTTGTCTGGCTTATTCTTCTATTTTGGACTCTTCTGAGGCTAGAAGCATTTATCCATACAGGCTGGGAAGTGGTAGTTACAAACTCCATTTTAGATTCCATTTATTGTGTTCTTAATGCTTGCTTAATTAAAAGGCCTCACTACATCCAATGGCATAACTTAGCTCATTTAGGAATGACTTTCTGGGCAGGATATATTAATGTCAGTGTTATTTTCTACCTTTCTCTGATAGTGATACTACTTGCTGCATTATTTTTAGAAATTTGTCAGTTGATACCAAGCTTTGTAAGGATGACCTCTGAAAGAAGGAGCACAACAGCCTCTGCCTCCCACACCTCATCCCACCTCAAAGCAGACTCCCTCATTCCTTGATAATAAAGGGTGCTGCTTCACAAATACAAGTCACTGTCTGGCTTGATTCTGTCATTTTTTGTTTTCCTAGGGATTACAGGAAACATCACATTATTATGTTATGCATAGTATATTTTTCCTTTGTCTGCTTTGTTCCACAGATTTTTGATTCTTTTCTAATGGGAAAGCTCATTTCCACACACCTGTGCTGCTGGGACAGGGAATAATAAAGCCTGGAGCCC
Organism: Aythya marila; assembly: GCF_965140915.1. Classification (NCBI taxonomy): domain Eukaryota; kingdom Metazoa; phylum Chordata; class Aves; order Anseriformes; family Anatidae; genus Aythya; species Aythya marila. Next base: position 27,623,867 of record NC_139045.1, on the reverse strand, counting down.
CCTCCCTCTGCTTAATTTAAAAGTAAGTTTTAAGGAAACCAAACTAACCAGCAGGCTTTCTGCAGTGCATTCCTGAGTCAATTCTTTCACATGGAAGAATTATGTATATATACCCATGTGAATATAGTCTCTCCTTACCTCTAGCAGGAGGGATCTGGAGCCCAACCCCAGCAGATATTGAGGTATCTGGCAGAACAGTGCAATCTTTTTCTTTGGTGGAGCAACTCCCTGCAGGGCCTCAAGGAGAAGTACCAGGGTGAGACACCCCAAATGGGGGTGGACCCCCTGCCCTGTCGCCGTCGGGCAGAGGGAGGGGACCTGGGAGTTGAGGAGGAATGGAAACAGGTCCCTGCTCGACATCGCAGGCAATGCGCTCCCCCACCAGCCCCACCTTCCCAGGTGCCCTTATGCAACAGGTTTGAGGCCCTGGAGATTGAGAGACCGGTAGCTGAGGAAAAGGTAGAAAGTGTACTCAGGAGGATGCCTAGGGCAAGGAAGTCGACTCCACATCTCAGGACTGCCTCCACCAAGAAAGAAAGAAGGGTTATTGTTGTGGGAGACTCTCTTCTCAGGGGAACAGAGGGCCCTATTTGTCGGCCTGACCCTACCTGTAGGGAAGTCTGCTGCCTCCCTGGGACCAGGGTTAGGGACGTTGCCAGGGTTAGGGACGTTGCCAGGAAGCTTCCCAACCTGGTTTGCCCCTCTGACTATTATCCTCTTTTGATAGTTCAGGCGGGCAGTGATGACACTGAAGAGAGAAGCCTCAAGGCTATCAAAAGGGACTTTAGGGGGCTGGGACAATTAATGAATGGAGTGGGAGTACAGGTGGTGTTTTTGTCTATCCCTACGGTGGCAGGGAGGGGTACTGACAGGACACGAAAAGCCCACCTGCTAAACACGTGGCTCAGAGGCTGGTGCCAGCACAGAAATCTTGTTTTTTTTGACCATGGGGCGCTTTACTCAGCACCTGGCCTGATGGCCACAGACGGGTCCCTATCTCTGAGGGGAAAACGGATCCTGGTCCAGGAGCTGGCAGGGCTCATTGAGAGGGCTTTAAACTAGGTAAGATGGGGGATAGGGCTGAAACAAGGCTTGTTGGAGCTGTGCCAGGGGTAACAATGGCAAGGCCGGGGGATAAGGCAATGGCCCAACTGAAGTGCATCTACACTAATGCACGCAGCATGGGTAACAAACAGGAGGAGCTGGAAGCCATCGTGCGGCAGGCAGGCTACGACTTGGTTGCCATCACGGAGACATGGTGGGACCACTCTCATGACTGGAGTGCTGCAGTGTCTGGCTATAGGCTCTTCAGAAGGGACAGGCAGCATGGAAGGGGTGGTGGTGTGGTTCTCTATATTAGAGAATCTTTCGATGTTGTGGAACTCGAGGCTGGGAATGACAAGGTTGAGTCATTTTGGGTTAGGATCGACGGGAAGGCCAACAAGGCTAGCGACCTTGTCGGGGTCTATTATAGACTGCCGAACCAGGATGAGGAGACTGATGAGGAGTTCTACAGGCAGCTGACAGAAGTTGTGAAATTGTCGGCACTTGTTCTCGTGGGGGACTTCAACTTCCCTGACATATCCTGGAAGCACAACACAGCCCAGAGAAAGCAGACTAGGAGGTTTCTGGAGAGCGTGGAAGATAGCTTCCTGATGCAGCTGGTTAGTGAGCCTACCAGGGGTGGTGCCCCGCTAGACCTCTTCACAAACGGAGAAGGACTGGTGGGAGATGTGGTGGTCGGAAGCTGTCTTGGGCAGAGTGACCACGAAATGGTGGAGTTCTCTATTCTTGGCGAGGCCAGGAAGGGGACCAGAAAAAACGCTGTATTGGACTTCCAGAGGGCTGACTTTGAGCTGCTCAGGACACTGGTTGGTAGAGTCCCTTGGGAGGCGGTTCTGAAAGGCAGAGGAGTCGAGGAAGGCTGGGTGCTCTTGAAGAAGGAAATCTTAATGGTGCAGGAGTGGTCTGTCCCCATGTGCCCAAAGATGAGCCAGTGTGGTGGAAGACCGGCCTGGCTAAACACAGAGTTGCAGCTTGAGCTTGAGAGAAAAAAGAGGGTTTACAGTCTTTGGAAAAGAGGGTGGGCCACTGAAGAGGACTATAAGGATGTTATGAGGCTGTGCAGGGACAAAATTAGGAAGGCCAAAGCTCATCTGGAGCTCAATCTGGCTATTGCCGTTAAAGAAAACAAAAAATATTTTTACAAATACATCAATGCAAAATGGAGGACTAAGGAAAATCTCCATCCTTTACTGGATGTGGGGGGAAACCTTGTTACAAAAGATGAGGAAAAGGCGGAGGTGCTTAATGCCTTCTTTGCCTCAGTCTTTAGTGGCAAAACCAGTTGTTCTCTGGATACCCAGTACCCTGAGCTGGTGGAAGGGGATAGGGAGCAGAATGTGGCCCTCACTATCCACGAAGAAATGGTTGGCGACCTGCTACCTGGATGTGTGCAAGTCGATGGGGCCGGATGGGATCTACCTGAGGGTACTGAGAGAACTGGCAGAGGAGTTGGCCGAGCCGCTTTCCATCATTTATCAGCAGTCCTGGCTATTGGGGGAGGTCCCAGTCGACTGGCGGCTAGCAAACGTGATGCCTATCTACAAGAAGGGCTGGAGGGCAGACCCGGGGAACTATAGGCCTGTCAGTTTGACCTCTGCCAGGGAAGCTCATGGAGCAGATTATCTTGAGAGTCATCACGTGGCACTTGCAGGGCAAGCAGGCGATCAGGCCTAGTCAGCATGGGTTTATGAAAGGCAGGTCCTGCTTGATGAACCTGATCTCCTTCTATGACAAAGTGACGCGCTTGGTGGATGAGGGAAAGGCTGTGGATGTTGTCTACCTTGACTTCAGCAAGGTTTTTGACACCATTTCCCACAGCATTCTCCTCAAGAAACTGTCTGCTCTTGGCTTGGACTGGCGCACGCTTCGTTGGGTTAGAAACTGGCTGGATAGCCGGGCCCAAAGAGCCGTGGTGAATGGAGTCAAGTCCAGTTGGAGGCCGGTCGCTAGTGGCGTTCCCCAGGGCTCAGTACTGGGGCCAGTCCTCTTTAATATCTTCATCGATGATCTGGACGAGGGCATCGAGTGCACCCTCAGTAAGTTCACAGATGACACCAAGTTAGGTGCGTGTGTCAATCTGCTTGAGGGTAGGAAGGCTCTGCAGGAGGATCTGGATAGGCTGCACTGATGGGCTGAGGTCAACTGCATGAAGTTCAACAAGGCCAAGTGCCGGGTCCTGCACCTGGGATGCAATAACCCCAAGCAGAGCTACAGACTGGGAGATGAATGGTTGGAAAGCTGCCAGGCAGAGAAGGACCTGGGAGTATTGGTGGATAGTTGGCTGAATATGAGCCAGCAGTGTGCTCAGGTGGCCAAGAAGGCCAACAGCATCCTGGCTTGTATAAGAAGCGGTGTGGCCAGCAGGGCTAGGGAGGTGATCGTCCCCCTGTACTCGGCTCTGGTGAGGCCGTACCTCGAGTACTGTGTTCAGTTTTGGGCCCCTCGCTACAAGAAGGACATCGAGGTGCTTGAGCGAGTCCAGAGAAGGGCAACGAAGCTGGTGAGGGGCCTGGAGAACAAGTTCTACGAGGAGCGGCTGAGGGAGCTGGCCTTGTTCAGCCTGGAGAAGAGGAGGCTCAGGGGCAACCTTATCGCTCTCTATGGGTACCTCAAGGGAGGCTGTAGCAAGGTGGGGGTTGGCCTGTTCTCCCACGTGCCTGGTGACAGGACGAGGGGGAATGGGCTTAAGTTGAGCCAGGGGAGTTTTAGGTTAGATGTTAGGAAGAACTTCTTTACTGAAAGGGTTGTGAGGCATTGGAACAGGCTGCCCAGCGAAGTGGTGGAGTCACCATCCCTGGAGGTCTTTAAAAGACGTTTAGATGTAGAGCTTAGGGATATGGTATAGTGGAGGACTGTTAGTGTTAGGTCAGAGGTTGGACTCGATGATCTTGAGGTCTCTTCCAACCTAGAAGTTCTGTGATTCTGTGATTTCCACTGTATAGAGCGGTAGGAGAGGACTCTAGATGCATGGATGTTAAGGTGAGTTGCCAGTTCCCCAGGCTTTCAGATTAGCTGTAGGCACATGCCTGTAAGTCATGGTAGGGGGAACCTGGTGGGCTGCTGCTAAGAGAAAATAAGCTCTGTGGAGCAGCATTGCAGCTTCACAGTAGCTTAGGAGAGTGGATAGGAGGATTACTTGGCAGCTACCATTCGGTCTGATCCTGGAAGGATCTAATTGTGAAAGTTTGTCCAAGCTTTTCACAATATGCCAGAGCATTCAGCACCTCAAAGTGTCCAGGCCAGAAACTGGAAGAAAAGAGAGATGATTGCTCCTGATGACTGCCAAATCTCTGTATTTGTACAGATCTGGCACTTTATAAATAGCATTCTATGTCCTCATAACAGTTTTATTAAATATAAACATTCATTAGAATGTTTTTATAATCTAAATGTGATGATTTGTTACTTTTTAAAAATTTAAATGGTACAGACAGTTATTTGTTAAAGCTTGGTGGAAGTAGAGAACTCTTTCCCTGCTTATCTCCCTTAGGAAATTGGCCAATCAATTTTTAGCTTTTATAAAATGGGATGGAAGACAGTTCCCAAGGACTAGACTTGGAGAGCAGATTGTGGAGGTCCGTCTCATCCTGTTTAATGCAGTTCAGATGTAGGAGGCCCCACCTACTCTAAAAGATGGTTTGCTTCTAGTGATTTTCCATGACTATCTTAATTAGATCATTTTTAGTGCTGTGCAGTGTCTGTCTGCAGTGAAATAGCTCTGGTGGAGGAACCAACACAGATTGTATATCACAGCATGTGTGTGCAGGAGAAATTGGTCCCTATCTTCCTGTCCTGTCCTCCCTCTCCCAGAATTAAATTTTCAGACACACCCAAACTTAAACATAATTGCTTGTTTTTTAGGGATCAGTGTGAAGGAACAGAAAATTAATTGAATTTTCATCCAGCTCTGACACAGACCGTGGGGGTAATAAGCTTTGAGGAACTGTGGTGTGAGTAATTCCAGTAAGAAGTCTTGTAAACATGGGCTGTGTATCCTGTTGGTTAATTCTGAGTACAGGAACAAAGTCTGCAGCAGCAAAATGAGTTGTCTCCCTTAGGCACCCAACTGTATGCTCAAGAGAATCTGAAATTGGAGAATTAGAGTAGAAAGTGCATCCGACAGCCCTCGAGTGTTTTTTTGCCTCAGTATGCTTACTACACAAGTTCACCACAGTTTATTACCTTAAATTGATTGTGAAATGTTGCCATTGTTTTGAGATTGCTTCATAGTTTTTCCAATCTACTAGTAAAGGGGCTTTCACATGATTTTTGTGCAACTTCATTTTCAGCTCAACCAAAGTTAGTGATGTGCTATATCCTTTTTGTTTGAATCAAACACATCCTTTCAAAGTGCATCTTCTGGTGATCCTCTCATTGCATTTTGGTTCATATTCTGGGATGAATTGGGCTGCTTTGCTAGTCCAGTGTAAGCACCCTGAAAGCAGTAGCATCAGTGGCAGGTCCTCTGTGTTACTTGCCAATGACTAGGTATCCTGGACACACACTGACTGAATTCATATAACTGAACTTGTATCCTGGAGGAGTTTCCTATTCCTTGCAATGAGTTGGGGTTATTCCTTGCAATGAGGCAGGCTGGGACACATCTCCTAGTTGACTGAAAGCATCTTTGTTTGCGAAGAAGACAGCAAATGTGGAGCTATCCAGTACTGCATGGCACGTGAACCTCTTGGCGCTCTGCGTTCATGTGGCACAGCAAATGTCACTACAGAAGCTGCTGCTGTGATGGCCAGTTCCATAACTCCCCTGCTTTCTGATAAAGCAATTGCACCCCCAGAATACCAAATATATCAGTTTTAATGAGTGTGAAGATACAAGAAAGTTGTTAATTTGGCTTCTGTTGGTAAACAAAATTCATTCTTTCTCAGAGTATACATCAAAATAATATCACTGTTTTCTACTTAGCTTATCTCCATTCTGTTCAGTTTTGCAAGTAGTTTGCCGGGTATCAAGTATCTTAACATCCGCCCAAAATGCTCCTGGAGATAGGCCTGAAGCCTTCCCCACCCTGCCACCATTTGATTCCTCAATATTGAATCTGAACTGTGAAGCTGGTGCAGATGCAAATAGAGGAGGGGAAATGTGAATATGTAAGAACCTGGAAAATAATCATTACCATAGTCTTCTTCACAATGCTAAATGGAGAATCTTGGTAGTAATTAGTGGCCATCCCATCTCATGGAACTGAATGTCTGTTTAATTTTTTTCTCCTCAGTGATACTCCTGTTCACATCCCTGTGAAGTATTTTCAGGGATAATTGTGTAATTCAGGAGCCAGGAAATTAGCTGACTGACCAGTTACTTCACTGGTTTGCTGGGCCACCTTGTATTGGTTCATTTCTGTGTGATATTATTCCTCCATTGCTAAAATTTATTTGAGAATAAATTCTTCTTCGAGGATTTCTGAAGTGTAATTAACATTTGCAAAGGATTTTGTTTCACATAAAAAAGCAGTGTAACAGCATCGTGATATGACACATCGGCTTTATACATTTATTATTTGTCTTTAAATAGTCTTTTGGCTCAGCCAAAGGAAGTGCTGGATGCAAAATTTCAATGTCAGCAACTTCATATTGTCCCTATTGACTTATTTAATTCTTTCTTGAAAATCTCACTTGTGTTCTTAATTTTACTGGGTGCTTGCTGATCAGGCTGCTCATCATAGTAGATGAATTATGCTCTGCAAACAATACTTCCACATTTGTTGGTGGCAGGGATGGAACTGTGTTGTTTTATTACTTTGGCAAATGTGTTCTAGGAGTCTTTCAGTTTGTATTATGCATAATCACTGTTTTCCAATTATTGTTTACTCTTTCTTTAACTGATTCTTTAAAGAGCTCCCTTTCCATACCCTTTGCATTATATATTTTATATATTTTATTATATCCTTTATTATTTATTTATTTATTTATTTATTTTTTATTCATCAAGAAAAGTAAGGCTAACATAAATGAATCTGATGTAAGATGCTGCTCTGAGTGGTGCTGCTGTATCAGGGAGGGAGGATGGTACAGAGAAGTTATTCCCACTGCTCTGAGGGTTCCTGTTCCTGAGGGTTCATCGTTCAGACACTGCAGAAATCACTGGATGATCTTCAAATACCAGCAGCAATGTCATTAAAGATCTGCAAAGTACAATGGTTAGGGGACAATACAAAACACTATTCAGGACTGATGGAAATTTCCATGAAATGGGGAGATGTGGAAAAAATACTGAGAAACATCACAGCTTGTAAGCTAAATGTTAATAATGTGTGGATCTATATGGAACACAGAAATTTGAGGAAGCTTTTGATAGAAAGACAATAAGATTATGCTACATCATCTGGTGCCTGGAATACATTAAAAACAAACAAACAAACAAACAAAAACAGTCAGGGATTTTCCATGCATAATTATCTATACTTGCATTTATGTAACCTTCTACAGCATATAATGTGCTAAGTGTAAATTTGGCATCTTCCTTTATTCCAGATAAGAATTTTCTCTATTTTAAATATGGTTGCAGCAAACTAAAAATTAAGAACACACACAGGGCTTGCTTCTCCAACAGGAAAAGGCTTTGTAAACCAATAGCAGTACTTTAGCTTAATGAGAAGCTAAGCAGCTTCTGTCAGCTATGCTGGTGTAAAGGATTCAGCAGCAGTTGTGTGGCCAAGGAACAAAAGGAAGAGTGACCTTGGTATCTTTAAATCTCATTCTTGGTTTTGATGATGCTATGCTAATTTGGGGAATTTATATTATCGTGACCTATAAGAGAAATAATATACTAGCCTAAGCTACATAACAAAACTAAGTACTTTTTGAAGTGGTTCAAATTATTATAAATTCAGTTTTGAACATTTGTCGCAGTACTTGTACCCCTAAAGAAAAAATACTGCATATGGTTATATTTTAAAAGCCCCTTTAAACCCAGATTTGATACTTTCTTTGCTTTACTGGGACTCAACTTTCTTTTATTTTTCCTTTTTCTTTTCTGTTATGCTGATTTTTGTTTGTTTGTTTTTTTTGTTTCTGCTGTAATAATGTGAATGAAGCTGTTTCCGTTGGTTGTTACTTAGATGGCTTTTTATAGAACTTGCGTTCTTGGTCAAGCATTCTGTATAGTTTTTTGATTCTTTCTCCCTTCAGTTTTAGCTCTTCTCCTCACCTTCCCCTCCTAAGCCCCCCTCCCTTCTTCTTATTTTTCTATCTCACATATTTATGCCTCTTTTTCAACGATTACTTCTGTTACTTTTTTTCTCTCTTACCTGCAGCTGCTCTGAGAACTCCCAAAATATAACTATTGTTGTTCTACATTTTTAGCTATATTTTAAAATAAAGTATTAATGATACATGTAAATATGTAAAATGTATATAATCATAACCATGTATCTAATTCTAATTTAAAATACATAATATTTTTCTTTTAACTTACATAGCAGAGTTTGTCAGTTCTTAGAGCTTGACTAAAACAGAAACAGAATAGATTTTTATTTTTTATTTTGACATCAGGGACATTGTATATTATTCCAGAAGGACATAAAAAGATAAAGGTAGTGCCTATCTTTAAAGGGACTGAAAAGGAATTATTATCAATGAGTCAGCTTTGCTTCCATGCATGGAAAAATACTGGAACTGAAAATCAAGCCAACTATTTGTAAGAAGTTGAAAGAAGCAGAGCTTAAAACAAAACAAAAAAAAAAAAAAAAAAAAAAAAGAAGAGTTGTAGTCAACACAGGCCTGTCAAAAATATATTAAACCTATTTATCTTCCACACAGGACTGGCTAAATACCCTTCAGTGGTAGAGAAAAGGTATTGCATATTGTTACATTATTAGAGCTGTGGATATTTTCACAAGCAAAGTAAAAACAGTCTAGATGCAAGATGCATCATTAAGAAATGAAGTCCAACTCTAAGACTATACTCAGCAGTTTTCAGTGGTCTGCTGTCAACTATTTAAATTAGCTAGTTGGACAATGGTTTAGAGAGTGTACTCACTAAAATATCTTTGTAGATGCTATCCTCCTGAGAAAGTCAGCAAGAATTTTCAAGCATGGATTGGACTTAAAGATAAACATCAGAGCTGGACACTGTGGTATTGCTTCTCTTTCATCCCCACTGAAGTGGGGAACACCATTGCTTGCAAAGGTTCAGTTAGGCTGATTGTGATCACAAATGAGTCTTGTTCACAGATAAGGTCACATTAAAATAGGTCACTGTGGAATGCCGTAGGTGTGATAGGGTAAACAACAGTTTCTGCTGAAAGCCTTGGAGCTGGTTTATGGTCCTGGTTTATGCCCCATGAAGCCTTGGGGCTTCATGTTCCATATGGATGGGCTTTTTAAGATGGCCATTGGGTGAGCAACCAAAATGGTCAGAACATGTAAAGCTGAAAGGCTGGTCAAGTCTTTGTTTAGTCTAGAGGAAACAAGAAGGAAGCACGTTGTTTTCAAACATGTAAGATGTTATATTTCTCCTAAAATGCTATGTCCTGGGCAAAGCAAGAAGCAATAGAGGAACTGCAGCATGATAGGCTTCTGTTAGATTTTAGCAAAATGTGATGGCTAATTATGAGGTTAAATAAGCATTGGGATAGATTATTTCGAAAAGATCTCATTACTAAGGGCTTTAACAGTGAAGTTAGAGAAATCTGTCAGAAATAGCTGGCATGCAGTTTGATCCTGCTTGGCGGAGGTAGATAGCTTAATGAATGACCTTTTTATTTCCATTTCAACTTTATTCTTTAAGATTTTTTGATCAGAAGAAAAGATTCCAGAGCAAAAAAAGATAGGCTTATATTTCAGTCCTGCTGCTCACTCAGATTTGGATATGGAGAGTGCTCTGAAAAGCTGACAATGGTATTTTGAAAATAGGCACATGTGGAGTTTGTTTGACAAGATATAAGAAAATTTTAAAGATGGCCTTTAGAGGACCTCTATCTCCTTTTCTGTAGTATGCTAGCAGTTAGGGTGACTCTTCTCTGTAATGCCACAATGTTGTTTGATTTATAGATTGGCTGATGTTTTTCTCTTTCAAAGATTTTTTTTTTTTTTCTTCATCTATAAAAACTGCTCTCTTGGAGACTTTTGATTAACGTGGAACAAAGAAACATTATTTCACTTGTGAGAATATTTTTGTGGTACTAGAAATATTCTCAAGGGTGTGAATTTTATGAGGATTGTTTAGCAGCACAGATTCCACCTAGTTTCCCACATCTCCTTTGTAATTTGAAGTCTGAGATTAAAATTCAAGTATTACCAGTCAGTTTTCCCTAGTAAAACCCTATTAAAACCATATTTCTGAAACAAAAATTACAGTATGACCAAAACAGTTGGAATGTTCTCACTAAGGCGTATCTGCAATACTTGATAGCTATTGGCATTTTAGATTTATGAAGAGCCAGCTGTGAGACTTTCACAAAACAGAGCTTTTGATTTATTATTAATAACAAGCAGAAGCATGCATTGAAAAACAAATTGCACAATGTGATAAGCTCATGAAAAAAGTATTTTTTACTAATTTCTTGTATCAAAAGTCATTGTGAATGTACATAATAAATTAATTTGCCTATAAGTAGTCAGAAAAATGACCCCTCTAAGGGTACAAAATTATTTTTTTCTTGTATTTCATTGTTTTTTTTTTTTTGTTGTTTTTTTTTGTTTTTTTTAATGTTTACAGGATGGATAAAGATGAAACTGCCTTTGACTATATACCAGGAATTGGTTTTGTTGGATACTAGTAATCCACACTGAGAAGGACACTGATTTATCCATGTGATCTTTAACCTTAAAAAAATAGATTTTTTTTCTCCCCTCACAGATATGGGTAGCTAATTACTGCTTAATTGCTTACAGAACTACCAGGAGAACTATTGAAATTAATTCAGTCATTCAAGACAGTTTACCAGCTCATGCACGAATATTGACATTTATCCAATTTCCTTCTCACAGGGATTTTCCTTTCTATTCTTCACTGGTATTTAGTTTTACTAAATATCAACCTGATTTCTCATTGAGATTTATCAAAAAAAAAATAGCAATAATATTTTAATAAATCATTCTTTCACTTATTTTTTTTTATTATATCTTAGATTAGAATGAAATGGTGGAGCACGTAGCAATGTTTTTGCAATAGTCTATTTCTGTACATGGCAATATATCATTATGGGACAGTAGGTGGGGGAGGAACAGTGTGATGAAGAAAATAATTTATTAAATACGTCAGTCCACTTGTTTTAGGAAGAACAGTTTTGAAGACCAAAGTACTCACAGGTTTCTAGCTTTGCAATGATACTAGCTGATGTTGACCTAGTTTCTATAACCAGATTTATGTAAGTGTTCATCTTTTCTTTTTTCTTTCCTTTTTTTTTTTTTTTTTTTTTTTCCATTTTTTTTTTTGTTCTTCTGGGGGAGAAAGTATATGTGATCCAGTGCAATTCTGTCAAAGTACCAGGAGCCCCAATCAAATTTAACTATATGAATAAAACAGATTTAATTGATGAAAGGATGTAGTAATTGAAACTCTGAGCCTATATACACACACACACACATATATAATCTTCCACAGGTTTAAGTACTATAAGTTATATGAATAATAGAACTGGGTTATGTTTTCAAAATACCTTGTCTATTACAGCATGGTATTTAAGATTATGATACCAAAGTATAATATTATCAATGGATATTTTATCACATAAATATGAACCACCAGTTCAAAAAAACTGTTTTGAACAGTTTGAACCAGAAACAAAAATGAACAGTACAAAAATGTTCATTTTGTAATTAATAAAAATTGCTGCAGATTTGAAGTTAGTTTCACACCAGTATTGTTTTCTGCAGAAAGTGCTACTTGCTGTCTTTCTGGCAATTGTTCAACCTTTATCCTAAGGAATAGTCTTCTTTTTCCTTACCACTGGTCTGCAGTGGCATGTTCTTTTGTTATGTTTCTGGTTTAACTTTAGATTAATAGTGGGAACTATAGTGATTTTTTTTTTTTTTAATTGATGATGCAGCTCCCTTTGATGTCAGCAAATCCATATTCCATTATCCTTATATCTGTGTTTCAGGCATTATATGGATAGTCTCAAGTAGGTTAGTGGTCGCTAATTCTCGAATTGTGAGCTTAGTGTTGAAGAGGTGCTTATCAAAGACAAACTTGAAAAAAGTAGGACTAGATGGAAAAAATATATGAAAAAATTAGGTCTAAACATAAAATTATGATTATAGTCCTACAGGACTATCTTTTTTAAACTGTCACTCTAATTTGGCTTTCTATGTTTGCACCTGCAAAATCGGTAAAAACTGCATAAGTGCTCTTTCTGACTCTAGTCCCAAACCATTTCAGTTATGTCATACAATGTCATGTATCTATTGAGGTCATTAGGCTCACACACTTTTTCAAGCCTATGAGGGTTAAGATACGTAAAACAGGTGAATAGGTTTAATGGGCAATTGGATTAGAAAAAAAAATGCCCTCTTCGGTTATTATCTAGCTATGTATTTCTTAGCTGGAGTGTCCATAAAATAGCAGTCTTTACATCTCTAAAATTGTCGTGGAAGTTGCACGAAAGATTCAGAGCTATCCTTTCTGAGTGTTCCAGTAAAATGCTTAAATCAGGTAAAGCTGCACAGTATTGTTGAACGGTTTCAAAGCCCATCTAAATACCTGTGTGAATTTATTGATTTGCATGACAGCAGTCAAGGGTGTTTACCATTAAGTGGACAGGAATGTTGCATTTGATTTTAAAAAGAAAACTGTCTCTTCAAGAAAGCAGGTAGAGAAGTAAATTCAACTGCATAGGATATGTTTAGTAAGCACTCCTGAAAGTTAAATAAACAGAGCAATCATAAACATCTAGTTTTGACTAGTTTTCAAAATCTGATATCCCTGATGCTTGGGAAAAATGTACCAAGAATATTTTTGTCAAAATCTTGTATCTATGTCAGGCTTAAGTTCTAATGTCTCTTTTTTGCATGTTAGGCTCTTAACATAAAGTATGGAGCTTGCTGCCCTTCATCTCTGAATCTTCATGATCAAATAAATGTTTTTGATGACACTGATGTAAATTTTCAAAGATAAAACTGCAATAGAACTACTGATAGATATTTATTACAGCACTTTGTCTTTCCAGACTTGATAACTGTAGACACATGAATCAGTTATTTCTCTACATGAGTGTCTGGTCTGTCCCAATCTCCACTGAGATTTTGTGAAGCTTTAGTCATGCCTCTCTTGCATTTCTCCATTTTCTATCTTGGAAAAAAATGGTATCAAGCAGGTCTATACTGTTGCTGTGCTGGTAGAAAGGAATATTTTCTAAATATTTAAATAAATATTTTTCTAAAAGGAATAAATATTTTTCTAAAAGGAATAAATATTTTCTAAAAGGAATATTTTCTAAAAGGTAGGTTTTTAGAACCTACCTTTTAGACTCACTCCATCCTAGCTGAGAAATGTCTTGGTGTTAACTACTTGTGTGGAAACTGAAGTAATCCAGTAGAAGATAAAATGCAAAGAAACATACATTATTCTTTCATACATACTAAAAAATATATTTTTCAAATTTTATTCAGACAGATACAGAAGTGAAAGAAAACCTCACCATTGCAATCTACATAGTGACAGATCAAATCTAAAGGTTGTCTCATCCCTCTTACCCATGGCCGTGGGCTTGGTGCTAGTTGCTTTTGAGTCTTTGGGGTAGGTATTTTCTCACTCTGTGGCTGCCTTCCATGGAACCATCCCACTCCCTGTGAAATGTAATTGCTTTTATAGTCATATTCTTTCTTGGAGTCCATTCAGATCCATATTTTCCCTCCTATTTATTTCGGAATTTTCAGTGGAAGGTTTTGATGTGCCTCACATTAAATTACAGAGTCTCCTCTCCCTCGGGATGTACAAGTCTTGTCTGCAGACCAGTCTTCATCCTATGTACTTGACTAGCTTGCAGGCAACTTCCATGACTGGAAGAAAGGCCTTATCTTCCTGTTAGTGGCTGAGGATATCCTCTCCTTCAAGGAAAAACTGATGTGAGAGTCTTTGGTTGGTTACCAGAACCACTCAGATGTACCCGTTGATTTGCTGTCATCTCACTTCGGGTACAGTTGATTGTGCAGATATGTTATAAAATGGATCACCAAAATACTTCAGTTTAAGAGTAAACTTTCCGAAGTGTTATTATTCAACAGTATTATTTCTTTTTAATGTGTTCCAGTGCAAAGTGTCTCAGTCTTCTGAGACTTGTAACTGATTGTCCATAGACTATAAAAAATGTTTTGTATATGCATCCAGATGAGATAAATGTATGCGCGCCACAACAGGCTCTTGACTGCTGTTGACTGAGCCTGGATACATTAGGGATTGAACATTTCTGGAGGATAATGTGTGTGAAGTGACTATAGCCAAATGTTACATTGGCAAAAGATGAGACCAAGAGCAAGGCTTCAAGAACATTGCAAGTAATTGCAACACTGATTACATCTGTGACGTAAACCATAGTCCTTAATATATGGCACCACATACCAAAAAAAAAAGAAAAAAAAAAAAGAATAAAATACAAATGATATAGGTTCTCCTTTTTTTTTTTTTTTTTTTTTTTTTTTGAGCATCAGTGGACTTTTCACTCAGATATATTAAAAAAAAAACAACAACAAAACACAACACATAAGGCCTGAATTGAAAGTGCTGATAAGAAATCCCAGATCAAATTGTTTTCAGAGCCTGTATAAATTTTCTCTCTCTCTCTCTCCATATATATATATATATATGTTTTTTTTTTTCACCCACACATATAATTCTCTCCAGCTTCCAAATCTTGTACAGTCTCAAAATAACATCAAATCAATACACATCCAATACTTGCTTTTGCCTCAACAGAACAACGCTAATGGTGCTGACAGTCTTTGAAAAGCTTTCCAGTTGGCCCAATATGGAATAAATTATCCTGAAAAAGAAGTAGAACTCTTTTCCAGCTATGCTATTATTGTAGTACATTCCATCAGCAATACCTTTAAGTGTTTAATAATACATTATAGCACAGAAAAAATGCTAATGGAGAAATCTACCTTTATTATGGAAAAACTGCTGCCTACTTTGTTTCTTCTGCTTTTTTTTTTTTTTTTTTTTTTTTTTTTTTTTTTTTAAGCACTTCTCAAAGCAAAAATTGTGGTTTTTACATTGCAGCATCAAGTGTTGATTCTTTAAGAAGTAAAATCCTTATGTAACTTATTTACGGAATAATTTAGGAAGAAAAAGGGCCATACCCATTATGTACAATTTCTAAACATAGGTGCTAACTATGACTTTATTTCAAGAGGGATCTGAAGCATGTGTCTCACTTTAATTCTGTAAATCTATTGATGCTATTATGACTTCTTATGTATTAGGATACCATACACATGTACTTAGGGATGTGCTCTTGACACAAAGGGGAAAGGATTTAATCTATCTCATTTCTTTCTCCTTTCCTTTCCTATCTTTTCTTTGCAAATGTCCTTGCTTTTGTATCTTCAAAGATTTTACTTCATACCCTTCCAGCACTTTAATTCACTTATTTCTCCAGAAAGGTTGCCCCATGCATTTTGTGGATCAGAAGTATTCGATGCAATACCAGCTTAGGTAGTATCTCTTACCTCATCACTATCCCCAGCCATCACTGTGTTTTTACTGCTTAGCTGTGCCAGCACAATTGTTTATGGAGTTGTGCAGTGAAACTCCTCAGGGTGAAAAAAATATAAACAGAATTTCATAGACATTGATTAAAAAAATAAAAAACAAAAAAACAACAAAACAACAACAACAACAAAAAAAAACGTTTCAGGTTATTTGTCTGGTATATAGTGCAGTCCCAGGCCTGGCTAGCTGGTACTACTGCATTGCAGTTACCTACAGCACAGCAGTGGAAATAAATGGAAGGGCCAGTGCAAATAAAATCATGGAAGGGCATGGGCTGGCATGGGGCAGTGCTTAGGACGATATTTCTGTCAGGGCTTCGTGCCTCAGACCAAGGCCTGAAGACAACACTGTTTTAAGTCTACTGGAAACTAAGGTAGCCTATTTCCAGAAGAGAAGTCTGTGGGGTAACTGTAGGTGTTGTTGAGGACTGCCTGACCTCTCCTGTTAAGGAGGAAACTATTTATATAGCAGTAATAAATCAAGAGATAGTCTCTACACCTGATCATAAATGGTTTAAAAAAAAGATTAAATTCATAAGACTGTAGGCTATGAAAAACTGGAGTTTGCTTTTTTATAACTTCTTTAAACTTGCACCTATATACAGCTGAGATTCATGTTGTTCCTATAAGGTCTTTCTGAGATCCCATGTGAAGTCAAACCTTGACACATATTGTGATGCAAAGGCACAGAAATGCCTTGAAAATGTGGGGGGCTGTTAGAGATACTGTAGATCTCAACATGAGAGTGACACTATCACCTTATTCCCAAAATGAGTGTTGGGAACTCATTTGGAAACTGAGTTTGGGAACTCCAAGCTCAGTATCCAGAAGTTAGAATCCTGTTGCAAAGAGAGAGAGTAGGTAGATAGTCCATGAAAACAGCTGAAAAATTATTGTATTGATTAGTGATTTTGAGTGTGTACATGAATCTTTCAATATGTATTCCCATTTTTTAATTTATTTTTTTTTCTAATTGTACAGTGATCTATCTAAATGTGCATAACAGTATTCACCTATAGCTTTTACTAATAACACTGTTTGCACCTAAGGATGGTGGAAATTCTGTATGTGTAACTTTTCAGAGCATCTTTCAAAGTGAAACTTGACAGATAGTTATATAAAAATAGTACTGTTCTTTTTTATGAATCAGAAACCTTTCCCATCAATTATTATTATTATTATTATTATTATTATTATTATTATTATTATTATTATATTATTATTATTATTATTATTATTAAATTGGGATTGAATTTTATTATTTGTATGTTATCAGCAAAGGGATTATTTTCAAATTTTTGTTGAGTTTGCATGTTATGAGGAGAAAACATAATCAGTCACAGGATCAAGTATTTATTCTGGCAAAGCTTTAGCTAAGACCCTTCCATATATTTTTTAAATAAGAAAACAGATTTTTTAGATGTGTTTTGTAGTTTTCAGTTGCTCTTGCCAGGAAGGACAGACATAGAGAAGATATTCTACATGAAGCTCTTTGCTGTCAGATTTTACCATTTGTTCTTAATCAATAGGTATTCAGACTTGGGAGAGCAAAAGAACACCAAAAAAACCCCACCACAACAATCAAACAACAAAATAAACAAGAGAACAATTCAACTGTGCATAACCTAACAAGATTGTTTGTAGGGGCTGTAATTTAGATGATGGACTACTGTAAAAAGAAAAAGACCTATTATTATTTATCAGTTAGTGGGTGGCAAATGTTTCATTTCCAGTTATTTAGCACTGCTTTTGGATTGCAATGAGACGATAGTTATGTTTTACATTAGAATTCACATGTAATTACACTCTATTAGCAAGGTAAAAAGAGAAATGAGAAAGAAAGAATGGGCGAAATAAAAAGCACTGATGGTGGTTTAATACCAAGAATGGTGAGAAACTGCATGACCTTTACAATGAAATTAGAATACAGCCAAGGAGGTGAAGATGTTGAAAGTGTTATTTCTTCCCTTTTCCATGGTTTAGGATGAGTATCACTTTTTTTTTTCTTTTTTTCTTTTTTTTCTTTTTCTTACCGTCTGAACTGAAATAGCAAATTTAACCATCCCAACCACCATTGTGGGTATGTTATTCATGTCTGTGATACAACATGCCTATCATGAATTGGTATTCACCAATTCCTGAACATATTGCCACGTTTACCAATTCCTGAACATATTGCTACACTGAACAAGTTTCTTGAATGCTAATCATAAAAAAGCCCCATCAGATTTTCCAGTTGTAGCAAATCCTAGATGCAAGTTCTCCTCATGTTAGTAAATTCTGGTTTGTTGCACAAACCTCCACAGAAATGCTGAATACTTTACATTAGTTGATTTTATTTCAAAGATGTTATTGTGGTGATTGGTGGCCGCCTCGGTCATAGCGACCATGAAGTGGTTGAGTTCAAAATTTATGGTGACAGAAGGAAAAGTGCCACCAAAACCTCATCCCTAGATATGGGGAAAGCGGACTTCAGGCTGCTCAGGGAACTAGTCAGTAAGGTCCCCTGGGAAACTGCTCTTGAAGGCCTCGATGTCCACCAGTGCTGGTCACTCTTTAAGCGATGCCTCCTAGAAGCACAAGATAAGGCAATTCCAAAATATCGCAAGTCAGGCAGGCGGGGCAGGAGGCCGGCGTGGCTGACCAGGAACATTCTAATGGAGATTAGGCGGAAACAGAGAGTGTTTCGCTACTGGAAGGAGGGCCAGGCGTCATGGAAAGAATACAGGGATGCTGTTCGTGTTTGTAGGGAGAAAGTTCGAGTGGCCAAAGCACAGCTAGAGTTGAAGCTGGCTGTGTCTGTGAGAGAAAATAAAAAGGGTTTTTTTAGATATGTAAATGGAAAAAGGAGAACTAAAGAAAACATAGGGCCGCTCCTTGATAGGGAAGGTCTCCTCACAGACGATGACGTAGGCAAAGCAGAGACGCTTAACGCCTTCTTTGCCTCTGTCTTCAATGCCGATGATGGGCTTCGGGACCCAGGGTGCCCTGAGCTGGAGGACCGGGACGGTGGGGATGACAAACTCCCAACTGACCCTGAACGTGTGCGGGATTTGCTACTCCACCTGGATCCCTACAAGTCCATGGGTCCGGATGGGATTCATCCCCGGGTGCTGAAAGAGCTGGCGGATGTCATCGCGGAACCTCTATCAATTATTTTTCAACGATCCTGGGAATTTGGAGAGGTCCCAGTAGACTGGAAGCTGGCAAATGTTGTGCCAATTTTCAAGAAGGGTCAGAAAGAAGACCCTAGCAATTACAGGCCTGTCAGTCTCACGTCAGTGCCTGGTAAAATCATGGAGAAGTTGGTTCTCGGACTCATTGAGGTGCACCTGGGGGACAAAGCAGTCATTGGTCCCAGCCAGCATGGGTTTGTGAAGGGTAGGTCCTGCCTAACTAACCTGATTTCCTTTTATGATAAGATCACCCGTATGGTGGACCAAGGGAAACCAGCTGATGTGATTGTTTTGGACTTCAGCAAGGCTTTTGACACGGTTTCCCATAGGATCCTACTGGACAAAATGTCCACCATACAGCTAAATAAAAACATCATACGATGGGTGAGCAATTGGCTAACGGGCAGGGCCCAAAGGGTTATGGTAAATGGAGCTGCGTCAGGCTGGCGGGCGGTCACCAGTGGGGTCCCTCAAGGCTCCATTTTAGGGCCGGTACTTTTCAATATTTTTATAAATGATCTGGATGTAGGAATAGAGGGTATTTTGAGCAAGTTTGCTGATGACACCAAACTTGGAGGAGTTGTGGACTCAAATGAGGGCGTAAAGGCCTTGCAGAGGGATCTGGACAGGTTGGAGAGCTGGGCGATCACCAACCGCATGAAGTTCAATAAGAGCAAGTGCCGGGTCCTGCACCTGGGACGGGGAAACCCTGGCTGCACGTACAGACTGGGCGATGAGACGCTGGAGAGCAGCCTAGAAGAGAGGGATCTGGGGGTCGTGATAGACAGCAAGTTGAATATGAGCCAGCAGTGTGCCCTGGCAGCCAGGAGGGCCAATCGTATCCTGGGGTGCATCAAGAACGGCATCGCTAGTAGGTCAAGGGAGGTGATTGTCCCGCTCTACTCTGCGCTGGTGCGGCCTCACCTCGAGTACTGTGTGCAGTTCTGGGCACCACAGTATAAAAAGGACATGAAACTGTTGGAAAGTGTCCAGAGGAGGGCTACGAAGATGGTGAAAGGCCTTGAGGGGAAGACGTACGAGGAACAGCTGAGGTCACTGGGCCTGTTCAGCCTGGAGAAGAGGAGGCTGAGGGGAGACCTCATCGCAGTCTACAACTTCCTCGTAAGGGGTTGTCAAGAGGCAGGAGACCTTTTCTCCATTAACACTAGTGACAGGACCCGCGGGAACGGGGTTAAGCTGAGGCAGGGGAAATTTAGGCTGGACGTCAGGAGGGGGTTCTTCACAGAGAGGGTGGTTGCACACTGGAACAGGCTCCCCAGGGAAGTGGTCACTGCACCGAGCCTGTCTGAATTTAAGAAGAGATTGGACTGTGAACTTAGGCACATGGTCTGAACTTTTGGGTAGACCTGTGCGGTGTCGAGAGTTGGACTTGATGATCCTTAAGGGTCCCTTCCAACTCAGGATATTCTATGATTCTATGATTCTATGATTATGTTGTATAATGATACTTGAAATGTAGGAGGATGTCATATAACTGGAACACCCAAAAACCTCTGACCAAGAGACATAATAATAACTTCCCGACTATAGTCTTGAGAACTTTTGATTTGGCACATATCTAGCTAAAAAGCAATATAAAAATCCCTTCTTGCTTATGAAACCCAACTCTGAAATTAATACTGAATGAAGAATGGGATATGACTGGGATAGATGATATTAAGGACAGAAGAAGTGAGACATGGGAAACGTTAAGGTATTTTTCATTATATCATCATATTATATTCCATCATTATATCATATCATTATTATCGCATAAATAGAATCAACATGTTGGTCCAGAGCTCTGTTCCTGAGTTGTGTTGCAGTCGTTGTGTCACTGTCTTGTGTCACTGTCTGTGACCCTAAAAATGGTGAGCACAGAGCAGACTTCCCAAGATGCCTGACCCTTTTCCCTTACACAAGCAGGGTGACTTCTCTAATAAGCAAGCTGTAATTATCCAAGTGTTAGGGGGAGGAGACTGCTAGTTGTAGATATACAGAGGTCTGAAGAACAAAAAAGTCCAAGTCTGTAAAGTATCAAGTTTATCTGAATACATTTTCCTAATGAATATAAATTTACTTCAGTGACCTAGCTCCTTCTCAATAGGAAATGCAGTCATGCCTCCTGCAGCACCTTTCACTCCTTTCAATATTTTAAGATTTACAAATCTTAGCATCTTGTTGTAGATGATAAAATTAAGGTCACAGAATATTTAGATAGTATTTTCTTTTTGTGTATCTATTCTGCAATTTTCACAGTTCAAGACAATGCTTTTTATTCTTCCTGGTGGTAATTGTGTACATTTATTATTTACTTGGGTTGATAGTTTCTTGCAAAGATGAATGAAAATTAAAGGACCAATATCTGAGGAGAACAGCTATGTCTGTATGGCTATCAGCCAGTATACGAAGAGAGCTTTGTGTATTTTGTTGAAATAGTTGGAATAGATGCTCAACTTTTTTTCGTATTAATTTGCTTTTTTAAAAACGAAGCATATATCAAATTAAGCATTTCAATAGCACCAAAAAAAAAAAAAAAAGACAAAAAAAAAAAAAAAGACAATGAATTACACGTAAGGAGAAGGAAAGAAAATATAATGCGACCTAGAAGACAAGAACTGAAATGCAAGCCAATTCATATCTCTGAATTTTCTTACTCATGTAAAATTCTGTTTCAGCTTTCCACCCAGGTACTTTGTAGGACTGAGATAGCAAGTATGCTTTAGCAAACACAACACTATCTTTTCTACTTTTTTTTTTTTTTTTCCTTTTAAATGTCAATAGGACATATATAACTGTCAACCCATCTCCCCTGTACTAAGTCAGCACCTGAAAGTGAAATTGCAGATGTAGCTGATAGTTTATTATTTATCTTGGTGCTGATGGCTACCTTCTATTTCAGCCAAGGGGAGTTATCACTGCTTTGATTAAGAATATTTGACAATGGATCTTGTCCTTATGTTTTTTTTATCACTAATATCCAGCTGTTTGCAGAGGACTCAGAGAACATCTGACTGCCCAAGGTTAAAGCAAGAAGGCCATTTTGCTCTCATTGCAAAGCTCTCTCTGCTTATCCAAAATACCGTTATTAAAAGATATTTTCATTCCACTTGACATTCATGCATCTACTGGTGGTAGTTACATTGTTAGAATATGATTCTAAATCCAAGGCAACCATGAAAGCAGATTTATTTTAACCAATCAACTCTAGTGGAAACTCAAAAAATTTCTGACATTTTTTACATCACTTTAAGGTATGCACTGCCCTTTAGTAGCAGCTATTAGATACCATTTTATTTCAGAAAAGGTTTCTGTTTAAGATGACACTGGTGTCTTTTTAAGAAGAAAGACAAATTTGAGATTAATGTTCTTGAAACAAATCTGATGTTTGATTCTTGTCAGTGAGACTGTACTCAACTTGAGGATCCTCTCATTAAAGGTCAAACTTGGATGAACCATAGCGTGGGTGTAAGCAGTGAACAGCAGGCTGTTAGTTATAGAAATCTGAAACTGCACTACTTCAAGATACTGATATATGGGTGTATATATGTGTATATATATATATATTTCAGCTGTATGAAATTCTTTAAAAATACTAGGTAAAAACCATTATCTATATAGGAAAGAAAATTACAGAGTGACAAACACTTTACAGATGCTACTTAAGCTGGTTAATTTCTAGGTAAGTACTAGCTAAAGGTTTAATGTACAAACCTTGTAAACTTGAAGAGTTTTGTCAAGAAAGTGTTAAGCAGCCTTTAACTCTCACAGTAGTCAAGGGTCTGAGGAAAGATTCCAGATGAATCCTCATAGAGCTACAAATATGAATAGCCTCTCTTTGCCCCACTGATGGCCAGCTTGATGTAAGTTTGACATTTGGTTATATGTATCCAGACCCTTCTGCTCAGGAGAAAGAGAGCCAAGAAAGGTTAACTTTCTAATGTTGCCATAAAGTTTCCCTGCATTAGACCTATGGAAGCAAGTCACTTTAAATTAGTTAGCTCCTTTGACAGCTTCACTATAAGGGTCTTTGGTCTAAGATCCTAAAACATTTGCCAGTCTAACCACAAATGTTCAGAACCCTATGTGACATTTTCCCCCTCTCTTAATAAAAATACTAAAATGAAAACAAACAAACAAATCTTTTGCTTAACTCTACTATTATGATATGCTGAAAGCAGATGTAAAGTTAATGCAAAAAGGGAAAGGTATAAATGTAAAGAAAAGATTTTGGCATGTGATTCAAGATCATGCTGGTTAGTGAAACAAGGTCTTAATATGGAAACAGTGCCAGCATGGTACTGATTTCTTGCAGTTAACTGATAGACTTTTTCCTGCTCTCTCTGTGGCTTTGCATGAGGTTGATTATAAGATTAACATCCACATCAAATTGAAATTTGACTCTAGACTTATGTTTGAATTGATGCATGTGATATTTGCTTGCCAGTGCTACACCTGAATTCAATGCCAAATGACATACTGGCTATAAAGATAGCCCTGAAAACGTTGTCTTTGGGAGATACCTAACAAATTTAAGAAGTAACTTCTGATGGCAGACCAGTATACACCTTGCAAAAGTCGAAGGATGACAATGATGATGACAAAAGACTGGCTACTACCTTTATACATAACTATAGATGTTGCTTTTACAGATTGAATTCTAGTCTTATGAGACTAAATTCTTGATAGAGTGTTAAACTCTAACCCATTTATATCACACACAATTCTAATTTAAACAGTTTTAAATTACAATCAAAACCAATTAAAGCTGATTGTTTAAAAATCTCTTAACAAGGTTCTGTGGGTAATGATTATATGTGCCATGAGCAAGCTTCCTGCCAGTAAAGTATTCTTTTTTCTAATGCTCTTGATGTTATTTGGGGTGGTCTTTGCATGGGGGATATATTTCCCTAAATCTCAGTTCAATTTCCATTAAGAATTAAATAATAAGTAACTTTTTCCTCCAGTTTCAGTGACATATGGACTAAGCACTGAAATTTTTGCTTTTGCATTGATGCCCGTAGATCATACTCATGTTTTCACTGTACAATTCTGACAAATAAAAAGGGGTTCCTTTTATATCTCATTATCATATTGCTTGGCTGAGTTTTATTAAGACTGATTAAGCTGGAGAGGATTAGACTGAACTCTTATGCTGGAAAAGCTGCATGCTACCCCTTGCAGTAGGATGCTCCACTTTGCCCTGTAGCTATATGTCTACACTTAAATTACCTGCTAGAGAATACATGCAGTTCAGATTTGTTACCATGAAAATTTGAATAAATCATAGGCATTGCTTCATTTCTATCATTTGCTTGAGGCTTAACAAGCATTGCCACATGATGATACTCCTAACCTGGTATCCTGGAGATCTTTGAGCATCTCAATATTTAAGTATGAATAATACGTAGTGAGAACAAGTTGGCCATTGAAGAACCAAACATTTTTTAAAATAAAATTGTTGTGGAGAGTAAATCATCTTTATTTAGTAACACTGATATCGATTTTCTGTAAGCTAACTGTTGTCAGTTTTATATGATCCAAAGTTTCTGAGCAGGGATCACCTAATGGGGTTAAGCACACAGCAGAATGTCTAGGTATACTGCATCTTAGGAATGCAATTTTTAAAAAGTAAGAATGATTCCTTAGATCATGTCAGAGGCATAAAATACTAGTGAGTTTGGCTGCTGGTGGTGAATTGTGACCCATGAATATATCTGGCCTGAGATGCAGGTAACTAGCTTAAAACTTGAATTGCAGTTTAAGACTTTAAGAACTCAGTAGAGAATTTCCATCTACCAGAGAAATAATAAGAAAGTCTCCAGCATTTTAAATGCAAGATCAATTACTGAGGGCAAAGCTTACACAGTAAAGCTGCCATTTTCTACCTTTACTCAGCAAATAACTGCTTCCTCAGATGGTACCAATGCCAATGACCACCTTCTGGCTTAGTAAAGCCAGAGACTTTTGCCAGCATTTCACTTCCATGTTGGTATCTAGAGCAGTAGTAGCTAAAAGCAGAAAGAAATATTTATGCAGTGAAAAAGGAGCCCAGAAAGGACTTGGACTCAGTTCATCTGATGCACCCAAGACTTCTGTGTTTTACACAAGTTCCCTTCCTTTGTCATTTCCCAAAGGTGTGGTTGTCCTGCTGTCAGGCTTTACTTGTTCACATATTACCAGCCTCTCACCATACTGATCTGATCAGGGCTGAGTTTGTGTGGAGCCAGCTCAGCCACCCCTGTACTTGTAGGATTGACATGTCAAGGGTAGCAAAGTGCTCCAAGCAGCAAACCTCTAAGGGAGAATCTTCATAGCAAGAATAAGATAAAGGGATTTTAGTTTTAGTTATTTCTCCTTGAAGCCTTCTTAAAAATTTAAGCACTTGCTATGAAATAGTGTTGCTATATATTCCTCTAAACAGGATTAATTATTGATGGGAAGTGTACATTTTTTAAATAGAATTCTTAAAGATAATAAGTGCATGTAATTACAGTGCAGAAACAGTGAGTATATTTGAACAAGAATGAAACATTTTTTTTTCACTGTACATTGAATGCAAGTTTATATGCACTAAAATGTTACCCTAAATCAGTGTGATATGTTCTTCCTATTCAGTTTAGTATCATATTAGAAAGCAACACTTTTGGTACCTTCATGTAGATTTATAAATTCATATGAATTTAGAAACAGTTTCTTAAGTAACAAAATTCATAAAAGAACCAATTATTTAGTGATACTTTCTGCATTTCTGATCTTTGTCCAGTACAGTACAAAACTAGCGTTTGTCAAATTTGTTCCTTATTTTTAAGTCTTGGAGATCATGTAAAAAGTTGAACAATTAAACACTTTGCTATTTAGTAAGAATTTTATCTTAAAATCAACTAATTTTTATTTGGAAAAAAAAAAAAAGATGTATTTAGACTTGATCATGTATGATATTTTACCTAAACTACATAGAATTATTTTAGCTCAGTCAAGTAAAGAGATAGAGTAAAAAAAGTATTTTTCAAAGATGTTTGTATTGACAAAACCAGAAATGGTATTTATAAGACTTTTCAAAGAAAGCAGAAGTCATAAATGCTAAGCGACTTCATGCTTCTGATTCAAATAACTTCTCACAAAGCTTTTTGTGGTGTTCATGAAGCTTTACACTGGACCTTTAGACTGGTGCTCATGCCTTAGCTTTATTTAGCCTCTTGAAAAGAAGTGGGGGAGAGAAAGATTATACTTTTCCTGTGAACAGAGAGGGTCTTGTGGGTGAAGTGGCAATTAGTGGTCATCTTGGCCATAGTAACCATGAAGTAGCCAAGTTTAAAATCTTTGGGAATAGGAGAAAACCTGCCATCAAAATGTAAGTCCTGGAAATGGGGAGAGCAACCTGAAGTCTGAAGTCAAGCAGATGGGGCAGAAGGTTCACTTGGCTGGGCAGGGATCTTCTTCTAGAGCTCAGGTAGAAAAAGAAAGTGCATGGCCACTGGCAGCAAGGTTGGGTACCGTGGGAGAACTAGAGAGATGCTATTTGCCTTTGCAGGTTGAAAAGTAGTATGGGCAAAGCTCAATTAGTTGAAACTGGCCAGTACTGTGGGGGACAACAACGTTTTTTTAGAAATATGTTAACAGACAAGGGAAGATGAGAGAAAATTAGTCCTTTACATTACTGGTTTACTCCATTGAGGGTAGAGAGGCCTTGCAGAGAGATCTTGACAAATTAGAGGGCTGGGAAATCACCAACTATATAAAGTTGTAGAGTTTATATACAAGACCATGTGCTGGATTCTGCACCTGGGAAAGGGCAACCCTGTACAGACCGAGTGATGAAAGCCTGGAGAGCAGCTCCACAGAAGGGGATCTAGGGTTTTTGGTCAGTGGCAAGCTGTGTAAATCAGCAGTATGCCCTGGCAGCCAAAAGAGCCAGCTGTTTTCTGGAGTGTATCAGGCATGGCATTGCTAGCTGGTTGAGGGAAGGGATTGTCCTGCTCAGTTCTGCGCTGCTGTAGCCTCACCTTGAGTACTGTGTGCAGTTTTGGGCCCCACAGCATAAAAAGGACACAAAACTATGAGAGCGTCCAAAGGAGGCCACAAAGATAGTGAAGGGTATAGAGGGGAAGACATATGAGGAGTGGCTCACGTCACTCAGTTTGTTCAGCCCAGAGCAGAGCAAACTGAGGTGAGGCCTCATGGTGGCCCGCAGCTCCCTCACGATGGGAGCAGAGGGGCAGGTGCTGAGCTCTGCTCTCTGGGGACAGTGACAGGACCAAAGTGAATGGCATGGAGCTGGGACAAGGGAGGGTCAGGCTGGGTGTTAGGGAAAGGTTCTTCAGCGAGGGGGTGTTTGGGCACTGGAACGGGCTCCCCAGGGACGTGGTCAGGGACCCAAGCCTGCCGTAATTCAAGAAGTGTTTGGGCAATACTCTCATTATCTGATTTTTGGGTGGTCTTGGGGGGAGCCAGGAGTTGGATTATTGATCCTTGTGAGTCCCTTCCAGCTTGGGATATTCTGTGATTCTCTGATTTTCTTGTGAAGTTTATAGGTTTGAATCTTCTATTTTCATCTGACTGCCTGTTGCAGATATGGCAGAAAGAATCCAAGCCGGTGAGGGAAAACGGGTTTTTATATTTCTAGGTAACAACTATCTCCAGTGTTATGTTGTTCCTTCATCTTTCATTTCCAAAATGAATAATAGTTGTAATAAGTAATTTTCTCAAGTTTCAGAGAGCATTATTTGCTCTGTTGAACCTCCTCACTAAACTTGATTCAAATATCAACTTTTCACGGAGGTGGGAAAACCTTTTAGTTCCCGAACTGGTGAAACAATTTTGGTGTTATAGCAATACAGCCAGCTTTGCTTACAGAAAGGAATGCAACTATCCAGACTCTATGATGGAAAAAAAAAATTACAAGTCATCTCTGCTGCTGTTCTTGTGGCTGTGGTTTCATTTTCATGGTTCTGTTTCAATTGCTGTGACCTTGCAGCTGCTGCAGCCATGTTGCTTGGTCTCAGAAATGTGGCTTTAGCATTTTTTCCTTTATGCTGTGAAGACCGTGACCCAATGACTTGTTATGATTTTTTAAAAGCTCTCCATAGAATTTAATCCAGTTGTTCACATCTGGAAAGTAGAAACAGAACTGTCTGACTTCTATTTATTTATTTATTTATTTATTTTAGTGTGGAGAATGAGGAGAGGAGGAGATGTAAAGAAAAAATCTGGATTTGGATTTTAGTCACTTGCTGAACTAGTATTAGTGGTTTGTAGAAATTTAACCTACATAGAAAGAGAGGCCCCATTTTATTCTTCAGGCAACTAAAGTCTAAACTAAAAGATGAGAAAATAGTTTTTAGATGGTGTTGCCTGCTCAGATATGGGTGTACCAATGAGTATCAATGTAGAAAACCGGAGAAAAAGTAGGAGAAGATTCAGGGTCCAGACAAGAACCCTCAAGAACAATCAGTCCCACTGGGTCCCCCTGCATCCCAGACCCCAGGGCCACGCAGTAGTGCCTCCTCAGTGAAGGAGGATCGCTCTCCATGATAGAGGTCTCAAAGCGTTTAGAAGCTGCCAGGCTTGTCACAATTTTCGGGGGGTGGGGGGGTGGGGGTGGTGATGGGTAGGGGTGGGAGGAAGCTAATAGTTCCTGCAGAATTTATTCAACTGGACTCAGGGGAGCACTTTTTGTCTTCCATCAGTGTACCCTCAGCAGTGCAGTGCAGCTGATGAAGCAAGGGATGGTGCTCTGCTATCATTAGCTGCTATATAATCCAGGAGACAAGCTGCACGCCCACCAAAAACTACAACAGAAAAGTTGTCATCTAGTTATCATACTGAAGCAGAGTGAAATTCAATGAATGTGAAAGATAGAGTAGATACATTTAAAAAATAAATCTTGAAGTTTCTTAAGTGATTGAAATAACTTTACTGTACAAAAATCTCCATAGACAATTATATGGCTGCCAGCCAAAAAGAAGAAAAACCAACATTAAAATATGCCTTCATACAGATGAAGTGCATCTCTTTGAGGTTACTAGGGGTTTCTGCTTAAATAAAGTGTCTCTCAAATTGGAACATACATCTCCTTAGAAACCTTTGTTGGTGGGAATAGGCTTTACAGGACCTCAGCACCTCAATGGCTGTGCTCCATCCAGTCAGCTCCTTCAAGCTTACTCAAAATAAATTCAGACAGGTAGCAGTAAAACATATTTTTGTTTTTGTTTAAAATTACTTGTCCACTTAACACTGACTCTTCTAACCCTTCCCTCCAGCTCCATCCCCACACACTTGCCCCCATTTCTGGAGGGGAAAACCAGTTGCAGTGTGAGCCAGTGAACAGGACAGTGAGACTACTTATTTCTCAGTCCAGATGTTTTCATTGTGCTCATTTATATGTAAGACTTGCAATTGCATTGCTGATTGTCAGTGTGTTAGCAGCACAGGACACCATTGCATACTTCTCTAAGCAGAAAGCAGAAACAAGAGAGAGAATGATTTACAAACAAGAAATCTCATATGGTTGACGTTCATTGGCACTACCTAAAAGCTGACACAACCTATAAATCTACAATATTGATGAAAGTTTATTTATTACTGTGCAGTCAGTGAAATTAGTAATGTTCTGGGCAGTAGTTTCCTTACTAAGGCAGTAAGAAAATTAGATGCTTTTGCTGGCAAACAACCTGAAACATGAGAGAGTTATACAATGAGATCTAGGAAATTTAACAATTTGTTAGCAGTATAGAAGCGATGGAGTTAATCTGGGAAAATGTAAGTCAACACAATTATTTTTAGTGAAATAAAAATTATGGTACAGCACTGAGCTCAGCATTCACATAAGACCTGAACTTTCACTGTGGTAAGAAAAAAATAAGATTTATTTGGCTGCAACAGTGGGGTGGTATTTGATTCTGAACAGCAGAAAAGCAGAACTCTTCTTTTACCTTTCGAAGTGAAAGGAATAGTCAAACACATGTATTTGAAGGCATAGATAGGTGGCAGATATGGGAAGTGAGATCAGTACAGAATGATGAAGAATGCTCAGCAGAAGAGATACTCATATTCTATAATACTGTAGAACTGTAATCATCAAATTGTCCTCATCCTCTGAAAATGAGTGAGTTGTGATATTTCTTAAAAATAAAGTGGCAAAACATAATGAAGTTATTTTTTTTTCCCCTAAATTGAAGAGAGATGTAATATTTTCAAAAGTCATACTAAACGACTAAATGAAACAAAATACTCAGTGACATCCCCAATGAAGCAGAGGAAACAACATGGTACTCAGTTTGAGGCTTTTGATAGGGAAAAAGAAAGCAGAATTGGTAAGTAATTAGTAATTATAGTTTCTAGTGATGCTGTATTTTGTTCTGAGGCATTGTTCCTCCCTGATCACTTGGAGTCTCGTACTAGAATTGAAGGAGAGCTTTTGCACACATCATCAGAACAACTATGTACATGAACTAATCTGATCTGTTTTTACTGTGCATATTTTAGCAATTTATTCATTGTGATCGCTTCACAAGTCAATCTCCTCTGCTTTACACTTGTGGTAAGACTACTTAACATACTTTTGATTTGTCAATCTAATCTGTATGGGAGAGCGGTTGTGGTAGAGTTTAGCTGCCCAGCAGGGTAAAACCACCACACAAGTTCTAACCCCAAAATCTTCTACTGGTTTTATGCTGTATGTACAAAAAAGTGAGGCATTATGAATTATAATAGTCAGAAATTGTTAGATTTCTAGTAATGCTAGTTTCTAGCCCTTTTTATGAAGCTGGTTCTATATGTAATTCACTAATTCCTGATATTTTATCATGATTCTTTCCAAGCCTTCTCACATGTTCATTCATTCTAAAGATAAGAAAACTTATGGTTGACTTGGATTTATAGTAATGTACTATATACAAACCGTTTGACAAGGCCTTACACCTAGATTATAAGCTGGTTGCACCTGAGGTATTAATAAGGAAAAATGCAGGCACACTATTATTCCAGAACAATAAGTATGAGATTCAGATCTTGTATGTATAAAGGGTGAATTCAAACAACTTTAGAAAGAATCACTTATACTATAGTATGGGGAAAAAAAAATAAAAGCCAAAGATGTAAATATTTTTGTTAAGGTATTTTTATTCTCTCAATGGTGAAAAAAATAAGAAAATCTTATATCAGCAGTGTGTTCTACACATTAAAGTTGATAGATATTAATATTCAATCTATTTGGGCAAGAAAAGGTCAGAAGTGATATTTCTACTCTGGTTTTTCAAAACTATATGTATATATATATATTTATATATTTTTCTGACAGTGTTCACTTTTTCCAGTAAATTGGACATCTAAAGTTCTGTAGGTGCATAAACATGAGAAATATAAAGAAAATATTTGATTTTACTTTTAAATATATCGATAAAAAGTGTGTTATGTGATATGCTGGAATATATGTTACTGTGTATTACTGGGAGTATGGATTAATTTGGGAGCACACAATGTTTCAAGTGTGCCATCTGTTATTTTTAGGTTATACCTTTGTTAATGAGAAATTTTCTGGGAGAAGATTTTGAACAGAGCCTATATAGCACAGTCAGATGGGACCCCAGTTCATTTAATGGTGGTATAAATAGCAAGATTATTTTTTTCACTGACTGGATCAGATTTGTTTGAAGTATGTGCGGTGACTCTATAAAAATACTTGTGTTGTCAGACATGTTTCTGAAACATCAGAAGATCTTCAGATCTGAATAAATGTTTAATATTAAAAATAGAAATATTTCCTCTAAAGACAAGTTTGTGAATAGCCATTGTATCCTTAGTGGTCTGAATACTGTAACCTTTGAAGGCAATTAAAAACACTATCAGAGCTTGAGGTTTTGGCTTATCACTACTTATTCATAATAGCAAATTAAGATTTTTTTTTTTTTAATTCTGTTTAACAGTAGCAAAATAAATACTTCGTCACTTCTGAGAGAGTAGGACAGGAGTGAGCTGTTCTGGTGGCTGCAAAGGCTGTGCATTTGCTTCATGTGCATTTGGGGCACAAGCAACAAAGCATTAACATCATGTCTGTGATGTGATAAGAATAATAAGCAATTCTCCTTATTTCAGGTAGCTCCAGGTTATTACTGTGTATCAAATAGAAAAGGTCCTTGTGATTTTATTGGTATGGAATCAGTCAGTGAGGTTTGGGAAAGCATTTTGCTCTGTGTTTCATTTTGCTCAAAAATAATGGGGAACTTTTAATTCTAAATGGAAAGACCCCATGTTCTTTTTTTCCAGGATTCTCTACAATTTTATTTTAGTAAAAGAGCAAGTTAATGAGTGTTTTATGCAATTGAAGATGTGAAATTTAAAGTGAAACTCTAATCTGAAGTCCGTAAAAGTAAGCATACACAGGAGATTCAGCCCTTCAGATGAAAATTTTTATCACTGGAATGAACAAAACTGAAATTATTGTTGCTAGCATTATGATAGATTTTTCTTCTTTGCAGACTTCCTAAAATGAATATGATAAGGAAAAATCTTATACAACTTTTTTGTATAAAACTCTAAGAATACTTTAAAATGTATGCGAGACTTTAATGACCTATTCATGTTGCACAGGTTTTATAAATATTACTTAGATGAAGAAACTCAGATATAGAAAGACAGTTTGAGGATTGTGTAATTGAACAGAAAGACAGAGTTTTGAACTGTCAATGCCACTTGTGTCTTCCCATCACTACAGGATTTTGATTTTTCAGATTTTCTTGCAGAAGGGCTAGCAAACAATGTTCTGCTTAACATTGTTAACATAAGCAGTTAACCCTGTGTGGCAGAGTCTTTCCAGAATGCCTAACAATCAGAAGAGCTTTGCTACAAATACATGTTAGTATATGTATGTGTATGTGTGTGTGTGTGTATATATGTTAGGTTTCACGGCTTCTAGAATTTTCTTTTTAACAATGAGGTCTAGGATTGGTGAGGAATGGGGGAGGGGCTATTTTTGCTTTGCTTTATTTTAAATAAAATCCCAGATTCTGCCATGATTGTGTGCTCTTTGAAGCTGTCTATTTGCAAAACAGCAGCCACTGTTTTGAGATGGCAACTTTGGCAGAAGTAGGAACTCCCACTGTGAAGACCAGGCAGGGAGGGTGCTGAGCACTCCCTAGAGCTCTTCAGCAGCTGGGAATGAACAGCACAGAAACAGGAGGGAATATCCTCCTGATTAAAGGAAGGAGTCTCAGGAAACAAAATGACGTCTGAATTATTTTGGCAATGCTGTTGCACACACAACTGCTGATAAGCCTCCAAAAAGTGAAGCAAAAGTTTCACAAGTCTCTGTGCATGTTATCTGCTCCACCATGGATAGAAGATGGATTAACTGAAGTAAGTTCTTCCAGTCTGCTATTCTCCCATGACTAGATAAATAACAATAATAAAATTGAAAGCAGTGCTGCCCTGGGGACAGCAAGTCTCTTAAGATTACTAGTTTGTATTTTTACTGCGTCAGCAAGGATGTAGATTTGTAAATATCCCAGACTACCCAAAAGGGCAATAAGTTATTCATCTTTTGTTGTTTTCTTACGTAATATACTTCCTTATTTTCAGTAGAGAAGGAAATATAATGCTGAGAACCAGTGCTAGAAGTTGCCTACTCAGAGTCCTTCTCATAAATACAAATGAGTCAGAAGTTGCCAATTTGTTCAGGAAAAGCTATGTAACACCACCACACAGAGATGAAAGAAGTGCATTTTCTTAAGGACGCTTTGTGCTACTAGTGTTCTAGAGAAAGACTAATTATGAAGGTCACAAGTTAATGTTTGTTTTAAGGATAAAAACTCTGTGTTGGGAAAAACTTGAGTCATTTACTGTACAGTGAAGGCTTGGATTACAAATAATTTATATTTGTTTTCTGCCATACGTTGTTGTGAAATATGTTTCCAAAGTGATATTATGTTGAAATGATGGTGTCATAGGAAAGCATGTTTAATTGGGTCTGTGGTGAAGAATGTAGGAATCATTCTAGCCTCATTAAAGTCAAAGGAATTTTACTGTTGACCTCAATGAAGTTACGATTTCCACTTCACACCATCTCTAGTAGACAGCTGCCTGTCTTAAGCTGACAAATCAGGCACGGGTTTCCAGTAAAATCTTCCTCAATTTCTAGCTAAATTCCTTCTTCACATGTTTCAACCATCGTGGTAGCTATAGTATCCAGGAAGCTTTACAGCTGACTGGCTGATTAAAGGCTTATTTTATGTCTACAAGACTCCCTGAGCTCAGTTTAGTTGCCTAAATTTCACTGTATAGTGATGTTTGGACTGCTCTGATGTATCTGAAACATTTGGACAAAAGAGAGGAGTTGGAAGATTCAAGAATATATGTGAATTTAAGCCAGTGAGTCCTCAATTAAAAAGCATGGTTAATGTATAAGGATATTAAAACACTAACCTGCAAAAATGTGCAGTTTCAGTAAAACTTCTGTGTTTTGTTCTGCCTTTTTCTTTGGGTTAGAATCTTTCATGTATTTGATTTGAAATGATTTTTTTTTTTTTTTTTTTTTTTCATAAAATGAACACAAATTCCATCAAATAGTGTGATTTAAAGTCTGTACGTAATACTGAATTCATGGAAGATGAATTCTGCTTTTTAATTTTTTTAAAAAATGAACTTTAAAAATATTGACTTGGTTTCAGCCTGACCACATTTACCACATGGTATTTTATAGTTCAGGGCTTGAATTAATATAAATCCACCATTTGCTTAGCCCTTGACTTACAGCAATTTCTACTTATGCATACAAATACTATTGCAAGGAGATTTGGATCCATTCTTGTCCATTTCTTTCTAATATGGAGAACAGGTAAGATTTAAAGCACGTTGTGTTCCTTTCCATTTTGCCCAGTTTGAAGATAGTGTTTTGAGCCACCACATTGCCCTGTGGCATTGTCAGATGCCTGTCTCCTCCCCAGCATTGTGTTAGCAACCTGGGCTGCTGGTAAAGGGCTGTGGATTCCTGTGTCTTACTGTTACTTGAACATTAAGAAAATAAAAATAAAATCCTCAAGTGATATTGAAGCTCTCATCTTGAATTTCTTAAGTTTCTACTCAGCTCTAGATGCTTGAGCTTTAACTAGGTGGAATAAGTCCTGTTGGAAAGTGAATGGCATAGGTCTGCTTGTGATAATAGTATTTCTTTTATGGCCTTGGTGTGAAGTTCTGATGCTGTTTAATAATAATTTTGCCTTTAACTGAAGGGATTTAAGATCTGCTCTTACCTTTTCTTTTGAAACTGGAGCTATGTTAGCTTATCTATATTGCTATTACAGAAAGTTTTGTCAACCTTTTGCCAAGACAAATAGTTTTCTTAGTAACATAATTAAAAAAACCAAAACACAAAAAACACATTTCATGCCAAGTCTAAATGATCTACTGATCTTTTTACCTAATCAGCTCACTTTATTTCTAATCTGTCACATTGACATCTGA
This sequence comes from Aythya marila, assembly GCF_965140915.1. Taxonomy (NCBI): domain Eukaryota; kingdom Metazoa; phylum Chordata; class Aves; order Anseriformes; family Anatidae; genus Aythya; species Aythya marila. The sequence goes on along the minus strand of NC_139045.1, from coordinate 27,588,496 downwards.
TTGTGAGTCTATTATATGATAGTTTAAACTTTAACAAACTGCCCTCTAATACTTTGCTATTCTCCTCAAACTTCCCTCTCTGCTTCTTACCTACAAAAGATGTTTCAAAATCTTTTTAAATATTTGAGTTTTAAATTACAGCCTAGGATATATATATGCATTTGATTCAAGGCACATGTTTTCAGATTGTGTCACTCTTTAAGTAAATTCTCTCTTTAGTCAATATCTTTGTGAAAATCAAGTTACGTCTTGATCAGTGGTTTCAACTAGTGATACTATTTTATACAAATGCCAGAATTATTAAATATTATATTCAGCTGTTTGTTTTAAATCATTCTTCTCATCTAATTGATTCTATTTACAAAATTCAGAAATACAGCACTCAATTCAATTTTTGATGGAAAGGGAAAGCTATAAAAGCACAACAAAAAGAAATGGAAAGAAATGCAGTTCACAGTGAGAAAAAATTATTTTTCTCAGTGTAATGTACAATTCATTTACACTTTGACAAACTTTTAGATAAAGTTTGCTAACTGAAGACCTAGAGTTATTTTAAAATAGAAACAATCTTATTGCCTGTTTCTCATTGTGTGTTTTATTTTGATGTCAGACATGTTAGGTTCCACCTTTCTGCCTGCCTTGCTGTTCTCCACCTTAGGGTAACTTTTCCTCTGTACAAGTTATTCACATATATATCCAGTTTAATTCTTCTAAATTTCTCAAATCTCCCTATATTCAGAAGGTTTTGAGTCTATGAGTTTTATTCTGATTGTATTTTTTTTTTCTGAGGAAATAAAATATCATTATGAATAAAGAAGAGTACTCATATTAAGATAAGGTGTAAAAATCACCATAGCTGATTTAGTCTGCAGTATGTTCTTGCATCATCCTTAGCCAAATCTGCTTCTCTTTTGGAAAAACTAGAAGATTTTTGTTCTGCTTTGAAAAAGAAAATTTTATGACTTTACATTTACTTTCCAAGTTTCTAGTGTTACCTCTGTAGGAGTCTGTATATCCTGGCTTCTAGTCCCCCAGAAATGGAGGGAACTACCCACTGAGGTAGCAGTCATAACTTCAAACAATGAATCCCTACCACATTTTAACTGAGAAAACAATAATTTTTTTTATTCCTGCTTAAAAAAGTGCAGTCACAGAGCCCGGATAGTTGTGGTTGTATTTGCTATTCTAGTGTGCCTGCATTTACTCTTGCCATATAAAAGAGACTGATAGTGTTCACATGTAGGATTAATGTTAGTAAAAAGTCACGAGGTGAAAGATGCCATGGAACTGGAAAATATTCTGGATATATTTCTAAAGTCCTGATTTTTGTGTTTTTCTGTTTGGTTGTGAGTGAATTTCCTGACTAGATTGTAAGTAGGTCAATGAGTAGATAATTTGTTCACATGATTGCAAATATGTATACATATACATATATAAGTTGTTAGTTTCATTGTTTTTCTTCTTGTTTATCATAACATGTTTTTAATGATACTGTGATATGTTTAGGTAGTTTCCATTGCCTACTGAGTATGGTATCATTAACTACTATTTGTAGCAAAGACCAAGTCTTGCACAGTGCTGTCTGGTATAAATTTTCCTTGCGCCTGGTGAAGTTCAGCACATTCATTGCCTCCCATAACTGCAATGGAAGATATGAAAATATTTGATTCCTTCATTATAATATTTATAGACTTGCCTTTCATGTGATGATATTTGATACCACATTATGGTGGTATAGGAAATAATGAAATGCAAAACTTGCAAGAGTTTGACTTTTGTATTGAAGGCAGCATAGCATTCATGTTCTGAAAAGTGGTACTCTGCTGCAGTTAGTAGCAGAGTTGCAGAGAAAAAGCAGTTATTCTTCTGAATACAGAGTAGTCATAAAAAACATACAGCCCAAGGAGTTTTTATTGGTTGGTGGCCACAGAACTTCGTTTTGACTGGATCAGGGCTCTGTTGGCCTCCTGGTATTTCTTCTTAATGCTCTTCAACTGCTCAGTTTAATTTAATTTTGATGTTTAATATTCTTTTGTTTAAATAGTATCCAGTTTTAAGAAAAATATTTTAAAGGATATAATTGCACCCTCAGGTTTACATGAACATCCTGTGAAATAAGATACACATTAAATTAATACTGATCAGAAATTAACTACTACCACGAGGCCTCTGTGTTTCATCTTGCAGAGCTAACCTGCATAAAGGATGAAATTCAGGAAAATGTCCAAATTCCAGCACAGCTCCTCTTACCAGCACAGAATGCTTAATACTTACAGCAAATCTGATGACATTTCAATACAAAGAAAAAAAAAAAAAAAAAAAAGAGAGAGAGAGAGAAAAGGAATACTGTGTTAACTTTAATTAGCTGGAGAATCCATTTAAAAGCCACCTATGAAAGCAGAAATCCTGCATCTTGAAAAGCTAGTACCCTCCTGTAGGATATTTTCCTACAGTCTCACAACACCCTATGACAAGAACCTGAAGACTAAGACATCATATGAAGAATCAGGCTCCAGTCTGGCACTTGCTCACGTCATTCCAAGACCACATAAATAAAAAATTAGCTTATTTGCTACTGGATATATATTTATAATTACAGCACATCCTATTCAGCAACAGAGCAAACCTCACTTGCCAAACCTTGCTTCTTCCCCTCCCTTTCCCCCCACCCCCTAATTTTAAATAATGTCCTTCCAGGATGTTAGAAAATATTTGGATTTTTGGACGAGAGTTTTGGAGTACCATCAAAGAAAAATGGGAAATATAAATGGGAAATATTGAAACTACTTTGTTTTTGTCAAACAGATTTTTTTTTTTTTTTTTTTTTTTTTTGGTAGCACCTTGCACTTGGACTTGTTGAAGTTCATTATTTTTACCTGGACCCACTTCTCAAGCTTGTCCAGGTCCCTTTGGATGGCTTCCCTTCCTTCTGTTGTATCAATTGCACCTCTCAGTTTGTTGTCATATGAAAATTGAATGGGGGTGCACTCAATCCCACTGTCTATATCATTGATAAAGATATTAAACAGTACCGGTCCCAGCACAGACCCCTGAGGTACACCAATTGTTATCAGCCTCCACTTGGACATAGATCCATTGATCACCACTCTCTGGGTGTGATCTTCAAGCCAACTTCTTATCCACTAAATGGTCCACCTATCAAATCCGTCTTCTCCGATTTGGATGTGCCTTGTCATGTGTCAAAGGCCTTGCAGAAGTGCAGGTAGATGACATCAGTTGGTCTTCCTTTGTCAACTGATGTAGTTACTCAGTCATAGAAAGCCACCAGATTGGTCAGGCACAATTTACCCTTAGTGAAGCCATGCTGGCTGTCTTGGATCACCTCTTTGTCTTCCATGTGCCTTGACATTGCTTCCAGGACGATCTTTTCCATGATCTTGCCAGGCACAGAGGTTAGGCTCACTGGTCTGTAGTTCCCTGGGTCCTTCTTTATAACCTTTTTAGAAATGGAAGCGATGTTTCCCTTTTTCCAGTCACCAGGGACTTTGCCTGACTGCCAGGACTTTTAAAATAGGATGCAGAGAGGCTTGGCAAGTACATCAGCCAATTCCTTCAGGACCCTGGGATGCATGTCATAAGGCCCCATAGACTTGTATGTGTCTAATTTCATCAGGTGGTCTTGCACCTGCTCTTCACTTACAGTGGGTGGAACTTTGATCCCCCAGCCTCCATCTATGCGTTTGGGGAAACAACAGACTTAGGAAGCCTGACTGTCAGTGAAGACGGAGGTAAAGAAGTTGTTGAGCACATTAGCCTTCTCCATGTCTGTCATTGCCAGTTCACTCTCCTCATTCATCAGAGGAGGTATATTCTCTCTCTCTCTCTCCTTGGCCTTTCTTTTATGAACAATGTACCTATGGAATCCTTTCCTATTATTCTTTGCAACCCTTGCCAGACAAAGTTCCATTCATGCCTTGGCTTTTCTTATCCCATCTCTGCACACCTAGACTGCATCCCTGTACTCTTCCCAGGCCATGTGTCCCTGCTTCCTCTGCCTGTGCATTTCCTTCTTGTGCCTCACTTTGACCAGCAGGGCCTTGCTCAGCCATCCTGCTTGCCTGCTCTCCCTGCCTGCTTTTTTATGCAAGGGGATGGAGAGTTCTTGCGCTCTGAGGAAAACAACTTTAAAGAGTTGCTACCTCTGTTCAGCTCCTCTGTCTCTAAGGATGGTGTTCCAGGGAGATATTGGATATATATGCTATATGTATATACTGGTTATAAGTGTATGTATATATATATATATACTGTATATATACACTATATGTTTGTATATAAAGAAGAGTAGTCCGAGAGTCCAATTTTACATTCTTACATGCGTGCAATTTCCATTGGAAACCATAGTAATACTGAAGTTAAAAAAAAAAAACAAAAAACAAAATGAAAACCATTCCAAAGTAATTTCTATTCAACAAGCTGTAGGTCCTCAACTTTTCCCACAATGTATAAGAAAGTTCTTTGTAATTTTGTATAAAATAACTTATTTCAGACAAAGCTGTATTCTTTTTGATCTCATGTAAATTACATTATAATATGTTTTTAATTGGAGAAAGAAAGGTAATGGCAGGCTTCCTGTGTTATGTAAACCAGACCTTTTAAACATGCAGAATAATTTACAGTAACTTGAACTTTTAGAAGTGTAAAAAGATATCTTGCTTTTTACTTGAGCTTATTGAAGAGATCAACATTTGAAAAGCTTGTTATAGTGAACTAAGTGCTCTCTGTGCATAAGACTGTTTCCCTCATTTTTGCCCCCTTTTGTTCATTAAGGGCAAAAAGTTGGGACAGGGGAGGTTCAGGTTGGGTATCAGGACAAGATTCACTGAGAGGGTGGTCGGGCATTGGAACAGGCTCCCCAGGGCAGTGGTCTTGGCACTGAGCCTTCCCGAGTTCAAAAAGTGTTTGGACAACGCTCTCAGACACAGGGTCTGATTTTTGGGTGGTCCTGTGCAGACCCAGGGTAGGACTTGATGATCCTTGTGGGTCCTTCCAACTCAGGATATTCTGTGATTCTATGATTAACTTACTTCAGTCCTTGAAACTTTCTAATAACACTTCCACACAGGAACTCAACACGCTTCACAAACAATAATTGATTTAGTTCAGCAATATTTTGTTGAGGTATGCAATTGATGGGTGGGAATTGTGTTTGAAGAGCTCTGCCATAATCACTAAATAACTGTGTACGGTTCTTTGGCATAAGATGTAAGGCACTCCAACCCCAGACCTGTTCCTTAGCCACAAGATAAAGGAATGGATGAGATTAAGGAAGGTGGTAGGTCTTTAATGTATTTACAGAGCTTTAGGATTCAGTATGGCTAATATTTATACTTAGCTCTGTGTTCTAATTTTCAATTTCATATCAATCTCTTTTTTGACAAAGGCACATTTCTGCTTGATTTCTTCATCTGAAAAACAAGCACATACTTAATTCTTTTACTGACAGAGAAATATGGAAGAGTATTAATACTAAATGTTTCATAGATAGAAATCACTGCAAGTGCATTCTGCCATCCCTAATTGATTTACTTGATGGAATATTCCACAGAGACTAAAATACTGATTTTCTATATTATTTGTATAAAGAAATTTCTTGCTGTTTTAAAATAACACTGTTCTTGGTATAAGTATTACTGACTCAAACAAACTGAGGAAAATGAATTTGTCGTGGATACTCTGTTGCTAAACAGGCTAAGCTCTTTGTGAGTTCAAAGGCTAAACTATTGCCAGAATGAAATTTAAACTTGTCTCTGTTAAACATCTGTGCTTTCAGTGTTACCAGTGATGTGTCCCTTTGACCTGTTTCATTTGAACTTTGCTGGAATTGAATTTTCAAACTACTAAATCTAACTTCAGGGTGTGATTCACTGCTGGGTGATGATAGGTAATTGGATAGTGAACTCACAAGGGGCATGAGAGTACCGGAGCTCCCCTGTTCTCAAAGGAAAGAAATCAAAAAACTGTAAATGCAAGTTGAGAATGGGTGTTTCTCTTTATTACCAAGAAAGCAGATTTTGTGGTGTGTTTGATAAATGACAGTTTTTATATCAATAGGTCAACTATTAGATTTTTACAAATTGTGTAGTGGTACAAGTAGCACAGAATAATACTTTGGTGGATGAAACATTCTTATTCTACTTTTGCAGGATTGCAGGAGTCATAATATTCCAGAAGCATTATCACTTCTTGAATGGCTAGACTCAGGAGAGGGTAATCCTTGTCCACAGACTACTTGGGCAGGTTTTTTTTTTTTTTTTTTTTTTTTAATACCTTGTAGCTAAAATAGGTATTAACTAGACTGAGAAAGCAATGGGATGTGATACACACAGCCTCATCTTGCAAAGATGGGTTATACTAGTTCTACTAACTTTATCTGTAGGTGAAAGAGAACGATGAAAGAGACTTTGTGTGCCTATGAAATTTGCTTGTAAAATCATTTTTGCTTGAACTATCCAGTACTATTATTGAAATAAACGTTACCAATACTATTTGAAAAATACTTTTTGAAACTTGGGAAACCACATAAACCTTGGGTTTTCTAGCATTACAGTCCTTGTGTCAAATTCTCCTCTTGGTAACAGACCTACATCCCTACTGAAGTGATGGGTTTGTTGGTGTCTGGAAGCATATGTGCTTTCTGCTATACATGTCTGCAATCTTGTTTCAATCTCATGACTTGTGTTAAGTATTTTGTCCCTGATACGATATAATAGCCTTCTGCTGGGAATGTGTTATCAATGTGTTTCTCTGTAGATTAAAGTTCTTAAGTAAAGTGTCTATTGCTCCACAGGGAGAAAGATGGGTGAGAAGTGGGTGAGGTTTATTGTTACAGTGAACTATACTAATGGGGATTCAAAACATAGCGGAAAAGGACACTTTGGGATTCATTCAACAGCATTCATAACCTTGGCACTGATCCCAGTGTATTGGTGTTGAACTGAATAAAACAAATATTGGATTGCTGAACAGAGCTTTCTGAAGTGCCTTGCATGTGTTTCTGCTTTACATGGTAAATATTTGTGGATCTGTTTTTAGTTAATATTATTGACACAGATTAGGTGAGGAAAAGAGACCCAAACTCAAAAAACATTCAGAAGCTTGCTTAAACTATTACTTTATCCCTTCTAATGCTCTGTGGTACTACTTCAGTATGTATTTATTTCTGTGGAAATACAAGAATGTCTGATGTGTATTTCCTAACCCTAGTGTGTTTAATAGCACTTCTGAGAGAGAAGCTTACTGTATGATTGATATCATATTTTACTGAAGATACAATGAAAAAGAAAAGGAACAAAAAGTAAGAAATCCCTTAGTGCATCTTTGAATATTGTTTCTTTGATGATGTATTACATGCTTAGAAGAAGTAAATAGGAAGTTGTGCAGGTATCTTCTATCTTCTAAATAAAAAAATCTAAATAAAATGTTGCATTGAACCTCTCCTCCTTAGAAGTTTTTTTTTTTTTTTTTCCTTTCTTTACTATTACTTATTACTATTATTATTTTTCCAAAGAAGTCCACTCTGGTCCCTGAATATTATGTTAGTGCAGGTTTTCCTATTATGGAAGCCCATCTGTACAGATTTTCAGCTAGTAACTCTGTGTTCTTATCTAACTGAAATAAAATGGCTTCAGCAGCACCTTCATTTCTGTTACCTTCTCCCACACACAGGCACACTGGGCTGTGACAGTATTTGGCATTTTTTTTCAGTTGTTTCTCCATAATTATTTGTACCTGTTTTCTTTCTTGTATTTCCCTCTTTGAGAATGGCTTACAGCTTGGTTTACAGAAATAATGCTCTTTAGCAAAGATCCAAAAATAAAGTAAATGTTATGTTACTAATTTATTAGCTGCTATTGTGAATTCAGAGTTTTATTAGTAGCACTTGTGCAAGTAACAGTGTCAGAACATGAAGCCTGAAGTTTGGTGTCTTTAAAGCCCAGTGCTCCCAGATCTGTGACACTAATCAGCCTGTCATCGTGGAGCATCTTTTGTAGGTTGGAGAGCAAATGTTTAAAAAGTCATTTGTGAAATTTTCTTGCTTGGACAGCACATGAACTAAAGAAGAGACTCGTCTCAGCCATGTTTTACACTATATTACCAGTACAGAAAAGCAAAGTCAGCAAAAAACTACCTCAAACACTAAGGCTGACATTCTGCCCTACTTTCCTCCCTAGTCTCTGCACAGCTGTGGAATTAGCACTGCTGGAGTGGTGGTCCCTCCGGGACACCGAAGTTGGTAAATAGTTCACAGGGAGATTTGCAAAAGTCAGAAGCAGATATCTCTTCTCCCTCTCTTGGCTTTCTCTGCAGCAGCTGTTGTTGGTAAGACTGGTTTGTTCACGGAGGTCAAGCAAGCATTACAGGTGATGGTTAGACATATCTCTGGAGGGATATACACAAGAGTAGTGTTGAAAGATGACCCCATCATTATTAGACCTTGTGCCTGACAGTCTAAAAATAATTTCTTTTCAATCTTCTGCATTGTGAAACATATGGGTAGTATGTGAGCCGGTCAGTGAGCTGCCAACCTACGTTTCACTACATCACACTTCAATTATTCCCTAGTAACTAAAAAAGAAAATCACAAACCATCTAATTTTATGTCTTAAGGGGAAAGACTGTTCCTTTTGTATTGCTTTCTCAATTGAAACTATGCAGCAAAATATATAATAATACATCAAGATCAAAAGAGCCTAAATACAGTTCTTTCTCTACCAAGAATATGCTGGGGCAAATACGATAGAGAGAAGTCATGCTAGAAGGTGCTCATAGAAGAATAAATGGTGAATAGAAACCATATTTCCCTTCCCCTGCTTGCTAAAGCTGCTAATGAGAAATATGTGTTAAGCTTTCACGCTGTTACATTCAAAATTATTTTCTCTGTGTCTATATTTGATAAAATTATGATGTTCTGAGGTTTACAAGCTAGAAACCAAGTGTCTTGGGAGGCACACATTTTTCTGGAATGGAAAACAAGGAATAAATCACAGGAAAAGATTTATCTGGAATATGAAATATAAACTCATGAGGATGAACAAATAAATGTGGTAGGCATGTGTGGCTTTCTATACGCATTCACAAAACTTAACCTTTATCGCACTTTGGTCTCCTCAGTAGAAAACCTGCTGAAAAGAAAGCTCAATTTAAAGTTCAATTAGATGTGTATGATATTGCACTTTTAAAAGATGAATATTCACTGTTTCCTAACTTGATAAGTGTTATAATGGCATTTGTGTATTCAACATCAGATAGGGCTTACTAATAGTTTCTAGTCCTACTCAGCTATTATTATTAGCATATTCTTCCACCAGCATGTAGTCATTTCAGCAATCAGAGTACCGCCAACAGAGATTCTGGCCAATGGGTGTAGCTGCAAAAGAGTATGTAGAAAAAGTTCATTGGTTAATTAGAGGCCTTTCAGAATTTCCATTACACGTTGTTTTTCTGGTAGAGCTTTGAAGTATTGGTTTTTAACAGTTTCTTTTGGGCTGAAACAAGTCATGCATGAGTCTTGCATTGTTTGCAATTAAAACCGAGTAATCTGGGATATGGAATAGCACGTTTCATGATACAAATTTCATGATACAATTCTATTTCATAGAATCACAGAATGGCTAAGGTTGGAAGGGACCTTAAAGATCATCTAGTTCCAACCCCCCTGCCATGTATTTGCATCTATGTAATCTGAATTCCTTGTTTTCTAGATACAGATTTGGTTTTGATTTTAAATTCGTCTAGAAACCATTCTGACTGTCAAAGAGAGTAACAAAGATTTCCCAATGTGTTTATTTTACTTTTTTTTTAGAATGACACCTCAATCAACATCAAGGAATCTGCCTAAACTAACTGTAAGATCAAATTAGGAACCTCAATAAATGCAGTTTCCAAAAGATTGATGTATGAGGAGGCCATTCGCTGAACAGTATTAGTCAAATCATGGAAGAGTTATGTGAGGAAGTTCTGTTACTGAAGTGTCTTTCCTTGTAAGGGATGATAGTCATTAGGGAAATCTAGAATCCTCTGGTATTATAAATAAGGTGTATATCCTCTCCTTACTCTGATCATGCAGTCCCACAGCAGCACCTGAGGTTCTTTCATGCACCTCAGCTGGAACTGAAATGAGTGGTGCTCACATTCAGTAGGTTGACCAAGATGGCAAGAGCTCAAGGATATATCTGGGGAGCATATCTTCAGGGTCTGCTGAGTGCTGTAATGATTGTCAAGACTGGAAGAGTGCCTGAAACCTGCACAGGAGGACAGGGCCTCACAGGTAAACACAGGGCCTGCTTACAACATGGAGGACAAGCCTGGAAAGTTATCTGCGCCCATGAGTGCTAGTGATGGTATTCCTAGAAAATGTTGCCATCTTGATCTGCTGACCAAATTTCATGGTTTAAACTTCACTCCTGAAGCACCTCCCAAACCAGGATTAAGCCAGAAGCACACTGGTGTTGATTTATCTTCCAAATCTAGTCCTGGGTTTAATGGAGCAGAAGGCCTATCCCAATGGATAAACAGTTTCCTTCTGAAGATACTGCCTACCTCTACAGGTTGCAGTAATCTTCAGTTAGAAAAATCTGCTTTGCCTTGTCCCTGCATTTATTAAAAAAGCAACTGCTTCAATGGTAACTTCAATGGTAAAAAATCAAACATATTAAAAAGGCAGTCCTAAGATCAGGCCTGTGTAGCAGAATGGAAAAGAAAAATAAGTCTAATGTGACACCCCCTTACCAATTGTGCTGTTACTCAGACAATGTGGGGAGAAGGGTTATAATCACAGCATGTATTGCACTATTTTAAAATAGTTGCCATGGCATCTGGTATGTCTTGGGAAGCCTACAGTTCGGGTACACTACTCCGTGCTTCAAATGTGCATCACATGACTTGCTACTCACAGCCTGGCCTAGTGTTTGGTGTTACAGCTGTGTGCAGGCCGCAGACAAAAGGGGCATGAAACAGATCCCTAAATGTTGAAATTTCCTTTCTCTGAAGTTGGGGTGATTTTGCAGTTTTATGTGCACCTTCTGACTTTACAGTCAGCATGTGTACTGGGTCTGGTTGGGATGTTAACTTTCCCTGCAGAGCACAGCACTGTGTGTAGCACATTTATGTGTATGTGCTGATGTTTCCTTTGTCCCTCTTTCCTTTCCTTGTCCATACTCCTCCTCCATGCACATATGCCACAGGATCTAGACTCATGGGGTTTGATGCTTTTGACTATCAGCTTTCCTGTGATTTGTTTGAGGAGTGGGTGATAGGAAGGTGGCTTTCTACCCCTGATAAAACATATCTTATGTTTCAGTGCTGAAATACCCAGAGAGAAGGCTGGCTTTCAGACTCTGACTTTAGCATGTGCAGCTCTAGCCCCAGCACAAAGGATCTTGCATTAGTAGAAGATGCATCCCTACCATAATACCTCTTGGAAATACTGAGCTGCACACCATTGCTGGCTTGTGTCACTGGCCCTCTATGTCTTGTATGTGGCTTTCAGTTTTAGACTTGTACCAGCATTGTTCGAGTAGCTTGCCTGTGCCAGCTCTGCTGAAATCTCATTTTGCTATTTGGAAATTCTCCAGAAAGCAAGCCTGGAGATGTATATGGTCACAGCCCTAGTACTGAGAGCCTGCTGGGCAGGATCATGATCTCTGGCAGTCATGGAATACAGTGAATGCAAGGGGAGGGAGTCTGGTGGATGTGGCTTTTGATTGCGTGTTACTGCATTTGGGCATGAAGTCAGGTCATGAAAGGGAGTAGCACATTATAAGACTCACTGTCATACATGTATGAACTACGGAAAGGCTGAATAAAAGAAAAGAAAAGAAAAGAAAAGAAAAGAAAAGAAAACAAAACAAAAAAACACACAACCAGGATGTGTTGACAGCTTCAATGTATTTAAGACACCAGTGCATATTGTCCTCTGGTTAACATCTGCATTTCCGTAACATGATACCTCTACATTTCCCCATGAGAGTGGAGTCCAGATGAAAAGTGATAGTTCCATACTGGGTGGCTGTGGGAACAGGGCATGTGTTGCTCCACTATGACAGTTTATACGTAGCTGAAAGCTACTACAGAATTTCAATTACTGTATGTGCAAGCACTTAGTCCAGGGAAGGCATTTCAACTTCCAGTGTTTAGTAGACTAGTCCTTCTGTTTTGACTAAGTAAAGGAGTGCATTAAATGGTATGAGTCTTTTGGGGGTTTACTGAAATATTTAACCTTGTAAAGCATGGCATTGAACACAGGTATTTCTGTCATTACTAGAGGTGCAGACCTCATCACTATATCACCAACTGTTTCTCTCAGCACTAGTAATTGGATGTATTGTCCTTACCTCTTTAAGCAGAGAGGCAATGGGATTCAAAAATCCTAATATTCACCCTAATGTCTAGACTTTTTGCTAGTGCACTTTTAAAGACATCACATAAAATCCCAAGTCTTTGTGATAATTTTCTATATTTGCATGACATTCCCAAGCTTAGCTCACACTTGGAGCTAACCTTGTACTTCAGCATCCAATCCATTTTAAATGTATTTCACAGTCTTATTTTCCTTGATCAGAAGCACCTAGCTGCAGCTCAAGGCATTTATACATTATTCATAAAAGCACATAAAAATTATATTGGATCAATATTCACAAACCAGCAAGATTTCAAATAACATGTAGGCATTTAGCTCCAAGCTATTATAGTCAGTTCAAATTTTGAAAGACCTATTACTTTGAAATCCTTGTAAATCTGTGGGAAATGATAATATTGATCCTTTTATTTTTGTCTTGCTGCACATTCAATTTGTATCCCACAGAGTGCACTATGTAACTTTTCCTGAAGCAAAAGGGACAGGATCATCCATACGGAAAACAGCTATGATATATTGCATATATAAAATAACTTTATAGTTAGACAGTGATTAAAATAAAATGTGCATTAAATTAATCTCATATTTCTGTGTTCCTACACATTGTCAAGAATTCCTGAGTAATGTGCTTATCAAGAATTGACAGAGTATTATGCAAACATTGACTTTTTATTGCAGCTTTGATTTGGATTTATGCCAAAAAAACCCTGTTACTTTGTTATTTTGAGTAACAAGAGACATTTATAATGCATTGAAGCATGAACAAATTTTGGAGGCAACTTTTATATCTCTCTGAGGTCTTTATGCTGAGACCGTGCAGTTTAAGTCTTCCAGGCACAAGCTTTTCTACAATGGTGAGATTTCAGATTTTTTTTTTTACATGCATATTATGGTTTTTTTTTTTTTTTTTTTTTTTTTTCAGAATATGGAGATAGATTTTAGGCACTTCCAGTTTCCTGGAAAACTAAAAACTATGCACACGTGTGTGTGAAATCATTCCAAAACAGAACTGTGGAATGAGATTTTGAAATTTCAGGTGCAGTAGAAGGTCCAAAATTTTCTTTTGAAGAATTCAGAGAATGTTTTCCAGCTTCTTCCAAAGGCTCTCCGCAGTGTTGGAAAAACAACAGCATAGGAAGGGTTTGAATCCTGGGGATTCTGAGCATCTGTGCCATTACTGAGTCTGTTAGTTGAGCAGTTCTGGAGCCCCTAAGCTGGCAGCTGGTTTTCAGGCTTTTACTTCTCTAGCAGTTTGCCAGAAGAATTGGGAAGGAATTAATCTGGCAAGGTAGGAGGAAACGAGGTACCCCTCTGGTCAGTCCTGTCTTGTTTGCATAGGAGTTTTGCTGGAATTCCTGGGCAACAGTTCATTTTCAAGGAGTTGGCATTTTTGTTAAAAAAAAAAAAAAAAGCATTCTATCAGAAAATATAGAGCTATCTCTATCTCTGGGTTTTGTTGCCATCCTTAGAAATGGTCAGCAAAAATCTCAACATTTCTGTGTAGTGTGTTTTCCTATGTGTTAAACAGCACCATAGACAAAAGCTTCAGACTCCTTTACAGCAGTGTTTGGACAGCCTGGTCTCTTCTGTAGCTCACAATCATGCATTTGGAAATTAAAATTTTCCACACATCTGTTACAGGGAAGTCAAGCACAATGTTAGGCATTTATCTAATCATAAGCAACAGCAGCAACATTTTTTTTTTCTTGAGAAGAAGAGGTGGATAGCAGCTTATTTTCCTTCAATTTATTAGTAATTTTTTTTTTTTTAATTTTTTATTTTTATAAATAGTTCCAGAGATTCTGATGGCTCTAAGCCCTATAACAGTGACTGTTTTCCCCAAAGTTTGAATTAAATCTGCTGTACAGATGGGGGTAAGTACTCTCAGAATTCTGAACAGAAAGAAAATGTGCTTAGTGTTGCTTCAGCTTGGTCTTGTGCTGGCAAAATAGGAGGGCTACTTTCTTTGCTTGATGATTCTATTATCAGACACTGCTTCTCTTCTCAGCACAACTTTATCAATACATTGAGAAATTTTAAATGATTTAGACCAGAAGATATCCAAATTTCAAAGTCATTGGAGTAGGACCTATATCAGTTTGTAAAGTGCTCTGTGTACTTGCAATGTTCATATAGAAAATAATGCCATCATAATGGTATGCAGGTGATTTGTCGGTACCCAGCTTCTTAGCAGATAAAGGCATAAAATTCTGTGCTCTCTCTCTTGAACAAAACCTGGTGCAAATACTTCATTGCAGTACAGACTTATCATAAGTTCTGTACTGAATGCCTGTAAATATAGCATAATGGTTTTAGGCATGCCTGGCAGATGTACCTTGTTCAGTTTACAAGCAGAATGATGAGTGTTTTATTCATTGCCAGTAGTGCAACTGAGGCTGGAGCTTGATATTCAGTAAGTTTATGTTGGGCCACATGCCTCCAGTTATAAAGATACCACCATTAGAATTAGAAGAGCTGTTCTGATGTACGGCTACAACAAAACCATTTCATTTTGTTGCAATTAAGGAAGCGTTAATTGGTTTTATTTTGTCTTATTTTTGGTTTAAGTAAGAGCTGAAATTCAAATGGTAAGGAGATCAAATGGTCACTTTGATCAACTGCCTGATTGACTAATGTCTTCTTCACATAGCCCCCCCCGCCCCCTTTTTTTGAAGAGCACTATCTTTTGACACTGCATAGTCATCATTTCTAATTCTGCTTGTGGATGAGGTTAGTTTTCATATTATCTCAAGAGTTTTTCCTGATAGATAATAGATAAGAAATATTTCAGGCTAAATTAGATCTGGTTGAAAATGTAACAACATGTTTCCCATGGACAGTGCAGGCTTTTTGGAAGTATCTTCTCCCTTGGTAAATACTGCTTTCAATTTATTTTTTATGGGAAACTACAGTAAAATGTACAGAAAGTTGTTAATTTTTTATTTTATTTTAATTTGGAAGCCCTAAATCTCTAGTTTTGAATTTTGCTTCCCTTTTCTTCCTCTTTTGGGTATGGAATAAAAAAAAATATATGTCATCTGGGACTTCTGTGTATGCATTGTCTTTTATTATAACTTTTCAAAGCTTTGTCAAGGTTAAGAAAATAAAAATGGGAAAAAGAAAAAAATGTTTTGAAACTTTGCCTGCCACTCTGTACTTAAAGTATGGATACATTTTGAAAAGACAAAGGGAAGAAGGAAATTATAAACATTATTAATTTTACTGTAGCTAGCATCAAAGTTGTGATATTTAAAAAATGTGATATTTAAACATTTGTGTTTGCAGTGTTTTGTAAATATTTTTTGCACTCTTGTTTGAAAAACTATGTATAGCTTTGAAAAATTTGAATGTTGTTGCTAAATTATTTTGCAGTAACTTAACGAACAAGTTCTTCTAATTGAACAGGAGACATTTTAAGATCCTTAGGTATGAGCTTTACTTGGTCACCTTCTCGGTGCTGTCAGGTCCAGAAAGGACTTCAAGGACCAGAAAGTACTTAGCAGTGAATGTTAAGTGATGTAGCTTCATTAATATCAATTAATCCAGCCTAGATGCCAATATGACCTGTGTTCAGTACCAGTCACTGACAGCTATGAATAGGTTTTACTCTAGTTATCACTGAAAAATCCCACAGTTAAATTAAATTGGTTGCAGCATAGAACACACAAGAAATGAAATTACTTCCATGACTGAGAACTTGGCCAAATAACAGCTTTTGAGCTATTCATTAAATTGTATTTGGCTTTATAGCAGGACCAAACAGAAAGATAAATAATTCAATTATATTTCTGCCAGGCAGTCTCAAAAATTTTGAAGACACATTTTTATTTTTATTTTTTCTTTGAGAGAAGACCGCAAGAAACTGAGTAACTTGTCCATGTCCTTTTAAGCAGCCTATTAATGTGGTGTACTGACACTTGATACAGCTTTTGAAGCGGTGTTAGCTGCATAGCATACTTGGGAGGAGAAAAGCTTTTTCATTATCTTGCTTTGCTTTGCAGAATGAAAGTTATTTTCATGGAGGGGTCAGAGACTTTTGTGTTTTGTTTTTCATGGGGTTGTGTTCACTCGTCTAACATGACAAAATTATTATTATTATTTTTTTAATCTTGCATTAAAAATAATTATTTCCACAGTTAGGCATTGCAGTGTGGAATATTAGAGATGTGGCAGATTATTATGGACTTAAATGAATCTGCAGTGGTCAATAATGATCAGTTTTGTAGTGTTCGGTTTTGTATAACAAAGGTTTCCCTTAAGACATTCTGAAGACATTCATTAAACAAAAATGTTATTGAAACTGTTTCCATCAACTTTTTAAGAGGTATAGATCAAAAGGTAAAAGAAGCCATAAAACTCATGCAGGATGGTAACACATTTCCCAGAATGTCAATACTGAGTTCACCTGCAGAATCCACCATAGCCATATTTCCATGCAGGGCTAGCTCCGCTGTGATGCAGAGCTGATATTCTGTATATTTTAACTCCACCTCACACTGAAGTCCCTAAGTACGGTTTTCTTTGGCTGTCATTCACTAACCAGAAGCCAAGTCATCTGTGTTTGTGTAACTTGGTAAAAGAGAACTTTTAAAGTCTGTTCAGTTTAAAGAAGCTTCTGCTTCTAGGTCAGACAGACAATAACTCTTCTCTTTATTGTAAAGCCTTACATACTAGATCAGTAATTCTAGGCCATCTGAAGTATAATATCTGAACATTATTGTATCATTTATGTATTCCCAAGGAACTAAAATGATTGCCTGAAGTATATTTTTCAGTCAGTCTTCAGTGAGGTCAATTTATTCCCCCTGAATAATCCTCCCTTGAAAATCTAAAGCAACATAAATGAATCACATATGTAAAGACTCAGATTCACATGTCAGTTTATCTCAGCAAACACTCAAATCTCTATTCACTGTCCAGCTATGGATATACAAATGTAAGAATTCATTTTTGAATGCAGACAACTCAGGGAGAAAGATACCTACAATCTTCAAATTACACATAACTTTTTTTTTTTTTTTTTTTTTTTTTCCCCACTAACCTTTTATACATAATAAGCATGTATATGATACTTTTGACAATTCCTTGGTAGCACTTCTAAATTAAATCCTCGTTTAATACAACTCAGGTGTTCTTTATATCTTGCATAAAATAGATGCTCATGTTTCACAATCAGAAATGTCTACAAATGTCCTACTCTGTGCAGCAAAGGAGATTTAATACCCTAAAGTGTTTTTTTTTTTTTTTTAATGATGCCTTGCTATGTCAGTCTGGCATGCAATCAGGTTATGAATTATAGAATCAAGATTCAAAAGATGATCACATAGTATCCATGTTATAGATAAAGATTTTCTATGGGTTACATTTTATGTAGCCTTAGAATCTGCTCTGACTGAACAACAAGCAGAAAAGTTTCTGGATTTTGAGGCTGAAAGCCAATCTAAGAACTCAGTTTTGGTTTGTAGGAAAACTGAGGTTCATCAGCTATTGGTATTTAAAGCACATTTCCAAGGCTTGCTACTTAACAATGGGCACCCAGAACATTACATGTCATTAGAAAACAGGAAAAACTGATTCTGAAATATCTACCATCAGTGTCTTGGGGAGAAAAAAGCACAGAACAAAGTTCTCAAATATTGCTGTCACATCTAGGGATGTAAAGCAGCTTTTCTAGTCTGTTAAAATTTTACTCAGATGTTTTTAGTCTGGACTGGATGGATGCCAGGAATTTTCTAATTTCTGTTAGAAATTAGCCAGAAGTTCCAAGAAAACTTTGTTTTGGAAACATCAGAGCATGCATGGTCTTTCCTAAAGGAAAGTTGTTACACACTCTGGCTATCCAGCTATGTGCTACAATTGCTCTATGAAACTTGCAGGCTTGTCTGGTTTATCTCTGTGAATGTCATTTTCAATGGGCAGTAGGAAGAGGTCCTGAAATCTTTCACCTTTAGTCCTGAGTAACTTAATTGAAGGAGAATTTGTAGCATGTCCACTATCAAGCAAGAATTTTCATTCACCAGAGCTTTGGGCTGGTCCTGGATTTTCCAGACTCTGAATATTTGCTCTGCAGCAGGCAGCTCCAAGTGTAATTATCTGTAAAAAATAAAGGAAAGAAAGAAGGAGTTGTCTGTCCAAGAGCCAGGGCCCAAGAACAGGCTGAGCAAAGGTTTACTTGAGCCTTTTCTTGGTCTGGTGTCCCTTAAGACCACAGATCAAAATGCTTAAGCCCAACTTTTTTTTTCTTTTTCTTTTTTTTCTTTTCCCTTCTCTTGGAGAATTTCCACCTAGCCCTTCTGTAGAGTGAATTCAATCTGTAGGATGCATGCTGGTCCTGCTATTGGCTAGAAGCCAAGTTTCCTTCAATATTCCATAAATGCTTGGAAATAATTTCCCTGAACAGAAAATCAGTGCTCACCAGAGTGTTACCAAATGTTGGATCTCACTCAAGAGGATATAGAAGAGTTACTCATTGACTTAAAAGTAGCAGTTGACCAGGTACTAGTGACTGCATTTCATAAAAAGCAGTCTATTTATCTGGAGCTTTAAAAGGACCAATTTCCCCAAATTTAATGCCATATTGCTCTAAGTGACAGAGACCATAAATTCAGAAAAGGAAATGTTAATGGAAACTGGCAGCTGATTAGAGAGCCCACTGGATGCTCAAAAAGCCATGATTTCATAGACATAGAGAAGTTAAACTGGGAAGAAAATAGCTTGGTTGTAAGAAAGTGTTAGAATGGTGCTACAAAATAGAATGCTAAATAATTTTTTTTCTCTGATGAATTTAAGTAATTAATGAAAAAATATATAATCTGAAAGTTTAAAAATGTTTCTGGCTACCAAGAAACTTAAAGCCTGATTAATACGAAGATGATCAGATGTCTAGAACACAGGGAAAAAAAAGGCAATTCAGTTTTTGGAAGCAGATGGCAAAATCATGGACTATCAATGCAAAACAGATAGAAATAGTCAATAGATATTTCTATTCTGTATTTGGAAATAATGTGTAAATATCATAAAATTATAGAATAGAATCACATTATAAAATGGTCAGAAAATCTACCTCCTGCAGTAGAGGGGAGTATGAAGCAGCATCTGTTTTTTCCCCTGGATCAATAGACCTAAATAACTCCCATAAACATTTAGAGAACTAACAGAGCCATATGACAAGCCAGCAGTGTTTATTTGTTTTTTTACAAACTTTACTAACAGAGAAAACTTTCCCAGAGCCTGGCAAATCACAGAGTGAGTCTAATGTCTAGAAAGAGAGAACAGAAAGAACAGGCTGGCTGCTCTGATGCAAGTCCTGGGCAAGATGGTGAAGTGGGGCTCTTGACTCTGTTAGCCAGAGGTTAGAAGCTAAAATATCACTAATACAGTCTTAAAACACACAAACATTAAATTGTTCTGTGAGACTTTTTACTGAGATTATTAACAGGGAAAAGCTTCAGCATGTGGGGCAGTTCTTTTGGGGATTCTCCATTTCCATTTATGATATTGATTATAATGTATTCAGTCCATCAATGAGGGTTTTTTTTTTTTGTTTTTTTTTTTTTTTAAGTTTCATAAATAAATAAATATAGCTGTTAAATATGTCTGTCCACATTGAGCATTTCTTCACTGGCACCTGAAACTGTTGATCACACACCGGATAATTAGTTTTGGGAACCAAATGGACGGTCTCCTAATCCAACTATAATTTATTTATGTGGCCTTAGTACTTTGGATGAAGTTTTTTGCAGGCCTGTCTTGGTATTTTGTGCAAATGCAGATGAATAGGTTTCTCTTTTTAATCACAACTCTAACTGTTATCACCTCTGTTTAAGGAAAGGAAGAATATATATTTATTCTAAATGCCTTTCAAAAATTGCAAGTTGAACGTGAACAGATTGCCAGAGAACTTGTTCAGGCTCAACAGCACACAGTGTCTGCACAGAGAAGCAGATAAGTTTTTCAACTTTTCCAACCTTAATGATTCTATGATAAGTGGTTATTACACATTTTACCTACACACATACATACATACACATACATACATTTTATCTTTTAGTCTAGTGCCTGATTTTGCCTACTCATTCCTTTGTTAGGAAAGGTTACTCTAAAGAAATTTTATCTAGAGCTGCAAAACATACTTATTTTACAGATATAACTATCCCATCCACTGAGGGATATTCCCCAACGTGTGGTGAAGCTGGTGGGCTGGGCAGGTCAGTTATGTGAGTTTTCTTTTACTTTATCATATTTCTCTATTTCATATTACCATTCTGTTCCAGGAGTATTTTGTGGGGGTATAAGCTTACATTCAATTCTTTGGTCAAAAACTGCACCATTTCCTGCATCACTGCAGAGTGAAGACATTGAGTTCCATTGGCCAGGGGACTGTAACCAGTTAACAGATGTCAAATAACAAGCCTTGCCTATAAGAGTTGTGGAAGTGCTAAATTGGCAGAGAATAAGATGAGGTCGCTATATTTAACTGATGCTCTGCCGTAACACCCTTAAAATCCATGATCGAACACATCCCAATGCATTATGAAGCCACTCAAATATATTGCTGCATAGACAGTGTTTATATTGGATTCAAAGCATGCAAATACCCTTTATAGAGGTAACATTTTACACAAATTGAACTAATTTCTTCCATGAGCCATGAGGCTGGAAGTGAAGTCTCTTACAGGAGAAATAAATAGGATCTAAGATCATGTTTTATATTTATTGCATTTCAGTCAGAAAAAAAAATATTATTGTATTACTGACTAAAATAAATGCCACAGGAATCTAATATCCATTTTCCAATTGTTTCAGCTAGAAATATCCCTGCTATACTGTGCTTAGATCCTGACCTTCTTGTATTTTGGAATAAAAGAATGTTCTTGCCAGTGAAGTCGCTATTCAACATGAAGAACTCCTGTTAAACCTTATTTCCACTGTAAAAGGTTTCTTTACATGCCTGCCTGCCATGTCCTTTTGAGCCACTTCTGTGAACTTGTTTCTCATGCTTTACCACTAGAAATAAAACTGAAATAGCTCTTCACCTAATTTGTCTGATACATTTGACTACATTTCTCTGAGGTAAAGAGATGGCAAGTTTTAGGTGAAGACTATAATGAAAAGCCTAAGCTGGTAAAGCCACTTACATTCAGTTGATTAAAAGCTTAAGAACTCTTCACATGAAGAAGAATAAAAATGAAGTTGAATGGTGGCAGTGTCATGATCTGGTAAGCAGATCTCAAAGTGGCAGGCATGGGAAAGGATTATCCTAAGGAGAATATGCTGCCTTTCTTGTAAATGCTCACTGTGGTTAGCAACCTAATGCAGGCAGCTGTGTGCCATCAGCTGCTTTGGCCATCTCCATGTGGAGCATGTAGGTGTGATCCACAGCCACCTGCCTTCTACCTATACTGGTGCTTGCCCAAACAGGATTTATGGTAGGTTAAAACTTCTGAATCCAAGGCACCTTTCAGCTGCACTCACATGTTTGCTATCCTTGCAGATAGTGTCATTATTGCAGTTATTTTTTGCATCGTTTCAGTGATATGTTTCCCTCTGTGGTGTTATGTGCAGTTGCTTCACCACAGATGTAAAATAGAATGTAGGGCATGAAAAGGAAATGAGCATGTGAAAGTGCAGAATTAGAGGGTTTAAGCTTGGGAAATGCTTGTATTAGCTTTGTTGCCAGAGAAATATCGTGGACTCATACTCTGAACGTGAAATTAAATATAGTTGCAGAAGTCTTTCCTGACACCTGACTCCTGTGAGAGGAGTTCACCTGTAACTAGAAGTGCTACCAGCATGGATATGAGTATGATCCGCATGTGGGGCTGGGTTGTTGGAAAACTGAGAGCAGTAATGTATTTTTCAACTGTGGAAGATATGTGCAGATAAGCTTCTGCAAAAGCTACTGTAAAATAGAGGGAAGTTTTGCTGCAGATACAAATCTTATCTAATGCTTAAATGTGGTGCAATATGTAGTTTGTACCCAACAAAGTAAATTGTGCTCAAATGAGCAAACCTGCTCATTTGAAAGAAGACTGAAAGAACATTGGCACAAGAAAAAACTTGGCTGATTATTTAAAAATAAATTATTATCTTAGATACTCTTGGAGAATGTGGTAAGCATTGTGATTTAGCTGGTTTAATATTTCACTTTAAGACTTTTCCATCAGAGTCTCTTCCTGCCCAACACATTCAGCTAGTGCTCCCCTGGGTTTTTTGATTCATAGGTACAACAGCTTCTCTGACGTGTGTAATGTCCCTGGCCATAGGAAGCTTTGGCATGAGCAGGTACAGTTCCCACTGAAGCCCATGAGGATATCCCCTGGAGTCAGAGCTTAGTTTTACTCCTGAAGCATAACAGGACTGAAAAGACTCCATATACTGTTGCTGAGAACACATCTTTAATCTTTCTTTTTTTTTTTTTTTTTTTTTCCTTCTAACAAGGAATCATATTTGTGGCTTGCTATGAATATGGTCGCATGGTACAGGGTTGAAATTGCAAAGGAAAATATGATGAATGACCCTGAGTACTACCTCCCCCACTGTTTAGCTTTGATGGCTTTACATGTGTTACTATTTTCTCTCTAACAACTGAATCTTATATATTTGCCCTTGAATTTGACACTTATACATTTTTTTTTAACCTAGATGTAACAAAGATATTGTCCATAACTAAGAAGTTAGTTTCTTTAAAAAAACAAAAAACAAAACAAACAAACAAACAAAAAAACAACAAAAAACACCACTGCTATCATTATTAGTAAGCCCAAGGGGCCCATAAAACTTTCAGTGGTTCCCAGATGAAAACGTTTGCTTTTGGCTCAAGCTGTTATTTTAGATCTGTCTAAAATTTAAATTTAAATAAGATGTGTCCTCAAAAAACTGTTGAACTGATATTTTATTTAGATATTCTTTGTCTTCTATTGAACAGAGATTCTCCCTGTAAATTATACTTATGGGAAATCGTTTGCTCTTGGCTCCAAGCTCTTTTGCATTTAGGACAGTGAATGAAATCAGTAAGAGGTCTTTTGCAATGTACCTGTAGTAACTGGACTGTATTTTACTTTCTACCTGTCCTACCAATCAGTACTTTCAGTATTTAAAAGTATGTTTCTAATTTTAAAAAGTGGTTAAGCCATTGCTAATAATTTGATAAAACTATTAGCCTTTCCATTCAGCATTAGAAATTCAACATTGTGCTTCTGAGAATGTGGCCTCAATAAAAATTAGATCAGGAGGAACAAAACCCAGAAATTCTCTAGAAACAAAAGAGGAATTTCTTTCTTGTTAAGTCTGTTGCCAAACAAAAACAGAACAAAGCAACAACAACAACAAAACCAACGTAAAACAGGCTAATGAATTTCATTAGCTTTAAAAAACAAAATAAAATAAACTTACCATTAGTTTTAATATTCTCAGGATTAATCAGTTGCCTTCTTAATTGCAGAATATATCTTTTTTTATTTTATTTATTTTATTTTTTCCATTCTCTCTCTACAGCATTTCAAGTTTTGCCTCAGTCTCTAAACTTTGCAGGCTGCTGTTTTCAGAAAATTGGTTTTAAGAGCATCTTTGCTTCCCTGGACAGTTTCTCCCAGTTCTGCTCACTTGCCATTCTTCTGCTAACCTACAAGACTCCGTTTCCAGTAAATTTGTTCCTCAGTCTTGAACCTTTCTTTCAGGCTGTTAGCATGTTAAGCTTACCTAGAAGGATGGACAGATAAGATATTTATATATTTATTTATTTTTCTGTGATACCACCAATCAAGCATCCAGTCTTGACTACTGAAGATAGTATTATTTTCCTTCTCCTCTTGATTCTTACTTGATTCTCTGCACTTGATTCTTAACATTGATCACATGTATTCAGTGGCTGTTATGAGCATGACTGGTGCAATAATGTTGGGGCAGATGCCCACTGTGAAACTATTAGTGGGGAATTTATGTCTTTTAGTGCAGAAACTGAGTCTGCCTACTACACCAGAAAACAGCTGGTTAGATGGAAGATTTTAACATTGGCTGCAGAGGAATTGTATCTCAATGGCTTCAATGTTTTAGACATTTACTTCTGGTTTAATACAGCATTAAATATGTAAGTAATTCCTGTAGGAGGCAACAGGTTTTAGTTACAGCAGAGCATATTCCTGAATGCAAACCCATACTTTTACGTGATTTTCCAAGTAAAAGTGTTTCCATGAATAAGGGTCTTAGAATGCAGGGCAGTAAACACTGTAATTTTCCCTGCTGATGTGCTGTTTGGCAGGGAACAGAAAGGTCTTTCCCCAGCCTCAGGAAGCACTCAGTTCTTGCCTGTTTGCCTTGGAGATGCATGCAGTTAGTGATGTCCTACTTTATGAGGACAAAAATAGGGACCATTCTCTCAATTACAAAAGACAATGTGTTATGCAGACTAGTGCATAACTAGTTATGCATAACTAATGCACGTTATTTTTTCAAACTGATTACGATTTGAAATGAATGTTGATCATATAGCTCATATTGATCATATAGGAAAATAATTTCTTCATCATAGATATTTATTGTAGATGTTGATGTATTTTTTGAGATATTTCCATGTTGCATGGAAATTTTCCATAGGACATTTTAGCAAGCACTAGGTCTACTAAATGGTGAAGATACTTTGCAGAATGCGATGTGGTGTTTCTGGGTTAAGTCCCTCTTTTTCTTGTTGGATTGCCTGTTACTTTTACATACATTTTAATAACAGTTTGTGAGGAAAAGTCAGCTTTGAAATTACCACTTAAAACTTAATAAAGCTTGAGTCAGCATTGTTAAATATTTCCTTTTATTTAGAAAACCTTTTATATCTAATATAATTTTCCAGAGGAAACTGAATACAAATATACAACATCCATGTTCTGCATGGTCATTTTTCATCATAGCCTTTGATGGCTATCAGGATTTTCTTTTGGTAACTAACAAAGCTAAAGCTTTAAATAAATCTTTTAAAATAAACAAGTATCTATTGTTATGTTCAAGTGCTTGTGTAGGCAAACCCTTCTACTGAATAAACTTTGCTTAAATTTTTGTCACTTATTTATGTGGAATTTAATTCTGTTTGAATATTTGAATCTGATGTTTCCTTCTGGTTTGTTGAGTTTCCACAAGTACCAAAATTATATTACCAAACACTTACAGCTATAACTCATGAATGCATCTGACGTGGTCAGAGACCAGGTAAATGCACACCAGCTCATGTTTCTCATCAGCATTTCTGATGTTAGATACTGAAGTAGAACAACAAAATGAACACTGGACCTATGTGGCAGTGACAACTCAAGGGCCTTGTTTTTCAGCATGGGTCCTCTTCATAGATAGATGGATCTCTTTTTCAGACAAATATGCATGAAGATTATATGATAGAACAGCTTCTCTGGAGAATGTGTATAAATTTTGAAAAATTACACTTTCATTTGGTAGAGTAAATCTACCTTCTGTAAGTGAATGAAACTCTCCCAGTAAAAGCACAAACTTTGGTTAGTATACTAAGGGTCCGAAGAAGGGTTTTTAAAAGGCAGCAGCTAAATTAACACCCATTTCTCTTCCTGTTCTTGAGCAATACATGTCTACTGGCAAAAATAGATAGCAGGAACGTTAACTTGGTTCATACTACACTGTTTTGCTACTGTCAAAAATTAGCTGTTTTGTAATGTTTTAATCTTTTCCTCCTTTAGTCTAACCACGCCAGGAGGTCTATCAGCAATTTTCCAGATATAGATATTTTTTGCTTTATAACAATGTTGATTGCAGTGACTAAGTTTAGCAGTCTCAGTTCAAGAATTTTGTTGATTTATTTTGTTCTCATGTTATCCAATGATTTGTTAAAACATTAATAAGTGGTTTCTAAGGAGTTCCTAATAATTCTTAATGTGGGCTTTTTTTTTTTTTTTTTTTTTTTAAGGCTTTTAGATGTAAATTGATAGGGATTTAATAATTAGCACTTTCACACAAGCATCCTGATACTGCAAATCTTTTCAGAATTTATCCAGTTTACAAGAGTGGGTTTACAGGGCAGCCAGCAGAAAAGCTAGCAGTGTTGTTTGATGTTGTATCAGAACATCTGGGTTTAGCACCAGCATAGTATGGTCTTATGGAAACAATATATTTCCTTAAAGTGATATTTGGCTCTATTTTATGGAATTCTTATTACAGAATTTATGGAAGAGAGTAAACATAAAAGGTCTTTTACTTACAGCTTAGTATAATAACTCCTGCATGGTTTATTTCATTGTATAATTTTATTTTCTTGCTTGTTTTCATGTGATTTTAAAACAACAAAGACACAAAACTCTTTATTAAAACATTAATTAGAGTTTTTTTTTTTTTTTTTTTTTTTTTTTTTTTTAATAACAACTGTTAATGAAACCTGTTTCATTCCACTTTCGATTAAAGAGGATCCTAAGAGTGACTCTTTTCAGGGGTTGTGTGAAACTGTTATCAAAGCACAGGCAAAAATGAGTTTCCCTAGTGCACTAGAGATGCTGTCAGTAGGGGAAAATACCTTAGGTATATAGCCCATGTCCAAACCAAAAGCCAGACTACAAGGAAGGAACAAGTGAACAAATAACCTACTTCACTGATTTTCTTAAATGAAGAAATCCTAATACATGGCTGGCAGATACCTTTGTCTGAATTGTCAGAACTGAAAAATACGTTTTATACGTCCTCTCTTCATAGTCTCTCCTTCTCTCTGCTGTATGTACTTGTGCATAAAAAAAGGTTGTACTAACGGAGGTCTAGTACCACTTAGTGTCATGGTGATAAGGGTAGTCTCTGAAGGTAGGAACAGTTGCTTAAGCTCTATTCAAGTTTCTCTAGCTCATAGAAAAGAGTGAAATAAGAATTTTTCCTCTTCTTGTTGAACAGCATACTATATGGGCAGTCCATATTTCACAGTAAATCAGTAATGGTTCTGTAGTATTGCTTGTAGTCACAGAAAGCTGGAAACTTAAAAGCTGTCTCAGGCTGAAAATGAGAATGACGAGTGAAGGTAGCAGCAACTCACTTTTATGCACAGTAATGAGAGGTGGGCCCCTTCTTAATTTGCTTTGCTGACATCTGTTTTCACCTTCAAATTTCTTGTACCTTTATTTTTAAAAACAGGTTTAAAATGCCCCCATTTGACGTGTGTGTAGGGGAAAGTTCTGGATGACTTTTTTTTTTTTTTTTTTTTTTTTTTTTTCTTGTCTGTGATTTAAAAAAAAAAATTGTCTCTTTCAGACTGGCCCTGGATGTTTTCAATTTTCAGTCCAAACATTGGGAAAAAAAGTTGTCTCCAAACCTGCCCCAGATTCTCATCCCTCTTTGTGTAACTGTACACCAGAACAGAGTTATGAGCCAGTGTGTTCTCTGACTAGGCCATGCTCCTAAGGGCAGTCTTATTTTTTTCAAGTATCTTCACATCAAATGAAAACTCTAACAAAAGAAAGGCATTTTTCCCTCTTGTAGTTTGAAATGAAGATAGAAAAAGGGAAAACCAAACCTGTTCATGCTGAAGAGCAAAAAAAGGGTAAATAAAATTGAAAGTTTGCATAGAGTAGAAACAAAGCATTCTATTAAAATTACAATTATAAAATTATATATTAAAATATTCTTCCTTTAAACTTCTTGCTGATTAGGATTTCAGATTCAGTGAGGCACAAGATCTTGCTAAAGAAACATCTTTTGCTTGTTGTTTGTAATGGGAAAAAACAGTGCCATTAATGCTAAGGAACTATTAGGGAAATATCTTGGCATTTTTAATGTAAGAGAGGAAGCAAATCATGCTCATATGTATCTTTTGTCCGGCTTGGAATTATCTCTATCATGTTGGAAGTTTTTATTCGGAAGTCTGTGTTGACTCTCATGATTAGGGCCAGAAATCTTACAGCTGACAGGAAAGTGACCTATAAATAATGGTCTATGATGGACTTGTCATATAGTCATTAAATGAAATATTCTAGTACCTGTTTCCTTTGTCTTGTTTCTCAGTTTCCGTCTTCTTCAAAGTTATTCCTTTTGACATATCCCACTAGTTATCTGGTAAGTGTAGGTTTTCTTTGTCCTGTAAGTGAATTCTGTTTTTACTGCAAAAACAACAATTTTGAACATATTATTGCAATAATTTTCATGAAGCATAACTCCACTCAAATATAATTGGCTCTAGCCAGCATGCATTTCCAAGTCAAATATGTTTTAATGTAAAGGTTTATACTTACATGTATATGCATATATAAACAAAAATAAAAAAGGACTAGAAGGAGTCTTTTGCAATGCAGTGTGGATTCTGGGGTTGTGAGCAAATGAAAAAGTGAGAATTTAGTAAGACTGTAAATTCACAACACATCAAATGCTCTGCAGTAATTACATACAAGCCTTCTATAGCTGCCACATCATATAAAGAAAAACAGGCAGTTCATGGTAACAGCCCATCTTCCCTCTTTTAGCTAATAATAAAACTCTTTCAGCAAGAATTACTTCATTTCACTTAGTAATGGTAAAAAATGCCCATATGGAATGTTTATATGATGTGGTGGATTCTCTCTGAGTTTGCATCCCAACTTTTTGCACTGTGACTTACTGTTTGGTTGTATCTTTAATGGCCTGTCCATAGAAAAGGGACATGCTTGTCATTGAGGTGGAGGAAGATGTTAGAGGAGAAAGACGTTCTGGCTCCACTGTACTCTATGTGAATTTTACTATTGAATTAACTGAATCCAGGATTTCACCCCAAACTTGCAATTCAGATCTCCCTTGTTTATTCTGAGTAATGAGGCAAACAGAAACACTCGTGCCAAATCTGCTTTGTTAACATGAAGCCTGCCAAAAGTGAACTCCCATTGCAATGCACTTCAGTAAATGTTACATGTGTAGCCTTAGTAGTTGACTCTGTTTAAAAGGCATAATAGAACACTGTGTGAAAGAAGAGCCATAAAAACTGGGGTTTGTGCCATCTGTGTTTCTGTAAAACTTGCAGAAAATTTATGTTGTAAAAGAAATTAGGGTAGGCTTAATGACAAGTGATAACTCAGTTACTTTGACATCTTCTCTGGACCTTTGTTTTAATTAATAAGCTTACATCATCTACATGAAGAGATAGTATGACTGCAAGATCCCCATTGTTGTATCTGCCAGTCCCATCTTCTCTCCTTTTTGAAGCAAAAGTGAGTTACTACAGGAAAAAGAATTACGCATTTGTCTAAGTGGCTTACTAGACCAGATTCTTCCCCTTGAGATTATGCTTGGTTGATGTAATGAATAACAACAAACATATTTTCTTTCTAGTTGACTCTCAAGGATAACTTTTAGCTCATGTAATTCATCTCACTATGCTTGAGTAACTCAATACGTACACTGTTCACTCATCACTTGAATCCTGATTTTTTTAACCAACATAATTTTTTTGTTGACCTACAGTAGAAAATATGCTGTGATCTGTGCCATGGACATTACTTGTAATGTTTATAAAACAATTAAAGTGATGAACACAGATCTTTGAAGACTACTTATGTATGCAAACTATGCCTATGATTTCATTTGCTTTAGCAAGGTTGCACATCTGCTTATAAAAATGTCACTTTTTGGCAGGGCTGTAAATAATGTTTTTCTACTGTAATGAAGCAGTTCATCTGCTCAGCTGGCTGGTCACACACTAACCATAAGGAAGTGGAATCATAGTTCATAACCAGGGATGGAGGGATGGAGCTGTTCCACCTCTTTTTTTTTAGCTAACTTCAACAAATAAGGAGATACAGAAATAGACTGTGAAAGACATGCTTGTAACAGTGCTAGTATTAAAAGTCTTACAGATATCAATGTGAACCAACTTTGTTTTCTTTCTTTTCTAATCAGTTTTACAAAGCTGTCCTGAAAAGATACAGTACATCTGAAATAAAGCAAATAGAAATATAGGATATTTCATGTAAACAGGCCATACATGTGTACAGTGTAGGAACCAGAGATTTCATACTTTTGCAAGCATTTTCTTTAATGGCCACCATTGTGTTGGATTAAGTCAGCTACATTTCAGTCATACTCTTCATATTGGGCTATTTATTATTTGTGTCCTATTTACATATTTATTTTCATTAGAAAGAGTGCTACTCTCATGCTACTGCATGGATTGACTAAATGGCATGTATAGTATTCAAAATGCTATTAACATAAATTAGGATCACTCTGTGACGGCAGAAATATGAAAGCACAAGAATATTTCCAATGCACCAAATGTGTCCTTTCAGACTGTGCAGGTATTACCTGGAAAGCTAAAGGAGTTTGACTGAGATCCACTACATACAGTATCTGATCTCTAATTCCTCATCCTTGTGCAAAACAAACCTCTTCACAATATGCTCACCGGTTTACTATAGTGAAAGCATCCTAAAGGTATAGTTTCTTGTCAAGTCAGCTAGTGTTTGTTGGCTGTAAAGGACATGGAAAATGTAATATTAAAAGTACACAGACTATAAGGTTATAATGCAGTGCATGCATATGTTAATCTCTAAAAAAATATTTAATAGGAAAAGTAAGAATCTCTTTGAAGGAAAGAAAACCTGTGTATTTATCACCATTTTCCTAGGTGAGAGGTCCTGAGGTTGCTCAAGCTAAGGTTCTTTAGCTTCCAGGATAATAGAAAGCAATTCATTTTAATTTTAATATACCTCTATAAACACAGGACCCAAAATTTTGGCAAGAAAATTTGTATAGGGGTTCTTGGCCTATTACATGCATATTAGTAAAGAACACGTCTATATATTTTCAAATGATGGCTAGTCATTTACTCATTTGACCATCTGCTATTGTAATCTTTTATAAAAGGATTGGAAAAAATCCTGTTTTGTATGCTTAGCTAAGAAATTTGAAATTCTGAACCAGTTCTTAGTCTTTTAGATACATGACCTAAAAACAAACCTAGTAAACTATTAGGGGTTAGTAGCACACCAGAAATATGTAGATTTTCAATGATGCAGGAAATAGAATTTAAACTTCTTGGTCTTACCATTTCAGACTGTTGCTCAACAGAATATATTTGTTTGCGGTCTGGAGCTTTCTTCTCCAGATGTGGGTTTCAAGGTGTTGTCAATACAAAAGTCTTGAAATTCTTTGCCTTTTTAGCAAAACAATTTTAATGGATGATTTTCTAATTAACTTACAGCACTTGCCAAGGCTTTTGCATAATTTTCCAGTTTTAATATATTTGACTGAATGGTAGCCTGCAGAGTAATGTCAAATAAACACATGTTTCAAACAAGAACTGGGGGAAATGTAATTTTCCACCCACTAACAGGCTGACCATATATTCAGACATGGTATTTGGCAGGAACTTGATTCAATAAGTTATGAATAGCTGCTGCCCACTGTTTTACTACACCCCCTACAAAGGGCTGCAGTGAGGACCTGCATAGTCTACAACTGCAAGGGGACCCAAAATTCCAGGGTTGCGGGAGTCCAATACTTCAGATCAGCAGGAGAACTACAAAGCTGGCAATGAACAAGGAAGCAGCAGAACCCTAATTGAGACTGAATTAATGCTGATGTGATGATTTGAAATCCAACTTGAAAAATAAAACAACAACAGATCTGGCTCTATATGGCCTGATATTGCCACCCAGCCTGAATTACTGTTGACAGCTCGTAACTTTATTGCACCAGCATGCCTGATTGCTGTCATTGTGCCAAGGATTTGATACTTCTGAAATTCAAACTGGGAAGGAGAGCAGATCAGATCTGAAAATAAACAATCAAATTAAACTTTCTGTGGCAGATGCATGTTTACCACATCTTCATATAGGCAGCTGAAAGACCTTGGAGGTTGCTGAATGTGAGTTCCATAAGAAAAGAGTTATACAGTACTATTAATACATAGCAATTTCCGTCTGTAAATCTGTACAATGAAACTGAGTTTTTTTTCTTCTCCCTCACATGTTTAAAAGCCAACATGTACAACATTTAAGAAAAGATTTTTCAAAGAGGAAAGTAAAAGGAGTTTGAATCCTAACTCCCAACTGTGGCAGAAACCCAAGACCATGTAGGTCTTGATCTGGAAATAAAAGCCCCAAACCACTGAAAAGTCTTCTACTGATTCCAGCTGGATTTGAGATAGACCTGTAACAAGTCAGCTGTAGATCTCAGAGGCAGAGGGTCATAACGGAGCCCTTCCTACATCCTCTAGTTAATGGTCAAAGCAAAACAGTGCAGCACTAACTGCTTTGGACAGGTATAACTTAAAACAAAGGAGTTAGTTTCTCCCTTAGACACTAAAACTTGTTCTAATACAGTGAGAAATATGAGCTGATTTTGCCATATTAAAAAAGAAGTCCTTACACACATGACCTTTCAACCTTATTGAAATGGAAGCTATGAGGATGCTGTTGAAGAGAAAAGCACCTGCCGCAGATTTGGGCACCACGAGTTAGTGTGGGTCTAGCTTTATGATGCTGTACCTCCTGGCTGCAAGAGCAGTCCCTCTGAAAGTTCTCTCAGTTGCTTTTGAAAGGTCTTAGTCTTGAGAACTGTTGTTAGTCTGTGTGTGTAGTGTTGGTTTTCCTGTGCAGCCTCCCATCATGGTGTTGCTCTCGTGCATGCAGTTCTACTTTCCTGTTAATGTTGTATGTTTTCTGTGGTGCAGTTCTTCTCTTCTAAAGGTGCTTCTAAAATATTATAATGAGGGGTACAACATTTGTGGGTCTGGTGGGAGACTCCAGACTTTGTTTAACTGTACTCTTTTATAATCCTTTGTTTAATGGCAGTCTCTTGTTTAACAGTACTTCATGAGTAAGGATGAGATGCTGTTTCCTCTAGCACAATTTATTGCTCAGTGTTTCACAGAAAATATCCTTAAGCCAGAAAAATCCACAAAAAGACCATTATTTCTTTTCATCTTGTGCAGAAGTGGAAAAATACACATTAGAAATGATGTTTTCCATATAGGACTCTGCACAAAGTGCAGTCCAAAAGCCACTGTAAGGTAAAAGACACTTGTACAGAGCATTGCAGAGAGGTAACGGTACTATAGGCTAATATTGAGACAAGCATCTCATTAAAATGTGTCAGATTTGTTTAACCAGTTATACACCTTGTATTTCTCAACTTTGCTATCTTACCCAATGAAACTGTCCTTCTGTCTGGCATCAGTTTGGCTTCTTGTCTAGTGCAGCACAACCTCCAATTCTTAGGCATTGTCAGAAATTCTTTGCTTTAAAACGAGCTTTTATGAAACAGCTTTTGTGTCTACAGGTTTAGGAAAATCAGCATTACCCTGCTGATCTTTTAGGTGTTTGGCAATACAATGAAACAATTACAAATTAGGTGGGGTTTCCCTTTTGCTGTGGAGATCTTGAGCACACCTACTTCCATCCTGACAGCAGCTACTTGATGTTCAAACAACATTAGAGGCAGCTAATGTCATAAGAATAACTGCAAAGCCACCCCAAAATATTTTGGAAAAGCAAAGCACAGGATCTCATTGCTTCAGCTATGTTGGTCAAAAAATCTACAAAATCTAGGTCTCACCCTGACCAGTTGCTTCCAAATGACTAGATCCAGCCCACCAGCACTAGGTACTTTGTTCATATTTTGATGGCAGTACATGGTTCAATTTACATGTCACTGTATTTATGGTGAGAATGTGCATTAGAATTCACACTGATGTGGCACGCAGACATTTTAAAAGTGGGTAAACTATATCAAAATTGGGGAGGACTATAAGGAGCAATATGTTATTCTGATAGGATAAGCAGAGAAAAAACAAATGTTATTTGAAGAAATAGCTCTTAAAAATAGTTTTCTTTCACTTTACATTCCTGGTAGTGGCTTGGTTTGTTGTTTCACCTTCCATGTCTCATGTGAATGAGATCCAATCTTACTAATTCAAACTGCTCATCTACCAGCAGAGTTTTGTATCAGGTTCCTACTGTCTTTATCCTGGCCTGCTTGTTTATATAATTAAGGCATTATGGTTTGTTTGTTTTTGAATATATCAGTTCTTCAAAATGATTTCTATCT
Organism: Aythya marila; assembly: GCF_965140915.1. Classification (NCBI taxonomy): domain Eukaryota; kingdom Metazoa; phylum Chordata; class Aves; order Anseriformes; family Anatidae; genus Aythya; species Aythya marila. The sequence continues at coordinate 27,554,121 of NC_139045.1, read as the reverse complement.
ATAGTCTCTCTACACATTTATTTATATCTGTATGTGTGTCTGTAAATATAAAAAAAACTATAAGGAGCTTATACAAGCTGAGTTATAAGAAAATGTAAGTTAAATGACTTTAAGTTCAGTTTGCATACTTAAATAGGCTGACTTTATAGCTTAAAACCTATGTACTATTGATATCTGTCTGTTCTTCATGTATAGCAGGTGGTTCAAAGAAAAATGCTGCTCTACTACATATTAGCTTTGGGTTTTCTATTTCTAGAGAGAGGCACAAACTTCGTAAAACAGATGGCTGTGTTGACAGCTTGCCAGAAACTGAGGGACCGCACTTAGTCTCCATAAAAACATGAAGAAAAATTGCTATTTATTCATAGCACCTCTCTAGTAACTGCTGTTTAAACCCAGTAGTGATGGGCTTTATTTAAAAATAAAAAGGGGGGGGGGGGGGAGGGATAAGCAGTAATGTCAGTTCTAGTTTAGACTTTACAGGTAGCACCTTAGATAACCCTTTCTTTCTGGGGAGAAAAAAAAGGGGGAGGGAGGAGACAGTAGTAGAAACCATTTAATCTAGTGTGCTGGCAATCCATGCTTTAATCCTCTGAAGTGAGGAAATGGGATTTCCTGACGTGGTGTGCCAATGCAAAATGCATTATGTGCTACTAAGGGAACCCCTGGCCCACCCAGTGCCAGGAGGCTCATTTAACAGTTTTGCTAACATGGTTTTCAGTGCAAGATGCACTGCTTATCCAGCTTGTTCACCTCTTCTGTGTTCTGAATATACTGGATACAAGGCAAAAATATACAGCAGGTATATACCAGGTATAAGTAAGACCGATAGCTTCTTCTTATTTATTTATTTTATTGAGAGTAAAGCAAGAACTAGGAGATGTAACAACTTTTCCTAACTATGGGTTTCAGCTGACGTTCAAATATAGAAAAGTTTATTTTGTCTTCAAGTATTTTAATTAGCCGGGTAACATTGCAAGTCAACAGGAAGAAACACCACCAACATTTCAAAGGAATATACAGCAGACTATAGCATATTGTAGCTGTTGTTTTTAACTGTCTTTTTAACACTGAAACTGAAGTAATTAAATATACATTAAGCAAATGCAGCAAGACAGACCCAAAAGTTTTGTCCTAGAGAGAGGCTGAATGTACTTTGTATTATGGTGTTTATTCCTTCTGCCTTTTCCTCTTGTTCAAACAGCAGGACTTCAGGCAATCAGCCAAGATGGATGCGGTCCTTCCCAAGCCTGCTATCTTTCCACAATCAGGAGGCTATGCTTTTGCAGAAGAGAGCTTGACTGACACTTCAGTGTGATCAAGTGTAAACTCAATATTTGGATGTTGTATTTATTGATAGTGTGAAAAAAGGAAAATTCCTTACTAGTGACTTCTGAGCTGTGTGAAGTCTCATGTGCAACCTGACCTAGAGCTGACTTTGGGCAGGTAGTGTGGAGGTTTCTAGTGAGCTTGGTAGGCAGCGAAGGAATCTGTCTGCAGGGTGAAGCCCGGGGCTCCCGTGCAAAGTCCAGTCAGAGAAGGGATCTTTGCTGAACTCTTCCTTTATCTTTGAAATCAATGTGTGAGAGCTGTCGTTTAATGGCTGAAGGCAATCTTGTTGCTGCCATCCTGGACATGTATGTGGTCCTGGCCTACTAAAGTACTTTTGGCTACAGGGATCAAATGGATGATAAGCACCTGGTTTTGCAATGTACCACACATTTCAGAGAGTGTTTTTTACCTCAGTCTCAAAGCTATGATCAGTTCTCTACAAGATGAGATGGAGTATCCCTGGACAGTCTTCATTGGTGTCTCAACCTGCAACAGAGGAGCATTATTACTGTTGATGAGAATCAATTGTGCTGGCAGTTATCTACCAGATTTTGCAATAACTATTGTTCCTGCCACGAGTGCTCTGACCCCTTAACTCCCATTGCCCTTTAAGCTCTATAAGTTTTATCGTTAAGGGATTTCCAGCCCATCCCTATTCATTACCTTGGAAACAAAAACAGAAGCATTACTGAAAATGTCTAATAATGAATTTAGCCTAAGCACCCTACTGGGAGGTAGAGAACCATTATTATCCCAATTTTACAGTTGAAGAATAAGTTCCAGAGTTCAAGGCTATCCACCAGATCTTCTGCCAAAGCTGTCTTGACTAAATGACTAGCCTATTAACTTGAATTCCTCTGCTGTCCACTAATACAGCAGAATCAACTGTCAAGATAGGTGGTCTCTCAAGTAATCACATTTGAAACCTTTGAGGCTCGCTCTATATTAAAAACAACAGTTTAAGTCCTGCCCATAAACTTGCCAGCAGTCACTACAGGTTTCTGCAGCATCAGTTTAATAGTCTCTCTGTGTGATACAATACTTAATTAGAAGGTAGAAAGAAGCTGCTGGAGCTTAAGCTTCTTTATCATCTCAGTGTGCGACCCCTTTGCAAAGTCCAAAGTAACAGTTCAACCTGACTGTGACAATTGCACTGAGACCTGTGTCCTTAGTCTTTGCAATGGAGATGGAAAAGTCACAGTTATATCAGTTGTTATGTAGCTGTCGCTAGTAGGACGGCCAGCAAGATGCAGCATGCTTATACCAAGCATTGAGAAGGTAAGGCACTGGTTTAAAAACAATGAGATTTTAAACAGATACTGCAGTTTCACTTCTCTGAATTTGCCTTCATGTTTTATGTGAGAAGGTTTTATAGTTCTAAGTTTTTTCCACAAACAGAGAACTTCATTGGGTGCTGGTGGTAGGTGAAGGGTTTTTTGTTTTTGTTTTATTTTTAATGAAAGTATCTGTATAATCTCCAAGATCCTATTGCATTGACTTCAACAAAACACAATTCTGACAAACTTACAAGGTATGGAAAAACTTCTCTTACAAACACCCCAAGATCTGAGGAGGCAGTCATGGAAAACTAGATGTTGCCAATAGTATAGAAATTCAGAAAATATCTCATGTGAGAGAATGGAGAAACTAAAAATCTCATTTTAGCTGAAACTCTTTGGTAAACTATGACAAGTGAGGCAAGTTCAAAGAATGTTTGAATCTATATGGTCAAGCAATAAATGCTCTGCAAAAGGAAAATATTTAATGTTATTTTGTACAGTTTTCATCTACTTAATACTTTTAACTCAGACAGATAAAATGAAGTGTGAAGGTATAATTATGTACTTGGCAAGGAAGGAAAGCGAGATGTAAGAGACATTTTTGAATGGATTGAAAAGAAGAATTCTATTCAGAGCCTGTGCTTTTTATGTGAGGAGAAGTACGGGTAGCAAAGGGATTCACAATGTAAAGCTGAAGTAAGCTTACACTGACGATACAGGACCAGACTATCTTCAGCATGGTAACCAACAGAAGTTATGCACGTCACATATCTGGGAAAAGAAATGCGCTAAATGCATTTAATAATAAGGATTCAGCATGAACAAAAAAGACAATAGCATCACCAACTCAGGTGAATGTTTGTAATTGCAAGCAGACACAGTGTCAGTGAAAGATTAGTTTACTACCTAGTTTACTAATTTATACTTACTAAAGAAAATATAGCCTTTCTTTTAAAATATTAATTAATAAAAAATAGACACTTATGTGAATAAATATAAGAAAAGGAAGAAGAGGGAGGATTAGGCAGATGACACATATTTGTGTCCCCTCGATAAATCAGTAGAATTCTGGCAGGTACTTCTTTAAAAATGAGACTCATGATTCTGCAAGCATCCCTGTTTAGATCTTTCATTTCCTTACTCTGTCACGTGAGCAACAGGGTGTTTAAATGGTTTCACAGGAAAAAAAAATCAGGGTGCTGGGAAACCAGTTCTCAGAGACAGGAAGAACCAGGTAAAGTGGTATAAAGAAGGACTATTTTGGAAAGAGATCAGGATGCTACATGAATAAAAAATCCAGGGTGGATTTATAAGTAAAATTAAAACTGCAAGTTATATAAGTAAAGCTGGTAAAAGCTTTGGATTCTGTGGCTATCTAAAAGGGTTCAGTAGTAAACTACACAAAAAAAATATGCTTACTATACTTGCTCTATAGAATATAGAATGTGCTATTTGGAATGGATATCCAGGGTAAATGAGAAACACTCCTTATTAAAGAGTTTGAGAAATGAGATTTAATTAAGCTGCAGCCAGGAAGGATGTGGAATATGGTGTAATTAACCTTACCCTATTACACTTGTGCTGGCAGTTAGGTCCAGGAAAAAGGCTTAAAGTGAGAGGTACTGGACAGCTTTAGGAAACAAGAAGCTTGTCTGGAACTACTGCTTGCCTGAACCAATAGGTCTGGGAGTTTGTATACAAGTGTCAAGATAGTCTATTGCAGCTGTGGGCTTGCCTGGGAAGAAAAGGATTGGTTAGGCCAAATATTTGTTTGAACTGTGTTCCTTTTAAAATCTATCTTGAAGACTTGGCTTGGGCAGCTTGAACTCCTTGTTAGAAGCCAAAGCGTAGCTGGAGTGGTTGGAGGCTGAAGATTGAAACTTTGGAACAGTGAGACAACAATTTTGCTTTTCTATACAGTATTTTACCAAGATCTTGTATATCATAAATGAGAGGCCGTTTTTTTTTTTTTTTTTTTTTTTTTTTGATGGTATAGCACACTCTCCTGCATGGACTTAGAACCAGTAGGGACAGATCTGTAGCCCTGATTCATGGACTAACTACCCTCTGGGGAAAAGGACTCCCGTTAGAAAGGCACATCCTACCTGAAATACATGTATTTGATTCAGCTGTTTCTGCATTTGGGTGGCATAGTTTGTAGTACTGAAATCCTAAGAGAAATCCAACAGAAATAACAAGCTGAGCTAGAAATGAGCTTCTAGTCAGAAAAATCAAAGAACTGATTTGATTTCCTATGTTTAGGAAATTTTTATTATTTTATGTCTATATTCAGAGCTGTATACCTTATATAAGACTACTACATGAATAGCAGGAAGTGTAAGATGAAAAAGCTGATGGAAATGACTCGGAGCTAGAAATGCTGTTCTCACTCCTCTTTGAGGACATCTGCACCACTTTAGTGAATAAATGTTCATCTAAATAATAGAAATTCACCCTTGCCAGCTCAGTGTCTTCACCACTTTATGCCTTATTCAGAGTCACAGTTTGTGTTATTGCTTCCACCTAACTACCATGCTGTCAGGCACCCTCTGTCCCTCCTGCATGAGCTTTTAAAATCTTTAAAGCTATAAATACTTGGATATACGTGTGTCCGTGGTGCTCCCTACCTCCTGTATAGGGTGCCTGTGTTTAAGTGCTTGACTAGATGGCTCATTACTTGTACAACTGAGAGTGCTGTAGAGACTGAGAACACGTGTAAGCCCTGCAACTGCTAGGACAGGTTGAAGGAAGACATCCCCCCACCAGCGGTGAACACTAAATCTTGGTTGTCACCCACAATCAGAGTGTTTACTTTAGCTTCTCTTACCCAATAGCTGGAGGGTTAATCTCTCGCACTTCTTAGTTTCTAGAAAGCAGGAACTTTCTAGTTTCTATAAAAATAAAACTTCTATAACTGAAAATTTTAATTAGAACTGAACTGATTAGTCATCCAGGATGAACAAAACTACATATTCATGGTAAAGGTGCTTGCCTGGTTCTATGTGTGAGTCTTACTCCTGTTTTCATCCACAAAGGCAATAGTCAAAACCTTCACAATAATGATTCTTGTGACGTAAAGATCTTTGGTCATGTCGAGGCGTAATCGCAATATGGCTTTTGATGCACTGTGTCCCTTGAAAGTGGTGTCCAGCATATAAGTTACTTCAAACATTTGCAATCTAAAAGGACAAATAAAAAAAGCAAAAGTTGAGAAGGCCAGTCTTTACGTCAATATTGCTGTTTCATAAAGCATTCAGCTACAAGTCTTCTGATAACAGGGAACGTGGTGCACTGTAAAAGCTGTACTATGAGAAATGATGATGCATACTGGCAGATGATACAAAGTGAAAGGAATGGAAAGCTCATGGGAGGAAATGATGACATAGATTCAAGAGCAGAGCTGAGAATTTGGCACTTGAGGCAAAGCCTAAATGAATTGTGAAAGTCTCCTACAGTAAAGGATGCAGCTGTCTCATGTTATCCACCTAATCTTCCATCTTTAGGAGCAAAAGATCTTTAATGAATAGTGCCAAACTTGTTCTCCTTGTCTCGCATGTGTTGAACAACACTCATAATATGGAATCTGTCCAATATTTCTCTTTCTAAATACCTTAAGTCAGTCTTCCTCAGATTTCTTCTGGTGTTTCTCTGGAGGGAGGCTGTCCATTCACCAATACCTTCTTCACTGGGGAAGCTATATACAGGTTAGGTCCACCTGTATTCCTTACTGTTCTTACATTGTAATTAAAAAATTAAAAACATTGATAATATATATTCTGTTCTTCCTAAAGATCTTTTACAATACCAGTACCAGCTAAAACTGAATTTTGCATAACTAACTAACAAAACTAGGGTTGGGCCACATATAATATTAATGTCATTTTTTGATAGAGCAGTTACAGATGTGTAATACAAGATAGAGATTAAAAAGGTTTAATTTCTGTAGAGCTGAGCATACTCTTTACAATAGTGATCCAGCAATCTTATATGCTGGTAGCTGTGGGTATTCTTGCTGTTGTCAAGACAGAACGTTTGCAATAATACATATGGTATTCTGATAGCTAACAGGTCATTAATCAGAGATAAAGGACTGTCTTAAGCAGTAAAAGAGAAATATACCATGTGTTTTCTTGTTCTTGTTAGTAAATAGTAGTCTGGATTTTGTCTAAACTCTTGGTCAGTACTTGGCTTAATGTTCTGCTCAAAATGGAGGGAGGATGATGTTGAATGAAAATGCAATGCCTATAGCAAGTGGCTCTTCCTGAGCTTTGAAAGCTTACCCCTTTCTTTTTCAACAAACAAACAAAAATAAATGGAAAAAAGGGTTCTTGATTGGGTTGGGATTTATTTAATTCAGCGATGACTTAGCATAAAATATTAATATGGCTTTTAATTTTATATGCCTAATTTATTGGTGAAGTCCTCTCTTAAGCATGAAAACACAAAGTCTAGATATATTGAGGGTGCAAAAATAAAAATGTTGGGTATCACAGGTGGTGATCTTAGTTTGACCAGCATATTAAAGCTTCTTGCCTGGATAGATAGGTAGCAAATTTGTGTGAGTAAATAGCACATTTATTTATCATCTTTTGTACTTGCAGAACCCGATAGAACACAAATAGAATAGGTATATTTTTTGTGAAGACTTCTAGGGTCATGAAGGACTGTTTCAACTCTGAACACTCACAACAGAACCTTTAATTGACTAGCAGAAAGCTGGTCTATGTGCTTTCAGGTTTTTTTACAAGTCTGCTTAAGAAATGAGTTTTGAGAGGAGGGTTGGCCAGAAAACAAGAATTCTATTTGCACAATAATTTGAGGTTTAAAATATACAGCAATTCTGCAATAGAACATTCACATGACCTTTTAGAATTTCTTACAAGTATTGATTCATTCTGGCACAACTAATTACTGTTGGGTAGAGAGCTTTCCTTGGAATATGGGGGGATACACGCTCAAAGTCTTTTTCCTCTAGTGTACAATATTTGTCTTTTCAGTTTTAATATCAATGTTGTCTATAAATGAAATGGAAAAAATGGAACTGCTCTTACAGAACAAAAACATTCAAGGCAGGCATTAGGTGGAATCTGAATCCTGATTCACCCACAAACCCTTCAAGCAGCCAGAAACTGTCTTGTATATGGTTCTGATTCTGATCAATAAGTCCATTCCAGAGTGAAGTCATCTAGCCAATAGTACTACATGGTGATTTCGTAAACCTAAAGAATTTTTAAAATTCTTGAGCAACCTGGAAGTGATTGTCTTCTGAAATCATAGTTAAGCTAGATTTAAGAAATTGCTAAGCTTTTAAGAATTTTAGAAAAATGTCAGTCTATTTTGCTTCTGGTTTAACATGCTTTGAAAAAATATGAAGGACGTAGGTCTTGTCCAAGCACAGGACTTGTAATTATTGCGGTCTAAGACCAGAAATTGATTAAACTAGGCTTATGAAATCTGTGTAGAAGTACACTATCGAAGAATTATTTTGTCCTTCCTTGCTATAATGAAGAAAGATTTCTTTCTGATTGTTGACTGGCATAAGTTTAGTATGAAGAAGGAAAAGAACTACTTAGAAATTATAAACTACATTAGTTTTGTACTTTATTAATCCTTTTAAAACATATTCTCAGCATTCAGCATCCAAACTGCTGAGTTTTTTTCCTCTAAAAAACTGTCTCCTAAAAAATAAATAAATCTGTCCTTAATTGTGGGTGTGGAATACTTTGCTGTTTTGGCTCTGACCTGCATTATACCTAGTGATACTCAAGCACTGACATGTGAATACACCCTCACATCAGCATCCTATCTCTATTTGGCCCAGTTAACTCTTAGAAAAACAAATATTCTTAAACTATCATAATTTTCCTTGATTCTGGCATGAAATAACTGAGCCACAGCATCTGATGGTGTGAAAGCACTCTGCTTTCCCTGCCTTGCCCATGTCAAGCGTCAGTCTTCCACATGTTTTCGTGACACAGTCTTGTAGGAGTCAGCAGAGTGCTGTATAGACTTTGGCCCAAACAGCTGGATGAATGACTGAATCTGCTCACTGACTTCAAATCACATGTTATCAGTGAAACCTTTGCTGCTGTGTTTCCTTTCATTGTGTCCCTAAGCTGACCATTTCCTGCTCATGTCCTTTAAGCAGAGAATATACAGAAGATCAGGGTCAGGCCCGACACTGCAAATGCTTCACTTATGGTTTGGGAAGATAAAGCTGTTGTTTTAATAAGGTTTGAACAAACATAAAAGTTGCCTACACTTCTTTTTTCTAATACAGTTGCAGGGAACTGATCATGAAAATTTCCTTCATCATCAATTTTTAGCCAATATTGAACTATTTTTTTTTTTTAATTAATTAATTAATTATTTTTTTAAATGTGGTGTGTGGTTCCAGCTGTGATTAATGCAAGCTATTGCAGTCTGGTGGAGGAACCAGAATGTTTTTTAATGACCCGACACTGTAATCTAAGCCAAGCAAATATAATGATTCACCCAGGGAAGATAAATTATTGCCTGGAAAAATGCCAAAGCTTTTTAATTTGTAACTCCAACATGTCTCTGTTGGAACCCACTGTAAACTGTCTGGGATACAAAGTATTTTCCAAACTGTTATATAACTTCATAACTCACAGTGTTTTTTTTTCCCCTTCCTTATGCAGCACATGCATCCATATGCTTAATTTAGATGAAGAATTGCTTTAAATAGCTGCCTGAAAAGCTTTTTGCTATGACCACATGGGGAAAAAAACCCACCTTAGCTGCAATCGTCAATAACATTCAAGATTGTAAGTTGGAGCTGCAGCAGGTGTTGGGGGGCACTTGTCACCACAGCTTGGAGATGTGACAAATCATCAGAAGCATTTGGATTTCCTAGGCTGTCATTAGCCATCTGTTCGCAGATCTGGGCGGGTCAGCTGCGTGGACTTGACCAAAGCCACCCGTTAATTAGAGAATTTACAATTCCAGCTAATTTAGAGCTGATTTTATTTATTGTTTATAATGGGAAGATGTGTCACACAGCGTGGGACAGGCTTGTTTCTGGGATTTTGTTCAAACTGTAGTATATAACATAGGATTCAGCGGCTGGAATTTCCCCTCTGCACCAAATTTCATTTGTTTAGAAGAAGCTACTGTTTGCCTGTTTGTGTGCAATGCCACTCTGGGTTATTCTTTGCAGAGCTCCAGCTGCTGCAAATGTTCATCTTCGTTCCCGTAACAGCTCCCAGAGAAGTATCTCAGTCCTAAGACATACACAAGGTCAGTAACTAAGAGTAGGATATGATTGTGTCCCATTCTTCTTGCAGACTATTAAAGTTTCATCATGTTCCTAACATTTCCAAGGCCAAACAAACACTTGAAAATAGGATAGAAAGGGCTGCATTTTGATAGCTCCAGCATGCTTTCCATGAAATACACTTGAAGACACTCTGTAGCTAATTGCAGTTAGTCTGCATGCCAAGAGAAGTTTTGATGAGGTAAGGATAAGGTTAAATGAAAATAATTTCTTTAGTTGTATTCTATACTTTGTTAGTTACCTAAAATTTTTGCTGATATTCATTAATACAGAAGAATATTTATAATGCAACTTCTATTTTAAAAGGTTTCTTATCATACTAATATGATTTTTAAGAAGTTAGTTGTGCACATAGATATCCTGAAAAGTCATGTAAATATTTTAGTACTAGAACACCAAAAAGTAAAGTTCAATTTGATCTTCACTTTTTGTGACATTGGTTTTCTTCTTAAGAAGAGCTGTGGGAAATGTAAAAGATTCAATAACTGTAATAACTGTTACAGTCTTCTATTGCTTATAATATTCTTTATATGTGAAATAATAAAATGGACAGGGACATGTACTGTGCCTTGGACTGGGCTTCAAGTTCACTCTCACAATTCTTTCCTATAATTGGCCAGCACTATGGTTGAAAATAGCTACTATGAATTTAAATAACTCTTTATTATTACCTCCTCCTTCTGTGATTATAGTCTTTGGAATTCTGTTGTGGTATACTCATGCAATATGTATTGACATGTTCACCATTCACCTTTGTCTGGAAGATCAGGCAAGAGAAAGCTCTTCTAATCAAAAATGTTGTACAGAACACATTTCTAGAATAAGCTTGAGTTGCTCAGTCTAATTCTAGTTTTTTCTATAACGTGTCCCTGGAGATATATATGTGTATAAATATATAAGTATATATATAAATATGTATGTATAAAATGTATATAAAAATATATCATGGGCAATTCTGATTTCAGAGAATATAATTGATGGAGAGAGTATGCTAATATCTCAATGTAAATTTTGAATGGGTTGCACAGTTTAAAGAATTTTTAGGTGTAATTAAAAGCCCTTAGCTAAGGTATCCAGGTTTGGATTTTGCAATGGATGGATCGCATCTATATTCAGTGTACATTTATGGCTCTGCGCTTCCTACCTACCTCTCAGTGCAACTCTTGGTTTTGTGAAACTCACATGCAAGATATAGCAGTCTTTACTTTGAGGGTCAAACCTCACAGATATCTGGAAAAAAGATTGTGGAAAAAAGTGGTGCTTTTTCCCTCACTGAAGTTATTCTTCCTCACCTCTTCCTGTGCTATGTATTTTCAGCTTCTATAACATTCACAGAAACAGGACTTTGGAGACTTTCATTTGCCTGCACTATTACTGCTGTGGAAGTAGTGTGTAACCACTATGCAATCACATATCAAGACAGCCAGGATTTTCCCTGGAAGAGACGGTGAATAATGGTTGGAGGAGCAAACATTGCCCCAGCAGTTGTCTGCCTCCTCTCAGCCCAGCATCCAGACCCTATTGCTTTACACAGGGATGGAGAGAGCCAGAAGCTCCAAACGGGAGGTGAGATGAATCTGCAGTATCAGTGGTATGCCATCCAGGCAAGTGCAGGAAGTCAAATTTGGCAGCCAATGCAGGAGGGAGAAAGAGTGTCAAGCTGCAAGTACTGCCCTTGCAATTGCACTGTACTATGGACAGGCCTCACAGGTCTGAACTAATCTGTATCCTGTGTAACAGTGGCTGTCATGATGGTGGTTCTTGTTGGGTGATGGTGTCATACTCAGTTGTGTGCAATGCATAAAGAACAGTATTTTAACTCGTCCTAAATTATGGGTGTCATGATGAGATGTTCAGCTCTGGGTTGTGTACATGCTCTCAATTTATGCTTTTCTTGTGGCTTTTCCTGTTTTCTGTTCCTATATGGAAAATTTCAGAAACATGTCGACATTTTTTTTTTTTAAAGGAAAAGATGAAAAGTAGTTTATAAAAGTGCAAACTGAACTATAACCCACCACTGATATTTTTCATTATTTTAATATTCGTCTATATTGTTAGGTAATTTATATTTATTCTGAGTTGCTCCATAAGGTAATAGATGAGCATGTTTAACAAACTCTTTAGGGAAAATTTGTTGCAAAAGAGGATTCTCAAAAAAAAAAATATATATATATTAATATATACCATATATATATTTATTAATATATGCTATAGATATGTTCACATGAGGTGAATGAAAGCTCTTATTTCTAACCTTTTGAACTATTTAGGTACTCTCTGCCTGTTCTAAATAGGAATAGAGAAAAACGGAGATGTATACAAAACATCTGGTTTTCTGATGCCTATGGAACAATATTTGAAAGTCTTGGACCTTCCTTGGGCAACCAAGGATGGAAGAAGTTTATATTAAGTATAGATCAGATAAGAAATAATAAATGATTTGTTGCTTGTATTACATTAGCTAAAAAGCTGAAATTCAATCATTTAGTCTACATAACCTAGGTGACTCTTAAAAATTTTTACAAAATTTTCATACATTTTAGAAAAGCTAATGTAGATGGGAACAAGAGAAAAGGGATTGTCACATAAGAAGTAATTTTCTTCTTGCCACAGTGGGTATGGTAGTATATGTACAGGAGTACATGGAAGTGCACTTGCTTAAAGTCAGTATGACTGTTCAGAACTGTAATTTAATGTTTTTCTTCTTGATTTCTAACTTAAAAATACTATTTTTCTTTGTGTGTGTGTGTTTCTGTCTATTAGTGCCATTCATATATGACTAATGAACATTGTCTGTGAATTGTCCCGTTGATTTGGAAAACAGTCTAGGGGAAAGAGAAAAATAGTATATATGGACATGTCTTTGTTTGTTTGTATGTATCCTAAAATCAGTGTCTGTTATTTAAAGATAAAATCTCAAAGTAGTTTATGTAGTAAGTGGAAGTTTGTCTAGTTTTAGTGATCTATTTAGTAAAAGATTTTGACTTATTTGGAGCAAGGAGCGTCCAGAGTCGTCTTTTGTCTGTTGAAGGATAACTAATTTGTAATATACTGTCTCCTCAAAGGGAGAAGATTTATATTTCCTAGTAAAAAAGGAATGTCTGAACCACAGAATGAGTCTTACAAGCCCTATTTTGAAGAAACCTCTGCCATTATGGGATTGTCACAGTAATGTTTCCTTTTCTTCTGTTTTTCATGCATTATTTGGGAGGGAGGATCACACAGAATAGAGAACAGCGGTGTACCATAACCACTACTGAAATAACTATAGTCTGAGAAACTGAGCCCAAGAAAAATGGAAGGGATTCAGGTTTGAATTATGAAGGATTTACCCTCCAAGGGCTATGTCAATGTTCATGTTGGTTTTCATTTTAGTCATAATGGGTTTCCAGTTTCTGCTGTGATTTAGTATCACAATTAGGTGGATGCTCATTGAATGCTGCTGGTCACTGGTTATGTTTGAATGTTATCCAAATGTATTCAGTTAAATACCCGTTATTAGTCTTTCTTTTTTGTATGCCAAAACCATAGCTTGATCTGTTAGGAGTCTACAAACATAAATATTAAATTTTAACGTTTTTGCTTTGAAGTATAGAATTTTTAAAGATGAAAATACATTTTCTCTTGAATCTTGGTCATTCAGTTTCAAATCTCCCAAGCATAAGGCAGTTTTCTGGGGAAGAACTAATTTTTGTTGTTAATGAAATAAAGATTTCCTCTGTTAAATTAATCTATGAAAATCAATGAAAAAATCTATGAAAAACAGATGAGCAAAAGAGCTTCAAACTACAATACAGTGTTAATCTTTAATTGTTTTAATTTCCAAGTTATTACTTTTATTATAACTTGGCTATATCTGTCAGGTTGGGTTAAATGAATACAAAACTTGGCATGAGAATGAAATCTCTGCTGGAAACTTATGAAACTTATTTGTTTTTTATTATTTTTAACCGTTAAATTTAGAGTAGTGAAAAAGTAAAGAGTAGAAGTTCACATTTCATAATTGTGTTCTCTCTTCCAAATAAGATCCATATTGAAGGTTTCAAAGTTTGTTAACATCTGCCAATAATTTGGACTCTAAATATGGACTAACCATAGCTTAATAAAATAAATCAATGAACAAAGAAAGTAAAGTATTATAAATGTCTGCATGCAGTGACTGTACTTACAAAGTTATTTACATATGAATAGGTCTATCTATATGCAAAAACATACCTTGAGCTGCACAAAATATTCATGTATTTTATGATTGAACCTTATTACCCCAAATTATACTGATTCAAAGACAGCTTATACTGTATTTTGCTCTTATACCCTTTTACTTACAATGCTTAGAATGCATTTAACAACCATTGCCTGTAGCAATTAAGCACGTGAGCATTGGTAGTGCCTCAGGTTTGTATATGAATTTCAGAGCTAAGGATATGTTTTGTGCAGTCCTTACATGTTGGGGAAGGAGTTTCACCCCAAAATATCTTTCGTGAATTTGAGCTGGAGCATTCTCCGTATTCAAACACAGAGTCTTTTATTCTTTTGTAGTTTAATTGCATATTTCAGTCTTCTCCCCAAATATCTAATTTCATTGAAATTGTTAGTAATTCTTTCTTGACATATTGAGGAAAATACACTGACTATCTGGACTTGTTAGTGAATCAGAAAATTGATATCAAACATATCTTTTAAAAGTGTGAATTGTGTATATAAAGTGTAAAAAGGATTATTTAAGTTGTCTGGCTAATACAAGTTCCTTGAACCCATTCCAGTCATCTTGTCATTTTAAAAACCTTTGCTAAGATTAAAAGGTTTTCATGAAGAATTTGCACAGTGCAAATTTTCTCAAACTGACAATATTAGAAACTGCTTTTCCTTTATGAATTATCTCTAAAACAAAATGTATTTGGAAGCTTTCAACATGGAAGAAAACCGATTACTTTCTATAGTGGCAAGCTTTCTGTTTCATTGTGTAGCACAATTTAAGGGTCATCCTGTTCCCTCCCAGAAAAATATTTGCACAACAACTGTTTAAATGCAATATATGACAGGGACTATGCATTCCTACTTCGATTGTGATATAGCAGATACTCGGTGACTAGCTGACTTTCTGTGGACACACAAAATAATTCCCTGACTGACCATGGCCACGAATCAATGAACAAAGGATGTGTTTGAGATATTATTTTCAGCTAAGATTTAATATTTCTATCAGACTCTCAGCTAACTGTTCACTGACTAATATTTGTGGTCGGCAACCAGATGACTGAAGAAGAGAAATCAGAGGTTTGAGAAAGCCCTAATGAACATTCCTAGGCGTGAGCCTTTGTACAAGTACTCATGAGACTTCTTGTTTTCCACAAGCATTTTGGCTGAAAAATACCCAAATGTTTTTTTGAAAATAAATACAAAAGGTCATAAATACCACTGAGGTGAATTCATGGTTTTCAGTGTAATACATATTTCTGAGTACTTAGTTTACAGTATTCACCCATGTCTGAAGAGTAACAAGGGAGCTCTTGGAATGCATATGTTCTTTACCAGTGAGAAGACTAGCAACAAAATATATCCATTATAGAAGGGTTCATGCGTTTACATCTGAATCTGCCACGTATGCAAAAACACAGAAAACAGCAAAACTGTTGAAGCAAAATTTCACTGTGTCTGGGAAAGACCGAAGTAAAACAACATTAAAAGTAAATCACATTCAAACTGTGCAAAAAGCTTACTATATAAACTGCTAAATGCTACTGAGGGACTGGATGTGTTACAGCTGCAGCTGTTGATTTGTGATACTAGGCCATGCAACTATTCTTCTAGGGACAAATACACTGTAGAAGCAATCTTTAGAAAGTATGGCATGGTACAGCTGTCATTTGAATAAGATAACCATTACAGAGGGATTGTTCACCTAACATTGAAGATGCATATGATTTCAGAAAATTATCTTCAGGAATGTTAATTTTAATAGGGTAGTTACTGTTGACAATTTCCTTTGTATATTTTAAATGATTTATCACATTGTTCCAAGCAGAGCAGGCAAATAGGAGCTCTGGGAACTTTCTGGACCTTCTTGACTGAACATTGAACACCCAGTTTCTCTTCAGTCTGCCGGGTGCATCGTTCAGATTGCTGAGCTGCTTCTAGAAATTACATGGGAAGTTCAGAAACTCTTTAGTTTCATAATCAACTTATATTTCATAAGAGACTGTTAATACATTTATGTATCATCTTAAAATAATTTAGTCTATAAGACCTCTTTGTTTTCTCTCTTTTTTTCTCCTTCACCCCTCCCCCGCCCCCCCCCGAGAAAATAAAATTTAGCAATTATTCAAAGGAATAACTAGATATTCACGGAGGTGAAGAGTACCTGTAGCTATTGTGCACTTAATAAGTAAGAAGTACATTAGATTCATTTTAGACCCTTTTTACGAGAGCAGAGCAAGTGAAAATTTTTTGAAAATATTTTGAAATATTTTGAAATTTTCAATATTTTGAATATTTTGAAAATTATGTGTTGTACAAAACTGGGAATTCCATAACATTATGAAAGAGTAAGGATGTTACGCACAGAAATTATTATTCTTAGAAAGTATCAGTTGTGGAAATTTTCAGAAGTTGGCAATATGACATTCTTTCAGCTACAGTCATAGTTGAAATGTGGGTGATAGGCTGTGGGTGAATTTTTTGAATCTGTCCTTAAAGTTTGCATTGAGTTGGAAAAAAAAAGTGAGAAGTAAAAGTATTGGGCTGAGAAGATAGCTTTCATCCTGTATCCACCCTGTATTAGTTGATCAAGTTGTTGTCTGGGACATTCTTATTTTAACACCCTTTTAACACTGCTTGGTATGTCCTTCAATGTATGCACTAGTGATATTAAAAGTTCATTGTTTTAGAAGCATTTTGTTAATATTCATGGCCTTTGAACTTTGTATTGTTATCTGCCAAAACAAAATGACAATCAAAAACTGCTCCCCCCCTTTTTTTCTGTCCTTCCACTTTTTTAAACTTCCTTGCTTTTTCATTATTACTGTTGTTCTGAAATGACTTTATCACAGTGGAACATAAACAAGAGATTAGATATCTCATCTGGATTAGCTTCATAGCCTCTCTCCTTTTCACCCCCAAAAGCTCAATGACCTGCTAAAATATGGTATCAACTGAGTTTTCTTTGGCCAGCTTGGTTCTCTTGACTTGACACTAGCAAGATCAAGCTAGAGCAGACTGTCAGCATAAGGGATATCCTTTGAAAAACAGTTTTTTGTCTTTAGAGTCAGACTATTTTCCTAAGTCTTTTCTCCTTTGTATTTTGTATTCCCCTTCCCATCTTTACAGAAAAAGTCTGTGTGTATCTACGGTTGCCCTCATAGTGTTGCTCTATAAAATCAACAATTATATATTATTGAACACTTCAGGAAGTACATTATTGAACATCAGGAAGTACAAATCTATTTCAAAGATAAAAATCAGGCAAACAGGTCTTTCTGTATTATAAAATTCAGACCACAAGCTTAAGAAAATTAAGCTTTTCAGTCTGTAGCATGTTTAAGTAGCTGCAAGATAGCTCCTGAAAATTATAACAGTTTCAAATTTTGATATTAACATTACTTTGTTTCTTAATTTTTTTTTTTTTTTAATAGAAAAAAGTAATTACTTACTTTTGAAATATTACCTCACTAAGATGACCAGAAAAAAAATATGTGCATAGAAAAGTTCTTCTCAGAATTTTTTGGAAGACAAGACTGCTCTTTACTGGGTGAAAGCCTGCAGTTACTATACATGTGTTTGTCTTTAAACATTATGACAACAATGTTTGCATGGTTAATGATTACATTTCCTGTGATAATGACAAGCACAGTAAAGTTCTGTCCCTTCATTGATGATACTGTATTTCACACATAAATATGTCTAAATATTCTGTTTGGTCCTGAGGGCATCATGAATTTTGAACAGGATGTGGCTTTTAGGTTGATTCATTTGTTCTGCTGGTGCAACTGCACAGATAGCAAGGGATTTTAGGGAAGAGCTTAGTTTATGGAACCTGACTGTGATGATAGTTTGCAAACCTCTTCCATAAATTCTATTATAATCTAGTATTTTTTATTTTTTATTATTCTGAAAATGGAACTGTGTTGTTATAAGTCATACAGGTTGGGTTGTATAGTGGTAAGATATGTGACTAGTTGAAATGGAGATAGCGGTATGCCTAAGAAATTAAGGGTTAGAAGAACTAAAATTGGAAATGGAGGTTGAATGTTTTTTTCTGCTTTAGGCAATTCACACGGATTTCATGCAGCTACATAGATTGTGTGGGAATCCAACTGAATTACTAAAAATGGAATATTTTGATTTGATCTTTCCTGTATGAGCACAGAAAAGTATTTCTATTTCATGCTATTTTCATTGTTAATCTGCATCATATATTATCTTTTTCTCTATGCTGTGCAATTCTACTGGAAAATAAGTTGTATACAAAAGGAAGACCTATAAATAAACATGTAGCCTAACAAACTCAGCAGGGTGTCAAAAAACATGTTGACCTTCTAATAAGCGAGGTGTATGAATTTTATAGCTGTGACGTCTATGAGATCTCTTCAGTGAACCGTGTATGACAGTATCATGTAATGGTTATAAAATATTCAAGTTCTGGCCTTTGGAAATATTATAATTTACTGAAAATTAGCTAAAAATAGCAGTTATGTTGTTTTAGTAGTTAGCAAGATACCTGGAAACAATAGTGCAATAACAGACATTTTAATCATAGAAATATCACACGAAGAGGTGAGATAGATAAGTATGGGAAAATACATGTATGTCTATACTACCTGAAACTGTATGTTGTAAGTCTATGTAATTCAGAAGGCAATGTTAATGCTTTCTCTTTTGCAATTTTTTTTGCTTCTAGGAGACTCTTTCTTTGTTTATAATGACATTTTCAGCAGATATTATCAGCCCCTAAGTATGAGGCTTGGTGATCATGTGTACAAGCATTATATATTATGGCATATACAATTTCTGTGCTTCAGTCAGTGAACAAGCTTCTACTTGGGAATGTTTTCTGCAACACTCTTCTAACAATGTCACTTTGTGACAAGTCCATATGCAGGTGAGGAAGGAAAAAAAAAAAAGGCAAAAGCTAATAGTTAATGAGTTTGCCAACAAACCACTTAATGAAAGCTCCTTCTTCAAGCCATAATGAAAATACATTGGGTTCATCCCCTTGTTCTAGCTCCTGATCTGTAGCCCTACATTTGAGAACTGTATTTCTACACCAGCTCCTGCTGTGGAACACCAAGGCCAACTTCAAGCACACCCACGTATGCAATTCCTGCTGCTATGCTGATTTTATCACTTGCCTGCCTTTGGATTGTGCTTTTGACTTACTCTCCTGGGGAACATGGACATTCTTCCAAAATCTTGGACAATAGCTTGGTTTTCCACCTTAGTTTTCTGTCAGCATAGTACCTAATTATTGAGTCACCTGGAACCCAGTCCATGCTTAGCCACCTTGGTCTACCTGCTTATGTGCACTTGTAAAAAGCCCTGTCCCAACAGTAAATGCCAGAACCAGTCTTGAACTCACTCCTCAGTGGCTCCCTCTCACAACAGAGAGAAAATTTTCTTTTACACAGGAAATTAATGCATGATTGGAGCCACACAGACTAACTTCTCATTTATTTTTCTTAAATGAAACAAAAAAATAAAATTGCTCTGTTCTTTTTTTTCATCAAAGTTGGTGCACAGCCTGACCACAGAAAGGAGTTGGAACCAGACATTCCACTTTACTCAGCATAAAGGGTCCCCATGTTGCCCAGGCAGATGCAATATGTGCTTCTCTGCACAGTATGTGTCTTTGTCAGCAGGAATTTCCATCATTTTAAAAGCAATTTAAAATGCATTTTCATATTAAATTTGTTGCCAAAACTTGTATTAGAGATGTTTGTTTTCTTTCATGCAGACTTTCCAGACACATCTTTCTCTATTTGAGATAACTAATACTGGGTGTGAACTGCTAATGTATAATGATGACTTGTGTTTTTCTAGTCATATCATTATACCTAATCCAATAAACACTGAAGTGACTTGATTTGATTACAGCATGATGCACACACAGAAACAGCAATTTAAGCAAATAATATACTTTGAAGGGACTCTGCCTATTCATTCTATCCTCTGTGGAAGAAGCCTACCAAACCAATGGCTGTTCACATTTAACTTCTATAGAGTTATTACAGAGTACAGAGAAGCATGTGCACACGTGTGTACAACATCCACAGGTTTACAGACTGGTAATAGGAACAGAAACACTTCCTCTGCTTTTCCTCTGCTTCCAGGCCACTGCTTTTTAAACTATTCTTGGAAATGCAGCAGTTGCTTTCAGGCTGTTCAACTACCTTCTTCAACAGGAGAGGTAAAGCTCTGCTGAATGACCAGCTGTGGCACCATAGTCACATATACCTTTCAGCTGGACAAGAGCAAAAGATAAGTATACATTATTTTAGTTACATGCTCTGTTTGACAATTTTGGTAGTAAGCCAAAAAGTGAATCTGTTGCCTGTACTGCAGAATGAAGCCCCTGGCATAAAACGGCCAGCAGTTGCTTCCTAGACTGAACCAATTAAAGTAATTTAAAGTCATTTTGGATTCTTTATAAAGAGAAATATAGAGTAGTTCATATATGAGGGATTTTTTTTTACACTGAATTGTACTTGGCTAGTCAAAGCTAAGGTTTACACGATAAATAATTACAAAAACATGAATAAATTTCTCTTATATTCTCGATAAACCCTTAGAGCTGGCGTAAGATCTGAGAGTTTCATGTTGTTGTTGATTATAGATAATGTGCAGAGAGGTGATCAGCTACTCTAGTCTCAACATGTTTTCCAAAGTGATAATGCAACCCATAAGCTGCATATGTTTTGAAGTGGCAGCATCTGTAGAAGACTGATTCTCTTTTGCAGAAATATAAAGAATAAAATCTTAGTTCTGGGAAGAAATGTAGATAGTGAGAAAAATAGACAGGGACATACAGTTGGTTGGGGAGGTGTGGGTGTTGGTGTAGGAGGAGTTCTCTAGTACCTAGAGCTGGATCTATTCATGAACAGAATTTTGCAAAATATGGTTTCTGTTATGAGTACACAATAACAAAAACTGTTCTGTTCTGTTAGAAGTTTCCATTAACTTGAATGGAACTAAGATTTCACTGGGCAGGAAAGGATACTAGGGTGAGAGAAAAACAAAATAAAACCACCACCAATAACAAAACAAACAAACAAACAAACAAACAAAAAAACCCACAATGCTTTAAAAACCCCAGGGATTCTCAGATACTCAGAGAAAAATCACAGTGTTAGACTTAAAAACAAAACAAGGAAGACAAAGGAAATAAAATAATTGGTTTCATTTTGATTGTTATCGAACTGAATCTTTAAAATAAGCTTCCTCACTGCCATTTTTAGAAGAGAAGAAGGAGAAGTAAGAGGAAAGAAAGACCATGTCACATGGTTACTAATGCCTTTCCACATTAAAAAAGAAAGCCAGGTCTCTATGTGGCTATGTGTGCTCTATGTGTGTTTGTTGGCTAGGCTATCTACTGATGGTGCCTACAGGTGATCAGCTTGTATTGTTCTTCAGTTTTCAGCCAAGTCTGTTATGGTTACAGAAAACAATGCTGAAGACACAATTTCTAAAAATATGATTTGATCATAAAGGGAGACTCTTTCATTTGTTCCATTTAGCCACTGCTAGCTTAGTACATTTTATTTATTCCCTATGAAATCAATGGAACTAAACCAGAGATAAAAAAGTAGTAGCTTACTTAGTTTTCTGAGGTTCTGATGAAACTTCTAATTTCAAAACAAAATAAAACAAACAAACAAACAAAAAAAAACACAACCCAAAACCCACACCCACAGATGAAAAGGCTGAGAATTTTTGATTATTAAGAAGAATCTAATATAGTCTGATTTTATCAAATTCATGACACAGTTGTTTAAATTGGCTTCAGATATCAGAATCTCTCCTGAGACAGTTAATCATCACTTATAGATTGAAGATAGCATTTAGAAAATTAATGACAAAGATTAAAAACTTCGGAAAGGAAGGAAATTCCTTCCTTGAAGTTGTAAGCCAGCTACCTGAAATGATTAGGAATATGGAATTCTGCATTTATTGTGTCCCTCTAATTTCCTCCTTAACGTTACTTTTACTTCTTGGTAACTAGGAGTGCAAGTAGAAAAACCTCAAAACAGGATCTGACAATGTCAGATCTCTCTCTCTCTCTCTTTCTTTTTCTGTTATAAGATGTTCTGGATAAAAGATAGATAAACCAACTGGAACCCAAAATATCATTAGTTCAACCTAAATATTTTTAAATCCTTCCCATTTTAGTAAAGTTTTGCACAGATAACTGATTGGAATAACCAGTTCTTATGATGAAGAGAAGGATGGGAATGCAGCCGAAAGCAAAAGTACTTCTAATGAACACTGGAGTCTAGAGTCCAGAAATATTGTACTTATTGAGGTTAACATAGTCAAAATGATGTAGGGATACTTTGTGTGTTACTGATTTAATGCAATTTTTTTCTTATTTTAAAATTCTCAAACTGAATATGAAAGTGGTGATATAACGAATATCTGTGGATGAAAAAAAAAGTGAAATATTTCTAATACAGAATTCCTTTTGAAATGACTGTTAACCTTTCACTTACACAGTCATTAAGATAGGATCACAACTTGTATAGCAACTTAACACTATTTGTTTTTAATATATATTTATATACATACATAAATATATATACTTTCTTTATACCATACCAGCAGGTCTAATCCTGAAGTAGTTCGTTTGCTTATTCTGTCTTTAAGAAACCGGTTGGGATAACAATGGGTTGTAAAAAGCAAATTTCCTGTCCTTCATGCCGCGGACTGTCTGACTCTGATCTCTCATCTAGGTTGTACTAAGGCAGGCCCTAGTGCACCCCCTTGCTAGACAATGCATTGCAAATCTTTGTTATAGACCTGTAAGAATGTTTATAGTTTTATTTACTGAAAAGGTTTTCTGGTAAAATCTTTTCTGCATTTAACAAGGAAGGCAAGAGTGAGCAAGTTTAATTTATCTACAGTAAGCACATTTATCTGTGGGTGATTTCTTTTGATGGTTATGCTTCGGGTCATAAGGAAAGAGCCAATAAAGATCAATACTGGAGTTGTGAGAGCTGAGGATTTGTTCTTGTCTTCAATTCTGCACCACTTTCTAAAGTGAACTTTTCCTCTAAAGATTCCTACAGAATCTTTATAATGAGAGACAATTTCTTAATGTTTAAAAGAAGTGGGAAAATAATATTCAGAGGAAGAAGCAATTGTGTCTTAAAGCCCTATTCTGCTGGAAATTGGAAAAGACAGAATCAGGATTTGTAAACATCAGACAAAATCTGGGCATGCATACAGGGCTAAAAATGAAGAAATATAGTAAAATATCAGTTTTGGATTTTAAAGAGCTGCCTGACTTTTCTCAGACTGAACATGTATAGATATGCCTTGAAAGTAGGGATTTACTGTTTGTGAAATACTTTCTGGTTTTAGCTTAATATCACTCCACCTAATAGGTCTACAAAATATACCTTTGTAAGTTGCTGTTTTGAAATTTCAGAAGGGGAAATAACCTTGCCAATATGTTTTCAGTCCATTAGCATTAGTGCCCTAACAGAAGAATGGCCGGTCTCATTGTGGTCAGCCTTGTGGCTAGCCTTCTTTCTCTTTCTTCCCCCATTTCCTTTCTATTGTGGGAGAACACAATAGAAGCTTCACAAAGAGGAAAGTGCTTGTAGTATTCAGGGTGGGCCAATTCAAGACCAAAGAGGACATTCATACAAAAAGCAAGATATTAAAGTTATGTTCTTAACTAAAAATATCTTTGTTTGCCCTAGATATACCATGTAGCAATAGTCTACGCTAATCCTTTTTCACAAGTTACATAATTCATTACAAATTATCACAGATATTTTAACAAATACCTATTTGCTAGACTGTTCTTCATGATCCCATTTTATCTTCTACCTTTCTTACTTTTTATTTTTTCTTACCCTAACCCCAAATTGTGCCTGGACATCACACAGTGGAAAACATTTGCCCAGAAGCAGCAATGGAAGATGTGGGCTGAAAGCTTCATTTTCTGAGCAGTTTTGTTAACCATATTGCAAATGCCTTTGCTCAGTCAGATTGAGGTGTTCAGATTATGCTGAAATACTACAGTTGTCTAGATGTACATGATTACTATATGTATCTAAGACATTTTGCTAAACTATTTTTTTTTTTCAACCTATTTAACGCAGAATTATTTGGGGCATCTCTGTGCTGCACTGCAGAGAACACCAGGGACAAGCCAATATCAATCAAGTCTAGAATTATTTTGCTGATTGCAGGGCATGCATGAGCATTGAGCACTTTATTAGTGGGGTCTACCACAAACCTCTTCTATGACAAGCTTTGGATTTTGGTACTAAGATGGTTTGCTCAGACTTTTTTCCTTACGTAAGTCTGTATGTTAGCCTCTAATGAAGTGTAAAATCTCGCTGATTGTATAAGAAAGTCATGAGGAATCCATCACATGTAATAAAGACAGGGCTCCTGGCTGCAAGAATAAATCAGCACAACAGCAATATAGGAAGAAGACGCATATGTGATTTGGTATGGAGTCAGAGTGGCTGCAGGGGACTCTAAGATATTTAGGTCATGAGCAGAAAAAGGATTTTGCAGTAGGTAAACAGGACCTTAATCTCTTCCCAGCTAATGACAGTTACTTTGATGCACAGACAATGTTTATATGAGGAAATTATACATTGCAATCCTTCTTACCTACTCGTGTACATCCCTACAAGTTTTGTTAGTTCCTTTGTAAACATCTGAATGGTCCCATTGTAGTTGCCTCTATGGGAAAGAACATGTGTGAGTTAATTAGAACAAGCTTTCTAAGCCTCCACTGCTGTTGTTGCTGTGATCCAAACAGCAAAAATATGGTTGCTAGAAGTATTAGTGAGGAAATATTTTAAGTGAATTTAATGAGACCCTCTTTTTCCTTATTCTTTAATTTACTTTTTCTTTCTCTTTCTCTTTTGTTTTCCCCTGTAGGAAGCATATGTGGTTCCCTGAGAGTTTTAACAAGAATTCTAGAAAAAAAAAAAAACAAACACAAGATTATGTTGAACAAATATCCTTCTAGTAGAGACTACAGGAAGCCCAGCAATACATATCACCTAGCACCCCAAGAACCGTCAGATCACTACTACCACCAGCTAGCGATTCTCACTCCCTCACACTTCAAAACTTTTTCATCTGTTTCATCTGTTTTTCCTTGTATATTTAATATTATAAAATTGCCCTAAACCTAATTTTATTACCTTTAAAAACATCTAAAAATGAAAGAGGAGTTTTAATAGAAACTTGAAACACACAATAATATCCTAACCAGTGTCAAATTTAAGACTATTGCACTAAAATGAAAGCTGAAACATTCAGAAACTGAAGTGTTAACTGGCTAAGATCACAGCTGAAAAGGCAAAGAACTGTACTTCAGGGTAACAGCTGCTTTTGCTCTGAAGTCTACATATTTTTCATAGTTCGGGCAAAAGATTTTATCACTTTTTCCTGTAAGAATTTTGTAGGTGGGCAGATGACAATTTAATAGAGCTAACGGAGCTGTTGGATTGGTGTAGTGTCAGAATTGAGCTGCACTCATCTGCTAATTCACAGTGAGATCATTTTATAACACAGTACCAAAGATGTGGCATAATTTAAGCACAAATGTAGATAGAGATACAAAATAAGCTATGAAACAATATAAAGTAAATGCTGAAAAATAAGTGTCTTTTAATTAAAGACAGAGAGAAAAAAATTGTGCCTGAGATTTGACAAAACGTATGGCTAGAAGAGCCCTATTCTGAAAACAATTTCTTTAGCATCTGTGGTTTACAGAACAACCTTTGCCATAGGTAATTCTGTAAATTACATTTTAAAAGTCAAAGTTAAACTTGTAGATTAAATTTAAAAAGCATTTGTTTGATGGATTTAGATATATTGATAGATATATAAAGGTCAAGAAACCTTTTCCTCAATTTGAGTACATTATCAGACAAACCTATATGGCCCCATGCTGTGATTGGAAAGCAGATAAGGTCTTTGCCATCTGTTCTGAAGGTCCTGAGTTTAATTCTCCATGGGAGTTAGTACATGGTGCTGGTAGGAGGGGAGGAATTCATTTGGGAAACTGTTTATCTTTTGTTTGGAGAAAAAACAACTTTTACATAATATTATTGTAATCAGAAGAGATTTCAGCCCAGTTCTAAACTTCCCTGAGGTTTCCCACTGAATTGTAAACTAATGATTCTGGTTAAAAAAAGAAGACTAGTGGACAGTGATATTTCTTGAAGGTGCACTTTTGTATTATTCTTTGAGATGAAAAGCAAGGTATGAATATGCATTATGTTCATGTTCACAAATTTTAAATCTGTACTACTTTCTAGAACTTAATGATGTCGTGAGGATTAAGTTTCAGTCAGACAAAAATAATAATATTCTGATGTCTGAAAGGGAAGGAGTAAGAAGATGATATATAGCAAGTGGCATATTCTTTAAAATCTCATTTATTTATTTATTTATTTATTTATTTATTTATTTTTAATTTGCTTGTTTTAGGACATAGGACAATACACTTTTCAAGTATTTTCTTTCTTACGTTTTCATACTAAAGATATTTTAAACAGATGATCATAGATGTCAGTCATTTAGGGCTACCACCTGCTGAGTTTTTCAAGTGGGTCATGTGAGGATTCAGCTAAAGCCAAGCCTGTTTTCTTATTATATTTCTACTTTTATCTTTGGATACATGAATATATCTTTATGAAGTACGTGTGTGTGTTAAAAGTTTTGCACATGGGTGCAACGGCTTGGCACTGTCTGGATGTCTTAGAGTTTTTTATTTTTTTAATCACAATATTCTTCTTTTTCAGACAAAGTTAACATGGAACCTCATTAATGAGCTGAATTTGTAGCAACTGCTTCCCCCTACTCTCTAGTTTCGGTTTCTTGACTTTTGCCTAGGGGACTGATTAAAGGGCGATGTGTTAATAGTATGAGCTAGTAAGTGATTATATCTTTTGTATTGATCTTGTCTAATAGGAAGCCTTTGGGAGAGAGGCAGGAAAGCAACATGGATGGACCCTTGGACGAGTGCGAGATGCAGTGGCAAAGCCTACAGAGCCCAGAGTTACACAGCTGTTTCATTTGAGCTGGGAATAAGGAGATCAAAGGAGTGATGCACCATTAAATGGGCTCTCTGGAGAGAGGGAAGAAGACAGTTAGGATAGAGGGATGCAAGCAGGAATTATGAGTCTGTTGCTCTTGCTGACAGGGACAGATGTGAGATGTGGACAGAAATCCTGGGGATTGCAATGTGAAGCAATTGGAGTTTTTCTCCAGCTTCTAGGGAAATGTGAACCACAGGAAATCATAGACTGTGAAGGGTTGTGTACTGTTTTAAAGTTCTGTCTCTTGTTTTCTGCTTCTGAATGGGTAATGCTTTGGTCCACAGAGGCTGCTAGGTACCAGTGGCATAGCTCCTACAGGGACCAGGTACAAACCTTAAGCCACTGTCACTAGTACCTGCAGTTTGCAGGTATAGTTTTGCTTTCAGGTGGGATGGCTGAGCAATTGCACTCCAAGAGAAGGTACAGCTCGGGTTATGAGATAGGTTATTGGGAAAGTGAAGTTATTTAGCTTTGTTTCTATGTGGCATTATAAAATTTTTCTTTCAGGAAACAGTGAGAAAACATCCCAGAAGAGAGATCTAAAATGAGAGGCATAAAATCTCAGGTTGTATATATGTAAATAGCTATTCCATTTTCCCTATACTGCCTTTTTTTTTTTTTTTTTTTTTTTTTTTTTTTTAATTCAGAAAACCTATTTTCTTGTGTTCATGTGTTCAAAGTGGCTGAAAAATCATTACTTTAATGAGATATGAAAAAGCTGTTGGAATGACTTTTAAAGCTATGTTTTCAATTAAGTCCATTTAAAATATTTCTGTTGATTTTGATCTTAAATAAAGAATAATAGGTAATTATAATAGGATTCAGGTTTACAAATTTATTCAAAGGCTTTGTTTACATAAAAAAAAAAAGTCCAGATCCATAATGTTTAAAAACATAAATTGAAATAAAGGAACAATGAGCTTGTAGTCCAATACTAAGATCTGTTCTTGTAATCAGGAATGACTTTGGATAGAAAGTACTTCCAGAAGCCAAGAAAACTTAAATGCTTGGGTTCCCATGTGGGCTTAAAGTCATGGGATTTATGATTCTAACTTATTTAAGTGCTTATAAAAATTTTGTCCATGTGTGTTCAAAAATGTGATCAAGGGCCAAATACTCCCAAAGTTTAGATAAGTCCTTGAGGTTTTGATTCTAATGCAAATTGAGGGCCTAGAAGTTCTTGAAAATTCATTTAAACACCTCATGCAGCTCTGAAACTTTTGACAGAGTTGTGTATAAAAAATTAATACAAACATTATGGGCACTGACCTTTGGACAGTTTCACATCTATAACATTATGTATACGTCAGTACTGAATACAGTTTCTTTTGAGATGACACAGATATTGGTGCTACTAGGAAGGCTTTTTATTGTTTTCTAAAAATATGACTTCTACTTCATTTGGGGAAAATAAATTAGTGCCTTTAAGTTAGCAAGATAAATTATTGTTGGACTTGAATGTTCGTTTTCAATAATCAGGTTTTCAGCCTGTATTATTTCTCTTATGTGTTCTGCCAATAGAGAACTTTATAAATTAAAGAAATAATAATTCAATTTGCAATGTATTTCAGTATAACATGAGGTGGATGAAATTTAAATATATAACAAGAAGAAATCCCTGTTACTTAAATTAAAATGTAAAATACCTCTACTTACATTGCTTTGATTTGTATATCTAAGGAAAGCAAAGGATTAAGGTAGAAGAGAGACACGCTGGTGGTATGGGTAGTGTACCTGTGTGTGCACATTTGCAGTTACACCCTCGCAGATGGATTTGTATATACTTTCCTTCATTGCCCATGTGTTGAAGCAGGTGAGCTGTTACTAAATACCGCAGCTGCCTGAAGATGAGATGGGCAAACTGTGTGCACTGTTCAGATGTGGAAGAACTTGAATTTTTTCTTATTAAAATTTTCTTACAGAAGAGAGCAAGAAGCGACTGCAGGAATCTGCTAGCACACTGCCCTGGGGTGTGTGAAGAGGGTCCATATTATCCCCTCCTGCTGGTAAGAAGTCCTCCTTCTGTCTTCCTGGCAAGTGCCTTAAGACTGTGGCTATCAGGCGTTTTATAATGGAGCTCTCCTGGGAAGATGTTCATCAGGCCAAGGGAAGGAATGATTCTATAGTTGTATTATGGTATGAATAATACCTTATAAAAATGAAACATCTTATCTGAGTTCTGTGTCTCTGGACTGACGTCAGACCATTTGTCCTTCTTTTCCCCAGCTCATCTTGCATGACCTTTTGAATAATGGCAAAAGAATATTGGTATGGCTCCAGTTTTCTGATGTTGATTCAAGTTATTAAAAAGCCTCAGTCAGAAAATAAAAGCGATTGGTTGAAATTGTCTCAGAAACTCTTCTGGGACTCCTGTGTGGAATTTGAAAATATTTAGCTCTATTCAGCACACACTTTTTTTGACGTATGTAATTACTGGTCCATGCTAAAGAAGTTCATTCTCTGTATAAGACAGTGTATCTCATCTGTCTTCCCAGATATAAAACAGCATTGCACTGAACCAGCCTTTTCATCTTCCTGTACTATTAAGCATTTTCCCTTTTACTTTGGCCACTGCCATATATACACACTTTCTTGATCTTAGTTTTCTTTATCAACTTTGCATAGGTTATTAATTTTAATTTCTATAGATCTGCTTGTTTCAGTTTCTTCTTTTGTAAATGTAAGACATGGTGGGGCAGCTTTGCCCAGAGGTACTGGAAATACTTGATACAATGGTTTCATTGTCCTCCTTTGAGAGTGTGGCCCTTTCCCAGATCACACCGACTGTGCACGTGAGCTGCAAGTAACCTATCAGATGTAGCCACAGCAGTGTCTGGACACGTTGGTTAGCCACCCACAGCTGACCTCAGTGCAAGGCCTATCATGTACGGAATGCCAAAAAGGAGGGCTCTGGCCTGAAAACCGCTCAATCAGGCTGGGCCACAAATTGTGGTGTTGAGAAACTTGCTGAAATCAGGTGTCTTTTAAAATAAAATCAGAAGTATGTGGGTGGCTGGAGAGTTAGGTTGTATGGGTTGTCAGCGTTTTTCAGCTATGTTGTATCTGGTGTGCCTGTCTCTGCGGATCAGTTTCTACTGCCTAGGCCCTCTGCTTGGAGATGTTCACAGAGAATGGAAACACAAAGCCATAACCCACATGCTCACCAGGTGACTAATGTAGGAGAGGGCCGTGTTGTACACTAGCCTGACACCAGGCAGTACACAGGGTTGAAAAGTATTTAACAGTATTTTATGTTAGCCCTGGAAACCTGCTGAGAAGCTGAAGCAGTCCTTCCTGCTGACTGTGCTCTGAAGGCAACACTTGCCTGACACCAATACTTGCCCCTCTCTTTTTGTAGATTTGGGCTTTTGCCTTTCTTGATTCTCTCTCAATATGCCATCTCAACCCTTGTGCTCCTTCACTTCCAATGTATTTATAATCAACTTCCTTTGTGTTGTTCTATTTTGTGTGATGGGTCAATTAGGAGTTTTCAATTTACTGGAATCAGTGCATACATTTTAGCATGCCATTTGCAGGAAAGGACACTCAGCACATTATGGTCTATACTCATACTCAAACCAAGGAAAGGAAATGATCTGTGATCCACACTTTCCTTGTGAACTCTGGCTACTATTGATTACTGTGCGGGTGAAATACATCCTGGTGTCAGCCTCTGAATCCAAATGGCTTTATTGTCCTCTGGTTTATAGCATCAAAATAAGAACAAGTCAAGAAGTACCCAAAATAATACCGATATGCACTGATTGCATATCATACCAGACAAAAGACGTCTATTGCACATGCAGAACCAACAGTGATTTTGATGATTTTCTACAAAAAGGCATTGACAGCAAATGATAAAGCTAGAGACAGTGTTTCATTTGGTGGGATAAGGAAGTGCTTTGAAAATGAAAATATTTAGTGTGGAAGAGAAGAGACATTAAATGAATGTGTTTTTATTGTACAACTAGCTTTATAAAATGGCTTTGTAGTTTATTGGTTTGTGCCATGTGGCCCATTTCTGGCACTTTCTTTAGATGCTCCAGGGAGCTGTGTTCTCAAGTATCCTCACGTATTAATGAAAGTTTGTATTGTTTTAGGAGAAGCAGATTGAGGAAGGGACCACAAAGAGGGCTCTTGACAGCATGGGATTTTCCTTCTTGACAGAAGGAAAGATTCCAGAAAAAAATATTTGGACATGGAACAAAAGCCATCAGAAGAAACCTGATGTGGTAAGGTTTTACATTTTCACAGCTAGAAACCTATCCGGACAAGAGCACAAAACACACTATCTTGCCCTTTCAATCACAAAGCTATATTCTGAAAGTTGTCTGAGCATATACTTCTGCCAGGAAAAAAAAAAAAGAAAAAAAAAAAGAGCTCAAATCTACTATGTTTTGTTGAGCAGTTGTATTTTCAGGCTTTATGTCAGGATTTGAATGCATGTTTGGAATTTTATTATTCTCTTTTTATTACATGAGACAGTGAAAAGGGTGAGGTGTGTGCATCGAAAACTTCTGATGTCTAGTTGCTAGGATATCATGTATGTTTTTGAAATCTTTTATCAAGGCAAATGGACATTACTACAGTTTATTTATTTATTTATTTATTGCGTGATGGGTTTTGTCAAAATACTTACCGTCATGACAAGTGGTGGACATTTCTTTAATTCCCACTGTTTTACTGACTGGCTGAAGCTCTCTGAGCAGTTCAAGCTCAGTACCTGAACCTAAAACAATGGCTATGTTTTAGCCAAAAGTATATTGTTGTTGCAATTTAAATTTGGCAGACTACATCTTAACACATAAAAAATAATTTCATCTATTCTGTTTGTACTTTCTGGGACTTTCTGTAATTCAAATGTGCATGGTGTAAATCCAAACGGTGGGTTTCAATACTTCATACAATCATTTTCTAAGTATCGAATGACTTTATGGGGATAGAATAACCTTATGATTTGTGCACATTTAGTAGATATGTATAATATTACAATAATAATATTTTTAAAGAAAATTCTGTTTCATAAATTTAAATGCTTGTGTTGAGTTGAAATGATAAATTCAATATTTTGTATAATTGTCAAAAGATATGTATATGCATGTCCATATATAAATTCTGTTATGTTTCAGGGTAGGTCAACTAATAAGGAAAGAAACTTTACTTTGTTGTGGAAAAAATACCACCACCAACAAAACAAAAATAAACAAAAAACCCTAAACAGTCAATATTCTATTCTGAGCCATCCATCTTTAAAATTTCTTCTGTGCTTTATGCATGCATGACTAAATTTTTGAACTGTTTGAGGTTCAGTATTTTATTTCATTTGAGTTTCTGTACGTGCTTTCTAATTAGAATTACAGTTCAATTACTTGAAAATTTTCTCCAAAGCAGCCTCTGCATCAGAAAGAGGACTGGGAAACACCTGTTCTTTAGAGATTTTGGTATTGTTCTGTAGTATCAGAAAAAATCTTTTAGCAAAACCAGCGTTGCTGAAGCTGATGATTCTTCTTGCTCTAGGCCAAATCTTCTTTGCATGAAAAGATCTATTGCTCCCATTCTTGTACACCTCATTAATGAACTCACCTCACATTCTGCATGTTTTGAAAACTCCATGTGAAGGGTTCTATATTCAGCACAGGCTGAATGAATTACCAAATACATTTCTATGAATTTTGGTCTTCTCATTTAGAAAGCCCAGAGTACTTCACTATGCATTGTTTCATTTTATATACGTATACATGTATATGTGTGTATTTGTATACATATGCATATATTACTATATTGGAAATACTCCCCTGGTGTATGAAAGAGATGCGTACCTACCCAATGAGCATAACTGATTTGATGTACGTAGTGAAATCTTGTATTACATTTGCAAATTTTTGTTTAAACAATTTAGTTAAGGTCAGGTTTTCTAGTACTTGGATGGATATCCAAGTACAGTCACATAAGACTGTCCACACAGTCACATAAGAACAGTCACAATATCACTTTGTTCACTCTGTGATCTAAAAAGCATTTAGACCACATTAGCAATAGACCATTTCTCAGCTTGTAAATCCTGCTTGGAGGTACTTCATATAGAGATTGAGAGGGTCAGCTTCTGAATCTCTGAACAGCTGTGGGACAGTAAAATCTTATGCAATGCTAAGTCGGAGTGTGAGTGGTTCATGACTGCCCACATCTGACTCTGTGCACCTGGGAGAGTTGGCAGGTAACACTGGGGATGCAGTCAGCAGAGTGAGTATCCCAGTGCTGTGTTACCATCACCCCAAAATAAAGTCTACCAACTCTCATGCTGGATGCAATTTCTTGTAACAGGGGAGCACAGATTTTTTGTGTAACTGCATCTTATTCTCATGATATATCTGTATTGTTCTGAATGCTGAGTGTATTCATTTCCAGTGCCATACAGCAACCATAAACCCAGTGATTTTCTTTTATACTGAGAATTTTCTGTCTGCTTCTTAAGTAGAAGAAAGGAGCCAAAACTCAGCTGTGAATATGATCTGCTACCTTTCATATCAGAAGTCACACTTTTTGATGTGAAAGCTTCTATGGCACTCTCTTTAAGAATAGCAAGTCCTGGCAAAACTCCTGAAACAGCACCCTACTATGGCCTAAAATTCAACTGATTGTGGCACCTTTTCCTGCCATCTGTGCCACATTGCTTTGTTGCTGTGCTAGTCACCACCTGTATTTCAGCCTGGATATAATGGATAGCTGATGAAAGTAGCTGATAAAACTTTGCTTCATGAGAGTGTGATCAATGTGAGAGTGTGTTCTGTCATTCTGTATAGAAAAAAAAAAAGAAAAAGAAATCCATTAGAAATTCAAAACGGTAACATGCATTTCTTCACTGAAACCTTCAGTTGCAAGCACCTTGAGTTGTATTAGCTACTCTCATTTATAGAATTTATGTGTGGACAAATAAATAAGGCATTATTGTCAGGACTGCTAGACAATATTTCTGAATTAACACCAGAACTGCACCCAATTCTCCATCTGTCTAAGCCTCAGAAACATTTAAAGGACAGCAGGTGAAACCTCATGATGCATCTATAAAGTGCAATATATAGCTCACCATCCAAGAAGAAGTCTCTGTGTGTGTGTGTTTGGTGTCTTAAAATCTCTCTAGGTCCTGCCATTTCAGAGACTCTTGAAGGACTGAACATTGTAACTTAGAAAGAATTCTTGGAACTAGATCTCCAAGCATCTATGATAGAAAAACCTTCAGTAGTTAGGAAAAAAGTTTTAACATCCTTTATGCCGTGTTGACTCTTGTTCCCAACATTAACAAGTTCAACCAGAGTTGAGGAACTTGTTCAACATTGCAGTGCCAAGAAGTTTACATTTCAACAAACATAAAATATGAACAAAGGAGACAAACAAAAAGAACAGAGAAAGGAAGGATATGGCTTCAAACAAATGATCCAATATAAGTCAAAATACAGCTAAAGAAAGAGAGGAAGAATAAATCCTTTAAATGAGCAACATTAGCCACAAAGCCCTGAATGAGCATAAAAAAAATCCCCAAACACCAGGAATTATTCATAGAAGCTCACACCCTCCCCTAGAAATTACAAACTACTGAGCATGCTGAGGCTCCATAGCCTGTGTTTTTCTTAACCATAATCCTAACATTAACTGTAACACTTGCCATGCTCTGAGTGCACTAATAGACATTGATGGCTCTGAGCAGCCTCACCTGGGATGCTGCCCACACACCCTCTGCCCATGGGGGTGGACCCAGGATGCCATTTAAGCTCGGATGTGGGCTATCACTTCTTTCTTGAGTTATGCTGGCATTCTGTTTGTTCTTCTGTCTTTCTGTTCATCTGACTTCGATCCCTGGCTGGACCTTAGGCTTGTATTGCAGGTAGTTCTTTTTCTAGCTTTTTTTTTTTTTTTTTTTCTCCTTGGGTGGGCAGTACTGGTTCATGTTGTAGCTTCATTTCTAGTTTTGCCTCCAACTGAACTCCACTGAAGTGTCTGGGTGGACCCTGTTTCCAAAACCCTGTTCTGCCTATTGCATTCATATGCTATGGGACTGTGCTGCATTGTGGGCAAGGACTTTGCTGAGGTTACCCTTGGCTCCCAGTTTGTCCTCTCTTGTGGAACAGCCCTGCTTGTGTTGCTCCCTGGAAGC
The DNA here is from genome assembly GCF_965140915.1 of Aythya marila. Classification (NCBI taxonomy): domain Eukaryota; kingdom Metazoa; phylum Chordata; class Aves; order Anseriformes; family Anatidae; genus Aythya; species Aythya marila. Next base: position 27,518,772 of record NC_139045.1, on the reverse strand, counting down.
ACTAAGCATAGCACACCTGGCATGCTGAGAAAGAAAGCATAGGGTGTGATAGCCTCAAACCTGTTTCTCTAGAGGTTTGAAACAGTGTTTTCAGGATCTAGAATTTCAGGGTGGAGGGTTGTTTTTTGAAAACAACAGTTGTTCTTACTGTGATATGGCTGTCAGTACTTGCAGAAGATCCAGATCTTGAGAAAAGTCAAAGAAAAATTAATGCTGTTTGTACAATTCATACTTTGAGCTAGCAAATAAATAGTATGTGTACCAGAGACTTGGGGTGGGGTTCTGGATGGGGAATGGTGTCCATGTTATAAGAGATTTAGAAGCTTTGCATATTTAAATTGAAACTCTTATTAAAAAAAAAAAAAAAAAAAGCTATTCTGTGTCCAACTTGACAAAGTACACAGCAAAGAAATTGCAAGGCTGGAAGCAGGGTTTCTGGGATCTGTTTCTGTCAGGTATGCTGTTGGCCTGGGCAGTGCGGTCAGGCTCTTCAGCACCCTGCCGGAGTGAACAAGTGTGTGAGTTGGTGAGAAGCATGAGGCAGGATTTGAAAACAGCTTAATCTGGCAGAATTTCATTAACATTGAAACAACTCTGAGAAACATTTAAACAATAATGGATAGGCAATTTGAGAATAGAAAAATGTTCAATAAAAATAGCAGTGTTGTTGTTTTCTCCTCCAGTTGGCTCTACTGGTAATTCTCCTTGCATACCATGTAGTAGTTGGTATGGTTCCATGTGATTGTTTTTTGGCTTGGGGGTTTTGGTTGCTTTTAGATTCCTTTGCTCAGAAATGTTGTTGGTTATATAGAGAAAACAACATCAAAATAGCTTGCAGTCTTAATCACTCAAGAGTTAAGAAACAGAATTAAGATTGTTGAGGCCATTATAGTTCAATCCCTGTGTACATTATGAGATAGTCTTTAATTACATGATCTCATTCTTTGTTTTCCCACAGGACCCTGCCTCATTCAGATTGCAGGATGAACAGTGCTTGGAATGAATCAGCACAACACAGTGAAAGAGTCTGTTGTTTGCAGGACTCATCTCAGTTGTTGAGGAAGTTGGAATATGTGTTTTGAATGAGTTGGGATGTCAAGAAAAGAAAGGATGATCTTGTAGCTGAGGCAACTGTATGTTTCCCTGGAGAATGGGTTTCTGTCATTGCCTTTGCCAAAAAGATTCTATGAGGTACTGTTGTGGGGGAGAAAAGACAGAACTTTTCTCAGGTATCCATTAATAGCAAACGTGCAATTTTCTTAGAAATCTGAGGATGTGGCTTCACATGCTGTTGATCCAGTATAAAAAAAAAAAAAAAAGTTCAGTGAATACTGTTCTTCATTCTTGCACTTTGGTGAAATTGTAGTGTGCAATCATAAGAATTGCTTTACATGAGAATTGTGTAAAAGTGTCTTATGCTTTCAATACTTCATATTCTGAACTCTTAACATAGCTATTTGATGTAAGTATGTTAACAAGGTTACCTGTATACAGAGGTAGCATTTAGTTAATCGTTTAATAGAAAACTAGAAAAAGTGACTAAGAATAATAAGTTTTAGTATATAAGGATATTGAATAGTAGCACAAACTATTTAATATTTAAATTAGTTGTTTCCTAATTTGTGATGATAGTCTATTTATTTTTGACACTCGGTTGTATATCCTTCTACAGTAGTTGCAAACTGTCTGTGAAGGACTTATTTTCTTTTGCAGTTTTTAAAAATCTACTAACTTATTTTCAGTAGCAAAAGGTTCTTTTTAATTCAGGGCATCAATGAAACTTTTTGTATCAGCTTTCACATATTCAACTTGCATGTAATGTCTCCTCCATACATCTTAGTGTGATTGCCCTTTTCTTTTGACGCTTATTTTTACACATCAATTCAGCCAATGCTAAAGTGACGTGGCTTAGATTAATCTTCCCTTATTCTAGAATAAAGCAGAAATAATCCAATTGGCCTCTATTCCTGTGTAGTAAGGTTTTACTTCATAAGAGGCTAATCAGTAGAACAAGGTTCAAGCTGTACTCAGAAGTTGGGTTGCAAGTCAGCTTAGATGAAATATTGCTAAAATGTGAATATTTTCCTCTAAATCATAGTACCGTAAGACAAAAAAAAGAAAAAAAAGGGTTGAAGATGTCAGAGATAAGAAAAAATGCTATCAACACCAGTAATGCAAACAGGGTCTCTACACTGTAGCTGGGGAAATTCTCAGCTCCTCAAGATATTACTGATTTTTAGTCCTCATGCTTTAAAGTAATTGACCTGAAAATCATTGTGTTGTTTTACAGCAGGGAGAACAATGTGAGATTCCTAATATTTTACTCTTAGTTTCTAAGTGGTTGATTGGGTAGCAAATATTCCCATGTTCTCTTCATCTCTGGCATGCTGAAATATAATAGCAATACATTAGGAGTCTAAAATTATTTCTTTGTATGTGAAAGCCTATACAATCTTTGTTCTATATTTTAGCTGTTCAGTTTAATGGTACAAATGTTGAAATATTTTTCAGAGGGGTTTGGAATTTGGATTTGTTGTTTCTTATGGCAGAACAGTAAAGGGAGTGGTAACAAGAAGGGAGATCACTGACAGTTCTGCAAGGATTCTAATGTCTTTTTTTTTTTTTAGTCATAAAATGTTATCTTGCTTTAAGTGATTATTCATTATAGAAGCCAGGTAAAATCGTAAGCTCATATTGGATGTTTTTTACTTGAGTTTTAATTCACAGCAATCAACCCTAGTCCAGAATAATAATAAACTGAGCTTTATGAGAATATTCCAGAGTTGATGAGGGTCCGGATGTGGCTGTGACTGAGCGTGGAAGCGTGCATACTCAGCACAGATGGAAAGGGGAATGTCACTGCCACCGCAGTGCAAGTACCCTGAGCCATGGAGGAGTAAATCCAGCTGAGTCAGTGAGGCTTCCAGCCAGGGGTGCTTTCTCCAAAGCACAGACATGCTGTGTGGTGCGTTGCTCAATGTTAGTTAAAGCAGGATCTCTTCTAAAGCAAGGATATTGTGTCTAGAGAGTAGAGAATGACTTTAGGAAGGACAGTTAAGTCACATAGATTATTCTGGCTTATGCCTGAAAGAACAAGCAACTTCTAGCCTTGCAATAATTCACTGAATCTTACGTTAGAGTCAAACTATGTTCTAAAAAAATTTAATAATAATAATAATAAAGGATAATCTAGGACTTGCCTACCTTATATCAGCTTTGGTTATTTAGTAATATTTAGTAAGAGTAATAACTAAGAGTTATTTTAAGCTGTTAGATCTGCCTGTTTCCTTAAATTTTACTTTGGACAGACTCTGAGAAGTGCTACTTTGACTTTCCTATTTCCTGTATCAACTATAACAATGTGATGTAATTCAGGTGGAGGACAGTATTTCTAAATCTGTCCTGACAATAGAATTGTGTTCAAATATATGAATGTAAAAATAATACTTAACCTTTTTTGGTCTAACTGTTATACAGAGATGTGCAAAAGCAGAGATTGTGACAGATGAGGTGACATCAGCTTTCCCTTAATAGTAATATTAGTAGCAAGCCTGGAGATATAGAAGGTACTGTGCACTTCACTGTTGCCTTTTTGAATGATCAAATCTCTTTGTATGAGAAGGGCTATAAATACTCTTTTTGTTTATTCTGCAGTCCAAGGGCAAATCTATGTCAGAAACAAGATTCTGCAGCCACAGAGTTATAGAAAACTCAGCATTCTGTGCCATTAATAGGAGCTTCTAAGTACTTCTGGGATGACCTAAAAATAAATCAGTGCAACTCTTATGTTTTATAGACAAATTTATTAGAGGCATGGTGGAGAGGGAGAGAAGAGAAAAATGTATATGTAAACAAATCTTCAGGAAACAACCTTTTTCTACAGAAAGTATATCATGAAAATACGTGGGGAAAACTTGCACTTAAGTAAATGCCCAATGTGAAATAAAAATTGATTAGCTTGAATATGTTCGTTGTGAGCCAGCCAATGTTGAGGAGTCTCTGTAGTCAAGGTGCTTGTCATTTGTAGTAAAGAATTCTGGTCTAAACTCAATCTGAGGCTACTACTGCAAAAAACTCTCATTTGCTGTTTCATTTCATTTAAAAAATAAATCAGTGAAATCTTCATGCAATCAATAGATCTAAACAGCATTAGATATTATCAATAAACCATGGTATAACACTAGGGGCAAACATCAATTAAAATCTGTAACATAAATGAAAGATGCAGCTACTTGGACCTCCCTGGCACATGGACTCCAGCACACTTAGGCCAAGCAGACAAGTCACATGCTCTCTTTTGAATTCCTTTTGAAAATTAGATGATATTTTACTTCATTATTTTTCCGGAATCATTACTCCTAGCTTTAATTCCATTCTTAAGCAAATTGCGGCTATTTTTATCTCATGCCAATGCTACTTTTATTAAATAGTTAATTTGTTACCCACTGCTTCTACAAGAAGCTAAAGAATATTTTCACTTAATTTTGAAATGTTCCATAGCTTCTTTGAAGAGAGGCTCTCCATTCCTTTGATTGGAAGAATGGTGGGGATTATATGCACCTGTTCAAATAATGTTCATATATACATGAGCTATAATTTCATCAGCATTGGTCTTTTACTGGAAATGTCTTGCACCATAGATGCTTGGATTGTTTCTTCCTTATAGGTATAGGAGGTTGATAATCATTTGGACTATTTAATCCATATCTCTCTTCAATCACATTTTATAACTGAGATCCCAGAAAGAATTCTTTCTATCCTCTATTTATGACCTTGTAGTCTGTAAAATTGATTTTCATCCAATTACTATTACTTTGGCTCCCAAGGTCATTCACTACTCTAGTATGATATTATGGTTCCTTTCTGCATGAATAATTCATTTCCATAACATATCAATAGACCTCAGTGGCATACTTATTTTGTACAGTAAGTTTATGAATGAAAGTATTAAATTAGATTTGTCTGAGAACTCTGCCTAGAAATTTAAGAACTTCTGCTCCAGTGTTTCTTCCTCAGTGTGTGTAAAGATGGTAGGTTCACAGTGGCATCATTGAATTGTGCTTTCACTATAAAATTTCAAAAATATTTGCAAATGTTAAATGATCCTTTTTTTTACTTCAATAGGGGTGATTTTTATACGCAAAATAACTGGAACAAAACAGTTTAAAAACTGAAAACTGGTGATAGAAAACAATGTAGCCTTTTTCTTTACATTCACTGTAATTTCACCTATACAATGCATTGTTAAATCTCTCAGTCTGAGATGGGTAGTACAAGACAAATGGACAGCAAAAAATTATCTTTCATTTAGAAAAATACAAGTCTAGTTTTCTTCTTTCTTTGAGAAGAAAAAAATACAGTTCTCTACAACAATATAAAGCAATGCTGACACCTACAGAGAATGTATGTAAATATCAACTTAGAATTTGCATTTTGTGATATTTTCCAGAATTATTTGATAAAAGAACAAATGACTTAAAGGAAACTTTTAAAACTTAAGAGAAATAAATCTTTATCTTATGTCAGATAAGACTTTGAACATAAAGTATATTCCTTTTTTTTTTTTTTTTTTAAATTCACTTTCAGCTATTCAGCTTTCTTCATGCACATATGCATATACAAATCTTCTAATGAGTCCCCTATGAAGTAACTGAAGGACAAAATGGGATTTTTTCAGGTACTTTGTCTAAAGCTGTAGGCAGTGGATGGAATGATCCACTTGATTCAATAGCAGAAATACCAACAGGGAGAAAACAATGTGCAATGTGTAGCTGGGGAGGTTGTAGTAACATACATTTCCAATTGCATATATATGTTTTTTAATTTTTATAAATACTACTGTGGATCCAGTAGCCATGAACTAAGCCATCAATATAATGGACATTAGTATGTAGAGCCAGGTTTGCTGCCTCAAGACTGTTTCTCCATTTTTCCAATTGCTGTGACTCAACAGGATTATATTTTTGCTGTATTTTTAGCTTCTATGCTCAGCCAAATGGGCCTCTAAAAACTTATGACATCAAGCTGAGTGGTGCAGCTGATATAGCAGAAGGAGGGCATGCCATCCTAAGGAACCCAAACAAGCTAGAAAAGTGGACCAATGTGAACCTAATGAGGTTCAGCAAGTCCAAGTGCAAGGTGCAATCCTAGACAGCAGTACAGGCTGGGAGAAGAATGCATTGAGAGCAGTCCTGCAGAGAAGAACTTGGGACTTTTAGTAGACAAAAATCTCAACATGAGCCAGCAGTGCACACTTGCATCTCAGAAGTCCAGCTGCATCAAGGGAGCAGTGGCCAGCAGGTCAAGGAAGGGAATTATTCCCCTCTGCTTTGCCCTGGTGAGGCCCAACATTTATTCAGGTCTGGGACCTCCAGCACAAGAAAGGCGTGTTAAGGGCCTGTTACAGAGAGTCCAGAGGAGGGCTATGAAGATTATAGAAGAGGGGCTCCAGCCCTCTGATGAAGAAAGAGAGAGCTGAAGATGTTCAGTCTGGAGAATAGAAGGCTTCAGGGTGACCTTAATGCGTATGTTCCGTATTTAAAGGGGGCTTGTACAAGGAGAGTGACTTTTTATGTGGGCAGGTAATGGTAGGACAAGGGGGAATGGTTTTAAACTGAAAGAGGGGAGATTTATGTTAGAGGTTAGGAAGACTTTCTTTACAGTGAGGGTGGTGAGGCATTGGAACTGCCCAGAGAAATTGTGGATGTCTCGTCTCTGGAATCGTTCAAGGCTGGTTTGGATGGAGCCCTGGACAACCCAATCTAGTGGGAGGTGTCCCTACCCATGGCAGGGGGGGATGAAAACAATTATCTTTAAGATCCCTTCCAACCCAAGCCATTCTATGATTCTGTGTAATGATTGGTCACATGTGGAACAAACCTAAAGAAAAATTAGCTTGGCATTGAGGAGAGATTACACAGAGGAGACATAGATCTCTTACTGAGTATTTGTTTACCAATATACTAGTATGGGTTATGCAAGCTGTGATACCTCAGTGGTGCAGTAAGGTAGACTGTTCCTTTCCATCAAAGTATATGATAGATGATTTAAATACACAAGAAAAGTATAATTAACAATGAACACTGTACAAGGGAAAAATAATTTTTTTTTCCAGAGGTAATTCATAGGCTTGACAGTGGGAAGTACCTATCTAAAACCAGTGATTTAGCAGTGACAGGAATGGGAGCCACTAATGTATTTAAAATAAACATTTGAGAAATGGGAGATGGCTCATACAACAGTCATGTAATCCATGCTCCCATTTTGCCAACATCTAGGAGAATTTCAGCTCTCAATGAAAATTACTTGAGAAAATTCGAAGTAGGTTTCCAGATCTTGAACCGCTTATGATCACTGAATATTTAGTTGTGGTTGTCAGTATGACTTGGACACAACTCAACGTGTGAGTAAATGGGAACTAGGAAGACTGAATGACTGGAAAGCTTGCCTTTGAACTTACTTAACTGCAAAGAGCTACAAATCAGAAGGCAATACTATTCAATAAAGACGAGTCATAATTATTTTGATGCAAAGTGATGAATAAAAAGCCTTCATCTTAGGTTTCTATTGCTTTGGAATCACAAGATTCCATATATTCCATGGAATATATCACAAGATATTCAAAGGTGTCTTTGAAAAGTGGGTACATTTAGAATCCTGGAATATTTTATCTGATAGATAACAGTGCTTCACTAGTCAGATTGTCAAGGTTTTCTACTGAAAAAAAGTGATCTATTTGATCTAGCTGATGTGTATTTTCATTTCTACTGGACAACACTAATATTAAAACTCAGTAAGTTTGCCTTGTTTTTTAGCATTGCTTAGGTAGTTTTAGCAAAATGCAAAAATGAAAGCATCAGACTTACCCCTTTCATGCAGTAGCATGCACTGACTCAAAGTGTGCATGCTACTGAAGTGTGTAGAAGTTTTATATATGTTTGTGTATATATGCAAATGTTCCTATATATATTTATGAATATCAAGTTAAACTTTACTGGAAGAATTGCACCAAGTTTAGAAATACCCTTTCTTCTTCAATATTTGCATGTTTATGTTTTCAGGGAAAGCTTTTTATGCATGTACACATTGAGCAAAATCATTGTTCTAAATGCTATTGTTCTGGTGGATACGAACACAACTGCTACAGCAAAAAGCTTAGCTTGCAGTTTTTGAATATGGTGAGATAAATTTCTTACCACCATCATGCAAACAAATATAAATTCTGTATTGAACATTTTTGCTTGCAAAGATGCCTTACCTGTCTGTAGCTACATAGGAAAGCTCCCTGAAGTGTAGCCTGCAATTTCAATTTTTCACTTTTTGTAGCATGTAGAAGATGGATGTTGTTTCTCACCTCTCTCCCTCTTGCCATCAGAGTTTAGACCAACAACAGCCTCACAGTGCATTGTTTCAAAGCAACTAAAGGCAATGCATTGTTATGCTTTTATAGCAACGTTTCGGGTAGTTAGTGAGGGAAAGGGAAGTCCCTAGAGGTATGCTTTGCCCGTGAGCTGAAGGCAGTCGATGCCTTTTCAAGAGCATGCCTGTGTGCTTGCGGCTCCTGGGACGGGTTGCCCAGACGCAGCGGGAGCAAAGGCCAGGGGGCGGCGGTGGCTGCTGCCCGGCCGCCTTTGGCTCTCACTAGGGGTCGCAGGGTGCCAAAAAATCAGCATCTGCTAGCAAGGGCAAGGATGCCAGGCCTCTGCAAATCGTGTTCAGTGCCATCACCTGCAGGCTGAGGGAAATCCTCAAGAAGACACGCAGGTTCCACAAGCTGGGAGCATCCATCTACTGCCTTCTGTCCTAGTGGCTCAGTGTGTCTGGTGGCTTGATAAAATGAGTGTGGTTTTTTTTTTTTTTTTTTTTTTTTTTCTCTCCAGGTAATCCACGAAAAAAGCCTAATGCTGTTACAGTTGAAATTATTTTTATTGCTGAACTAAATCTGGCTCTTAACTGGAGATTTGGCTAGGCACTGTTTGCTATATTATGCTCATTAAATGCTTGCTTACTGTTGAAAATTAATAAATTTTATTTGTAAGTAACAGTCTTTTTTTCCACAGTGAGGTCCTTTAGTTGTTCCTGGTATTTCAACACTTCTCTAGCAAAGTACCTGATTAACATGATTACATCTGTACTATCTGGACAGCTATGTAAAAAATGTTGTCTACATCAATAATTTTTCTTTTGAAAGTTCTAGTACTAAAATCAAATGACAGATTGGGGTTCAGAAGAGAGCTTTCTCATCTAGCTTGCTGCTGACTTTTAAACCAAACCTCAGGCATATTTAGGAATATAAAGATGTAGAAACAAATACTCTGTTGCTGCAGTGATGGTGAGGATGAAAGCTAGAGAGTTAGAAATATAAGCTCTAACAATGTAAGATGCTGATGGAGATGAACAAAGTAATCTGTTCATTAAAGTAAACAGAATTTGGGCAGGAATAGGGAACTCATTACAAGTATATCAAACAGCCTTATTCTGAGTTAAGTGAAACACGCAAATATCAAGAACTGTATTCAATAAATAATTTGACATTTGATGCGAATTGAGATGATCATTTCTTAGAAAGATAAAAATGAATGAAAGGATGGTTGATTTTAAAAGATGTGAGTGCAAAAGTAATGGCTTTCAACCTACCTAGGCACACATACAGAGAGAAGCAAATGGGCTTGGAAAGGAGAAGCAATTGTAGAAGACCTCTTCACAGACTGAAGACAATTTGAAACAGAAGTCATGACCTATCACTTCAGTATAGTAAACTCTTAAAACAGGAAGATTTGAGACTCTTCTCACTATTAGGATTTTGTGTAAGTTCTGCAGAATTTGAAAGTACAGATTTTTCTAGTACAAGGATTTTGTTCATGTGTCTAGTTGCATTTACATGTACATGCAATGTCTATCCTGCCACTGGTGATTCATGTCACTTGCTATTGGAAAACAGGATCCACATAGATACAAGTTGGCTTATGGTAGACTGTGTTAGGGGTTTTTAGTTGCTAGTAAGTAATTTTTTTTTTTTTTTATAAAGAATAGTTTTTATTTTAACAAATAAAATACACATTAACACATACTTATAAGATTTTTTTTTTTATGTTGTGACAGTTCTGTGAGTTCTGTGTAATTATAAGCACAAGCATACTCCTTGGTTCTTTTGCTCCATGCTTGGAGTTTCTGAGAAGTGCAGATGTATGATGCTGTTTTAAGTCCGTACTTATACAGTGAAGGCTTCAGTTCCTGTTCTGAAAAGGGCACCCCTGCCAGGACATAGAAGACCCAAACCTAGATGCCTGGAGCATGTATAGTAAATCTGACTCTTCAGATTGGTAGCAGACACATAAAGCAAATCTGTAGTGCTTTTGCAGTGAGACTAGACACTGTATCATGTGCAACATAGAACTGTGGTGGTATAAAAGATGCCTGGGACCTCTCTCACTCTTAACTTTACTCTGTAGATACATGTTTTCAATTTGGCTTCTTGGAAGAATGAAAGTTTATGTAAATGGTGGTTCCATGTTCTGTTTTAATTTTGGAAATATTTTGTTCTCAGACTTTGGGCTGGGTCCTTTATATTGCATGTATGCATGTATGTGTGCACACAATTGACAATAATTGTCAAGTCAGTCATTTGTGACATCTCTAGTATTGAAGCTTGTGTAGGTTGGGGAGGGGGGTGAAAATGAGTTGCATGGACTTAGTTCTGTAACTGTTCTGAAGGAAAATTCTACTAAAATGCCTGCAAGTTGAGTTAATGTATACTTATATTCTGTATGTATGTGTAATTATTGTAAAATATGCATTATTTACAGCAAATATTGATTGGGGGTTGCACAAAATTATCACCTTGGTGAGTGAAAGAGCATCAATCTTTAAAATACAATATGATCTCTGAATGCTTCAGGCAACGGAAATTAATTATTGCTGCATGGAGACATCAGTGCTGTCTTTTTAAAAAAGGTTTTACTGCATAGTCTAGGAAAATGGTTTATTGTAGCAACAGGCAATTGAAAATAAGCACAATACAAATAATTCTGGAGAGAGATGGAAAATACGAATACAATGAAATTAGTTTTCTTCATGATCTCTTATTACTGAAGATTTAAAAAAAAAAAAGTATCTAAACTACCTAAGGTATATGTGTGTTTTTTCTGGATTGCTGCACTGTAAAATTCAATAACACCTTCGTTAATGAAATGCTGTTGAAAAGGGTAAAAGTTGTCTGCCACGTCGAGAAGTTTATTAAATGTTATTGCAAATAAAACAAAGCTGGTAACTATAGGACAACATTGTTGTCATTGATAATGTTTGTATTATAGTTTCTTGCTGTTTTTTGTAAGACAATTGCCATTCTTCCTTTTGGGAGTTGGTGGTATGTCTTATTTACTTTTGGTGATCCTAAGTTGGAAGAATACTTTGTGTCTATGTAGAAAACCTAATTAACCCATGGTTTCTCTATTGGCTTTTATCCCTCACCTTCTGTCTTATTGTGATGTGTTTTCTGCAGTAAATTTGAAGGATGTTATCGTACGTGATAACTTGCAATGTAAACTAAAACACTGTTTCTCGGGTTTTCATCTGAGCAGTGCATTGCTCAAAACAATGAATCCTGTTATGCAAGTGTTGAGCTTCATATTCTAAGAATCAATGGAAGATCAAAATGCCCAGCAGTCACTCAAGATCAGGCTCATCAGAGGCTTTCTTCTGTCAAAAATCATCCAGTGACTCCCAGCTATGTGACAGTATGCTGAATACTGGAGGGTAAGATTAACCCGGTGCACCTAGTCAGTCTGGGAACAATAAAAGCCACTTCACAGTCTAGCAACAACAGTTGTTCATAGTTGCAGGGTGGACAGAATTTAAATCTTTTTGTTATGGTTATTTTAGGAAAAAGCGAACATGGTGCTTTTTCATCCAATCGGCAGACCACAATTTGCTACCTGCTAGAATGCCACCTGAAGTTGTGTTTAAAAAATAATAATAAAAAAATCTCAGTAATGTCAAAGTCATCACTTGTATTACTGCTACTTTGTATGTGAGGGTTGCAGAGGTGTCTTTGGAAAAGACTGGGAATCTGGACTATTTACCAAATACTAGCTTTTAGTTTCACTGGCACTGAATTAAATCCAAGAAAATATACAAATATTTCTCTGCTTGATGGGAAATACAAGCTACATTAAGCATATTTAAAAAATAATTTATAGACATAAATTGGACCAAATCTGAAGCTGGCTTTCCTTGTTGTTGTTAAGATTTCAGTGACTACTTCATAGTTTTTTTTATACTCTGGTTTACTTATTTGAAGGTGACATAAAATGCATATGTAAAATAATTAAATGACAATAAAATTCTTGTTCAGTTCAACTTTAATCAAAAGGCTGTTTTGAAATTCATAAGTCTCAGTAATAATGTATTTTAAATTAAGGAAGTGCTTACTAGTACCTGAAGTAGAATTATACCTTAAAACATTATAACACTCAAAATGTTCAGTGATAAAATTGAAAACTGCAAAATATTTAAAAAGAATCACAGTAAGGTTTATGACAGAACAGGAGTAGTAATATTATTGTATTTTTTTGTACTTGTATCATCATTCCCAAAGAAACTGTTCACCAGCAATCACTGTTTAGGAAATCACTGATAAGTAATCCTGTTCAGCTTATATGAAAGTAAAAGGTAAGTTTGCTGTAGACTTTGACAAGGAGCAACCTCTTACAAAACTGAGAATTGAAATGGGTGCTTTGCCAATTTGTAAAATTAAACTAAAATTTCAAAACAGTTCCTTAACTGTATTGCTTGCTAGATAATAAAGTAAACCAGACAAAATCAAGTTGGCAGACATTTAGATGTCAGTTCTTCATCTGGCAGTCTGTCTGCATTCTGAAGAATTGCAAGCTAAGCTCTGCTAAGCTCAGGGCTCATAGGCTGTGTTTTTTAATTAAGGGGAGGGCAGGATGCCTCCTCATACTTGGAATGCAGCTAGTTTCAGAGAAGTGAATATTTAGTATGACCTCCTATACTGAGCCTTCTAACTTTGAACATTGCTTTAACAATTAAGCTCTTCTGGCCCTATGTTTAAATAGCTGTCCACAGCTACTGCAAATTGATTTATTGCCTGATGGGGATCAGGGATGCTGAGCAAACACAGAACAGTTTCTAATTTAAGTATTGCACCACTGGTTTTGTTGTTGTTGCTTGATCACTTGTTTTAACATCAGCATGTGTTCTCAATGTAGTTTTATATGCTCTTCTTTTGCAGTTTTTAAAGCATTAAAAATGGAGATGGCATAACACACAGCTCTAAGCAGAATGTGGTAGGGTAATTATTATTCAAGTTCACTGATGCTGTCTGTAAATAGATACTGTTTAAGTTGTTTACATAACTTTGCTTAATTGTAAAGATTGGGTATAATATTTTCCATCTGGGTATCTGCTGCAGGCTGATTTGTAGTTTTGATTTCTTGTTCTTTAACATTTCTTTTAAATATTACCTTAAACTACCCAGATATTTGAAAACAGAGCTCCCAGATATATGGGTTTGCTCTTAATTAAAACTTGTAGCAGTATTTTTGGAAGGTCTTCAGTACACTCAGCCTGTAGGAAATGTACTTAAATCTTGAGCAGAACAGAAAGGAGGAAAGTATCACCCCTTAGGTCAAAGGATGTATCTTTTTTGTGGTGGCATAGAAGTCCATAGTCTTAACAACAACCAGCCTTGAATGCAGCTTCAGCAGCTATCTTACCTGGGTATCTCATCTGCAATGACATTTTACATGATCATTTTGACTTATACCTTGCTTGGGTCTGGAACTGAGAAGATGAGATGCTTTCACATGCTCAATGCTCCATGATGTAGCTATGGGATGAAGAGGGGCAGGCTGTCTGATTTGAGTAGGAAAGAACTGATCTTGCAGCATGGTAAAGTTGACACAACACTTCTTTCTTTCTAAATGTTTTTTCACTGGAAAGTGATTAGGAGAAATCAGCAGTGGGAATGGTGGGTGTGTTTTGGGACAAGGAAATTGTTTGCATAAGGTACTGGGCCTGAGATGTTAAGACTAAAAAGAAAGAGAAGGAGGGTTGCAGGCAATCAAAACTGCTTGAACAGAGATGTAAGGCTATACCCTTGGCCAAGCACAAGGGTAACTGTGTAATTGGATTATAAAGTTGAAGAGCAAGACCTACTTTTTGGTACATACCCAGAGCACAGAACATACAAAGAAGGTGAATGTTGACATGGGTGGAAGTTAAATCATGTGAAAAAGCCTAAGAAAAGAAGCAACTAGACAATGGGAGTGAAAACAAACAAAAATTGCGCAGCTAAATGTGAATCTGAGAGTGAGGAGCTCCAAAATAAGATTAAAGAAGAGTACAGCTAGGACAGCTGGAACAGTGATGAGAATCAGACACTACCATTAACTAGATAAGAAAAACAAAATTGGGATGAAGAGCCAAGAGTGAGGAGAGAATGAGTGCAGGTTAGAAATAGCAAACGAAGATAAGGAAAAACAGGGACATGGGGAGCAAACAGGCGGGAGTGTTCTATTAAAAAATAAATAAAAAAATAAATAAAATAAAGCCCTCTCCCGGAGCTTGGAAGAAAACTCAAGGGTTGCTGTCACCCTTCTGTCAGTAATACCTGTGAAATCCAGTGCTGGAGAGGCTTGCTCTGCCTCAAATGCTAAGCCAAACACAGGACTGTGCTAGAAGGTACTTCATGGAGAAGCAGAAAATTCAAAGCGGTGGATGAATTATGTGGGTGCCATTACTGATGTGGCTGTTGCTGGCAGAAGACTGGTCACATTTGTCCTAGAAGAGAAACAGTGTTGAAAGTCTTTGGAGAGCTGAATGACCTGAAGACTTCTGTCTTAGCCCTTGCCTTTGCCACAGAGCTCCTTGATAAAGCTGTTCTAAGACTTTAATGTTACACTGTGTACTAATTATTTGCATCTTGTTTTTGGATGTGTGAAAACTCCAGGGTTTAATCAGAAGCAGCTCTGGATGCTTGGTGAGTAAGATTACTGCAGCTGAAGCCAGTGGAAACTGGGCCTTGAAGTAAGTGTTTTCTATTTGCCAAGTCTTGACAGGTCTACAAGGTATCAAGCCAGACGATCTATAACTGTCTCAAGTGTAATATTCATATCCCCTCATCTGAGGGGTGTATTATGAAACTAAACTAATTAATATTTCCAAAGCAGGTGAATACCAAAAAGATCCGTTAAAGCCCACAAAGAAATTAATAGGTCTGTATGCAGAGTAGGATCTGAATGTGTGTGTAGTGAATAAAGTATACACCATGCTTTCAAAAATAAACATAAAACATAATATTGAAGGGCTTTTTGTAAATTAAACACAGAGACCTGTAGGGGGAAGAAAAAAGCATGTGGACATACAACAAACAGCTGTTTCATAATACATGAATAGATGTGTGAGAGAATGGAGAAACAAGGACTCACAGGTGAGCTCATTGCTGTTAAGATAATGACTGCTTGATTTTTAACCTCAAAAGTTTCACTATAATTTATATTGTTTATTTGGTATGTATCTGTGTTATATATGCCTGATTATCTATTACTGTGGAGAGGCTATTTGCCACAATGCACTTCCAGCTTCAGTACTTCCCTATTGAGTAACAATTTGTAGAATTGGGAACTCAAACATAGCTTCAACTGTTTTGGAAGTGCCTGAGGTACCTAACGGACTAGGAATGGGGTTAACAGGAGATAAAAGTGGGAACCTAACCAATTCCCTCTGAATTTCACTCTGTTAGCCTCTTGAAAAATCCTGCGAGTCCCGAGGAGCTGACCAGTACTGGTCTTGAGTCTTCAAAGACTTCAGCATGTGCCGAGTTTGGTGCATGTGGATAAGCCCATTGTGTCCACCCACCTAAAACTGTGCACGAGATTGAGGCCTAAGCAGGAGACAGATAGCCAAAGAATGAGGAGGAGGTGCGAGCAACGGTTTCAGACATGTGGTGTGTTTTTTTTTTTTTTTTTTTTTTTAGTTCTGTGATTGTTTGTCTTTCTTGCAAACTTGTCCTTTTTTAAAAAGTTCTTCTTCGTGTGTGTGTGTGGGAAGAGCAGAAAAGCCTTTAGTTGACTGGATTTAAAAAAAAAAATGAAATACTACAGCCACTTCTCATGCAATTGTGTTTACCATTACCTGTGTCACTGTAATATATGTCCAAACAAGGAAATTTAAAGAAAAAAGCAAAATGCTTGGAGTTTTTGTTGTCGCTGTTGTTGTGTTCCTTTAGTTGGTTTCCTTCCAGCTCAAGCATTCTGTCTTTCTGGCTATGTGTTCGTTTCTTTGGAAACGGCTGTAGGATGGATTTTTGATTGACTGTGTTGTCAGATGGATTATCAGAGTTGTGAGCTTTTTAGAATGGTAGACATGAATGTGTGATAAGAAAAAAATATTTTGTACTTAAAATGTTTCAAAATTTTGCATCATAAAAACAAGCTAGATTGAATATTTAAGAGGTCACTTAGGGAAAAAGTTTATTTTTTTTAAAGATGTCAGCCAGTTTAGTTACTAGGAAAATTTTATTTTAATGTGAGGAAAGACTTTTACTAATGTGACTGATGGGAATATTAATACCTAAGCAATGTAGGATAGCTTCTGCAGAGCTGCAATGCTGATTTTAAAGAGCAATTTTAATGTGTAGCTGCTCTGGATTACAAGCAGAAAACAGCTTTTACCCTGACCTATACCCGCATCTATTTGTTACAGCACTTACGTGCACAGATTTCTGCGTGACTCCCATCTAGCGCTTCTGAGTTTGTTTCCTGCCTGAGTCAGGGCTCAGCAAGGCCAGCTGTCCTCTAGCCTGCTGGCGGTTGGTGCTGCTCTGCTGGTGCTGGTGCTGCCGAGGTCGGGGGCAGATTGCTGGGGGTGACGTCAGTGCGTACCTTACTGCAAGAGCTAATCCCCCGCTGGGGAGAGAGTCTAATAATCTCCTCACTGGGGAGACTGGCGTGTTCAGGATCGCACGTTGTATATTCTTCCATGTCTGCAAAGCAATCAGCAAAGTCAGTGTTTCTGAAGCTCTATTGACTAACATGGATGCCTGCTCGACTGAGGTTGTTTCTATTTTTGTGTTGAGGTGCATACACACAGGAAAGAAGATTGACTTTTTACAGGTGTGCGTATCAAACAAGACTGACAGACCAGCAAAATTAGGTTGGGGAGGTCCAATAAGTGAAATGAGAAAGTAATCAAAGATGCTGTAAGACAAAATATCCCATTTGTGAACATCCAAAATAACACAAGCTACATTTCTGCTTGGATCAAGCTGACTTCTGTAGCAAAATACAGCCTCCCGAACCATGACACAATACAAGTGAAGGCAGACATCAGCCCAGCCAGTGCTCGGATGGGATGACACAAGGGTCTCCAATAGCTTCCTTGGACTTAGCACCAAGTGTTTGGCGTCACTGGTCAGGGAAATTACATTGAGGAAGAGGGGAAAGAAAAAGGCCACAAGTTTCCCAGGCTTCTCTGTGATGTGGTATGTGGTGGTTTATGCGGGCCTTGTGACATACAGCAAACTGAATGGCTGGGACAGAGACTGTTATTCATTACGGAGGGCTGCAACCACACTTTCAGTGGCAGCCACTCATTCTTTGGCTTTCAACTCCAGTGAGCAATCTGATGGAGCTGGGAATAACATGGACACAAATGGGATGCTGAAAATGTAAGGTAGCACAGCGCGTGGATGCCTTATAGACGTTGACCTTACTTGATGCTAGACTCTTTAATATGCTCTGCTATTAAGCTGTTATTAGCTCTGTCTTAACTGACCTTTCCAGTTCTAATGGCACGAACTGCTGAGTACCCAACTAGAGCAGCACCAAGCATTCATCTGCAGGAGGACAGAGGCAGAGGAGGGCCTCGGGGAGGGAGGACGGTATGCTTTTTGTCTCGTTTTTCCCCTTTTCCTTTATTATTTTTTTTTCTCCTTAGCAGCCCTTGCTATAGCAGCGATAGCAAGCTGTGCCTGCCCGGAGTTTGCGTAACTGCCTTTCCCGGTGCCCTGGCCCCCCCCCGCCGCGGCACCTGGGGCTGCCCGAGGCCGCCGGGGGAAGGCGGGGGGGAGCTCGGGGCGGCTGCGCCCTAAGGCGACGGTGAGGGGCGCGCAGCCCTGGCAAAACTGCCGGCGTTTTCCGCGGCCGCGGAGCCCCCGCTGGGGCTGGCAGCGCTCCTGGCACGGCAGGGGGAAGAAGGGACCGGCTCCGGATTTCCAGCCCTGCGACAGGGGGAAGGCGACCGGGAAGTGGTGCGGGGAGAGCCAGCCTGTGCGGGGCTCGGATGCGAGGGCGAGCCGCAGCCGCTTCTTCGCGGCAGCCCTTTCAAAAGTCCGTGTTAAATGTGACACCCCGGCGAAATGGGAGCAGCAGAAACTCCCCGCTACCCGCCCCTAGCCCCCTCCCCTTCTCCTCCTCCCCCCGCCCTTTTCCATGGAAACTCGTAAAAAGGAGGAGGAGGAGAGTTTGCTACGGAAAAGTCTCACCTTGGTCTGAAACAGTTTCAGGCGTTTCTGCAGGATCGGAGCTGCCCGTCTCGGGGGAGGGGAGGAGGCAGGCAGGCAGGGAGGAAGATCTTTAGCTACCTATCTCTCTCTTTTTTTTTTTTTTTTTTTTTTTTTTTTTTTTTTTTTTTTTCCGCTCGCTCTTATTTTTATTCCAGCAGCACGTCTCTCCACCCCTCCTCCCCGCCCCCCCTCCAGGTTGATCGGCTGAGAGGAGGCTTTGCGCGCTGATCCCTCCGGGGGCTTTAAAACAAAACCCGGCCCCGCGCAGCCCGTAGCGGCTCGGGGCGCCTCGGCGCTGGAGCGGAGCTGGGCACCGCGGAAACTTCGCTTGGAAAAGAAACCTCCACCGCTTTCCCGGGGATCCACGTGAGAGCAGGAGAGCCCGGCTGCAAGATCTCAGCGCTGCTGCTGCGATTTTACTTTTTGTTCTCCTTGATTTTTTTTTTTCTGTTTGTTTGTTCTTACTTTCATTTTGGAACCGGTTCTCAGCTGCTTGGCTGAATTTCTGGAGAGCAGTGGACCTTTTATATTGCCTTCCTCTGTTTTAAACAAACTATGGACGCTTAAACTTTTCTCTTTCCCCCTCCCCCTCGCTCCTTAACCCCCACCCGTCAGCTCATGGGGCTAACACTGCAAAGCAGCCGCAGGAGAGCGAAATACACGGCCACTGGTTTATTTTCCCGTCTCCTAAATTGCAGTTAATTCTTCTCATCCTCCTCCTCATCACCCGTTCTCTCGAGCTTTTTGGCTGCCAGGAGTCGATCTGCGCGTTGTTTTATCTGATCTCGATTCTTTTGTTGTTGTTTAAATGCCGTGCGCTGCTTATCTAGAGAGAGAGCTATATGGAGATAGAGGCATATAGTGAATGCGCGTGTGTTTCCATAAGACTATCAAGGGAGCAGATCAGAAGCAGCCTGGATCCTGACCCTGACTGTATGAATAAGTAAGCAGGATGCTGACGACTGTGTGTTAGTTGCCTGTAAGGTTTTCGTAAGTTAAAGGGGGACGGAGGAGAGGGGGCGGGGGGGGGGGGGGGGGGCGGCAGACCACAGACAGAGCGTAGAGTAAGTGCTTGTGCGGAGGGGGGGAAGCTCTGACACTTTTCCCTGCTCCCTCCTGCCTAGCCGCCGCCTCCCATCACTCGGGCTGCGCGGTTTGCCGTAGCGGACCCCCCCCCTCCCCCCCTTTTCTTTCCGTCCGTCCGTCCGTCCTTCTCTCTTTCTCCTCTCCCCTCTCCCGGTGGCGGTTCGCTGATGTGCAGCCCGGATCCATCTTCCGGCAGCAGCAGCGGGACCGGGGGCGGCGGCGCGGCGGGAGGCGGGCGCGCAGCGGGGAGCGGAGCGGGGCGCGGGCAGCGGCCGCCGCCGCCTCCTCCTCCGCGGGAAGTTTGCCCGGCCTGTGGCAGAGGCGAGGGGACGCCCTGACGGTCGGGAGCTCCCCGAGCTCTCCTCGTCCACCCCCCTGCGCCCAGCTACGCACCCAGCCGCTTTTCCCCGCTGGGCTGGGGGCAGGAGGGGCAGCGGCGCTCATGCTGCGCGCTGCCTTGCGCCCGTCTGACCGGGGCTGCCTGGAGAGCACCGGCTCTCCGAGGAGCCTCTAGGTGGAGAAGGAAAAAACAAAAACAAAACACCAAAAAAAAAAACAAACCCAAGCCAACAAAAATAACTGACCGAGCGAGCAAAATCCCAAATCAACCAAAAAAACCTGTGGTTCCTCCATCCCTTACCCTCCTTTTTCAAGCCGGCGTGGACAGCTGAACCGTCCGCCTAATTCATCTGCGTCCTGTCCACCACCTCTCTGCCCGAGGGAGGATGAAAATGCTTTGCTGGAGGATGGCACTGTGGCTGGCCGGGTGGACTGTCTGTGGGAAGCCTTCCTCCTGCTCTGGCCTCGATTATGACTACACTTACGATTTCACCGAAGAGGATAAAGCCGAGGCGATAGATTACAAGGATCCTTGTAAAGCCGGTAAGTGACTTCCACGTCCAGGGCAGCTTCCCCCCCCCCCCCCCTTTTCCCGGCCGGTGGCCGTGTCTCGGTCGCAGTTACGCCGTGTGCTCGGGGGGCAGGTCGGGGGCTCACCTGCTCCTCCTCGGGGGCGCAACTGGAGCCCCGCGCCCCTCTCGCTCACCTGGGGAAGGCGCCCGGGACTCCCCCGGCTGCGACCCCTCCCCCCGCCCTCTGTGCTGCCGGCGGGGGGGCAGGAGGGGCTCCGCGGGGGGCAGCGGGCTGGCTGGGGACGGGGCAGCGGCGGCGGGGGGCGTCTCGGCATGGCTCAGAGGTTTGCAGGCAGGATCGGGCCCCGCCGCACCGGCGGAGAGCGGCCGGGCCCCGCAGGCGGCGCCGGAGGGCGGCGGCGGCTCCTCCCGGGCTCCTGCCCGCCCCCGCGGCGACAGCGGGCGCCGCCTCCCTGGGCTGCCTTCTTCGCAACCTGTCACCCCTCCTCGGCCCGGCACCCCGGCTCTCGGGACCGCCCGCAGGGTTGCCGAGCCTGGCGGTGCCTCGGGGCGCCCCGTCGGAGCGGGTGGCTGCGCTGCGCCCTCCTGCTGCGCGCCCCTCGCAGAGCCGGGACAGCCTCACACTGCAAGGGAGCCTTGTCCTACAGCACGTCCTGATGTGGGGCTCCGGTGCCTTGCTCTAGGTATACAGCCTGGGGGCCGCTGAAATTATCGGCAGCCTCGCTTACCTTACAAGCCCGGTTCACTGGTGTAGCAGTGGACAAGTGACTCTTGATGTGCTCTTCAAAACGTGCTGCGAGCCACGGTGGTGGTACGCTCCCGACAGCTCTATTGTCAAAGAAGTGCCTAAGTTTTCCAGCAGTCTCCTTTGCATTAATTAGTTATTTTATATTCTGAAAACTAGTTCAGCCAAAGGTTGTGTTCGCTATGTCTGTGTGGTTTTATTTAATTTATTGAGGAGAATGTGGTGAACATATATGCCAAATATGCAGACACTATGTTTTCCTAATCACAAAAATATTTTGTTCCTAAGTGTGAATTGTTAGGTCCTACTTGTCTACAACTGAAGAATGCCCAAGTTCAAAAAGAGTAGAAGCAACTGAAAACAAAACATTATTACTTTTTTTCCAATTAGCACTCACAAATGTAAGAGACTGGTCATAATTAAGTTGAACTTTTTTTCTTTTTTTTTTTTCCCCCTGTTTTGTAATTCTTTAAAAAGATTCATACAAGTCGTTTTATTTAATGAGGTATAAGTGTATACTCTGTCTGCTGTGGGATTTCTGTTATACTTCTTGGTTCGCAGTGGAAGTAATTAAAAATTACAATTCATGACAGTGTTTTAAGCTTATGCATGAAAGATGATGGTAAGACGCTGTGGAATATGATTAGTGTTGACAGTTCCCTGCCATCACTTTGTTTTGTTTAGTTTAGAGGAAGAGACATACTTTTAGAAAGTTTGGCCCATTTAGTTACTTCACGGAAGTTCTTGCTGCTGCTGCTGCTTCTTGAGGTGCTTACAATCACAGAATACTACTGTGATAAGAGACAGGTAGATGCATGAAAGATTAGTTGTATGTTGTTCTCATCGATTGTAAAAGCAATTGAACCTCTGAGCGAGGTTCTATATTCAGTAAATAGCCCATTCATGTTGTTTTAGCATACGGTCATGCTTCAGAACTGAAAATGCATGGTACTTACTGCTGCACACTGTACCATACACTGATTGTTTTTGATAAAAAGTTAGAAAGTTTGATGTACCAATGTAACTGATCTTCCAAGACTAATTCCCAAATACTCTTCCTTCTAAATCTTCCCTAGAGGCTACATTAGTACTAGCTTGTGAAATCCTGATGTGTGCAATCCCCATCAAAGATGATGATAATTGTGGATGCTCAGCCTCTTTTGGAGGATAATGCAAATACACATTCTTGCTAGGTCAGTTCTTACCATCTGGGGTGGATATAGGACTCCCATGGGTAATTTTGCTGATATCTATCATTAGGATGTCTTCCACAGTGAGGCTGTAAAGCAGGACAAAGCCAGGCTTCACACCTGGAGGTGTGAGTTGTTCACCTTCAGGTCTGTGTGGCTCCTCTATGTGTAAAATAGCTGGATAAAACCAGATAATCCTTGCCAGGATTGTGTTCACCATATGCAAAATTTGTATCTTAGATATAATTAACACCTGCTTTTCCTGCAGGGCCTACAGCTGAGGCTGTAGAAGTGCTGGTTTTTTTAACTGTTCAGGCTGGTAACAGTTAGGTTCCAGGTATAAATGAATTTTGTCAACTTGGTACAAGGTGAGAAACACCCAAACTCAGTTAGGATTTTACATAGTAATGTACTTCAAAAAATGTTGGAGACTCCTATGCAATTTTTACAGACCTGCCAGAATAATTTCATCTACCCTAATTTGTAAGCTAATAAAATCCTTTGAAACCAGCCACAACTAAGATCCCCAAATATGCTGATGCAAGTTGAATTTAACTATTTTAAAAGTTGCTTGTATTCTGCTTTTCTTCAATCAGTCGTGTTTTCTGCTTAGTTTTTATTCCACAGACCACGTAAAAAATGTTCATGGTTTCGTGACATCAAGCACAACACATAAAGCCTCTAGCCTATGGCTAGATATGGTTATAATTCTATATAGATAACTATCTGTAGATACAGCTCTAACTCTGTTGAATCAGAGACCTTTTGGTAGGCCCCCTTTTTCCTTGTTGTTCCCTTTTGTGGAAGAGCTGGGAAACTCTACCAGAAATGGAAAGAAGCAGTCTCTAAGATATTATTTATAGGTATTTTTTTTTTTTTTTGGATTAGTTAGAAGTATTCTGAGTGTATTTTAACACTTAACGAGAAAGGTCTCATTTTGTCTAGTGTGCTTAGAACCATACTGTTCCTCAGACTTTAAATACCCAGAAGGAATGTAAGGTGCATTTTAAAAAGTACATTATATTATAGTACAATATATTTAAGTACATTATATTATAGTACAATATATTTAAAAATATATATATATTTCCAACTTGAAGACTGAAATCTACAGATAACAGGAGTTTGATGGATGCAGAGTAGGGTTAAGAGTTGTTTCTGGAACTGATGCTCTCAGTTACATAAAAAACTGCAGCTGTTTATACAATAAACCCAAGCTTAGTCTCAGCAGTGAAGCCAGCACCTTGAGAGCTCTTGGGATAAGGGGTCTCTTGAAAGAGGAGCCTGGGGAAGTGCTGTTATGATGGTGCTTAGGAGAAGAGATATGGTGAGGAAGCTTTCAACACTGAGGAGACTAACTTGATGAGCTGTGTGGTTTCCTGTATGTTTTTCTGCAGTCCTTTAACCTATGTATGAATTTTGGGTCATGCTACTTCTTCTAACAAGTATCCTGGCATGCTCCAACAGCGGGATGTGATGTAACACGGTTTCTGTGCTTCTGATGTCTCAGATATTTCCTTGTGTCTCTCTGCAGGATATTGCCCTCAGTGTTTACCATTGTGAAGTTCAAGTGTAAGGCATTCTTAGTTTATCTTCTCAGATCTAATTTGCCGGAAGATGCAAAGCTGGGAATGCCATGCTCATCACAATGTTAGGCTTTAAAGAATCTAGGAGCATAGATCAACATTTGTATAAATCAGGTATTATGCCAAAAATTAAAATGCCTAATTAGATTTAAATGGGCACTGTCAAGCTTTTCAGATTGCAGTTTGCACCTACATTAATCTCTGGATTCCCGAGGCTTTTTTTTTTTTTTTTTTTTTTTTTTTTTTTTGTGTGTGTGTGCTCACAGCTTACAATGAATTAAGGATATTGGTTGAGAAACATTCAGAATGAGATGGGTAGGAAGTTTCCCATCCTATAATACTCATTCGTAGTCTGCACTTAGTTGGTATTAAAGGTTTTTTGAATTATTTTGTTTCATTGAAAAAGACAAAAAAAAACCAACAGAGTAAGTGGTATTTCTTGGGGTGATCTTCCAGTTAAAATACTCGTTGTCTTGTGAGAAGTGAGGAAACGAGGCTTAGCTTTGTTGCATATCCGCATCACTGAGATCTGTTGCAGCCACTGGGCAGCTGGCTATCCTGAGATAAATCTCTTTTATCATTTCTTCTTGGAAGTATTTCATTTCCTAAGAAATTATTAAAGGTTAGGGGAATAGGCTCCAAGTTGAATTCCTTGATCTATTGTTTTTTCCTGGTTGTGGGCCTTGGTTGTATTTGCACTAGAAATTGGCTTGCACTAGAGATCCTTCCAGGAAAAACCCAGTAGTTAATTTGGATGAAGTTTTTTATATGATGAGAAACATTTCAGCTGTATGCATGCTAATATGCAGTTTGGTAATATGAAAAATTTTAAAACCTGTAATTATACACTTGAATCTTTTGCATAATTTATGTACTTGAGATCTTTCGTCTTTGTTTGGGTTATGTGGAAAATTCAGGAAGATACCTTCTGTGGTTTATACTAATACAGAGTACTGCTAATACCATTTGCCATATTGACAGGACTGTGGCTGTTCATGTAGCAAACTGACAGCGTAGGCAGCTGAAACAGGAACTGGCTCTTCTAAATGGTCTGTCCTAAATGGCCTCCAACCTTCTGTGAACTGACTTACAGGGTAAATCAGACTACTGAAAAAGTTAGGTTTTTAAGTCATGTTTCTTCTTCAAAGGTCTACACCATTATTTCTTTGTGACGCCCTTTAATGTGGTATCTCAACACCTTTAAAAGAGATTTGTATGAACATAAAGTTCTTCTACACTTCACTGGAAAGATTATTTCAATAGTGGAGCTCAGGGAGAACTCTAGTAAATGGATAAATTTGACATTCTAACTTTGTGAATATCCTTCCATACTAAAAGCTCAATTTCATGTCCAGACCACTCTCCATAGGGATCTGTCTCTGAATATATTTCCGGTGTGTCAAGCGAGTGACCTGAGAGGAGTGGTATTACATCACTGCAGAACAAGCCTAATTGACAAATCTAATTGAGCTTGGAATCAGGTCCCCCAGGCAAGCACAGGAACATTCACCACACCTGGATGTCTGCCTTATGTCATTCTTATTGCCCCTCTGGAAAACAGGGTTGATAGGCTCATGACATAATTCCATTCACTTCTGTTTGGAGAAAAACGGTCGCATCTGTGGTGCGTGATACTGACAGAAGGGCTGTAAAATGGAAGAGTCAACTTCTGGCTCTCGCAGGCACAGGGGACCTTGTGGAGGAAAACAGACTTTTTTTTTTTTTTTCTTTTTTTCTTTTCCCCTGGATGCATTACAGTACTCTGAGTTTTATAACAGTGAATAAACTAAACAAGGGGAGAAAACTCTATTCTTTGTTTAGACAATGTGTGTTTATCTTTAAAATAAAATAGGTTTTTATGGTCTAGCTTTAGATTCATGAAAAGTCGGTTTATAGAATGCTGAAAAATGTTGTGGTTGTACAACATTCTTTTTATTTATTTATTTATTTTTATTGGAAGGGAAGATAATGCTTTATGTATTCCAGACAAAATCTGAGCTTTGGGCTTTAAACATTTTCAGTAGGGTGGACTGCATTTGATAGTGTTTGTCAAACTTGTCTCAGTCTCATTGGGTTTTATCTAACTTCGTTTTAGTCATCACTGGGTACAATCCATTCCTCCAATTCCTGATCACAAACAACCTGTCCTCCTCCCTGCTACCCTTCAGAGTTATAGCCACTGAAAGTGTGACTAGAAAAATCTTTGGGTATTTTTAGTTCTCTCTTTGTAGGACGTTTTTCTTTGCCAAGAAAGTGCCAGTGGTCAATCTGTTAATGTTTTAATGTATGTTCATTCTCCATGTCTCCTGCTCCTCTTTTACTTTTTTCACGTATCTTCTCTTTCATTGTTCCTATGACAAGTTTTCCTTGTTTTTGGATGCCCCTTCTCCTCTGAATGTGCTTCCTACTTGCTTTTCATTTTTTTTTTTTTTTTTCTTCTGTGCTGCCTGTCCACTGTCCAGTCACCTAATCCTCTTCTCTGTGTTCTCATTACTTATTCTCTTGCTTGCAAGTCGCAATTATTTCCTCCAAATATAGCTTCCAGCTCCTCATTGGGTTTTCCATAAGACAGTACTTTGGTAGTTCTGTAGCAAAGAACCATCTTTGCCCATGGCTGGAAAAACAGAGAGGAAGGATGAGTGGGCTGTGCATGACGGTGTTGTTGGGGGCCTAACAGTGGAGTGCTTAGTGGGCTGCCAGTGATGTCTCAAACAGTGCATGTCAAATGCTGAAATATCCAACTATAAATGTTTATACAGAACACATACATGAACCTTTTGTCTCTGATGGACTCATGTACCTAAATTTCAAGATCTGATGTCCTTGCTGATAAGTAGAAGCAAGAGTGCTAGAAGTACTTGAAATCTAAAACTTGTATAAAAAGACACCAGAACAGGTATGCAACCCATATTATGAGTCTCTCACAGACTGCTTCAGAGGCAGTTTTTACTCATATGGACGCTCTCATGATTTTATTTGCTTGAGAAATGATCTGCAAGTGCAAATTTTGAGTGACTATAAACCTGTGAACATCAAGTGTTTGAAAATATTTGAGCAGATAGCTCTTACAGAGCAGGAATACTCCAAAGTGTATGTTTGTGGGTTTTCTCTTCAATGCTTAAAAACAGATGGCAAATAAGACAAAAATACCACCAAATCATTTTTTTTTTTCCTAAAATAGTTCCTGATAGTTCCTTTTTTTTTTTTTTTTTTATTATTATTATTTTGAAGTGTGTGAAATATGATGCATAGCATGGAAGTAGCCAGCTTCCTTGTTCTGTATTTTATTGACAAGAAGACCAATAATTGACTAGGAAAATATATATATATTTTTTTTATAAATTAATGTTCTTGGTTATAGACTATATTGCAGAAAACATGCTTGCTCTGAGGTATACTTTTAGTCATTTAAAATGTATGAACATCCTTAGCAACAATTTCTATTATATGAAATCCTTGAAATTTTGTGTAATCTTTAATTTTAAAGTAGCCATAAATCATACTTTAAAAGTTGATGCTACCCAGCAAAACAAAGTTCAGCTGTGTCAAGACCATCTGTCTTGCTGTCTTAATGAATTTCATTCCTCTTCCTACAAAAATTGAATGGCAGAATGCTACATTTGAAGGGTGCAAATGCCTCTCCAGCCACATTGTGTTCCTTGGGTATTGTAAGCTCTGTGGTGTAGTTTAAATATCTGGTCTTGGAAGAAGTGAGGCAGCATGGACAACAGGTGAGAGGAATATATCTAAAGAGCTGTGTGTATAGGTTACATTATTCTCATGCTGGTAGCAATAGTTAAACATATTCCTAGTAATAACTCTAATTGTTATTAAACAAAAATGAACACACTTTATTAGTGTCTGACATTTTAATAGATGTTTATTAGGTACATTCTTACTGTCATGGCCATTGTTTCACTGAAGATGTTCAACATTTTTCCACTTTCTCTGGTAAGCAGGATTTTGAATAGGGCATAGCAATTCTAGAAATAGTAGCCAAGATACAGACCTCCTTTATGTTTCCAGATGATGTACCCAGATAAGTAAAGAAAATAATTTCAGATGGTTCTTATATAATATCAGGGTTTATTTAAATAGTTTTCTTGCACAGCCAGTTATATTTGCTTTCAGGCAGAGTAGTTTTAGAACAACTCTGCGGGTGTGAGAACATGACGATGAACTGCCCAATTTCTCCATCTGGTAAAATGTCCTTATATTTATAACAAATTTGCATACATTTTCATTTTTTTCTTGTACTCAATTTTCCCCCCTTTACTCAACATTGCTCTTACGATCATGCTCTTACCTTGGTTTTACTTCCAGGTAGGTTAAGCTTCACTGCCTGACAACTGTTTCCATTCTTGTGTCTATTTCAGCCCTTGTAAAGGTGTATATGCATAGAGGTCAGTAGACAAATTAGGTATTTTTTGTTAAGGCAATCTGCTTAACCTCTTTTTGACTAAAAGCATAATGTGTTTCAATGCAAAACTGTCAGTATCATTATGAAGGCATATTAACATCTTTTACTGATCTTCATCTTAGTACCAGGATCTTTAATCTATCCATCTGCCAACCCCTTTGTCATCATAAAAACTGCTTAGTCTTTCTCTAACCATGCAGCTAAACAAGATGATTTCAGAACTAAATTCTGGAATCTCTATTACGTTGTTATTGATATACTATAATAGCATTATGAAAACCAATATAGATTAATCTTTCATGCGTGGAAAGGAATTATTAAATCAAAGCAAATTCAGAAAACCAGACAACCAACCCTCAGGCACAAAAATGACAATCAAACCTTTAAATAGTTAAGGAATCAAATTCATGCTGGTGTTTTATTCAATGAAGTATAGGTTATTGGGAAAACTGTTTAATGAAAACAGATTAAAAAGATGTCCTTCTCTATAATTTGTTTTCTAAATTGAACATGATAAACATGCAATGTAAGAAATAATACAAGAAGATTAAAAAAGAAAAATGATTTTTTTTTTCTACTGTTATTAGTCTGTTAAATTCCAGAGTGGCAAATTCAGAGCTGAGTCAAGGATATATGCACCTTTTATACAACTTTATTTTTAGACAGAAGTCTCCCACAGGTTGTTACTTAGGTAGTGCTCAGATATGGGATTTGACGTTTACATACATGTAGGCAGCAGGAGCATCCAGTGCTCTGACAATTAATGGTGATAAGATTTTAAAGTGGATGTTATATCTCAGGCTTCAGAGTTTAAGACAGTTTTTAGTAGCTGAAAACCAGGATGAACCCTAGTGCATGGCAAGATTATCCTTGTCTACCTACTGCAGATTCTTGTTCCTCTCTGAAGCAGCTGGTAGTGACTGCTGTCAGAGACAGGACCTTGGATGTGATCCAGTGTTGCAGTTCCTTTGTTCCTCAGCCTTTCCTAAATGCTATTTCAGAAACTCAGCATTTGTAGCAAGCCTGAAAAATAAATGCAATTTGGCTGTTTTGGGAAGTGAATGAATTTCAAAGTTCAGTATGACTGCAAAGACATTGAACGGTATTTCATGTTTTATAGATTATTTTTGCGGGTCC
This sequence comes from Aythya marila, assembly GCF_965140915.1. Taxonomy (NCBI): domain Eukaryota; kingdom Metazoa; phylum Chordata; class Aves; order Anseriformes; family Anatidae; genus Aythya; species Aythya marila. Next base: position 27,489,210 of record NC_139045.1, on the reverse strand, counting down.
ACTAGAGCACTTTCATGCTTAGCTTTAAACACATGTATTCACTTGCTCACCTGATTATTTAAGGAAGCATCATTAAAGCACAGTTACTTGTAGAAGTATCTATTATAAGATCATTAAAGTTGTGTATACAGGTTGTGTGGGTGCTTTTATATCTTTTATTTTATTTTGCGACACTGGGAAATGTTGTGTTAATTTCTGTGTTAAGCATGATCTAAAGGCTATTGAACTCAGTGGGAATGTTTCCAGTTACTTTAGAGATGATATTTATAGGTAAATAAGTAATAAAGTGCAGAGCTGACTAATTTACTTGGCCTATGGCTCGCTTGTATTCATGTGCTCACATGCTTTTCACTTTAATGAAGGCAGTTGGATTTTTGCCCCAGTTTCTATAGATGTCATCACTAATACAAGAGTATCATGAAATCTTGCATTCAGTGACCTTGTGATTGCAGGTTCTTTCTTGCTGGACTGGGGTGTGAAAATAATCCAGCAGCTTGCGACAGCATCTGATTTTTTTCAACACCCCCACTCCAGAAGCCTCAGGATAAGAATGGATTTAGATTACTGCAGTAATTTATCAGTCTTTAGAGATAGGTTTTTCTTGTCATAGCTGAATACTCTATTAAATGTTCTATCTGATGAATGGTTAAAGATACTGACAAGCATGATGGTTGCAGTTGGACATATAGTTCCTTATCTGTTTAATTTCAAGAAATGTAGTCAAAGATAATAAGCCATTTGTTAAAAAGTACTGCAGGCATATGAAACTGGTGTCAGTATAGTCTGTGATAATATCAGCTAAATCAGGTACTATTAGCTAATATTTGACGAGCACTGAAAGTCTCTTCATTAGTTTACAAGACACCATTATTAAAACATTTCGTATCCCAGTCTATCACAGAGGCTTGCTAGAATCTGTAAGGATCTTGGAAAACTAGAAGGAACAAGTGGAGGGATAGGTGTGGAAAATATATCCTTTTTTTTTTTTTTTTTTTTTTTTTTTAAGAAGTAGAAGAATTAGTTAAATGGTAAAATATAAACAGCAGAAAAAGTGTATTTTTTTTTTTTTCCCAAAGCTATGCAACTCATTACTTTTGTATTTCCAAACATCTGTTTTCTTTCTGATACTGTTTCTTCACTGTTTGAACTTCAATCATGTCCTGAGTGAGAAATGCAGGTGATGAATGACACTAGATTTGACTGAGGATTCTTGTTTGAAGGCATTCCTTTGCTTAGCTTTAGTTATGGAGTTTTCTGCACTTATTAAGCAGGAGAAGGAGAAAAATCTTTATTCATCATGAAAAGCTTCTCCTTTTAGAGTTCGTGGACACCTTGATCTCTGAATAGTGGGAATGCTGGGGAGGAAAGAGTGTAGGAAAGGTGTTTCTATTTTTTAGTCCTTTTATTTTTATCTGCAGTAATGAGGATGAAACCTTTTCACACATGAAATACAAGTGAAAATACAGAAACCCAGGTGAGAACTTTTGGATGTGTTCATTCATATACCTGTCCCTTGGAAGCAGCTGAATTAAGTGTGAGTTGTAGCACTAATAGACTTCAACTTGGAAAAAAAATATTTTTTCCTGGATAATTTTTCAAGAGTAAAATAAAGTATACATTGTTTATTTGTATTATGGTACAGAATTCTACAACATTTAATGTTTTATTCTGTTTCATTGATCTAGTCATTCTAGACCCAAGGAAATATAGGAAGTCAAAGGTTTCCTGAATTATTTAGAAAGACTTGGTTATAAACGTAAATCTTTTGTCTTACTTAAGTATGAACAAACTCAGAATAAAGGCCCTAAGGAAAAATAATCAAATTAACATAAATATTAATACTCACTTCTAACTTCGATATTTTATGGAATAATAAAATTTTATTTATCCTTGATTTCTGCTCATGTACTCTGGCTTGGCTTCATTGACCTGAAACGTGCTAGGTATTTCAGTGGAGAATTTCTTCTTTCCTCTCCTTCCAACAAGCAGATGATGTGTCACAGAAATCAGCAAAGATCTTGATAAGATATTGAATCCACTTGCATGTGCTAAAGAAACAAATTAGCATCCTCATTCTTATGTGTTAATCAGTTCTGATTTATTTGTTTTTTTTCTATGACTGTTCTGGTACCAAGATAAACCGTCATAGCTGGCTCTCCACTCCAAAGGAGAACACATAGGCAGGATATCAGAGAGGTCCTGACTTACTCCTGCAGTGACAGAGACGAGTGCAGGACTCATGGCTCCCCCAAAGCCTTTCCTTCCTCCACTCTTTATAATCAGTTTGGGATTTAGTTTTCCTTCCTTTTCTTTTTTTTCTTTCTTTTTTTTTTTTTTTTTTTTTTTTTTTTCCCCTCTCCTCCCTGAAGCCTCAGGTGCATGTTTTCCTGGCAAGGTGCTTAGAGAAATCAAATGGAATAGGCAGACACCACAGAATGCTGCATGCATTATCTACAGGGTAAAAAGGTAAAAACTGAGATGCAAAAAAATGGATTATCCTGTGTTGAGCCCTCTACAGCTGTGGATAAGCCATTTCCAATACAAAATTCTGTGAGTCCATTTTAACTGCTCTTGGTATTCAGCTGCTACTAAGGCAGTAACTTTTAATTAACACAATGATAAGCATATCAAAATTTCTAGAACTATATTGTTTCAACATGTAATTTGGATAAATATGGAGGAATTGTTCTCACACAGGTCTTCTGTTTTTACTTTCTTACACTGCTCCAGATTTTCCAGGAGCTCTTCTACCTGGTAAAATGCCATAGCTTATAAAGATGGTGTGTCTGAAAGTTTGTTAGGCTTCTTCTTTGTGTAAAGTTGGTCAAAGGAAAGTAACTAACTTTCCCTGAACTACCATACCTACAGCAGCACCGCCTTGTTTCTCCACTCCTGTGATGAGATACAGCAGGTCCTGGGGTGTGGAAGAGCTTGCCCTAGTGATGTGTTACTGGCCTGGACTATGGGCCATGGTATGGACTGCATGACAGGGAGTTATGCCCATGTCAGGTGTCAACAGCAGTCAAGGAAGGTATTGTTATTTTTTCTCTCTATGATAAATCAGTGTCTCTTTTAAAATCTGATTTGCTTCCAGGCAAATTTATGCAGGGATATTAAATGCATTACGGTGTGTTATGTTTATGTGCTGATATGTTTCAGGCTGAATTTTGCACTACATTTCCTTTTAGGATCTCTTGTTACTTCTAATGAGATGAATGGCACGGTGACATATATCACAGGACAGAATTTGTACCTGAGAAAAAAATAAACTTACGTATCTTTTTTGGCAGAGGTCCATTGCACCTCACTACCTGGTTACCCCTTTCCTAGTTTCTGAGTTTTGTGACATTTTAAAATATGTCTGTATGTTGGCATTGCAAAGGAAGAATTTTTTCGAAGTGATATTATGCTGGACTAATTTCCCAGCTGTTTTCAAACAGCTGTTTTTAAGAAAAAAATAATTAGCTGTTGTTCATACACAATACAGCAGATATTCCCAGGCAGGGAATACTGGTCACCGTCATTTGGGTGCAAAGGGAAACTCATTTAAAATGTCTTTGTTGTTGTTCCCCCTGTACAGTGGTGAAATTATATAGAAAGATGATGTAGCACCAAGGGCAAGCATAGAGGAACTGTTGAGTTGCAAGCCAAAGTACATCATTAGGAACACTCCTATTATCTGGAAGTCTGACTTCCTGTCTCAGTTTCCTTGTGGGTCTCAATGAATGGCAGAAGAAATGGAACACTTTCCTGCTTGGCCAAAACCTTTGCTAAATTACTCCTTTGGCTGCAAGCCATACTGTGTATAATAAATGCTGCAGCTCCCCCCTGAGTCTGGAGGGTACTTGCTGCAGCTCCTAGGGGTCGATGGGTCGATGCAGCTCCTAGGGTCCAAATTTTAGGGAGTCTATGCTTGCAAGACAGACCCAACCTTTCTGTGGATGTGGTAATGTTTTAGGTGTCATTTGTACATGTGCAATTATTATTATTATTAGTGATAAAGAGTAGTAGGCACATTGACATTTGTTAATGCAAAATTCTATGAGAATTAAGGGGTGTTAAAGAAATGAATTATGATAGGTCTTTCATAATGGGTCAGTTATTTTAATATAATGAAAATAATATTGTGCGCTTCACAAAAATTACCAAAGGTACATTTAAAATAAGTATACTTTAAAACAGGCATTCAGTTCAATGACTAATTTCCTGCTTTTTCTTCCAAAAGGTTTACCACATGAATTAGTATACACACTGAAGTTCTAAATATAGTTTTATTGAAGAGTATAAAAATAACATAATAAAGATTTTTTTGTTTGCATCTTAAAAATGAATCATACATGATGAAACATAAGTTGCAGACATCCTATTAAGTGCTGTTTCCATATAAGATGTATCTTTCTCATTCTATATATAGGACAGGATTTTTTTTGATCACTTTCATCTCTTTTATTTGTCATCTTCAGTACATTTCCTCTAACACATATCGAAAAGCAAAACATTCAGAATCCTATCTTCACTCTGCAGCACCAAACTTTCAGTTCAGTTAATGTTGTCAGATTTTATACTGTCTATTTTCACTATATTTGGCATGTAAGGCATCCACAGCTGACTCAAAGGAAACTTAATGAAATGTATACCATTTCCCAATAGCCTTTAAGCATAATAGAAGAGATACTCGGGCAGTGTTTAATATTTTTTGGCTTGTTTTGCCAAATACATCCAGGAGGAAAAATGTTCTTAATTCACTGGAGACCAGAAATGCTCACTGTAGTTAGCACTCTATAAGTGCTGCCTTTCAAAGGTTTCATTCTTGAGCATCAGCCCAGTTGGAAATTTGGGGAGAACATGGAAAAGAGGACAGAAAAGGTTAAAAGCTATTGGTATATTTCAGCAAGATAGTATCGATCAGCTTGTGTGTTTTTTCTTCCCCACTGCTCTTATTATTCTATCTCATAGTTCTTACAGTGTATCTATCATTCATAATTTGCAGAATTTTAAGTTAAACTAAATTGCTGTGACTTCCATGGAGTGCCACCAGAGTGGGTGATACGAAACTTTTTGTCCTGGGAGGGTTGTCTGCTTTTTTTGCCTGCACAGGCCTGATGCTGAGGCTGTTGCTTTCAATGAAGTAGGACAGCTGGGTCATGCCCATCTTGCCAGCAGGTCCTCTGGCAGCTGTCCATCATCTTTGGACAGCTTCTTTTGGAAAACATTTTCTGACAGGAGCTCCCCCAGGCTTACAAGCAGCACTCCCCCCATTGATACCTGTGTGCTTTGTGAATGGGCACTAGGGGAGGTAGAGTGGATGGCATTTACTGAGAGTTGTCTACATAAAGGTGGAGACTGCCTTTTTTTTTTTTTTTTTTTTTTTTAAGGAACTTATTTGATATTTAGGTCCCCATTTTGCAAACGGAAAGTTGATAGTTGTCACTTACTACTTTTTTTCCCCCTATCAATGCCACGTTGCTCTTTCTGTTGCCCCTAAGGGTCAGTTCTCTTCCAGCCATTCTTTCACATATTTCCTCCCGATTCAGAGGAAAAGGGAGAAGAGACTCCTGTGCTTCCGTCTGTTCCCAGGGGGACACTGGTGAGATGCCAATGAATGTTCCTTATCCTTTTTCAAATGGCACAAAATGCAAGATTTTAATGAACATATGGGAGAAATGTTGATGTGTGTTGTTATGTGACAGTGTCTACAGTTAAGAATTTGTGGTTATTTTAAAAACCAAATAGTTCCACATAATAAATGAAAAAATACACCTCCTTTATTAGTCTTCTTTTTGAGCTCTATGGAGATGGAATAGTAAATGGTGCAGAGGGCAGTGTGAATATGCATGCAGGTAGTACTAATGGATGTATATGTTTTTAGGATTGTGTAAGAATGAGGCACGTGGTAACTGAATTTTAGACACTTGTGTTACTGGACAGTAAAGTTGGTGGACAATTGAAAAAAACATTGAATATTTAAACTCAGTTCACTTTTCGGACACAGATAAAATAATATTACAAGCTAGAATGTATGACTTAGTTAAAACTGCTGCTCAGGGGAGGATAATGAAATTATGCTTTTGGTTATAGACAGGGAAATATAGTTTTGCTAAGTATAAGCTAATTGATTGGATAGTACACAAAACGTTGCCTTGGCATATATACAATACAGTTGTGCAAAGTCAAAGTACCTGTGTTATTCATGCTTTGCTTCTTGCAGAGATTGGAATAACCTTTACGAAAAGGGTTAAATTCAGTTTTATTGTAAAGCCAAGTAATTTCTGTTGTATTCAGTTGAAATCTGCCCCTGGTTTTACTCAAGGATAAGTTTGGTTAACCAACATATTATGTTGTTAGTGGTTCTGTTAATTTGTTTGTGTGGTCATTTTTTTATCTTACAAGGTAACTAATAGAGGATTGTAGTTTTGATAATATGTTTTCTTGTAGCAAGGGTTATGTTGCTTCCGCATTCTTTGACTCTGTTTTTGTTTTGTGTGTTTTTATGTAAGAAATACTTTTCTCACCTCTTGTGATCTAAATGATTTCCTGCAGTTATACACTGATGTTCTTTGTGGAAGAAAATTACAAGCTAACAAATTCTGCTATTACATGCACAAACGGGGCAAAATTTGTCTTAGCTATTTATCTCTTTTCATCCTGTCTGAAGCATGATTTTGCGCCCATTATTGGATGTTTAGCTTTCAGCCAGATTTGTAAGGGTGTTAAGTGATGTTTGGCTAATTATGTTTTACCAGCATTGCACATCATTGGATTAAATAGCTGTTTAATGTCTGTATTCAATGTCATATTTATCTTATGATTTTGTAGACAAACACTGTACTGCAAGTGTGTGAAAGGTATTACTGCATCTGTGTGTAGATTGGCCTATAGATTGTTTGCTTTTGATATTTGGAATATAGTTAGTATTAAAGCATGATATTTATCGATGCACTTAATGATATATCTGTGAGGAAAGCTTTTCAGTGCATCATGGGCTGGTAGAAGTATAATTGAGATAAAAATATTCCTTAGGAGGAATGCCTGAGGGAAGTGGTTGAAGGTTGGCCTGACTGGAGCTGTCAAGTTTCTTTTCAACAGAGAAGTTAAGGCTAGTAAGGAGCTGGGTAATTCTAATTATTCCTGTTGTATAACTTACGTTGCATTTTACTTTTTATATGTATGGGTAAATGTAATTGTATTTTATTTTAGATCATCATCTTAGACTTAGGATACTTATTATGGATACTTATACTTATTAGGATACTTAGACTTAGGATACTTAGTGTACTAAGACATTTGCAAGTTTTGGTTGTAAAATGTTTGTTTTACTCATGCAATTGAAATGAACACACCTGGTTGCAAAGTGAGACTTCGATCTCTTTTGATGAGTTCCATTAAGAGCAATTGAAATTGAGGCTGTTGGAACATCTAAATGCTGTGTATGCTGAGAGAAAGTTTGATAAACTGTAACCTGAAGAAATGCATGAACTTGAGTTTTCATTGTGAAGACTTTATGGAATTTGGTAATATAAATGAAAAATGGGAAATTGCTGTAATTATTTGTTACAGATAAAATCTTACAGAGGCGTTTGCCAGCCACTTCACTGGATTATAAAACAGCCTAACATTATTAAAATAAGAGTAGTAAAATCTGCCTGGGGGATACTTTCCTGTTTGAAGATAACTTGCTTTAGAAGCTTACTGCTCTATGTATTATGCATATTTTTCCTGGAAACAAAGTAAGTCTTTATTTTGATCCAGTTACTGTACTTGCAAAAAGATGTTTGTGGTATAGAAACTCATTTTGTAACAAAACTAGTTATACAGCAGTGAACTGCAGGCACAGTGAAAATGTTGATACAAGTAATAAGAACATTACATAAGTTGCTTGGTCTCCTAAATAGAATGCTTCATGCCTGTTTCCCATAGGGAGAAAACAACTCTCTGTACTCAGTAGCTGTAGCAGTTAACATTTCTTCTGTTGCTCAAGGGCTGAGTTTTTCCTCTGTTAAGTCAGTGGGAATTGACTTAACATCCACTGGCAAATCTGTCTTGGAACTCTGTTACATTAATAGTTTGGACGAGATCAAGTTGACTGCAAGGGAAAAATGAGCTGTCAGCCATATCTTATCCAAACATAAAACATGTTCATCTAGTAATACAAAAAATGCTTAGTATTGAGCTAAAGTATTGATGGGCTATTCTGTGGGAGAGTGAAAGCAAATTGTCCAGTAAAGATGTAAAATACATCTGCTTTCAAAACCACATTTTTATTTATCAGTAGGAAAGAATTTTTGCCAAATTGCCTGCCCAAAATTGTAATCACCAGTTCAGATTTTGCAGGCACTTGATGTGCGTTCATTTTTGTTTCAATTTTCCAAAGCACGCTGCTTATGTTCTCCACACATTACTAAGGACAGTCTCTTTAATTATGTATAGTATTCCCATCATATATATATGTATGTTTGCTCCTGTTTTAAAGTGACAGACAACGACGTTACCAATGTCACTTTCAGGAATCACTTCCGTGAACTCAAGTGTTGAACGTTCACATTGAGCTGCCCAGTAATCATCTTAGCCAACTGGACTTTCTGTTTAAGGGTGAAAACCCCCAAATGTTTCCAGTTGCTTTGTATTGTGCAATGTGAAATAGTGAGACAGAAGGGTGTTTCTATGTTGTATCTGTCATCTAGGGTCTTTCTTTGAGATCTGGCTGCATGGTTCTTAGCTTCCATTGGCAGCAAGTGAAATGCCTGTGTTGCCTGTTGACAGTGCCCAATGCAAGTACTCTCCCGGCCTCTGATTCCTTGATAAACAGTGGTTAAGATGGATCAAGAAGCAAGTGCTGCAAAGCTGAGGCTGGGAGGGAAGGGGGGGAGGACTCCCTGTGTTTTGTGCTGTGGGAAGGCAATTACTGTTCTTTGTTTCAGCCTCTCAACATTTGGGCATGGAAAGAGTGGGCAATACTGAGCAACATGTTGGGGCCAGTTGTAGGAGGGCAAGCAGTCAGATGCAAGGGGAAAAAAGAAATGATGCCTTTGCTGTGCAATTGTTGGGTAATTCATAGGGAAGCTAAAATTCATTCTAGTCAATTAAACTGTCTCTGACACAGCTAGTAATTCTTTGTGTATGTCAGGAATATGTTTTCGTAACATATTCTAAAACATAAAGATTCCTTCTGAGTTTGATTGCTTTTCCAGATAGTTTCAGGTTCAAAACAGGCAGTGTAGCAGTTTCTCACTTTCAGAGATCCATATCTAATCATCTATGTTGGCCCTCTTTTTCACTGTCAGGACCATATGTAGGTATTAAAAACAAACAAACAAACAAAAAACACACACAACACACAACAACTGACCATACAGAGCTCTTTTAGATCTGTTATAATATTCAGCAGAGGTCTTTAACAAATCCCATTAGTTTTGTTCCCAGGCAATTTTGTTTGTTTTGTGGGGAAAAGGCCAGAACTCACTCTTCATTTTTTTTAAATTTCGTAAATGAAAATTTGGAGAGCAGTTTTTTTTTGATCAGGCACACTCATTCCTGAATAGCCATTTAAAGCTTTTTTTATACTGTCAGCCCATCCCAGACATCTTTGCTATGAGTGCATGTTATGGAGTCAGACTTTCGTGCACCAGCAGTCTGCAACAGGACATCACCTCCAGCTCGCCTGAGAAGCAGGCCTGTTAACAGCAACCCCAGCAATAAAAACTTGAACCCTGACTTCTGAATAATCAGCTAAAGTTTCTTCAGTGTAGGTCTGACCTTTGCCTTCCATCAGTACAACAAACACTCCATAAAACAATAACAGATAACTAACTTTCATCTTACAAGCCACACTTATTTCTGTGAAAAAATATTGCTGTGTAGCATCTCCTCTTTATATCCAGTATTTTTCTTTTTTTTTTTTTTTTTTTTTTTTTTTAAATGAACTACCAGTGCTTGTAAGTTGTAAGGTTGTCCCTGGTTTTGTTGGCTATATTTAGAATGTTCCTATTATGTTTTTCTTTTCATTTCTTTTCCTGTTTGTTTATGCTGGCTGGAAGAACAAAATTAAAAATTTTCATCTCAGGTTGAAGCATAATTTGGTGTGATTGCTCAGCTTCTGATCTCACTACCAAGAATGTCTTGTTTTAGTAGTTGATAAAAAAAAAATAATAAAAATTGGCTCTGTTTCACCTCAGTCACTCTTGGCAGTTCTTCATCTGCTCTTCTGGTGTTTCCATCTGCTCCTTTATTCTGCAGTTTCTTCTTTAGGGCCCAGTTCAGTACCAACAAATGCAAGTGAGTGGAAAAACTCACTGATTTTCCAAAGATTTTCTGTATCAGATGCAGATCTGCATCCCAGTCAGAATCTTCCATTAGTTTCTCATTGCTAAAATAGAGAATATGGCAATTCCCTGCGGCTTGGAGTATTCCTTTGTTCTTCCTCCTTTGCAGGTGTCCAATGATTGAACCTAGCACTGTATATCTTACTTACGAAAACAGATATATAAAATTAAATGAAGTATATCACAAGAAATGAGAAGTTTTTTTCCTGAACTTTTTGAATGAAAGCTCTTTCAGTTACAGAGCAAAGCTTAAAACATAGGGTTTTCTGAAAAACTCTTTCTACTTTTTCTTCAGCAATTTAATACTTGCCCTGTTATTTAAACATTTTTTTTTCCCAAATTTAGCAACTCCTTGAACAGTGGTTATTGAGGTTGAATAATCATTCTGTTGGTTAACATAAATCACCTTACTGTGCTATACAAAAAAAAATCATGGGAGTCAGTCTGCTTACTTAGATATTGTGCTTTCAAATCTACTTTTCGTTTCATATCTTTTACACCTTGGATTTTATTTTCTTTTACAAAACCACAATCAAATTAAAGCTTACTAAATCATCTAGCTGGTAAAAATGTAATAGCTGTTTGGCATTTGTGTATTGATAGGTACTTCTCATAGTGAAAACCATGCATTTGTTACTTTTAGGAGGCAGCTTATCTAATTATGTGCAAAGCTCAGCTGTAAGGTTAAGTAAAGAAGGAAGAAACTAGTAGTGAATAGATGCAGAATGCATTGATTGATTCACCATTTTTCTCCTATTTTTTTCATCCACTCATATGATGTACATATGAAATAATAGGCCAGTGTTTGCCTAAGACTGACGTTATGACAGTCACCCACTGATTAAATTTTGTTTTGCTATATGGAATGCTGTCAACTTGTGTAAAAGCTTTTAAACAACTTTAGTAGATTAAGTGGCTCTTTTGTTCAATATTTTTATGTACTGAAAAAAAGTATTTAGGACATACCACCCAAAAAGGCTCTTGCTTTCCTTTCAAACAACCATTTTTTTCTTTCTACTAGTACATTTTTTTTTTCTTTCTCCCATTTATTGTTAAAGATGGTGAAAGTTAGAGCAGAATCATAAAGATTTATTTTATTTTTTTAATTCTATCTCCACTTCACTTTCAAAAATACCCATAAGCACATGAGTGTTTTCCTTTGATAAATAAAATAATTGGAATGTAAGATTCAGCCTCCTCTGCTGGAGAAAAAGGATAGAGAACCTAAAAATCCTTTTAAGCTTAAACAAACAAACAAACAAGCTCCGAAACTAATGTTTTAGTGAATCAGCTATTCAGTCTGTTTCCAGGCATAGTGATGTGGTCACTGCAGACAAAATCTAGAGAGAAGCGTTGCACTGATTCATCTTTCATTCCTTCCACCCCAAATCTGCCTAAGCCAGTTTTTAACACTTCCCACTGCCTGTGAGACTTGGAAGCAGCTTATTATTGCTCTCCCAGGTAAATGTGCCTGGGGCAGCTGTTGGAAGAAAGTTATCACCCTGTAACTCCTGGCAGAGTGGAAGTGGGGGCACTGCATCATTGCCCAACAGAGCACACAGGCTGGCAGGTCTGTGTAATCTCCCCTTCTCTGTGCCTTGCTGCCTCAATATACCTTGCTCTTTATGTCCATTTTGGAGTGTAAGAAGGTATCTGGTATATGGAAGCTGTCTGGGATGCTGCTTCTGTTGTATTTTCCCAGAACAGAAGGGGAAAATTGTTTCTTACTTTTTCAGAGCAGTAACGTGTTCCCAGATTTTAAACCCCGAGGGTTTAAATTAGACTGTCAAATTAAACAGTTGGCCGTGCCATAAAGTGCATAAAATTGCAGGTAGGTGCGGAGCCTACCATCACTGCCACCAGTAGGTCCTGGAGGACCACTGCCTGCTGATGCCATGGTCAGTAAAGGTGGTTGGTGGCTGGTCTGCTATCTGCATTGCTGTGAGGAACCTCTCTCAGGTAGGGAAGCCAACAGGAGGAGAGCTTTCCCAAGCTGTTCTCAGGGAAGAATGATTGAAATGAAAAGATTTAATTCCTCCCTTGTTTTTGGAGAAAGCATGGAAATTACAGTTTTTTGGACTTCCTGGGGACAGGAACTATTGCGGAGTGAGGAAGAAATTTTTGTGGGAGGCACTTGTATAAAAGCTGACTGGCGTGCATTACAGTTTAGTGTGGTAAAACTATGCAAATAGAGTGGGGAAGGTGAAGATTTGATCAGAGCTCCATTTACTTTTATTTTAAATTTACTCTTTGCTTAAATACTTGGAGAAAATTTGCCATTGGCTTCTCTACAGCCAGAATTTGTCCTTTGACTCTTTTGTTTTACTTATAACCAGTGAATCATTGTCCTAAATACTTTTGTTCTGACTCAGCGTGAAAATTTATGGTGCTCAGCATCAGTATTTGTAATTTACTGGGTGTCACTGGATTGGAGTGTAAATCATTATAGGCATACATATATAGCACTGACTAGAGGACATCCTTTTGTAGGTGGTGAAGTATATCAGTGTAGCTGTTGATTTTAAATCTGATTTAAAATCTGTTGATTTTTAACTGACTTTTCAGTTGGACAGCAGCTATTTATAAAGTCACAATTACGTCTGCCTTGAGTCCAATATATGTGATAAAGCAAGTAAAAGAATAAAGTTGAGAAGGTGCCTGCATAAGGCTTAAAGGCTCAAAGGGAGAAAAATATCCTTCCAGTGGTTCTGTTTTTGCTGGGGAATGCTGTGTGTATAATCTTATTCTAGTCACATATTCTACCTTATTCACTCTGATAATGATAAAAATATGATCTCTTTAAAATGATCTTGTTTGTGGAGTACCTGAGAAGTTGAAATGAAATGTACTTTGCACTCTGTATGAAAAACGATCTCTTTCAAATTTTGCCCAGGCAAATGCTATATTTATATGGGTGGACATTTGGCCTGAGTACATCTGCAGTACTCAGTGCATGCGTTGGTATGTTGCTATTGACAAAAATGGAAATTATGGTGCACACAAAATATTTCTTTCAGGGACTGTGTGAGGAGCTGTTTCTGAAGAACTGGCCCTATAAGCACAGGGGTTTTTACAGTTCTTGTGGCAGTATTCCAATGCTGGCTTTAGGTGAGAAACCGAGCTCCTATGAAAGATGCCACTGTTACTGCATACCTGATTCCAAAAATTTTCACTTCACTATTGTACAAAAATACAGGTTAAACTGTGATGCTCACTCTGATACTCAAGTTTCTGATACAAAGTAGAGCTGTTATAGCAGTGATGTTGGTCTTGTGGGTGGGTGCAGTAGGTGGGAAAAAAAAAAAAACAAAACAAGAATTTTGTCAATAAGTAAATACATTTATGGAAAACTCATGTTGATAACAGCTTTCAGTTAATTTCATGAAGTAAAAGGAGCTCACACACAAGCTCATTTTTTCTGCTTTTATATATTTGTCTCTTTAGAAAGACACACTATGTGAAATATAGGAGGGTTTAGCTTTTTTTTTTTTTTTTTTTTTTTGTCCTTTCGGTCCTGTGTGTCCAGTGGCCTTGAAACTACTCCCTGTGGGGCACAGAGCTCCCTTGCCTTCCTCCCAGTTTGTCCAGCCCCCTTCCCCGCAATCTCCAAACTCTGCCAGAGAATTGGCTTTGCATGACAAAAAGCCTCCAAACTGCATGCAGGCACAAAATATTGTCATGAGAAAACAAAATGCCACATGTGTGAAGGCAAGAAAATCTGATTCTGGCTAGTCCCTTGGCCTGTTCAGGGCATGATGTACTTATCTGTGAAGTGCCTTGCCCATGTATGGTGGTGGATCAGGTCAAATAAATAAATAACAGTCAAAATTCAAAGTTCTTTACTCTGGCAGTAAATTAAAGTACACGAGAGTTTGCCTGTGTAGAAAGCTAGACAAGTTTGTCGGACCAGAAATAAGGTGATGGAAAATACATTATCCAAATACACTCATGCTGAAGAGAGAAGGTTGATGCCAAACGCTTGATCAAACCAAAGGCCCACATCCGCGGTTGACACCAGGAGCGGGTGTGGAGTTCAGGGAGAGCCAAAAATTAATGGGGATTTTTCCCTCCAGCAAAAGGACATTATTTTTCTTTTGTGCTTTGGAAATGAAATCACACAGGAGGTAATGAAACTTTCATCTTTTTGCAGTAGTGTTTTATTGCCTTGGCCATAAGGGAATGGCTGGAGATAGCACAGAGAAGGCTTCCCAGGTACAGCAGGTTGGTATTGGTAGCATGATGTCCCCGAGCTCTCCTACGTGGCTGAACCTGCAGGGTTGGTTTGATGTGGAGTAGGATAGCAAAGCATACAATCTTGGGAAAAATTGTATCCAGTCCTTTGGGATTTGCTCATTTGCTATGTCTGCATTAGTGAATGATGATCCTTAGTCCCTGAATATTGAGGCTGTGGAGTGGCTGGTGTCTGTGCTAGTAAATTTTCTTTTCCTACAGCAATTGTGGCTGTAACTGAGCTGCTTATGGGGCATGAGCTATGGTTTTAACTGGCCCATCCTTCCAAGGAGTTGCTTAGGGACAGCACTGTTTTTAATGGGCCAATTTCACACCAGGAGGTTTTCCAGCAGTTTACAAATACACCCTCTACCACTTGCATTCCAAGTGATGGAACTTCCAGGCATTAATTTACAAATCTGCATGTAATTTACACATATTTGAAGGTGTTTTGAGTTTGCTTGATCTATAGTTTAGATAGATATTGTTCAGATAGCTTCATTTTCTGCTAGTTGGTTGCATCATCCCTTCTGAAGCAGGTCAGTTTTAGAAAAAGTTGAACCTGGCAGACAAATGATGCATAGAGAAACACTCTATATGTGTTATTGCTGAATGCTTTAAAAGAAAAATATGTTTGGGGTATTTTTTTCCTGGTTATTTTTTCCTGTTTTCATTCAGAACACTGCATGAAAATGCATAGTAGAGGAAATAGTGAAAATCTCTGTTGGGAGGTGATAAAGAAGAGGCATACAAGGAAGTAATGTATTTTTTTAATAACTGGAATACTTTGGTATAGTAAAAAGAATTGTGATTTCTGCATGTGTCTAACTCGTGCAGGTGCTCAACTGTATTTTATGTGTCTCCTTACTTTTAAACCAGTGTCCTGTTTTCTGGATAAGAAAAGGAGTTTTCACACCCCTGTTAGGCAATCTAGAGGTTTTTTATTGATTATAAAGCAAGGAAGGTGAGGTGAATGTTTGAAAAAAAAATCAAAAAAAAAAATATCAAAGGCAATAGAGAAGAAATCTAGGAGAGAATAAGACACAGAGATGGAAGGTATATAAGACAGGAGAAAAAGAGAGAAGAATCTCTCTGTACTGATGTTTATTGATCAGGAGATTAAAATTAAAGTAAGGGAATAGAATAGTAAGGGAGAAACTCATAGATTAAATAATCCATCTTTTGTATTTTACACAAATATAAAACATGTACAAACTATAGAAAGGATTGGAAAGGAGGGGATAGAGCATCCTGAAAGAAAACACTTGTGAGATTCAAAAGGCAAAGAAACTAGAGACCTCCTGAAAGCCAAATTCCATGAGCAGGAGGTGCATAGAGTTCACCAGACACGGGTTGTCCGGTGGCAGGAGAATTGTCAGGCACCTGCCGGGAAAGGGAGCAAGGTAGGGCCCAGCCTCTCCAAATTATATTTTTCTCCTAAGGCAGTATGAAGGGAGTGTGTCATACACACATATGTTTATCGTCTGGAACAAGGGAGTGCTGCTGGAAGAAGAAAAAAAAGGCTTATTATGCAGATTGGTGGTACATTAAAACTGCTTTCACAAAGGTGTTCTGTTCATTTCACATAGGCAGAGTAAGGCAAGTGAAATCCTCCTTGCTAATTGTAAATTTTGGGGCTGAGTAATTGCCTTTATTTTTTTTCTGTGCAAGTGAGTTCATGTGATGCATGCCCAGATTCTGGAAAAAGAAGGAAAAAAAAAAGGCAAACATTAGTTGATCCAGCCACGGCTCGCCTATGTTACAACATGTTAGTTCAGTGTGGTGGTTAAGAAGGTTTTCTGTTTCTTCTCATTCTACATGCAGAATGCTTAGAAATCCCTTCTTCCTTGTCATGCAAATACAACTGTCCTAACAGCTGTTAGGATAGGGAAAACTGGCTGGGGGCAGTAATCAAACAAAGCATTGTGTACCTAAACTACAGCTCAATTAGGGTGTGTGGTCCCTAAAGCTTCTTCTCTCAGGATCCCTGCAGCATACACCTCTTCAAGGGACTGCAGTAACACAAAGGCTTGGGTACACAAGGGAAGTGTCATAATTAAATTAAGTAGGTTTAGAGATCAGTGTAGTTAAGCTGAGGCATTGCCTTCTTTAGACATTCTTGTTTCAGTTTAAGACCACCTTATACTAATCTCTTAAAGTTAAATCACCATAAACAATTCTTACAGCAAAAAACTTGAGTAAACTTGGTGTGTAAACAGTATTAATTAGTAAAATCAGTTGCTAAAACAAGCCTCTTGGATAAAATGGATAAAATTGAAGGTTCTTATATGAAGTTTCCTCTCAGTGCTTTGTTGGAACTCAATAGAAACTTAAAAGTTAAGATCAGGTTGTTAGGTTTACCTTGGTAGCACAACTAAGAACCAATTTGGCAAGAGAAGATTGCCATCCCCTTGCCTGTTACTTATGCAAAATGCTGAATCAGTCTTTGCACAGGTATGCTCTGAGGGGCTGTGATGAGGATGATGGAAAGACAAAGCATCTCCTAAATTAATGGGAATGTTGATAGTAAACTGACTACCACTTTGTAGCCACAGCTCAGAAATTAAGGATGTAATCAAATTCATTTTAGTTTGGAAATGTAGGAAATGTATTTCTCTTCACTCATGTTAAATACTAAGTGAAAGCACTATAGTGAAATCACAGTGACATCATACATACAATATTTTTCTGATAGGACTTTTCTTAAGAATTATTTGTGGGGAAATGCATTCATTTTTGTCTGCCCAGGTAAATTAAAAAGTAGCTCTTATGACATATGCATGAATAACTGCATTTGGTTTTATGACTTTTTCAATTTAGGAATACATGAACAATAAAAGGTACTTTGAACATTCACTGTTAGGTGATGGTGTGATTTGTGAGTTCTTGAGTACATTTTAAAATATTCAAGAAGACCTATCATTTAACACGTTTTTTTTCGAGGATAAGCCAAGGGAAAGACAGAGTGAATGCTACCATTGAGGTGACCTGATTTGGCAGAGTAGGGAACAGACTAGCACGGATAGCAGTTCAACTGAAATTTAAATTAGTTCAGTATTAGGTAGAATTAAAGCCTGCTTTGTAAAGAGTGCTTCTCAGAATGGGAATATTTTAAAAGCTTGCTTACTTAAGCACTGATCTGAGCTTCTGCTTAGGTGTCTGATTTCTATCAGCTGTGTTTCTGTGTTTGAAATAAGAGGAAACCCAAATAAGGTAGTGTGTGAAATGTCAATGAGTCTGAATTGGTTATATCTGGTTAGAGCATGAAAAGCAGCTGAAATATTTGTTTTAATTATGAAAACATTATAAAAAAACAAACAAAAAAAAAAAACCAAACAAAAAAAACTGTAACCAGGTGCTTCAAGTTATATCTATTATTCCATAAACATTAGAAACAAGTGCAATTCTTTAAATTGCATGGGTGCTCTCAGTAAGCCACTTAATTTTTACAGTGAAGACTTGTGTTTGACACAACACTACTCCATCCAGTTTAACTGACAAAACAGAAATCTTTACTGTGACTAAGGGGCTGGTGGGATGTTCTAAAAATTTCTATTCCTGTATGTTATGGAGTTCATAACCACTTTAAATGAAGTTTATTCTAATATGTTTGCGAAATAGAAAAATATAATGTTGAATTTGCAACTTGTGCTGTTCTTCCACTTGCTCTGCAGCTGCAGTCACAGCATCTGAGTAGCTAAGGTGGGCCTAGGGAGGGCTGCTGAGTAGAAGTGGTAGGCACAGTCCAGTTCCTCTGACTTTCTAAGCATGTTATCAAAGATAAGCAGATTTTTCTCTTGTGAGCACTTAGCATATGTCAATAAATAGAGCCTGTGTTGACATTCTTGGCTGGTTCCATTAGATGTTCTTGTAACTAAATACTTGCAGGATCAGAATTTATCTCAGTACAGAATCTGCAGTATTAGATTCAAGTAGAAATTGCATGTCATGCTCTGCATTGCACTTCTGAGATCAAGCTTGAAGTTATCTTTGCTTCAGACCCTCTGACTAACAGCTTGAATTATAAACTTCTGGAGTTAATGGAACTGTAAAATAAATATTAACGTGACTAAAATTTTAGTTTATGCTTTGTAAATGTATACAGATCACCATTTCTGCATGTTTAGATGTTGAAAGTACAGTGAACTTATTTTAATACGCGTAAATTTCACCTTCGTAAACCTGTTCTGTTACCTGAGACTAATCGTTAATTTGCAATATCAGGTATTATATACTGCAAATAATTTATCTTTCAAATCTCACTGAGGGTCCATTTCAGAAGAATTTTTCCCCTTTTGTGTCTTCCTGTACAGTACTCTGATTATGTATTCACTGAAGGATAAACTTGAAAGGATTACTGGTGAACAAGCTAGTAGATGAATATTTTTCTCTTGGATGCACATGATGGATTTTGGCAGTGATAAGCCACACACATGATTTATAAGAATATTTTTGAAGTTTAGAAATTGCCATCAGCTGTGATTTTTTTTTTTCTTTTTTCTCCCCTTACACATCTAAGAGAATATTTTACCGTCTGGAGAGTAAATGTATTCTACCTTTCCGTGGTGAATTTGGATGAATGCATCTGTAAGTTGTTTTGTTTATCCTTCACGTTAAAAAAAAAAAAAAAAAAAAAAAAAAAGTCAAAGTATCTTAGTCTCTTGAATACCAGCTGGCAGAGGAGTTGCCAGTTGCCTTTTGCAGAACAGATGAATTTCCACAGCAGTTCCTTGATTCAATCCATAGCTATCATTTTTGGAAGAACAGATTACAGCAAACATTTTTCTGAAGTTAGAATTTTCCTCTTGACCCTTGAGTTTGAAATGATGGAAACTCATGCAGATTGTTGTCCGCTATGGGTTTCTGATTTTCAGTCCGTTGCTTTATTGCTTGTGATCCCTTATGTGTCAGAGCCCATCTTTTCTCCCTGTTACTTTCTGTTGCTGCTTTAAAATGCATGATTAGATCCCAAAGACATGGCAAGCTTTCCTTGTGTTTGAAACTGTGATTTCACTCTGATACATGTATTTCCCCCGCCCCCCCCCTCAGCTCTTTTCTCTCCAGCAGCTGCTGTCTCCATCACAATGTTGCACATTAATTGCTGGGCAGCTCCAATGCCACAGGCAGTTGTCTTTCACGGAGTGCCTCCACCCCTTGCCATGCATGCCTTCCTCCCCTTGACGTTAATGGGACTTAATCACTCCTAGCAAAGGGGTAATAAACCACGGAGAGCTTCTGCCATCAATTTACCAATGTACCTGACTGGCCTGGGATCTTGTAGCTTGCTCCTGAATGCATGTCTTTTTGCACAGAAATGTGACTTAGTGTCAGTTTTGCTAATGCTGGGGCTTTGATCTGTTTTATGCTGAGCTTCATGGCTGTATCGTGTGCTTCCTCAGTGCTGATTGCTACAATTTAGATACATCTTTTTATTGTGCGTGGTTGGCCTTTGTGTGTGGTTTAATTAATTAATTAATTAATCATCTGATGCTTGTAGCAGTAAGGATGCTTTGTTGCTTGAAGGTGCTAGAGGTGACATGCAGTTTTCCTGATTCTGGCATTACTGGTTCTTTAAACAGTAGCTCTTTTGTCAATTATGCATTAGTCTATTTGCCTTTCATCTTGACTGTTCCTTTTCAGGGATTTACAATATTGTTGAGTTAAGGATTCTCAATGTAGATGGTAATAGAGAAATTCTGTTAGGTAAGTTTGTTTAAGAGTGCTGATTAAGTAAATGTTGCTAAGTTTATTACCTTAAGGCATAAGGTAAAAAGGCTATTAAAAAAGCCCTATAAAAGGGCATTATTTTCCTTCTTGTGGTAGAAAATGTAGTATTAATGAATTTGGTTTTTATTTGTCAAGTACTAGGTTTTTCCTACTCGATATCCTTTAGGAAAAACATGGTGAAACCCTCATTCTTCTTAATCAAATAGATGAATAAAATGTAAGAGGATTAAACATTTTAGCTTCTGGCCTCTACACTTAATTTCAGAATACTATTCTGGAGCCAGGAAAACTTACACACTAGTTTTTTGTGTTCTTCTTTGAAGTACTTCAATTCTGGAGATAGTTCCCATGTAAGCTAAATTGTTCTCACTTACAAGAGTATGTCATTTGAAAATCTGTCTTTCATTAATGGGAGAGTGATTCTTCCTTGTGTTTAGGCAAATCAGTAACTTAGTGTGTATGTTAAGTTACTCTCTCAGTTGAAGTCCTTGAAGTTTTGCCAGTTAAGAGTTTGTATGATATCTTTATTAACATGAGATATTGCTTTTCATCCAAGGACCTTAAAACATTTTCTAAACCTTAATTAGTCTGCGCAGTGCTTCTCTAAAACAATAAGACTATTTTCCCATTTTTCAGAATTATAAACTAGTACTCAGTTATTAAAAGATGCTTTTGAGGCCAAAAAGAAATACGCTTGATAATTAAGCCTGTCTTAAGCTTGGGAATAAGGTTTATTTTCAGACCCTTTTTCATAACCTTTAACAACTGAAGCATATTCACAGACATTGTGAATTTCATCTTCTTCCAGCTTCATAGAGAGTCCCAACACTGGGTTTTTGTGTCTGTTCTTTTTGGTTCAGAGTATTCAGGTAGCGCAGGGGCTGTGCTGTGGACCCACTAGTGTGATGTTTGTATAGTACGAGGTGAAAGGTATACTTTGCATACCCTGCAGGATGTCAGGGGAGGACAGGTGAATGCCTTGGGAGTGGAACTGGTGGCATCTGAATGCTGTGCAGTTTTGTTGGAAAGTGGTTCCTGGAATAAACTACCTTTAGAGAACATGCTTAGAGTTTGTCTTGGAAACAGCAAGTTGGACCAAATCAATGAAGAGTCACGGCATGAAGTAATAGTCAGTGGGACATCTCCAGTGCTCAAATTTGCTTGACATAGTCTTCTTTTTATTTAGCGGTGTAAGATCAGGATGTCTGCAAGAGAGCCATTTTTAAAGTATCTCTGTACTTACTGGGTAACTAATAAAACTTTTAATAGGGCCTTTGGACAAAGTTATCTACTGTACAGATCTTTATATATGGCTTAATTCAATTACTTTTTTTTTTTTTTTTCTGTAATTATTTTTAAAAATTTTTTAGTATAGTTTTTAGTTTAAGCCCACATCTTGATTCTCCATCTAGTTTAATTTTGAAATTAACTGTGCTTTTTTTTTTTTTTTTTTTTTGATCAAATACTCTTTCAATTTCTAATTGTTTTCTCTTTTACTCCTTAATTAATCTAAGAATCCAGAGGGAAGATTCTGTCCAATGTCCATGGGTAACTTTTTTGCCAAAATTACTAATTACTGGCAAAAGTTATTTCAGGGGATTATGCAATTTATGAAAAAAAAAAAATAAAATAGCAAGTGCTTTTAGGTATTCACGTTGCTGAGTAGTAACAGTAATTACTAAGTGATACTTATTGTGCCAAAACCAGCCAACCAAAAAAAAACCAAACAACCCAAAACCAGACAGAAAAGAACATGAAGCTTTAGTGTTTCAAATACTTGAATTCTGTTCTGTCCACTAAATAGAGAAAACAGGCAAATAGTGTATCTTAAAATGTGCACAACTCTTTAATAGTAACTTAATGCAGTGCTGTTTTCTAATTCCAAAATATTATTTGGGGGTATCTTTTTTTTATCACCTGTTCATGTTGCATGTATAATCTTGCATTTTCTGATCACATGACATACCTGGCCTGTGCGTGGAAGTTCAGTTATATTGCTACTACTTCTTATGCCTTCACTGAAGAATGTAATTATGCTGAAACAAAGGCGGCACAGGGTTGCGTATCCACATTCTGTATTGAGTTTGAGAAATATTGGGAAGGAGATATAACGAAGCATTAGAAACACAATAGCATTCATCTCCTTTAATGTTATCCTTCTGAAAGAGAGGTATTTAGAATAAGCTGGTCATTTTTAATCCTGCTATAATTAGTGGAAAGAGAGAGGTGGCAGTCACTAGATCTGCTTATTTTAGATACTTGTGCTTGGCCTTGTCCTGAGGTGCCTGCCTGTTTATTCTTGTTGAAAGGTAAATATAGATGGTTTTAGATGCCTAAGCCTAATTAAGCTGCACTTTGAGAACTGCTGAGTTCAGAAAAAAAAAAAAATATTTAGCCTAACCATATAAGTAATCAGGTATTCTGTTCCATTAAAGCTGTTTATACCAATGACTATGCACTGTGAGTGCATATGGCTAATATTTGATTTAATACTACACATATAGATAACATTTCTCTGTGTCTTCCCTGTGAAGCACAGCCTTTTGAAGACCAATTTCTGTGTGTTGCCTGTATCTTCACTTTTGCAAGCTTACTTTGTGAGCGTTTTTTTCTGTTTTTCAATTTTTCCTGCTTATGCATGGAATGCCTCTGTATTTTCTCACTGAAGAATAGGTTACAAGAAGAAGAAAAAAATGATTTTGAGGCATTCTTTCCAAAGATTTTCTGGTATGTAAAATGTCTATTGTATGAGTCAAGTTCTTCACTGATGTCTGAGGGATCTAGTCCTTGGATAAACTGTCACATAACTGGACATGTGTTTTTGAAGTTTGACCAATTACTTGTATAAGTGGATCACATAGAAACAGAGATCTTCAAATAAAGCTACTGAGGCATATCTGAAGGCAAATCCTTTTCTACTTCCCTTTCAGTAATTCATCAGAGCTCTAGCTTTAGACCAAGAGAATTCTAAAGGATGTTCCTGACTTAGCATAGGGAAGGCTTGACTCATTTGCTGTGGTTATATTCACTTATGAAAAAGTAGGTATGTTCCTCTTCAGGTACAGGTGATGCTCTTAGAAGAAAAAGGATTTTTTTTCTCCTTTTCCTGGAAACTTGGCATTAACTTTATTCTCTTAGCAAAACTAAACATGCAATGGCAAGTTCTAAACTCTGCAATTATTCTTCCTTCCAAAGAAATATTGGCTGAAAAACAAGAACTTATTTTCATAAAAATAGCCAATGTTTCATGCTAAAGAAGAGCAAACTGAAGACTTTCTTAACAAGTGCTACCTCCTCATCCTGAAATGGGAAGGAGGGGGCTCTTTGAAACTGTTGATAACCTTCTGTAGCATGTAAGGTATTTGTTGGTGTTGTTGGTGAGTGGAATTGACAGATTATATGAAACACAGTTTTTAGTTCTAACAGTTTTTAGTTCTAAAAACTGTTTTCATAGAAAACAAGTAAACAGGTAAAGCCATATATTATGTTTTTTTGTTTGTTTGTTTGGTGAGTGCTCAATTTTTTTATGCATTGACAATAAGGCGAAGTTTTCAGAAACTTCCATAAAGTATGCATGAAAACCTTAGATAAATTCTACATTTTTTTTCTATGAACTTTGCCTTTCTGTATTGTCCTGGAGGTTAGTTTCTTACACTTAATGTTTAAGTATATGTATATATACACTTAATGTTTAAGTATATGTAATGTATAAAAACTTATGTTTTTATATAACAGGTAGTAACTACTGTTTTCCTTTATTTAAGATTGGTTTAGGAGTAAAGAAAGATATTTATTTTGATAGCTAATCAAATATGTGAATATTTGTATATTTTCAAATTGTTAAAAATGTTACTGTTCACTTTTGGAAGTCCAGAATAAAGAATGGATGGAAGCACAGAACTGAAGCAAAGAATTGTAAAAAATGAAAAGTAAGGTCATGCAAAACAAGCTAGGACATAATGGAAGTTGAAGAAAGACTATATGCTAATTGAAGTCCTAATTTGGCTTTGAATATTATTATTTTCACTTTCTCTGAGCATTTATAATCATATTTCTTTGTCTGTTGATTCATCCACCACTTGGAACACAAGAATTACTTTGGGTGTCAGAGACAAATCTGTAAGCTCTGTGTGAATCTACACATGCTGTGTAAGTTGTCAATTGTATTTTTAGGGTTAACATTTAGACGAGAGTTAGCCAAGGACAGAAATAATATTTACACTGTAATTTGTAGTCTAAGTAAATGGCAAATATTTATGAATTTGTCTGCTTATGAAATTTTTCTTACTACCAAGTACAAAGAATAAGTATGAATGAGCCCCACAGTGTTTCTTCAGCACTTACTACATTTCTCTTTGATAAAGTAAATTCTGCTATTTTTCCAGGGCACATACATAAAATACATGGATGCTTTTTTTTTTTTTTTTCTTTTGAGGCTATCATTTTGCTTCTGTTTTTCAGTACACAACCTTACATGGCAATTCTATGCAGTTGTTGCCACATTGTGATGAAGACTCTAATGAAACTGTCCATAAACTTGTAATTTATTTTGTGTTAGAACATGTTTAACATTGGACAGTGGACTGTGCTGCACAAACACTTTTCATATAGGCTTCCTTATAGCTAAATAGTAATATCTGCTGATCAGAAAAAGTTCTAAGCTGTATTTCAGCTGTGGATTCGAGCACAAAGCTGGGTTTTGCTGCTGAAGCCAGGTTCCTTACACTTCTCCTTACACAGGGTCCCAATCTCAGGTATGTTATCTGTCCATTTTGCCCTCTGACACTCATTTCAAACTTAAAGAGGATCGGAGTCCTGCCTTGCAAATGTAGGGTGTATAATTTTATAATTGTATCAGATTGCTACACCTGTACTTAGACTGTTATGCTTGGTATTTTGGACTTTTAGGGGAAGGGTAGGATAGACAGAAGCTGTTGCAAATCTTTGACATTTGGAAGAGAAAAGGCCCTACAGCTAGAGAAACACTTCTTAATTTTGCTCAATCCAATTTTGCTCAGATTTATTTGAGTTTCAACAGCTCAGATGCACCCTTTCCCTTTGCTTGCTGATTTTTCTCAGGAAAATGGTGTCAACCTGCCAAATTAATTCTTGAATGTAGCTGTTCCAGGGAGGGGATCCCAGGCTGCCACCAAAGCATTAGTTTGCGTTGTGCTGGGAGCTGGCAGTGGAGCAATACTAGTTGGAGTTAGTGAGGTCCTACCTCCTATCCTTAACTGCATCCCCACGGCCTCTCAGAATACCATTTAGGAGAAAATGTTCTCACAATTCCTGGGAAACTTGGAGAGGCAGATGGCCTGGCCAGGCTTGCTCCATAAAACCATAGTCTCAGAAACCCCTCCCCCTCCTCTGGGTGCACAAATATGTGGCACAGATCCCACCTCCAGGGTGGGAGAAGAGAGAGAAATTGGGCCAGGGCTTCCCTGACCACTGCTGGAGTTAGCACTTCACTCCAGGGGCCATTTCCCACTCTGGGATGAAAGCTTTCTTCTGTTGCCATATAATGTCCTGCATCTCATAGGCTGCAAACTCTGATGATGGATGCATGGTCCTTGTTGCAGTCCATATTAGAAACTGACTGCCCTTTTCACTGTCTACAGCAAAAGCTAGGAAATTACTTTAAAATAGCTTAGTTTTTAATGAGACATGGTAGAAACACATCATGCCACAATGCTTAATGAGGTAGTCATACTACTGTTTGATTTTTAAAATTATTTTCTTTCTAAGTAGTCCTATAATAGAAAAGATTTAAAGTGACTGTATATCTGTTATTTCTCAACTTAGTTTCTTTATATTCTAGTCTACTTTAGTCACATGTGAACAAGTCTCCCCCCTTCCCCCCGCCCCCCCCCCAGGTCATAGTACATCAAAATATAAGGCCCAAAATAAGTGGTACAGTGCAACATTTTGTTTTGTGGGAAAACTTAAGGTATCAACTTGTGTAAGAGATCATGGGATAGATTGAAGTGGAGAGCCTGCATCATTGCATAGGGTTTGTTTAAAATGTACACTGAAAACTTCAAATGAAGTTTGTGTAAAAAGTAAAAGTAAACATTATCATGAACGTTGCTGCATTTGCAAAACAACCTTACTGTTCTGTTTCTCGAATTCATTAGTTAAGGTCTATTGGCAGACCTTTTTCAGAAAACTGTATGAGTGTTAGGAGTTTTTTTTTTTTTTTTTTTTTTTTAACTAGTGGGATAGTCATATATTATAGTGATGAGATGTCTAACAATGGGTAGATACTTATCAGTTTTACAGAAAATCATCTTAATGAATTTAGCTTTTTTTTTTTTCTTCACCCAGAAGGAGTAGTTTTAAAATTCAGTTTTATCTAAATGAAAGTCCACCTTAGTGTATAGTTCAAAGTAGCTATTCTTCCAAAAAAAATACCATGAAATTTTAGTACTGCCAGATATTCCTGTCCATGTTATTGTGCAGAAAGAAGCAATGTGAGTATTTGGCTGTTAACTTATCAGATATCATCTTTTCTATTAAAGAGCAGAATGCACATTGCCAACCTTTTGTTATCTAGTTTCCCCGACTATAGTACAGAGTCAGGCTCTGCCAATCTTGCTTATATTTTGCAAGCACTTGCCATTGACTTAGTTATCTCTTCCGGCTAGTCTGCATCCTGCCACTTCGCTGTAAATGTCACACACTCTTCTTCATTCATGCTTCCTACTAATAGTTATTTTTATTGCAATTGTATACCAAAACATGTAAGTATACAGAGGGAAAAAAATAATATTGTAAACTCAGGCACTGTTGTATAAACTTTCCTAAGAGAAAAAAATACCCCCAAAAGTTGTGCTGATTGATGCTTATACACTGCTTGGTGAGTGGAATAAATAGGAGAGGAGACATAAGAAATGTCACAATCAAAAATACATTAAAAATGATTCTAATATGTAAAGCGTATTTCTGTGTGGACTAGGCTCTTTCTAGTTGTATTTGTATAATATGTACCTAAATTTAGCTTTCATATTTTACCTGCAGGCATTGATTTTTTTCAGATGCAGTCTGCCTCTTTATATCTTAATTAAAAAGAGAGGACAGAAGTAATAGCAATGGATCAGAAGTCAACATATGAAATGCCAAAAATTTCTACCACTTTAACTGATTGCAGTATACAACTCTTTCAGTATCTGATACCAAGTGTGATTTGCTGACAGATTAAAACTATAGTATGACATGCACCATTAAACAACCTCCTTGATATTTTACTATACATCTCCAAGAGTTTTGCTTTTCAAGGCATTTTACTGCAAGTAAAATCTTGTTATATATCCTTGCAGAAGATATGTAGATTTATTAAAAAAATAATTAGTGATACTTAAAACAAAACAAACAAACAAAAAAACTAACTGAAAGACATTTTTTAAACTTCTTACATAACAGGGAAGAAATTCAAAGCATTCAGGAGGAAAAAAAATAAATCATTACGTAATTCTAAAGAATGCCAAAGCTACAGTATTTAATACCATAGGAGTGCAGTGTACAGTTGACTCTTATAGATGCAAGTGTTGGAACAGATGGGTACATAGCTGTACACTATATGTGTAGATTAGCATGACCTAGCAAATACTTACTAGTAGGAAATAAATCATCTGTGATACTGATCACTAAATATTTTTTGTCTATTAAGATTTGATCAACGTTCTTAATGTCTTTTATAGTCACACAGTTTGTCTTAAGGACTTTTTTCCTCCTTTTTTTCCTTCCTTTTTTTTTTTTTTTTTTTCTTTTTCTCCTCCCAAATCCAATGTACCTTGCCTTCCAGACAAATCAAACAACACAACCTAGTCATGTGCTTTTTCTTTTTCCTGCTGAGTGCTGACATGGGGTTTTTGCTTTGATATAATAGTTCTCTGCTGAAGATGAGGGTGCTTCTGAGAGTTGCATTTTTGGCAGATGCCTTCTTCAGTGGTGCATTATTGATACCATTTGTACAGTGCTGTATGCTAAATCTCACCTCATTGATTATCGTAATACCGAATTACTTCTAAAGTTTAGTTCTGCCCTGGTGGGGCATAAAAATACCCAAGATGCCATTCCTGAAAGATTCTTTTGCTTCACTGGCAGGCAACCTGGCCAGATCAAATGGTCTGAGGGTGGGAACACAAGTGAGCAGATCAAAACTGTGAATTTATCTGCTGATCATGTATGTACAAGAGATTTTTGCTTTTCAGATAACTTTACCACAAGTCATATCTTGTTATGTATGATTTTTTTTGTGATTACCCTAAACTTGGTGATCATGTGATTACTCTGAATCATTGATTACTGTCATTTCCTGTGCCAGTCAGAAAAATAATGCATGCTTGTGTCAAGGCATCTGAACCAACAAAAACCAGGTGCTAAGAATTTGCCCTGTCATTTCAATTCAGGATTGTACATTTCATCATTTTTTTTATACTTTTTTTTTTTTTTTTTTTTTTTTTTTTTTTTTTGAGTGCTTCAAAGGTCTGAAGTAGAAAGTAGTGGGATCTGTGTTGATGTTAATGTGCAAAACTGATTCCAGCTGGTACCAAATCTGGTCTGAAGTGGAAAGGCTGCATCTTGTGATGACAGCTTTTGTTGTCAGCTGTAGTGTGCTCACTGAATAGCTGATTGCCACAAATGCCTCGAAGTTTTTGGAAGAAGCTAAGTTC
This sequence comes from Aythya marila, assembly GCF_965140915.1. Taxonomy (NCBI): domain Eukaryota; kingdom Metazoa; phylum Chordata; class Aves; order Anseriformes; family Anatidae; genus Aythya; species Aythya marila. The sequence goes on along the minus strand of NC_139045.1, from coordinate 27,460,262 downwards.
TTCTGCTAAATGTCAGACATCAAGGACAGCCAACAGAAGCCAGATCTGTGCAACTCAGGCTGTCTCCTTGATGTGTTTATCCTGACCTCTTGCTAAGCAGTGAGTTTTGTGAGTTTGTGTGCAGACTAAATCATTCTCTGAAACTTTCTTGTGTGACTGCTGGGATTCAATTTTTATGTTTGTTAAGCATCGTAGGATGTTTTCCAAAAGGAGCATTCCTTAAATGCTCTAGGCAGCAAAAAGCTGGTTTTCTAAAAGCATTGGAAGGTGTATATTTGAGCCATGTATAACAAAAGGCCCCTTGATTTGGCCAAATCTATCCTCTGAGAGAAATGAGAGAGGTTCCATATTGCTTCCAGAGATGAAGAAGGTTAGAGTAGTCTGTTCTTCCAATTGCCCTTGCTATACACATGCTTATACATAATCCCTCCATTAAAACAGCTTACACTTTCTGGGCCATAATGTTGGACTGAAAATTGTGTTTACCTGGTTATTCACTATTCTGCCAGTTCCACATCTGTAATTCCACATAGTAAGTAGGTTGTAAGCAGTTTTGGTTGTCTCTATCCTGCTGCATCCCCATTGTAGCCCAGCTCCTTCCCACATTGTTTTCCATGGCTTTCCAGCTGGATAAGAAACTGAAAAGGATCTGTCTGACCAATGTGCCTGATGCTTCACCTAACAAGGTAGCCAAGCACTGCCTCTCATTTGCCAGTTGAGTCAAACATCGTGCACAGCTTCTTGGCAGCTGTCAGACCAAACCAGTATTTTTTGGGGTCACATGTGCTGCATGCCCAAAGTCCTCTTGTGGAGTCTGTTTCCTAGGATAGTGTCTAGTGTTCCATTTTATGGGACACTAGATCTATGGTGTTTGTAGGTACTTGGATGTGTATGGGTGCACACAGACATGTGTTCTATACACTTGAACTCGGTAACATTCACCTGAGTTACATGTTAACTCTTGTTTTTGATTGATGTGGATTGAGCAGAGCAAAAAGTCCAGATCACTCTGAATTTATGACCCATCTTTCTCATTGCATAAATTTGCAGTAGCTCCCTGCCATTTGCATGTTTTTTTTTTTTTTTTTTTTTTGGTGAAAGTTTCTAAATATTCTTCTAGTTGAAAAAAATGGTATAGCTTTAAGCTAAGATTTAGTTCTTGCAAGAAACAAGATGCAGCTGGATGATAATTCTTCATACTTAATTATGCCTCCTTTTGTCAAAAGGCCATTTTAATCCATTTAATATGACTGATTTTGCCTAATGCTAGTAATATGGAGATAATTGCTTTAATTGTGTTTGGAAGAAACATTTAGTTTCTCACAAAAGTGTGGTATTGCTACCAAATCAAAGACAAAGTCAGTTTATCAAAATCTTATATTAAACTAGAGATTTAAAAGTCTTAAAGTAATCGTTTTTATTTCTAAATGTACAGTTTGTCTGATAAGGTAACTCCTGCTGTCATTATGTCTGTCTTAAAGAATCCACTTATCTATATTATTTTGCTCATAATTTTAAGCCATAGCTATCTGTCTTGCTGTGCAGTAGGACTTCACTTATTCTGATTTAACTTCATTGCTATTTGCTAAATTGAAGTATGTTATCAGTTAAATGTTACAGAATTTTACTGCACAGCAGGAATTCCAGTAATACTTTCAGAAAATTGTAGTCTATAACTTGATATATTTTAAACTCTTACAGTGGAAATGGCCTCTATATTTGCATTTGTGGTATTGGTTTATGAAAATTGCGTGGTAGTGTTAGCAATTGTTTTGAAAATTAAAAGTCCAAAGCCAAGCAAGCAAGGTCTGCTTTAAATTAGAAGTGTCACAGAAAAAGTTTTTCTTAGGAATAGTGAAGGGAACACATTATTTTTAAAATTATTCTCGGTAAATTAAGGGAAGTTGCATATGATATAGTTGATTTTGCCAGCAGGGTTCAGCAATTCAACCAGTTAATGTATTTCTAGGCTAAGAAAACTACAGAGTGAAATCTTTTTGTTATATTTATTAAGTGCTGTGTTGTTACAACAATGAACTTCTGGCTATTTCTTGAAAAATTTGGTTTGATATATAATTGGAATTTTAAGTTGGATATTATTGGACAGAGAAACTGGAAAATAACATGGAAAAATAGTAGGTATATTAGTCTCTAAGTTACATTATCGTGTTTTATAATTTCTCTTGAACCAGTCCCTCCCCCCCCTTCCCCCCCCTCCAAACACACATACTCAGTATTTATGTTTTGGGAGTTGAATAAAAGGAAAACCCAACAAGATTAACGAAAACAATGACTTTAATTTCAGTTCTACTTTTGAACCATGGCGGAGAGGAAAACATCCATTTGCCAAATGGAAAACTATATAAGCATTAGGAAGAAGGATTATTTTCAACTCCTGTGCTGCAATTAATAATTTTCAATTCCATACTTGAAGAAAACATTTTTGTTGATCTAGCAACATTAGTCAATCTGCCAAAGCTAGGGGTTGAGGGTCCTCTTCATAGGACAACACTGCATGAACATTTGTCTCTTGTAGCTCTCTGAGAGGTGGCATGTGAGATGCTGTGCAATGAACTCTATGCCCCAGGAGACACTGAGCAATCACCACACACAGTTAACTACCAGTTATCCCTACTCTTTTTTTTTTTTTTTTTATTTTTATTTTTTTTGGTACAATCTATGGAACAGAAGACTTTTTTCTTTTCGGGATTTTTGTTAGTACTAAAAGTAGCCCCGCAGATTTAGCTGAGTACACTATTTCCCTGAGATGTTCGTCTCATTCTGTTAAGGTAATATATTAAGTGCAAATCCAGTAAATAACCTTTGAGGCATCACAAATTGCCACATATAGATTGGATCAATCACACAAAGCACTGGGAATACAAGTCACTGTTTGTTACAGTGACTCAGAACCTTTTTGGTGTTTTCTTCCTAGTGGAGATGTTGCAGGTGGTATAATACTGCTGCCAGTTTAAATCCCTTATAAATTCACAGTCCACAAACCTTTACTATACCTTTTCAAGATATGTAGGAACCTTGCAGTCTTTTTCATTCAGTTTTGGACTCAAAAGTTCTAGCCTGCTTTCTGTAAGTCCCAGAAATGTGATGCTAAACTCCTTTGCTAAAGCCAAACAAGTAATTAAAAAAAACACAACACAAACAACACCAGACCCCAAATCCTTGCTGCTAACTTCAGCTCTGATGCCCTAAAAAGCTCTAGAATCCTTTTCTGTCCTGCCAGATGTTCCTCCCATGTTTTATGAAAACAAATGATGTCATTTTAACATATGAAGATGTCGTCTGTTCTCAAACTTTGAGTTAGGTCATTTACTGCTCTCTGGAGTGTCCCATGTGCATTTGTGAATTTCAAAGACATTCATCAAAATTAATAGAGTTTTTTGGATGCCACTAGGACAGTTTTTGGTAGATTCACATTTTAGAGCTAGATTTCTTCCTTTTGTCTGCCATGCGATAAAAAGGAAAACCAACCAATCAAACAAAATATCCTGCCACCACCTATTACGTCCTGCAGTGCAGGATTTTTTTTTTTTCTTTCCCACAGCATCTTTTAGATGACATGAGTGTTCTATATGTACCTCTGTTTTGCCTTCTCTATAGATATTTTTTAGTTTTGATTAGTATTCTGTACTCGAATATGAATGTGAAATTTCTAAAAGATTTTGCTGATCTATTTCTACTAGATTGTATTACACAGCTGAATATATTTTTTAGTTTAGTTTTGTTTTGTTTTGTTTTGTTTGTTCCCCTCCCCCCCCTCTTCAGGGATAGAAAGAAATGTACTTTCAGAGTACATTGAAACATTAGCTTTATAAACCACGTATGTCAGTGATTTTCACAAGGATGAAGGTACTTTCCCTTGATACTTTTACAGATTAATTTTTATATGGCACTAGAGTTCTCCACTTAGAGGTATTTATACTAGTAATGCTAATGTTACGATAAAACTATTTTCTTTTTAGGAGTTGTATTCTTGGGGGATGCCTTGTAACTGAAGGGCACTCACTTTCACAAAAGGAGCTGTCTAATACCTTTAATACCTGAAGCAGTATTTATGATAGCAATCTACAGATTGACAAATTGTCATATAATCCTTCCTAGAATAGCTTCAAACAGATAACTTTTCTATAAATTGACAGCCTGTGGCTATTTTAGTTGTAAACAGAAAATTTTAAATTTATTTAAGTGCTGGCATTCTTTTCAAAACCTTGGAAGTGACTAAGGGTCATTCATTTGAAATCTTGTTCCAGTGTATACTGTGTTATTTGAGCATTCTTGTATCCAAAACCCAATGAAAACAGAATAACAGCAATAGCAGGTCCTTCCATTTTGTTCTTTATTCGGAGTTCTATTTTCAGTTACTCTTGTGTTAACTCGGAAATGCTTCTATAAGCATACTGCCACAAATTTTTAAATAAGAAGTGTGCATGCTTAGGATTAAGATTTACAAACCATCATTAATATGACAAGAGGTAGGTAGAAGTGTATGTTTTTGTATTTTTTTTTTTGTCCTTCATGTAGAGCAGAAATATCTCAAAGGTTTTCAGGAGTATGCCTTTAAGTAATGAAGAGCTTTTGGTTTAACATTTGGACACTGTGCTAGATTTTTTATAAACACAGTAGTAATACATATAATCTACTCAAGGAATAAGTGATACTTTTTTTTTTTTTTTTTTTTTTTTTGAGTGGTCATGTTTTACTTGGTCAAGTGCTTTTCCTGTACTTTTCTCCATTTTTGTTGCTATTTATGAATATTTGCCTTGAGAGCATAACGGAATAAAGAAAAAATAAAGAGCATCTAGGAACTGAGAAGCCTATTAAATGTTCTGTTTTCTAAAATTTCAATAGTCAAGTAATTTTGAAATACTAGACCATAAACATTATCTCCTGGACTCTAAATATGTCTGAAAACAGTAATATTTGATTTGGCATATTTGTTCTCAATTAGATATTAGTATTTTCTCTGAGCTTGAAGGAAGCTTAAAATTTACAAGTCTTGTGTAATTCCTATTTCCAGAGATATGTCGAGGTTATTTGAGGCCACCATTGTATTGCTGTCAAAAGGCACACCCCTCATGACCACACTAGCCCAGGGTAAGCTGGCTAGAACCATCATGTTTGGCTCACATCCTTTGTTCCAGCTGCTGAATTGTATTAAAAGACATCTAAAAATACTTTGAGACTAATTTAAGCAGTGCTTTCTCTATTAATTAAAACACAAAGATGCTAAAAGCTATTAAATACTTAGTATCCATCTTCTGTGTATTCATGGGAACAACAGCTGTAATTTTAGAATGCTACAATTGCGATGGGAGAAGTGATATCTGTGATCATGAGTGGGATTGCAAATGGACTGTGGTATGCTGTTCCTGCTAACCTACAGCCCACTGTTATAAAGCAGTTTAAGACGCCTGGTGGTAAGTAGTATGTAAGGAGCTGCAGTGGCTTTACGAAGGCAAGAAAAGAAGAGTAGACTTGGAGGAAAAAGTCAGAATCTATTATTTGGATTGGCCTTTTAGCATTTGTGTCTGTCATATAAACTAACATGCCTTAAATGAGGATCAACATGAGACTGACTTTCTGGGAATGAGAAGCTTAACCAAGGTATAATTATTTGCTTTCTTTTAAGATTTGTGAAATTCTTGAACTTTTACTTAGCTACTGTTTTGCACCACAAGATTGTCTGTAATAATAATCTGTAGGACTTGTAGGTGAATTTGCTTGTTGGATTGTTTTTTGCTTGATTTGCCATTAGTGCTGTAGTCTGATAATCTGTTGAAAAAAATTATCAAACTCTAGATCCTTGTGTAAAATACCACTGTAAATGTACACAATTTAACCTGATTAATTGTGCATCAGTTTGGGGTGACAACAGTGTTTGCAGCCACACAAGTTTGAACTAAAGGCAGTCTTGCAAAGAAACTGTATGGACAGGAAAAAGTTTGAACTGTGTTGTTGTTTTTCCCCTTAATTCTGTTGATGATACTTGAACTACCAGCAGTGCCAAAACCTAAGAAGTTTGGACTGTGTGCAACATGTATAACTCTTTTTAGAAGGGGGTGGAGGTTCTGCTGGCTTACAGCACAGTGCTCACAAAAGGCTAATATGCTATGCTGTTTAGAAACAAGGATGTAAAAAAGCTTTCAGCAGCTATGCAACACTGGTTTTCTATAGCCAAATATTGAGGGAATCAATGCTATACTGAGATGAGGCCTCATTGTATCTGTCAAAAGACACAAAATATAAGAATGATCATGTAAATTCTGTCTTAAGTGCTATCATGGCTAAAAGTAGTCATAGTATTAACCTATGTAAGATTTAGATGTATGGAGCATTAAATTCTAATAACTTGATGTTAGTTATTAGATACTGTCAGTGATTTTCCACTGTTCATTTACTGCTGCCTTGCTAACTCTGAGGTTGTTTTTTCAGTTTCTGTTTTACTGTTCGTGTCCAAACAATAATCAGCAGCTGTGCAGAGTCTCCATGGGAAAAAAAAACCAAAACCCTGTAAATTACAATTGCTGAAAAAAAATACCAGCATTCAGTATCAAGCAAACAAAATAGTTGTGACGAATGGGACTCATCATTTCTATTTTAAACTGTAACTTGAATTGGATGATACAGGGTAAAACAACCATGTTTCAAGTTTTTAACCATGTGTATGAAAAGTTTATTCTCCAATAACAAAAATCCTGGTAGATGACATCTGTTAATATGTGGACAGGAATATAGAATTACATTGGTCCAACACCCTGAACTTGCTGTATTAAGCACAGGATCAGTGCCAAAAAAAGCAACGCTAAGAGCTGTTTAGTTCCTTTCCTTGTCTCTTCTGCAGAGCCTGGTCGTAGAATGATGTGCGAAAAATTGAGATGGAGTGACTTAAGTGAGGTTCATGTCAAAAATTACTGGAACAGGAAGCTGCAGCTGATAATGGAAATCACTTCTGCAGCTTAAAATAAGCTTTTATTTATATGTAGTTTAATAATTCTTTATTTAAGATGGTGCAAATGGAGGAACATTTTTTTCATGTCGTATGATGAGAACCTTCATCCTAAATGCCAGATAATCCCTCAGATACACACTTTCTTTTCAGAACCATTTGGTTTTCTGTATAAAACTTTAATTGTATTTAATAATTTATCAGGGATTTTCTGCTTTAGAGGTACCACTTCAGCATACTTGGAATTTTATGTCTGTTAGCAAATGAAATAAAATTTTCATTTTCCAAAGACAAGGAAAAGAATCACAGAATCACAGAATTTCTAGGTCGGAAGAGACCTCAAGATCATCGAGTCCAACCTCTGACCTAACGCTAACAGTCCCCACTAAACCATATCCCTAAGCTCTACATCTAAACGTCTTTTAAAGACTTCCAGGGATGGTGACTCCACCACTTCCTTGGGCAGCCTGTTCCAATGTCTAACTGCACTATAACTTTGATGTGACGTGTTTATTATATTCTAATGCCAAGTTTTAATGAAAAAGTTATTGCATAAATGTGTGGCCTGTTATTGTCATAGCATAGGAAAAAAACCAAACAACTAAAATAGTTATCTCATTTAGTACTGCATTTCTTATTCACTTTTATTCCATAGTCACAATCTGAGTCCAACTTTGCAGCAGAGCAATGGTATTACAGTTGTGAAATTTCTTGTTTTCAACTTACTTGAGTCTGGTCCTCAGACTATTACTGGTAGGCTTTTTAGCTTAAAATTTTTCTCAACAGAATTTTTACTTCTTCGTTTACATATTTCCTCTTCTTACTCACTTTTCTTGACCACTAGTTTTCCAATAAAGCTAATTTTTTTTTTTTTTCTGTCTGAAATTGGCTTCTCTTACTAATATAAAATATCTAAATAAGAGGTATAAAATTCCTAAGGAAAATACTATAAAGTATATAAATTTGTTCCCTCAGTTTCTCAGAAACAAATATTTTTGCCCTGTAACTTACACTGTCACCAAAAGGCTGGGGTGTTAAATAGAATTTGTGACCAAAACTGTGTTGCCCTGCACGTTCAATAGCCTATCTAAATGAATTTCGAAACAAACATTTAGGCAAAGTCCAAAAGAGTCTTAGTCTTTTCAGCTCTTCTCCCTAGCTAAAACTTTTATCTCCAAAAATTCATTGTAGATGGCTAAAATGAAATACTCTGTAGTTTTATTTTGTCTGCTATCTTTTTTTTTTTTTTTTTGTTAGCTATCTTTCTCTTAGCCACATTCTTTAACCTACTTTTCTCCACTTTTTAACTCTCTCTTCCATTGTGCTTCATTTTTTTGCTTTCTACTTTTCATTCAAACTCACATGCCTTTTCTTAAAGGTGACAGAGGAAGCATGCACTGGATTTGTCATCCCAATGTTTTTTGATCTAGAATGGGCTTCTCAAGGCTTCCACTTGATGTTGTTTTTTCGTCTGGTACCCTTTCTGCATCACTGTCACATGGGTTGAAGTGCCTGTGCCGGACAGTGTGAAGATGTTCCAGCTTCTTGAAAGTTTTTAGTTTGCAGCTACCTAACCTGTTAAGTGCCTCTATCTCCACTGGGTCACAAGAATTCTTTGCTTAGGTGACCTTTACTAGTAATGTTCAAGCCCCACACTCTCTTCCCAAGTCACACAAATATGCATTGGGCTGAAAAGCACAAGCAATTAAAAACCAAAAATAAAACCCTCTGTGAAAAAAAAATGAACTTTATTTCCAGTGCTTGATGATTTGTTTGATAACTGCAGCAGTTTCCTATATTCAGTCAGTGCTATTACCTTCCTCTTCTTAGGCTTCAAGACACAAGCATCAAAGTCCTCAAATTGGAAACTGATTTGTGTTTTGACTAGAACAGCACATTAACTGTTCCCCTGTCCCCAAATGCAAACATGTGGTGAATCTATAGATGTTACATTTACAGGTTCTTCTTTGTCTTCTGAGTAGAAAGAAAGTAATATTTGAAAAGTGCCAAGTAAAACAAAGAAATGATTCCTTCTTCAATAACCTTGCTAAATTGATTGAATTCAGTTTCTGGGACAAAGAGCTACTGCTGTGCTAGAGGATGCACAGTTGTTTCATGATGATGAAAGTATTATTTTCATTTAAAAATACATCTGCTCTAGCAAAAATATGTTAATCACATAGAAAAAGTCATGGAAGGTATACTTCACTTCATACTTCACTTATAAAATACAATTTATTTTGTGAACCTATTTATTTTGTGAAGCTATTTTGACCTGAAGTTTAGGCAGTATAAAGCAAAAAATGTTGTAAGACATCAGCTGTGTTATACAACATTCTGTACAAAGTAGATTAATATGGATGTAAAGCAAAGAGTAAAACAGTTTTAGTCCTTCAGTGTCCACCGTGTGTTATCAGTTAGCTTGGTAATTTATTTGAATTTCTGGTGTTATTGTGTTCTCTTGGTATTCAAATGAAAATATCTAAGAATTGCATCTTTGAGAAGGCCTTGTAGCAGCTGCTGTAATCTGTCTCAGCCCTAACAGTTGTTTCATGTAGGTGAAATTCTCTGATCTCCATTCTTTAATTTACAGTTTATTTTTAATTTTACATTTTTCCATTCTTTAATGAATGGAATTATTTCAACTCTGTTCTTAACTTCTAGTCTTAATTTTAAAACAATTATTTTTATTCTTTCTGGCTTTATACATGTATGTATTTTTTAAAAAAGTTTTCATTTTTATACAGGTATAAAAATGCCTTGTAGAGTCTGTTCTTTCTACTGGAAGAGTCTACTGGAAGAGTCTTTCTACTGTAGAGTCTGTTCTTTCTACTGTCATATCATTAACTTTGTAGATCTTGACCTTAAAGCCATGGAGAAATGGAGTTTACAAATAAAATAGAGATTAATGTAATAGCACCATTGTATATGCATTGCATGTATGCATAGAATTAAGCAGGACAATCATAGCGGTCATGTAAAGCTTACTGTTTTAGATATGACCAATGTGATGTAATAGACAAGAATTTCTGTTGAGGAAGAGATAGCAAATGGAAGAGAGGAAAATATGTGGAAGTGCAAGGGAAAATACATAAAGTTAAGTTAATACATAATGTTCAATTCCTCCCTGCTCCCCCCACCCCCCCCTTTTTTTTTTTTTTTTTGTTTTGTTTAGAAATCTCATGTTTTGGGGAAGACCTGCTTATGTTTTTGGTTATTTTGGATTGCTTTTAAGAAAAGTGTATCAGTGGCTATATATTTGTAGTATAAAAAAAGTGGAAGTACAACTTCAAGACACAAACAACTATTTTTTTATGGAGGCTGTGTAGTTTTGTTTTGCAGAAAATAAGTGTTCAAATTGATTTTAATATGAAATGTTATCTTGACAGGAAAATCACGGATTACATCTTGAGTCTTGTAATCTTAAGATCTAAAATACCTTTGACTCAAGCTTTAGATTTTTGAATAACTTCTCTGATATTTTTCCCTTAATATTGCAGCAGGAAAACTCATTTTATGAAAGGCCAAGCCACCCATTAATTTAATTTTCATAGTTATGGCACATAAATGACAAGTTGAAATGTTTGTGATTTGAATAGACATAAATCTTGACCAACACTGACATAGGTTAGATTTCTCAAGATTTTCAATTGGTTTTGTATTCTTCAGTACAAAAATTCCACTTCTTTCATGAATCCAAGTGATATTCCTATGTTGATGACATTTTGTTGGTACCTCTTCCAGTATTTTTAGGGCAGAATATTTTGAAGCTTTGGGTAGGACTATGATAATATTCATAAGAAACTGTTCAAGTTCATGGAGAATCACTTCTAAACTTGCAAATAATTTATGTTGCAAAAGGAAGGTGTTTTCTCACCTAAGAAGATGCAGGGTGCAGTATTGCAATCCAGTTCCTTTTCTCTACTGACTTTGTGTGTGTGTGTGTGTGTGTGTGTGTGACCAAAGCCAAATTCTTATTATGTTGGATTTTTTTTTTTTTTTCTCTTCAATGCATGGGGCAAACGTTTCTATAATTATTTATTTTGGACTTTGTCAAAAGTGCTTGTCACTTAACATGTGACAAACGCCCCCATGCCCCACAACCCCTGCCCTGTAAATTCCTAAAACTTCAAGATCCATGCATACTTGATTTCAGGAAAATAAAGGATTTATGGTTCTTCTAAAACTATAGCTTCTAGTATTCTTTCATTCACTGTCACACTCCTGCTAACATAGATATGCTGTTTCTCTCACGGTAGCCAAATTTTTAGTGTTATGTATCTGAATTGCTAGGAGTATCGCCTTAGTAATCCTGAGTATTTTAGTAGTTGAAATAAAAAGCATTGGGATTGTAGTATGCTACAATTAAACAAGCACCCTGTGTAATAGTGGTCACAAAAATAGGAATCTGTCAAATCTGACAAATGTCTCCCCAGACAAGCGATCTAATCCAGCTACCAAGGGAAAAGTATTTTGTTTTATAACATGCACTTATGATATGGTAACATATTTGGACTTTTAGATGGTGATTTTTACCTGCACATCAGAACAAAACAGATATAAAGCTTATATCTGTTTATCTTATATCATTTGTTTTCATAGTAAATATGAAGACAGCCTGACAGAGGAGTTGTATCCCTTTTCAGGTGTGACTGCCATTTTTTTTTCAAGTAAATCAATAAATTTCACCAAGTTGCTCATAGTTGTGCACAGATCTGAAAATGTAGTAACTAATCTCTAGTTTTGGTATATCTGAAAATAGGCTGGATTGTTCTTCTATCTAATATTGTTAAAGTTTCTATAAAGTTTTCTTTTCTGTCATGTACTTGCTTTTTTGTTCAATAAAAACCTGATTTTGATAATTATCAAACACTGAAATTAATTTTGGTTCATAAATTTCTTTTGAAAGTTCTTTGATCTCTGTATGGTAACACTGAAATTGTTTGACTGTTATGGCTAAAGGTAGCATTCATGAGGAATAGGGTTAGAAACAATCCAGAGTACGGTATGGAGTTTTATGCTTGCGGTTGCATTTGCAATCTTTTGCTGTTTAATTGTCCTGTCTTGTTGTCATTTTAATGATTTATGAGAAAAGTGTATTGCACCTGAAAATCTTGGAACAAACGAACTGGTTTGAATACAAAGTTCAGGTAATTATAGTAGCATATGTTGCTTTCCTCATAATGAAGTAAAATTGTTTTTACTTATTTAGCACACAAGTTCCCTTTTTCTGTTCAGAGTTTCAGAGGCAGTTATGTAAGCTGTGAAATGGATTGTATGGGATAAAATGACTCACCAAGATAGATTGTAATGCACATAGCTGTGTTGTTGCAGGGAAGTACTCAATGACTCAGCTATAGAAGAGGCTGCTAATTGGAACTGCTGCACATGGGCTTTTAGATGAACCCTGAACTTGGGCCAGCACGCTTTTTGGCACTTCTTGCTGCATGAATTGCTGGTCAGATTTTGAAAAGCACTGGGTGGCCCACCTGCCTTCAAAAGAAATGAAAGAAGCTCAAAACTCTTCAGATTTATATTTTGCCTTCCAGTTAATTCTAATATTTTTGTTGTCAGTTCTTGGCAGCTCCTATGAAGCGGATAAATTTCCTCTGCTTTCCACTCCCAGTAGCATACCAAAATCTGAGGCTATGCTTTTAAAATGTCTTCTAAAATTGCCTTAATCCTTTCAGTGGCATCTTTTCAATACAGCAGTAATCTCCCTGTCACGATCTCCCTGTCTGCTCACAGAACAAGGGAATACCTGTGTGGCTGATCACAGTTTACTTCTCATTTTGCCTAGTTTGTTTAGCCTAAAAAAGAATTTCAGGTTATAGTACACTAATTCATTGCAATATTAGGTTTTCTAATCTTGTTTTCAAAAGTTGAAAAAATTGTCCGAATGTAAGAATGCCATTCTTACATTCTTGAGTTGAATGTTTCTCTAGCCTGCACTGTAATCAAAACAAAGCATATTATGGAAATTATTTTTGGATCTTAATGGTCTACTACAGTGTCAGTCTCTTAGAGCTGTCCTTGGTAGCTGTCTTAGCACACATCAGAGATCCTGATACATATGTGTGTATATATATATATATATATATATATATATATATTTATTTATATAATATATATATATTATATTTTTTTTCCTGCTATGCTCCTGTGCTTTAGGGGCAAACACTAGCAATCTTTCTTTAGTTCTTTCTTTAGTTGCATTTTCTGTCTTGTTACTAATATCAGTATTGATACTCTCAGCAATATATTTTACTCCAAAATGGCTGTTTATAGTTTTTGTTTTAAAAAATTGTAGGACAAATTATATAAAAAAAAATTGCTATAGATGATTTTTGGTTTTGCAATCATAATGAATATATTGTTGTATATAATTTGCAGGTTTATATACTAATTGTTATTTTTAATCCCAGAAAAATCCATTCTACTGCATACCATAGCCCCATGAATTTAACATGATTTTGTTCATGTTCTGTGACTTCTGACCATCTTCTGGTCATGGAAACCCTTTTTGTCCTAACCATGTATGCTATTTCATACTATGGGTGTATTTACATATACTTAAAATAATTGTAATAGTTTTCCTTTTTTTTGTTTGAAATTATTTTGTTTTCTTAGTAGTATATTTTATTCATACAGAATGGTGGATATTTGATGTTGTGATGGTCTTATTGGAAGACAGTATGTTAGCAAAGAGAACTTCACAGATGAATATTCATTATTTGTGATAACAGTTCAAGTTGCCACATGTAGTTCACGTGCTTGATCTACATATTAGAAATCATCTTACTCTATATCAATCACATTTTTATGGTAATATTGTTATATATTCTTGGATGGGAAGTATCTGCTATCTTCTATAAGATTCTTATTTTCCTGTTTGTTTTCATTCTGGCGAGGCAATTGTTTGCATGTTGCAAGCTTAACTGCTTTGCATGGCAGATTTTTGTCTTGTAATTTACTCAGTCCTTTTTGAAGGTGTTGTTTGGCTGAGTGCTTTGAGATGTGTGAAATCGGAATTGCGTCTATAGGTGAAGAGTATGTATTAGCAGGATGTATGTATGTGCATAATCTTTCTTTGATGTTACAGAAAAATGTACTTTCATGGGTAAACAGTCTGTGTCCTCTTTCTGAATGCAACGTGTGCATCCTGTTTGTCAGCTGAATTTGTCTAAACGCCTATATACATGTAAAATACAAACAAAACATCTCCCCTCCTCCCCCCAACTCCTCCACCTTCCCCCCAAAAAACAAACAACAACAACAAAACAACAAACAAACAAACAACAAAAACCCAGAAAGTTGCATGCAATAACATTTAGTATAATTATTTATCTATCTATCTATCTATCTATCTATCTATCTATCTATCTATCTATCTTTATTACGTACTTGCTTCAGATATTGTAGTTTCCAACAGACTTCTCCTAAGTTTGCTTATTGCAGACTTTTGTGTGTTCAATTCAAATGAAAAAGTTGCCTGTAGACATCAAATTTTCCTGGCCACTATGTAGATGATAAGAGAGAATGTAAAGAAATCTGAAACAGGTGGCAACTTCAAGTTCCATTTGGATCATCTTGAATTTTCAATTTTTATTTTGTGTGTTAAGCAAAATTTGTTATTTGTTACATTTTTTTGAAGCAAACCTAGGAACGAAATATCTTTGAAGAACGAGAGAGATGTGTCTATCTATCAATGTGTGGACTGAGTGAATGGTATGGAATATGTCAATTCTGGCAGAAGTTTTTTAAAGGAAGCTAATACAACTCTTAATCTTAACTTGCTCTTAGCACAGTCTTCAACATGCCTTGCATACCCAAACAATCCTCTGCTTGCTTTCCATAAGGTTTAGATTGATGTGCAGCAAAATGAAGTATACAAAGCAACTTCTTCAGATAGTTTCAGGCCATAAAAATTTCAAGACAGGAGATAGAAGTACAATCCTCTCTAGTTACAAAGTACAGTAACACACAGACAGTCTGAAAGGATAGTTTTAACAGTTATGGAAATGTGTTATTTATTGTTTTTTTTTTTTTTTTTTTTTTTTTTTTTTTTTTTTTTAAGTTCATGTGGGTTTCTGCCTCAGGCTTTGTTGAAGGAAGAAATGCAGACTTTTCATTGGAAAAAAATGCGTATTTTTAAAAAGCAGTTATCAGCTTCTTTCATGTCTCTGTTTCTAATTTTTAATGGTGGATTGAAATTAAATTAAATAGAACCCAGTCAGCTGTTGTTTGTCTTGCTATAGATGTATTTTTTTCCCAGTTGCACTGAAATTAGTTCAGAAAATCACAGATTTATTTAAATAAAAGTAAAGAGGCAGTTATTAATTTCTTGTAGAAGTCAAATAAGTTCTCTCCAGGTTTCTACCTCTTGTCCTGTTTGATCCTTACGTGACCTGATAAACAGAATTATTTTGTTTCAAATAACACCTGCCTGAAGAAAACATCCTATTATTCTATTAAACAAACAGACAATTGCATATATTTCTTTCTTAAATGTTTACAAATATTTAGTTCATACACCAGAGAAACTAGCTTTTATTGGTCACAAAGATTACTCATCTATTTTTGCATCAAACTTGCATCAGCACTTATTGTTATATTACCATGGTTATATTATTATTAAACTTTATCTTGTACTTGGTTGCTAATCAAGAACAACTCTAGCTAGCAGTCCAGATGTTTAACAAAAATAACATGGCTTTGTTTTCTGTTCTAACTCAGCAACCAGTTACTGTACCTTTCTTGAGCAGTAAGTTTTTTTGCTGTTCCTTTTTTTTTTTTTTTTCTTTTTTTGCATCTGTGCAATGCATTTGTCAGACAAATTCATAGGGCTTGAGTTTTCTCTAGTTGTATTTTCACGGCAAGGTGAATGTCACTACAGTGAAGTGCTAAAGATGGATCATCAGAACTAGAGAGGATATATTTTCAATCACATCACTGTACACTTTTTTAATGCTCAATTTACCTTGAGTTTTTATTTCATGTTTATATAACAGTATTATGTACTGAAACCAAAGTGATTTCTGCTAATACGGCTCTGTCAGTGAGTTATTTTTTTCAACTTTTGGTAATTCGGAACCTTCATTTTGTTAACTCTCACTGCAACCAGGAAAGAATAAATGGGATTGCTATTAATTTTTAGCACTTCCTCAGGTTTTGTTTGGACAACCTGTGTGACCTCTGTTAAAGCATGTCATGTCTTTTTAAAGTGTAATGTTAATAGCTGCTTCCTTTTTTTTTTTTTTTTTAACCATTTTTTTTTTTGTACATTGTATCAAGATTTGTGGTCTTGGTGCTATACAGTGGCCCATATTGTGAATGACATCCAAGAGAAATATCTAGAAGATGGTTATAATAGAAATAATAATATTTAATTCAAGAATCAGATGGAGACTTTCTCTCCTCACTGTTCAAAACTCAGACAATCTGAGATTTATTTATTTTTTTATTATTATTATTTTTTTCCCTAGAAAGTTCAAGGAAAAAGACACTTAGAGCTGCCACTAGCTATGTCTTTTGAACTGATGGTAAAAACCATTACTGGTTGGTAGGCTAGGCAGAGGATGGATGTGCTCAATGAGTTCAAGGGAAATAGGGACCCTCGGAAACAGAGTGTTCACAAATGTATGAGAAGTGACTGAACAGTTTCAGAAGTGGTCTGAAATACTTTCTGTTTCTAGGGAACATCATCTTTTCATGCAAATATTTAATATGTGAAAATGCTCTTATTTAGAAGATGGTTATATTTTTAATCGCGAAGGTTCATTTTCACTTTTGAACTCTGTATAATTGCTCTATTTTTTTTTTTTTTTCTTAAAGATACTTTACAAGGCAGACCAAAGACATTTTCAAAATCATTTCTCCTAATTGTCTTGAATTCAAAAAAAGCAACAGGAAAATCAAGAAGATGAGTTTTTAGATATGGATTTGATTAAATAATTATGAATATAAGCTTTAATCAATAGGAAAAAGATAAATTCTGCACTAAGAAGAATATGATGAACATATTATCTGATGAATGGTCTCTATAATTTGATAAAAGAAAAAATGACAGAAAAGGAAGACTATTTAGTGTTTGGGATGTTTGAATGGAACTAGACCTGAGAGAGTAATTTGGTAATAGATGGACTTTGGACAAACTCCTTAAGAAAACAATTTGCAGTGGATCTGTTTAACAAACAACCAAACAGAGACAGTAATGTCTACCTGAACAGGAGAAATTTGCATTAAAT
Source organism: Aythya marila (assembly GCF_965140915.1). Taxonomy (NCBI): domain Eukaryota; kingdom Metazoa; phylum Chordata; class Aves; order Anseriformes; family Anatidae; genus Aythya; species Aythya marila. Next base: position 27,443,051 of record NC_139045.1, on the reverse strand, counting down.
TCAAACATGACACCAGTCTTGATCTCAGAGGCTTTGTGATTCTGAGGGGACTGGTAATAGACATCTACAGAAGCAGTGAAGAGAGGGAGAAGGAAGTATTTGGGTAAAGTTAATAATCACTTCAATTCATGTTAATTGGTAATGCTTTGTTGAATTCCTTCACATAGTGGAAGATGGCCTGCTGAGTCCATCTTTAATGATAAGTTTGAGTTGGCAGGGACATTTGAGGTTAAAAACTCAGGAAAAAATAGTCAGAAAAGAAAGACTGAAGGTATAGATCTTGAACTCTTACCTATATTTCGACTCACTGAGTTGTGATGGCAGCTTAGCGAAGATGAATTGACTTTAAAAAAAAATTAAAAAAAAAAGTCAAACAGAAAAAACCTGAATCTTAAGCAACAGGAAAAGAAAGAAGAAATGCACCAAAAGACGTAGGAAGGGATGAAATAAGAAAAGATTGTATTCTATCAGTACTGTATATTTTTGACTTCATACTTCAAATGTTAATATCTTTCAGTGCTTTTTAGTTTCCTCTGTTGTATTTACATGTAGAAAACATCAGATATGCTGAAAATTTGTTAATTGATGTTAAATTTATGATTGCATTTATAAAATGTCTAAAGAACTTAAGTCTATAAAATACAGGAGAATAGTGAAACAAAATATTTCTTTTATTAGTTTTATTTCTTTGTATAAAAATGTAGATCAGTAAGCAAATGTATGTCGTATAAATGTATATTTGTCACATATTTCCCAGAGGGCTGTAACTTGGCATTATAGTCTTCAGATTGGTTTAAATGTAAAAATAAATTCTTTAATTAAATTGAGCTCTTTTTTATTTAAAGCTGTCTTTTGGGGAGATATTGCCTTAGATGATGAAGACTTAAAAATCTTTCAAATTGACAGGACAATTGACCTTACGCAGCACTCCAACGAAAGACTTGGCCATAACACAGGTATGATATTTCAGCCTTGCTTTTAACTTATTTTTCTCTTATTTGCTTATAATAAGTTCATCTCTGTTTTTAAGTGCAGAAAGTCAGTGAATAATGATAGTTTATGGATATAAACTTATTATATATAATGTTATTTTATGGGTAATGTTAGTTTACAGTTAAAGAAATTATTCAACAAGTACTACAAACTTGTTTAAGTGAGGCAAAGGGAAAAGCTCAAATTTATTTTTTTCTGCATTTCTGATTAAAACAAACAAACAGAAACAAAAACAAACAACAACAAAAAAATTTGTAGAGCCAAAGAGCAGAAGCTGGGAGGAACCTCTCTGCCAGTCCTCTCTGCAGGTGGTCATGTGGGAAAGGAAGCTGTACAAAGCATTGCTTTCAGCTCTGCAAGTTCCTGATAGCAGAGCTGAGATGCCCTGTGGAGAAAATGTGGAATCCTGGAGGCGAGACTGGGATTCTTGAATTACAACACCTCCTTTTGCTCTTTTTTTTTTTTTTTTTTTAATTTTTATTCTGTTTAATCCAGATCTACACATTGATCTAGAAGATGCACAAGAACATTTTTATCCTTTCTAGAATTTGAATTAGAATGTAAATTTGCCACATTAGTGCTGGACACTGAAACAATCGCAGTTGTTTTTTTGAGACAGATAGATAAAGAGATATCATACCTGTGTAAATATATATGTATATATGTGTGTGAAAACATAGTCCATGTGTAAATGGATGTCTACTTAGTGTCTAAAAATATCCATGGTTTCAGGCTGTGATTTGTAAAATCATGACTGTGAATGTGTAAACTTTCAGGATATGGTACCAAAAAAATTATAGTGGGAAGGTGTGAAAGGGAGTATTTATACGTAGTAGCAAATGCATAAATGCATTTCTGAAGTTTTTCTATTAAGCATGGTCTATTTGTTGCTGAACTCAGCTAATATTAACTTGATGATTCCTAGTATGTGAAAATAAGGATCATTTTGAGGAATGACCAGAAATGATTTTTTCATTTTTGTAGCATTTTGTAGCTTAATCTTTCAGTATTGATAAATATATATACATGGCATATTTTCACTCTTTGAGTATGTGATTAGACTGTTATTATAATAACTTGAAAATTTATTTTATTTCCCTTTGAAACCGCTTGTTTCTTTAAGCTAGGATCATCTCTGATCTTGTCTAGATTAAGGCTGAATATTAAAAAGTCATTAGAGCCAGGGGTTTCCTTCTTCCACTTCATCTCAAACAAATATTTTTAATTGAATTTGGAAGTATTTCAGGCCCCATTTTTGCAGAAAATTTAGACAGCAAGGTTCTTAAAATGGATGCAGCCAAGTGATTTCTTTGGCCTGCTGACTTTCCTTCTTATTTTTCTATTCTTTCCTTTTAACTGATTTTTTTTTTTTTTTTTTTTTTGAACAGCTGTATTTATGTATATATTCTACTATTTAGCTTTCTTTCCTTACCTGTCTTGAGGTGCATTATCTTTACATGTTACCATGTTACAGTATCCTATTAAGGATATTGACTCATCCTACTGAGGATTACCAATGCATTTGGATCATATTTGTCTACCCTTATTGTACAAGGGGAATCTGAGATAATCAATATAAATGGACTTTGGAGAACAAACTCTGCTGAAGTTAATGTTTTGGTACTGGTTCTCAATGAACACTCTACAGTTTTGATTTTTCTAAAACAGAGTTGGAGAAGTCTTGTTTTAAGCTTCACATATGTATATTTTTCCCAAGTTTATCACATTTTGAAATATAAGTTAGCCAGTTTTTGAAAACTGCACAGTATAGTGTGCTTTTTTCCCCCTTTAATTGTCAATGGAAGAAATTACCAACAACTAGCTAATTAATAGTGGGTAACAACTGGAAAAGGAAGATAAAATGGTGGTTCAATAGAGAACAAATTATTAGATTATTACCTTCCTTACAAATACAGTGAAAAATACATGATTGATTTCTGAGCACTTTATGCTCCTGCTTTGTTGTTCTGCTGTTGACCTTCAAGAATATAGGTAATGTCAGGTAGAAAGTTAAAGTACATGGATATAAACTATCCATGTTACGTTTTTCACTGGAATGACTAATTAAAAGTAGTGAGCTAACAGGCTCTGATTCACATTTTGTGACTGCTTGTTTTGGTGAGGATTATCAGCATGGATTTCCAGGACCAGATACTTTGTGAGCTTCTCACTGTGGCTCTGTCTTTTTTTTTTTTTTTTTTTTTTTATCCAACACTGCACAAAATAATTGTAAATAAATAAATAAACAAAAACAAACAGCAAAAGTGATAAAATTGCTGTGTATGAATGTAAATTGCCAAGAGTATCCTCCTGCTCCTACTTGAAGCATGATGAAGAAGATACAGCAAAAGAGATTTATTTATTTTTAAACAAATTTTTCAGACTTTGGTTTGGCAAAGCTGTAGTTTATTCATATAGGCCAGATTAGTTAAGTGAGATACATTTTCTTCTTTAGTTTTTCATGAAATGGATTACACAGGTTGCTTCATTCAGTAAATAATGTTTTTGTTTGTTTGCTTGTTTGTTTTTTATTCCTGTTAAGTCTATTAAAGTTGCTGGGTTTTAGGGATATTTATTTTAGATGTTTTTTGAATCTCCAGCTATCTGCCTTTCTATGATATGAATGTTAGCATCAGAGACATTTATGTTAATAATGATTGATACAAGCAATGGAATTGTTATAGTCTCTGGAGTGTATAGTATAGTTAACCATATAACTTGTTGGGAAGGAACGTGTTGAACTATTACCTCATCTATCTAAAATGTTTTAAAAAATTTGGAAAATTTTTCTCAAGGGAGCAAGCAACTATGTGACAGTGTAATCCAAATAATTAGACACATTGTTACTCACTGAGCAGCCACATGAACTCATTTGCCTTATATGGAATGATTTCACATTGCAATTTAGTAAATATATTTTCCACATATATATTGAAAATTGTTGTGGGAAATTAGGAAAGGTCTTTTCTGTGGCAGTTGGAGGTTTGTGTCCTTTCATTTCTATTTTACTTTTGCTATTGTACAAGTAATTTGAAAATTCTGTTGTCCTATGACAGATATTGGATCTTAAAATATAACTTACTACAAACTTCTAAAAATCACAAAACCTTCTTAACAATTCTGATAATTTACTGGTTAGTGTGGTGTTATCAATATTCTTATCTGAGGCTTACTGTTTTTTTCAAAGCCACTTGTAACCACAAAAGAATCAGATATGAAGGTGGTATATATCATGCATTAAATGTACACACTACACCTGGAAATGTGGTACATTTCTGGAAAAAAAACAAAACACAATACATGTTACAGTCGACAAATTGTTAGCTTAATTTTTCTTGTTCATTGATTGCTAAAATAACAGATATATATGCCTGTGAGGCCTTATTGAAATACGCACCAGTATGCGATGTTTCAAAGCCTTCAGAGTGTGTTGCAAATTCATTTGCATGTTGACAAACAAGTTAAAACTTTCAAGCTAAAATCAGCCACAATAAATATTTATCGTTGCTGTTGTTTGTTTTGTTTTGTTTCTGTTTTGTGTTGTTTCTGGTGAAACTTTAAATGTTTCCTATCCCTCTTTCCCTTCCCTTGAAATGCCTTGATTGTGGCATGCATTCAGAAAATTTTTGTGAGAGGCTTTTAGCTGTCAATCAATATAGCTCAGAGGATGTCAAGGTCACCAGGAAGAAAAAGGTTTCAAATAATAATTAAATGATGTAATTGTCATGTCTTGTCTGAATAACAAAGACATGCCGGCTTACATTCTGGAATGTGTATTAGAAAAATTTTCAGCTAAAAATGTCTTTTTGTTTCATTGTCAAGAATACTTGAAGAATTTGTATGCAAGTCATTGAAATATGTTAAACTTCCTTAAAGGCACATTGCAGTTCTTACAGGATATTTCCTAATCTCATCTGGTTATATAATTGCTGTAGGTGTAGGATTCCATGTTCTTATTTTTTTGTAATATTTTTTTCTTTTATTTTTAAAGGTGGCTTTGGAGAGCATGGAATGTCAAAAAAACGAGGTGCCCTCTATCAGCTCATAGACAGGATACGAAGATTTGGCTCTGGTATTTTCACTGTTTAAATTAGCAGGTTACCTGATGTGATGATAATTTTTTAAATATATATATTTTTTAACATTTTAAAGCCTCTCGGTATGGGCATAAACAAACTTTAAATAGTTCAAGAATAGTAATGGAGAGATTACTATTACTATCTTCATTATGTTTCTTAGAGGTCCATTTCCAGTATCAGATCTGGAAGCTAAAATACGTATTTTTTCATCTCATATTAAAAATTCCTTAGCTGCTTTGTATATTTATCTTCACATTTATAAGTTTAAATGATATCAATACAATGTCTGCTCAGTACAGGTAGGCTATGCTGCATAGCTGCTAATTTCATTGTATTTTTTCTGGATTCAGGTGGGGCATTGTGATGAGTCACACAGCATTTGAAGCACTTATGTTGTGTTATGCTGAACAAACACATACTTTTGTCAGTATGAATGTAGTTGAATTCAGCATGCGAAGTCAGTGAAATCATTTATACTGGTCAAGTTCATTCATCATTTTTGGTGTGAGGAGATGTCAATTTAACGTCATGATACCTCAACCTCAAAAAAAGGAAAATATGTAACACTGTAACTGCCTTTGCAGTTGTGTTCTGATATATAAACTTAATTCTTTATACGATATTTTAGCAGTGCATAAATGCTTGTCATCTTTTACAAGAATTTGGAAGGAATTTCTTACTACTTGTAGTTCAAAAGAAATTTGATAGGAATTTTAAATCAGAAAACACCTATATTAATCTGTCAGATGATTCATTAATGATTTTTCTTTTGCTGAAGTTTCTATCTGTGTTGTACACTATTGTGAAATTCTCATTTACATACTTAATGCAAGGGTAAGTTATTTGCTTTACCTGTGTGCATATCTTTTTTTTTTTTTTTTTTTTTTTTTTTTTTTACCCTGCTACTTTCTATATAATTTCTGATATAAATTATAATTTGTGTTAATTGTTATAAAGTTAGACTTTTCTCGTGCATGAAGAATTTTCTCCCTATGCTGCATGTGCTGTAACTTCTTCCCTTTTGTCCTTTGGATGTTCCCAGCCTTGGAGCCAAGGCACTGTACCTCAGTCCTGCCCTCGAGTCTTTCATGGTCCTTACAGTGTAGCCTGATGTACCCAGTAACACTTAAGTGGAATTGATATCACAGAGGGAAGGTGTACTGTTCCATGAGGAGCAACAATTTAATCCCACTGAGTAGGGCTTGTTCAAGTGATCCATTTTAATCAGCTTTCCTCATGTCCATACTGACTTTAAAATTGCTTCAGAAGAAGACATCTATCCTTATTAAGGTGTTCAAGTCCTTGTATAGCTATTCTGATCTTCTTCTGTTGTCACAGAAGTTTCAGCTGATTTGAGAGAGATTTACCTGTAATGGGTAGGATGGTGAATAATCTCAAAATAGTACTAATTTTTTTGGTCTTCCAAATTCCAAACATGAGTAATATTTGTATTATTAATAATTAATAAATAGGATTCCAAAAGCTCATTTGTGAAAAATGTGTATTGGCATCCTGCAGTGTTGTATGGTTTTTATGAAATTGGAAGTCACATTTTCATCTGAAAATGTGTCTACTGGTAACAGCCACAGGTAGTGGAGATCAGAGGTGGAAATGACCTCTGACTTTTTCCATGTGTTTGCAACCTGCTTTGCAAATAATTTATCTATTTTTCCTGATAATTCATGATAATAAAAGCCAATCTAATACTTCAAGGACCTCTTCCTGTCCATTGCTTTAAGGCTGGTTATGCTCTTTATTTTTCCAGATCCTGGAGTAAGAATGAAAGGGACAGTAAATGTTGTGATTACTTTGGATCTGTTCAAAGCCATTTCTTCTTTGCTGGAAAAAACAAAAAACAAAAAAACATTTTTAAAAATGATTTTTCTTTTTTATTAAATGAGACAATGTGCATGTAATTATGCTGACAATGTGGCTAAATTGATAAGTTTATGTGCACATTGTTACTGTACAAAAAATGAAGATTTAGCCTCTCCATTTCAAGCATTTTCAAGAAATCAATAATGATAGACCATTGCATAACAGCAGCGTCTTACTTTTAAAAGATGTAGAGAAATAATTTGACTTTGACTTTCTAGACAGTAGAGGTTCATGTTCTCCCTTTCGTGTTCTCCCTTTCGTTCTCCCTCTTCTCATTCAGTGTTTTAATTATCGTTACAGGCTTTGAGCAAAATAGTACATCTAAAGGAAGGACTACTACAAAATTCTCAGGGAAAAATGAGAAGAACCGATTTCCCAGAGCTGCCACATCGCGAACAGAAAGAATATGGCCAGGGGGAGTCATCCCATATGTAATAGGTGGAAATTTCACTGGTAAGCTTTGTTCTTTCTACAAAGAGAAAGAATACAAATTTTTAAAAATATATTTTATTTTAAAGAAAGTCATAGTATGGAAATCAATAGAAAGATTTCTGTTGGATCAGGCCTGCTGTATGTCTGTTTTGAAAACATTAGTCACACTTAAAAAAAAAATAAATAAAAAAAATTCCCAAAGGCAAGCTATGTAATAAAACTATTCAAGTATGTTATAGAGAGGGAGGGCTGTTTGTCTCTCTGATTTTACAAGTTTGTTTTGTAGGGCCTAAGTAATAATGTTATGGAAGCTGTTTTATATATAAAAGTAGGATATTAAGTTTAAGAATAAAACAGATCTAACCGGTGTAACATGTGTTCTACTAAACTGATTTGAGTCATCAAACTGATTCAAATGTGTTTTGTAATTCCTCAGTTTGGTTTTCAGATGGGTACACAAACATATATAACAAAAGACTTACATCAATACATATAATTCTTAGTAGAAAACTGTAGAAAAAAAAAAAAAAACAAAAAACAAAAAACATTTGCTTTCCCTGAAAAATGTAAATGTGTCAGAATCAGTGTGGAGGTAAGAAGTAATATAAAAAGAAAAGAGAGAGAAAAGGAAAATGGGCGAGAAAAGATATGCAGTAACTTCTTATTATGTACAATAATACAGGAAGCCAAAAGAAACCTGCAAGTCCTCATACACTGTATGCATATGTCTACAGAGAAACCAGAGACCTTCTTTCCAAATCAACTGCTACAGTAAAATTTTAAGTGTGGGTATTTGCACAGTATGTGACCTTTGCTTTAGGATTACCAATTTTTGTAATAATGGTAGTAAACTAAATAAAAAATGTACCTGTAAAACATTTTACCTTTTTCATAATAAAAGATAAATCCTAAAGGTTGTCAAACATTTCTTAAAGGTAAAAGAAAAGGGCAAGGGCAATATAGGATGAAATAGCCTTTAATTCTTAGGATCCTGACATGATTTGAACTCAATATTTTTATAAAATTCTAGATCTTGTCGTCTTTTTTTTTTTTTTTTTTTTTTTTTGAATTTAAAACTTTTTCTGAATTTCAATTTCTGAAAGGCTTGAATGTAAAGAAATGGGTATTGATCACTGCTCATTATAAAATCCAGATGCCTTGGTTGGTGTGCCTGTTTACATGGCTTCGGATAAATCGGTCTCCAGATTTGAAGTCTATAGGAATTTATCCATTCCTTTATCTTTCTGGCTAGATAAATAGGAACTAGTGATTTATTTATTTATTTATTTATTTTTAATTTGTTGTCCACTTGTTAATTTCATGTGGGAAAATTCTTAGTAAATATTACGTTAATGCAGGCATGTAAGCAACACTAGATTTCTTCTGTTGTCTTCCTCTAGTGTAACATAGCTGTGCTTTTTATTGCAGATTTTATGTTTGCTGGAGTGTTTCAGGCAGTAGCGTTCCCCTTGCAGGCAGATATGTTACGGCAAACTGATTGTCTGAATATTTGGAGGTTGGCAGTATATGGGACTGCTGGGACACACAACTTATGATCTAGTAACTCCCTCCAGGCTTATATTCTTAATATTAAAATCTGGTTTTAAGGAACAAGAAGCAGTTAGAAAAGTATCTCATTTCATGTCATGCCATTCTTTCAGGTACCCAGCGTGCCATGTTCAAACAGGCTATGCGGCACTGGGAGAAGTACACGTGTGTTACATTTATTGAACGAAGTGATGAAGAAAGTTATATTGTATTTACATATAGGCCATGTGGGTAAGTGCATATGCATGTTAACCAATACACAATTTCAGTGTTTGGCCATGTTTCTCAGCTTTGCATTTATAAGTGAATACGTCACAGAAAAGTGAATAGACAAGTTACTGCATTTAAATATGTGTTCTGTGTAACTGTAGATTAACTGAAAGCACTTACTGTAGCTTTTTGAAGTTATGCCTTTCAGATATTTTTAGATAAAACTATCTTGCTAGCTATATGTAGAAGAGATTTTTACATTTGACTTTCCATCATACTTTATTCTTGTTCTAAAGTTGTTTATGGCTTATTGTTTATTTCTTTATTTGTAGCTTTTCTGTGTATCACATGTTCACTGATGAATTAACTATGAACATTTATTACTTTTTCTTTTTCCAGCTTAATTGTACTTAATTGTAATTTTAACTCTTCTGTTGTATTGACTGTCCTTGACCAGATTTGTTCAATCCATACATTCATGACCATTTTGCACATTCCTTCTTCTATGTCACTGGTGTGTAAAAATGAACAAACCAGGTTATATCATTCATTAGTGTAGCTTTCCAGCAATCAGTGCTTTCCATCTTCAAATGCTGCTGCTCACAAATGCCTAAGTCAACTATGTTTGTTTATTGCATTCAGAAATCTTAAATTAACACAGCGGTCAGTGAGCTGCCTGTAGGCACCATTTTTGTTTTTCAAGTTTCCCAAACTCACTACCTGGAGAAATACTATATTTCTGATAGTCAGCTTCTGTTTGGGATGTAGGTTCCAAACTGAACAGCTGTCTACCTTGCTGAGTTTGTGATCAATGAGCACTTTGCCTGCCTACTTTTTCATTTTTATGGTATAAGGTCATTAAGAAAAAGTTTTTGGGTCTCCTTACATTGTAGGTATGATCCTGAATGTGTTTTATTATAGCCCATAAGATTACATGTTGACTTGTCTGCTTAAAACACCCTTGATATTTTTCTTAAGGTGCAGAACAACATAATAAAATCCACTCCTAGGCTTCTTTTTTTTTTTTTTTTTTTTTTTTTTTTTTTTTTTTTTTGAGAAAGACATCACCTTTGCCTTGGCAGGTCTCTGAGCCACAGACCTTTGCAATCAGGGAGCGTACTCTGGGAGTGTGCTTGTGAACTTGCTTTTCATGTTCTTGTGCTCACATAGGGCTGCTGTAGACCCCTGTTACAAACAGTGCCAAATAAAATGGTCTTCTGTTCTCAACCAGCATGTCTATTCTTCCTTAGTTAACAATGCAACTTGTAAGATAATTTTGGGGGATACTGACATATCGCTGGAAGAGAAATGGGAAGCAAAGAATAATAATGAAGGTTGTCTACTCTTGGAGATGTAGAAAGCAATGTGAATTGAAACAGAAGAATGTGAGAGATAAATGGTCACAGGTACTTTAGGAAGTATGGGGATATCTACAGAGTGTCTCATTAAAAGACAATTCCACAACTTCGGTGTCCAGAGCCAAACTGCAGAAAACCTCCCCATCCAAAGCACTGTCCCTTAGATTGGTTGATGCTTCATGAGATCAAGTCACTTCAGGGTGAAGGCTGGATTATAACCAATTTAAAACAGAAGGTTGGAATATACTCAGCATCTACTTTCAAAGTCACAATTATCCTTTACAGTTAATGTTGTTTTATTGGTGGATACTTCACAAATAACAAAAACCTGATGAAGGCTGTAAACATTTTAGTATTAAGAACAAGGGAAAGTGTGGCTGTGAGCAGTCTGCCAGTGATGAAAAAGCCAGGCTAAGCAGAATGGGCAGTTGAACGACTTTCTTGGGACTCTGAATCCATAAGCCATTTTAGGAAGTGCCGGATAAATAAGAGCATGCCTTCTCTGGGTGAATGGGAACTACTATGCACTCACCACTTGTATACAATGCTGATGCAGGATTTTCCATGGAAAGAACACAGACAAAAGTGACACCAAACCATCTGCAAACACTTTCTGCCACATGGCTAGTCACACTGAAATTAATCTCGGTTCTTTCCCATAGCACCCTGCTGTGTAGGTTTGTTAGCACATTGTGTCATTATTGTTTACAGTACCGTGACAGTTAACATTCACAGATGAGAGAAACTTTATAGTACTTAGCACTGGCCAAAATAAAAACTAAATGATAAACCCTGCCACTAAGAGCACCTAGTCAAAACATAAAACATTTAATGAAACACAGAGTGGATACAGCCATATAAGTGGAAATTCAGGTGGCAGTATCAGCAGACGTCTCATATAACAGTATTAGCATACTAACAAGTGAAGTGTTATTAAGCTTGTGTAAACATTAAAGTTATTTTGAAGGAGCATAGTGATTCTTCTTGCAGCAGTTCATGGGAAGCTCTTCCTAGAGGGCAGTGATGAAAAAAGCATATTTGAAATATAGCAGCTGGTTATCAGAGACATCAACATGAGCTTACTACAGTTGAGAGTTTGCATATCAACAATGAACAAGAGACAAGTCTAGATTATCATAGACCCTTAGGACTGCAAAGGCTCTCAGATGGATGCCCAAGTATCCTTAAGATGGAAGCAGCTATACCTATGACATTGCTGATAAATGATTGTCTATCTTGTTTCAAAAAACCTGCAAAGTAAATACTTCACAGCCTGTTCGGAAATATATTGCTTCAAGTATCCTTAATAAAAGAAATTTAGGAAGTTTTGGGTAGTATTTTTGTGCTGGGTCTGGCTGGGATGGAGTTGACTTTCCCTGCAGCAGCCCATACAGTGCTGTGCTCTGTACTTGTAGCCAGAACGGCAGTGTTTTGTCTATTGCTGAGCAGTGCTGGCACAACATTAGGACTCTCTCCAACCCCCTTAAGAGCCAGCAGTGTAGGAGTAGGCAAGAGATGGGGAGGGGACACCATTAGGGCAGCTGACCTAAACCGACCAAAGGGATATTCTATACTGTATGATGTCACACTCAGCAATAAAAGGTGGGAAAGCAGAAGGAGAGGAAGAGCTGTTGTTATGAAAACGTCCATCCTCCCAAACCACCACTATGCATATGGAGGCCCTGATTCCCAGGATGTGGCCGAACATCGCTTGTTGCTGGGAATGAGAATGATTTCCTTTTTCTCTCTGTGCTTCTGCATGGCCTTTTCTTTTTTTTTTCTTTTTTTTTTTTTTTTTTTTTTTTTTTCCCCTCTTCCTTTTCCCTTTAATTAAGGGAAATTAATTAAAGGGAACCTTCTTGTAATTACTGATAGTTTTATTCATTAGCTGCAGATATGAGAATAAGAATATTGTATTAAGATAATAGTGTTGGTGATTCTTCTACCAAGGCAGTGTACACTGGAATTAATACATCTTAAATCAACTTTTATGCAAGTAGCTGACTAGGGGCAAGTAAAACTCTATACAGTAGACAGGTTCAAAATACTCTTTGTTCGCTACTTCTCAACGCTTATGTTTCCTCCTATCAGATAGAGAGTGCCTGAAGACACAGTCAGTATATTTCTCTGTATGCAAAGCTACAATAAAGGGGTCAGTGAAGTGGAATGGCCTCTAGTCAGATGCTCTTCATAAATGTTTCTAGGTAAAAGATCAAGCTTCTTTTTATATAGTGAGACAAAAAAGAACAATTAGCCATATTGCTCTGGTATTTCAGCATGCCTTTGATCTGACTTTGAGGTAATTTTTGTTCTCTACCAAAAGACTTAAGTACTTCTTATGACAAACTTTAGATGACTTATTACAACCACTGCTGTATGCTCCTGTTTGGGTATTTGCAAAGCTGTCTGAGATTCCAAAAAATCAAATCTCTTTCATGTGTTTCTACAGACATTGTGGGCTGAACAGCTTCTGAATGTTTAAACATTTTTTGAAGCTGCAAGTATGTTAAATAGACAGGCAAGTTCTTAAAGCTGTTGAAATAGATATATTCATTGCTCAAGGTATACTTTTGCAGCATTCTTTAGCTTGAAGAAGGATTACCTGCTCTAGAAGGTGTACAATCACTTTTATGGAATGAGAAGAAAGTCAGAGTTCTACTAAATAATCTTTGGCATTAGGGCTGGTTCATGCTCTCTAGTGGTTATTAACTCTAGCAGCTGGCCCTCTTCCTGCGCACAGCAGTCAACACAGCTGCTCTGCAGGTAGTGGCATGGCTTGCAGGTTGGCAGATAGTTATCAGTTCAGCTGCCATGGTCCATTAACATAAACTGAAATGAGGGGTTCATACATTGGGATGGGAAACTGTTAACTGAGGAATGAACTCGACTGGCTGTAATACTGGCACAGTTGTCTCCATTGAGCAGATGAAGCAGTAGCCACCTCTGCTTTCATACAGACCTTCTCAGGACAGTGAATTAGAACATTTAGTAACATGCACTGTATTGATCCCTAACATCAAGCTGGGCCATAGCCAATATCTACTTTAGAATGTGTTTTGAATTTTATGATTGATAGAGGGTTTTTTTGTTTGTTTTGTTTTGTTTTATTTTGTTTTTTCACCAAGAAAAATCATCTACTTCTTGAGTGAGATTTTGTTCCTAAATTTTGTGAACTACTTTTGCTTTGTGTAACGTGTAAGTGATGATACGCTGTCCTAGTATGATTATGAAGTCCTGAAGTTTTTAACCCACATCTTCATGCAGTGAGTGTCCTGGCAAGCTGATATTGTGGTCTGCAAGTAATTTTACATTGTTACATCCTGAAGATAGTAATAATGCAGCTTTTATTTAAAAAAAAAAATGTGCAACATTTTGACCCCACCTGATTCTTTCTTCCTTTATATTGATTTAAGAGCATTTTGACAGTAGCTGTGAAATAGAATTACTTGTAAGAATGTATTGTTCCAGTCATTTAGCTTTCTCTCTGTCATTTGTTTCTCTTTGCTCACAATCATTGATCAGCTAGACTGATTAAATGGAATTAGAGATTCATAAATAGTTACTGTCTCCAACCTGCTGTCTGGTGCAATAAAGATTAAAGAGATTAGGAGCTTTAAAGTCTGCCAGTTGACTTAATTTAAGGAGCATGACAAGTGCTCATAAAGCACAGAAAAGTCTTGGCCTTTTGCCAAATACACCTGGGGTCAAGCCCAAGATATTGCAAATTAATTTCTTTCATAGGTATATTTACTTTATATTTTCTTATCCTTTATCTCAGTGCAGTGAGTAGAATCTTATGGCTTAATTGGATGAATCTGATGTGCTTGACATGATACTCAGCCCAGCAAATCCTCATGAGTGTGTACTGATACTTTATTCTAAGCCTCAGTATTCTAATTTTTGTTGGAATGTAAAAAACAAAAACCCTCAACTTTTATATTTTCTGGGAATAACTTTAAAACTGTTAAGTAAACATTCTAAGGAAATTGCCATATGCAACTGGCTTTTTAAAAAATATTATTTCTAAATGTAAATATCGTATAGTTTCCTCTCAAATGCAAATACATGAAAACATACATGTTCTATATGTGGGCATGTATGTCTGAGTATTTAGGACAAGAAGGGGCAGACCAGTATTAAAACAATTCTAAATGTGCTGGGCCTTAGGTGTTCAGTGTTCACTTTCTTCTAAGTGTCCTGTATCCTAAAGGAATATTCAGTGAAAGGCTGGAGCCACACATGGGAGTTGATTGCTCAGAGAAGCTGTGCTGTTTCTATCCTTGGAGGTTTTCAAGAGTCAACTGCATAAAGATCTGACCAACTGTGGTCTGGCTTGTATTATCTGACCTGCTTTGAGCAGGAGGTTGAACTAAAGACCTGCAGAGGTCCCTTCCAACCGGAATTAAGCAAGAATCAGTAGAATTTTATTCAAATTGTATATTTTATCCCAATTTAGAATTTTCATAGATTGCAGGCATTTTATGCTTTTCTATATGTAAAGCAACCATCAAGCATTGTCAGTTCATTTTCTCTCTTCGCCCAAGACCAATATAGTATAATTACCATAATGATGTGCATGACCTTAACAAAAGTAGGGAGCCTTAACTCACTAATTTCAATTAAGGAAATGGTGGAATGCTCTCACAGAATGTGGATTACTTCCTCTGATTGATTTTTGTTTTCTACTATGGCTTCCTGTAGACTGCCAAGGCAAATCCCATAGTGTAGTTCTTACTTTCAAGGCATTCAAAGCTAAGGATCAATGTTTTCTAAAAGATTTGAAGTCTGAGGCCTAAAACTGACAGATTAATTTGGTGTACATACAGTTACTGCCTATGGCAATGAATTGGGAATTTGGTACTGGGGACAGAAGTTCTTTAACGTCCTTTTAAATGAATGAAGTTTTCTGAGAATGAAGTTACTGCACATCCTGCTACCTTTGACTCGGAATGCAAACTGCCTCCAGCATTCCCTCTGTAATAGAATGGGACTGTAAATAACACTGTGTAAAAGATTTAAAAACAACAAATTTCTTTTAAGATCTAAAGCTTGTCCTGAGTGAATAAGAGAGAGTGTGAACTTTGGTATTTCCTTATTCTGATAGAAAGCTATTCAAGTAAGTTGACTGACTAGTAAAAGATAAAACCCCGGGTAATAACAACATTGAAAATATTGTCGTGCTTTAATTATGTTTGCTTACTCACTCGTAGCCATAGTATTTATTCTGCAAACATAGAGTCTGAAAAATATGTTAAGCAGAACCATGTCAGCATATAAGGTACAAAGGTGAAATCCACTGTGGAGTCATGAGATAAAATGGTATGATTGCTCTAGCTTTTAATTTTAATATTATTTCTGCTCAATTTTATCACCTATGTTGTATCTTTAGTGCATCTCTTAAGGTAGTATTTCCACTACCATTACTTATATCAGCACTAATAATAATATTTATGTATTATTAATATAGAAATTAATATTTCTATATCAAATATTGTATATACTCATTTTGGATGAATACAGTTTACATAGATTATGGAAATACAGGCACTGGTATTTTTTATTTAATTTTGCTTTTATGTGGAGGGGTAGCACATAAACTGCAATATTGACAGTGGCACAGTGGCCTAAAGAAAATGGGTATTTACACCCGTCCTTGGAGTTACCTAAACCAGGAAAGAAAAGGTTGTTATATATTTTATACATATTATCTATTCTTTATATATTTTGAGGATAGTAACATATGAAAAACAGTCAGTGTAATAAGGAATTATAATAATGTGAAAATCATTTTTCCCCAACAGTATTTTAAAGATAGGTTCAAAATTCTTGATACAACCCTCTGAGGCTGTTATAATAACATCTTTTGTATAAAATAAATGTTGTGGCCATTATAATTCTAAGATATTACTATCTTTTTTTTTTTTTTTCTTTGTTATATCTATTCTTCATTTTAACAAAAACTGCAAAAACAGTGTATGCTTACTAAGGACAGGTATTGTCAACTAAAATGTTCATGTCTGTATTCCTCTAATGTTCATATTAGGTTGTTTTAGAAATCTAGCTGTATGAGGCAAAAAAGACCAATCAAGGCTGACTTACCAGCTGATTAACTGTAGTGAAAACTTTCTGCTACCACAATACCTGAAAGTAAAAAGAAGCACATGTTCAAGTCTGTAGAACTCGTTATTGGTATTGCTCCCATAGCTGCCCTTCCTTTATTGCCCACAGAGGTATAGGAAGGATAGAATCATGCTCCATGCTAGCATTGACCTCCTCAAGGACCAAATACTACATAAAAGTTGCATCAGATGTATTTTTTTTTTTTAAGTGGGAGGAAGTGGAGGTAAACTTTTGCTTAGCACAATTCTGTTCCACCTGACTGCAGAATTACAGAGATTACAGAATTACAGATGGGAAATCATACTCTTATTAAGGAATATAATGTTGGCTTGAAATAATTAAGATTTTCAGAGATGGAAGAGAATCACAATTTCAGGTTGTTAAATTTCAGATTGTCTTCCATTTCTTCAGTATTTGTTTACTCTAGATTCTCTGTTTTGCTGGCATAGTCAGCAGACTTCTTTTCTAATGAAAAAGGAAGCAAACTTCTCAGATAAAAGTTGACAGTATAAATGCTGAAAAGGGGATCTTTGTTCCTTAAGTTTGCACTGGAATCATGAAAATACAGCAGAAGAGGAATGAAACATTGGAGTGGTTGTGATGCATTTTTTTCCCCTTGTGAAAATTAATTTCTGTGACTAAGTTTCCTAAGGGTTTCTATTGCAAGAAAACAGGAGTAGGAGAAGAAATGGTTCACTAATATTCAGAGCATTCAACTTCCTGGTACAGAGTTACGGTTAATGTTGTACATCACCCATAGCCAGAGGAACAGAAAATGTGGAGCAATTTCTCAGTGGCACCACAGGATTTAATATCTATTCCTACTGTATTTTCAACTGCATGCTAATGGATGTCTGAATCATTTAACAGACTACTGTTTCACTTGTATCATTTTACAAACAGAATTAATAATATAGGGTGACTTTTCAGATCAAAAAAAAGCAAACTTATCAGACCTGAGTGACCAAGACTGGAGGGTGCTGTCCAGGTATACAACAGAAATGTAGTGCAGAAGAAACCTTTTGATTTTTTCCACTTCCCTGTGCATGCCTGTAAGAGTGCATGGGCAAGAAAGCAGTGAGTATATGGGTGAGAATGGTACTTCCAGTGAACTTTATTAATTCTTTGAGTGAAAATGCATTCCTGTGTCATTCTGAAATAAAAGAACATGTGACAATTCTGTTGATCACAGCTAGCATCTTATGGAAGACCTTGAATAAATAAATGAATAAAAATTATAAATCATGCATGTGATTTTTATTGGGAATACTAAATAGTAAGTTGTTCCTGCACTAGTTCTAGAATTTGAGAGACTTCAGAAACTTCATGGTGTATTGTTCTGATGATTGTTTTTAAAATGTATGTATATATTTTGCAGATTTTAACTGAATTTCATAAATGGTTTGAAGAAATATACATGAAAACTTTCATCTGTGTTTGTGTTTTAATTACAGGTGCTGTTCTTATGTGGGTCGAAGGGGAAATGGTCCTCAAGCTATATCTATTGGCAAGAACTGTGATAAATTTGGTATAGTTGTTCATGAACTGGGTCATGTTATAGGTTTTTGGCATGAACATACACGGCCAGACCGAGATGACCACGTCACCATCATTAGAGAAAACATCCAGCCAGGTGAGATATTCTGATAAATATTTTTTTGGGAAAAAAAAAAAATCTGCTTTTGCTTTATTTGCTTGAGTTTCTTAAATCTGAGTGCTCTGTAACAATAGCAAAAATAGGCATTTGTTTGCTATTCCTCTTAGCTAAACCGATCCCAAGCTGACTTAAAAATAAAATACTGCAACTAAAACAATATTTTCTAAAGGTCTGGCCAAGTTGCAAGTCATTAAATGTTATTGGCTAGGAGAGAAATAGTAATCAGACTCAACCTTTGAAGAAAAGTTACTATTAAAGCCCTTTTTAATTTTTCCGTGGTTGAGAAATGCCTTTGCCCTCATAGTCTTTACTGAATGATAACTAGAGACATGTAGATAGATTCCTGTTTATCTGTCCAGAAAGTTGAGATTTGGAATGAAAGCTGAACACTGAATCTGTGACAGAAACACACTCTTTCCATAGTTTCCAAATCACAGGTTTCCTTCAGAGCTTGCTGCTTTAGCTGGTGGCCTTGGTGTCCTCAAGGCAAGGCATCTGAGGAACCCAAGAGCATGAAACTGACTGTTATCTGTTTGTCAGTCTAGATGTTATGCTTGCTTGAGTCATGTGGCAAGCTGGAAGAAAGCTAGGCACGTTTAATTTGCAGTGTTCATAATTATACATAGTCTTTTTAAACACTGATTTTTACCTATGGTAATTCTCTGAAGGTTCAAGAAGGTGTGAAGCCGAAGCAAAAAAATGTCCAGCGATAGCATGGAGTATTTTTCTGTTCCTATAGAAAATGTTTGAAAACAAAGTAGATATGAGGTACAATAGACCTTTTGCCACCTCAGGTAGGACTTGGGAGAAATCTCGCAGCTGATGTGTGTCTCTGAAGTCCTGAAAGGCTTCCCATATCCAAGCTTTCCATCTATTCTCTCTCACCAACTTGCATAGATTCTGTTAAGTGCTTATCCCTTAGGCTTTTTCTGTGATGGGGAAAATCCACTGCAGTGTCATCCTTAGCCTCCTGCTCTCTTCTTTCAGTTGTCTCTCCAGCTTCTGGCTGAAACCACTTCTTGTGGTGTGGTGTCAGCTTGAGGATCACTAAATGAGAGAAGGAATTCATCACCGCTAAGGCAGTTGTTTTTTGTCATGCTATGCAAATGAACTTTATTAATAATGTTAATGTTACTGTAGGGTTTTTCTTTATTATTTATTTAATAATAATTTCATATATAAAACAGCATTAATATAATATTTATTTAATTTATTGTTCATTGTTTATTTATTATTTACTTATGCAAGATACCAATATGAATTAGATTAAGGGGTGCTTTGTTTCTCTGTATACATGATTAAGGCAAAGAATTCCTGGTCTGAAATTATGAACTAAGTATCGTGCTTCTGTTCTACTTTTGTTAAGTTGTAAGAGCTAGACTCATGAAAATGTCACTTTCTAGTATTTGAAGTACATGGCTGCTCTGACAGTAGCCTTTGTGGAAGCAAAGTCACTTTAGTATCCAGTCTAGAGAATCTAAAATGAGGAGGGTTTTTCTAGAGTGTTTACTGTCAAAATGAAATTAAAATCCTCCTCTGAAATTAAGAACCAAGCTAGAAAATTTTGTGGATTCTTCATGAAGTGCAGCATATAATATATGGGCACTTCATTTTTCATTTGGGTTAGGTGAATGAAAACAGCCTTTCTAAGTGTCAATATTTCAGAAGATACGTGTCTGTTCTCTTAGTTAATAAAAGCACACAGTTACTCCCAAAATATTTATGCATGTCAGTGAGTGATCAGGTTAGGATCTTTAATGTTTTTCTTTTCCTGTTTGTTTTTTTTTTATCTTCACAAAAAGAGATATTACAGAGACTCTAATTATCAATCATCTGTAGGTCAAGAATACAACTTCTTGAAGATGGAGCCTGGAGAGGTGAATTCTCTTGGGGAACCGTATGATTTTGACAGCATCATGCACTATGCCAGGAACACCTTCTCAAGGTTGGAGTCTCAGGTTATACCTTTTGACTTTTAATTCTATTCCTCTCTATGAATACTAAGAAATGTATTTCTTTAAAAACAAAACAAAACAAAAAACTATTCTAGAATCAATTAAAATGTCCCTTGCTATATAGTATCCTTATAGCAGTCAAAACACAGCTTGTTTATTTTAAGTCTGAATAATTTAATTTTATTTTTAAATGCATTTCATTTCTGCACAGTTTCAAAGCAGACTTTTAATCTTGCTTCAGTTCTTTACATTTTTTTAGGACAAGATAATCTAGAAACATAATTCTTTAGCACTTGCCTTTTTTTTTGGTAATACTTTTCTATCCTGGAAAAGGTTACATTTAGAAAAAACAAATGAATGAAATGCTTAGGCATTTTAAGTATAACATGATCTGTTGAAGAGAAAGTGTCCTTTGCATAACATCTGAGTAACTATGGTTTATGTGGGTAGAACATGTTATAATATTAGGAAATCTACCATGCAAACTGCAGCCTTTGCAAAGGCTGTAGCCAACAATTTATACCAGAGGCTGCAGCCTCTTCTGTATTGTTTGTGCAGATTGTCACTGTCATCAGAACCAGATAATGAGGAGTTCTGCTGCTTTTCCTCCAGCCTGTTGCAGGCTGGTCTGTTCTCAGCTCACATGGGAGTGTGAAACTCTGAAACTCTGAATGGGTGTGAAGAGCTGTATAATGAGCTGTTCACCTCGGATAGCTTTGGTCTGGAGAAAAAGTGAAGCAGGAGTCTTTCACCTGGTCTCCTATTATATTTAATACAAAGTTGCAGTCCAGCTAATTACTCTTTACAATTTCCAGAGTAATATAGATTAAAAAAATTCTGGGAGAAGAAAAAAAAAAAAAGACCACAACAACTTGTTTGAAAAATCATTTTTACACAATTTCATGAATTTTAATTCAAAAACACTACATTAACAAATAATATATATTGTAAAGCAGCTATGATTTTGGATAATCACTAGGCAATCTGAAATTTAGAAGTAAACTGAAAACCACCAGAAATCTCACCAGCCTTTCTTGCAAGCATAAAACACATTTCTTAAGCTTATTGTCTCCAAAAATAGATGGATAATTAAAAGATATCCTACCAAAGAAAGTGCTCAGCATATTCATAGCTCACCCCGGAAGAGCATGGGAATGCTCTACATGAGGTAGATATTAGTCATATTGCTTAATCCAGATACAGATGAATTACCTTAAGGAAGAGATTATAGGAACCTATATAAAATGGAGCAGTTGAGCAAGTTGGAACTCTCCAGAGTCCTAGGGCAATGACAACATCAAGATAACTTGAATTTTGGGCCCTGATCTCACCACTTTACAAGCTGGCAAAAACTGATAGTGCCATGAATAGGCATGCCATGCCCCAAGGTGCAAGAGGTTGTTACTTCATGCTATTTAAAAAAAAAAACATCAAAATCCTGAGGTCATGTAGATTCGCTGTAAATTATCTTGAAAGCATGAGTTGTACTCAGTGTGGAATATTGCCAGTTGTTTGTTGTTAGACTTTACTCACCTGAATAAGAAGGATAAATCACAAATCATCACAAAGTTTTAGTCACACACTATAATATAGTTCATGCTTTATTAAAACTGTTACTAGCTGTTACTGTATTAAAGTACATAGCAGAATAGTGCTAAGACATCCAAGAGGATGGTTTGAACATTTTTCAAAACAGGAATAGCATCAGTTTCAGATTGTTCCAAAACTTGGTGGAAAATAGGATTATAATTTATAGAAAGAAACAGTTTAAAAAAATATTAATGCACCTTATTTCTAGAAACCAAGTAATATCATAAGTAATTTATTTCAGTGTTTAGATTAAAGTAATGTCCTAAGCTATTTTTTTGTTTGTTTTTTCCTTTTTTCTCTCCCCCCCCAAAAAAATAAAAAAAATCTGTAGTGATGCCACAAGAAATCTGCCTGGGTAAAGAGAGTAGTATGTACCCTTAGTGCTTAAGGTTGTTCATTTATTGTCATTTGAAAAGTAATCTATATTGATAAACAGTATTCCTGACTACAAAGATCCTTGAAGTTCATTCATTTTTTTGGACCTACAATATATAAAAATAACAATTTGACTTTTCAGTACAAGCCCTACAAGGACACAAGAGAGTATCAAAAAGTTAAAGAACAAGAGAAACAGAAACAGGTTAATCTGTTAACTTCCATTTTATTGGATTTTAAGTGTTTTCCAATTCTGTAACATGATAATGGAACATTTTTGTATGTTCTTCTTCTAAAATTAATTTGAGACTATTTTGACTATTTATTCTCAATTTGAGAATATTTTGAATCATATTTAAAATCAGGGAAATTTTGAATAAAACTACAGATTTGGATCAAATTTGCTTCTCTATTACTCCTAGTCACTTAGGGTAAATGTTATTGAAATCACATATGGTAAGTTGACATATATTGTTGTAAAGCAAGAAGAAGGTGCCAGGCAACCAATTTATATTTTAGAAAGAGCAGCAGCTGAAGTAGAGTTAGATCTGTTATAACACCTGACGGAACCATACTTTCACATTAATAATAAAAATATATATATATTCACTAAAAACATGGGAATGTTTCATGAAAACATTGGATTTGCAGGCATGACTGATTTTATTTGCTCTTACTCATGTAAGTCAGACATTAAGACTTTTTTTTAAAACTCTGTTAGAAATAGGAACTTTGTGATTAAGAATTTTGTTACAGGGTCTTATTTATGTACTTCTATATTACTTCATAATTATTTTTTTCAATCTAATGATCTGAGCAGCATTGCCTTTTCCCTGTGTAATCTTGTAGGAGTAAGAATTTTCCCTCCTGTTGTCTGATAGAAATCTAGAAGGTCATATGTTAATTGATGTACTGAAAGAATAATTCTTTTTTGTAACATTGCATAAGTTTTGCCAGCTTGAGGAATTTTTCTAATTTGTTTTCTCTATTTAATGTTCTGCATTTTACCCTTTTATGCCAAATGTAAATTCTAGATTTACAAAGTAGCATTATACATCCATCAAACTCAGAGAGTTTTATGATAGAAACTTGATAGGTTTTTTTGGGGTCTATTTTTTATTTTTATTTTTTTTAGGGGCATGTTTCTGGATACCATTCTCCCTTCCCGTGATGATAATGGTATACGACCTGCCATTGGCCAGCGTACCCGTCTAAGTAAAGGAGATATTGCACAGGCAAGAAAGCTGTATAGATGTCCAGGTATTGCACCATGAACAAACAAAAAACACATACTAGCAATTGTTTGACTTCGTTATTCAAGTTGAAAGATGATTTTTTTGTGTGTGTGTCAGCTGCTTAGTAGTCTGGTTCCATGTTGGCAACTGACGTATTCAGTTCAAGAACTGAATCATTAAAAATCTTGTAGGTAAGGTCTCTGGAACGCAAAGCACTTAAGGATAGATAAACTGCATGGAACAATATTTAGTTTCATGATGTTTCAGTCTGTTTTGCTTAGTTGTTCAATGACTAGAAAAGTAATTATGTTTAATGTCACTTCTGGTTTACATATTTGCTGGGTAAAATGAGCTGTGAAATTAGGCAGAAGAGTTGCTTCTAATGTACATCAGGACTGGAGTCCTGTTTGTTCTGAATTTTAGTGGAGTGTGAAATGAGTAAATTTAAATTATTGCAATCAGCTCTGAACAAACTCCCCCCCCCCCCCCCCCCAAATGTCAGGAATTGGTACAGGCCATGACATCTAAGGTATAAACTGTCTTTTATGGATGAACAGGCTAGGTCTTATTACAAATGTTATACAGTTGTAAAAGGTATGTTTAGTATTTGAATATTTTCTGCCTCATCCTAGCATCTTATAATTTCAATACAAATTAATATTTTATCTCAGACTGTCTGTCTGTCTCAGAGACATGAGAGGCAACTCCAGAGTAACCAAAATTCAATACTATGGGAGCTAATTCTTCTCCAAGTGCTAGCAGAATGGTGGAAATTTCAAAGTAAAAAGGTTTTACTTTTCTTGCTCTGGCTATAGCTGCAATCTGTTTTAAGCTTTGGTTTAAACTGAAACATTTCAGAACAATATCTCTCAGCCAGGTCATTGTGGGAGGATAGGCAAAACAACTCTGTGTCAAGTTTTACAGACCTCCTGCTCCTCTTGGGACTTAATGAAGGCACAGTAACTGTTTCAAGTCAGTTATATGGCTGCTTTTTACCATCTGATCAATACAGAAGGACTGACGTGATGGAGATTTGTATCAGCATCAGTGGGTTATACTGAAGATGTAGATCTGATTTGATGTGCGTTATATTGCTGAAATATACTTTTGGTTTGTACTGTAAGTACATCAAATCATAATGTTCTGTATATGGAGAACATGCACAGTGCTCATGGTTTTACCAGAGGAGAAACCACTTTAACATATTTTCTTTAACAACTGCTCCAGTTAGAATAATGTTTTTTTTTTCTGTTCTTTTGGTATGGAAAGAACTTGAATAATATAATTCTTCTTGGCAGCATTCTATCTAATAAGAGTATATAGACAGTAACTGTTTCATAAATGCAGAGAATAAATGTATACATGTATATTGATAACAAAATTTTTGAAGACAAAAATATTCTATAGAATCAAAATAGCTGTGAACATAGCCAGTGTCTTTTATCACATTGATTAAAGTGTAAAAAAAAAAAACACAAAACAACAAAAACCATCACCACCAACAAAAAACAACCCACCAGCCTTGGTTGTTGAGTGCTGAGAAAGAGAAAATGGGCTTTTAGAGCTAATGTTCAAATAGTTATTCAGAGAAAATGTCCTTTTCATATAATTCATGAAAATGTATAATAATGAGTTATCATTTCTTTCATTATATTCAAAATATTGCTTAAAGTCAGTGTTCAGTTTCATGTGCTCAGTTGTTTTGCCTTAAATGCAATACAATTAAAGGACAGGAAATAGGAATTCAAATCAGTATTTCCCAGAGGTACGTGCTTCTTTGATAAATGTTGCAGTATTGTATATGTTTCTCTTGGAGTTCTAGTTAGTGCCACAAGCAGTTTCTGGTTGGAGAAGCCTGTTGCATTTTCTGGGGCCCATGAGCATGAAGCTGAGCTCAGGGCTCCTGGAGAAATCAGGTGCAGTAGTGAGGCAGCTGATTCCTGGATTGTTCTAGCTAGGCAGGATATTCAGTAACATTATTCAGGAAAGATCTTAGTGACTGAGAAGCAGATTTGAGATTGGTGAAGCTGTCTTTCATCAGCTGAGCAAGTGCCAGGACTCAGTGGCCTTTGAACAGCAATTTTGATTTAGTTTTATTTTTTTCTTAGGATTTTTGTCAGAAGAAAACATAGATGCTGATAGGGATCTAGTTGCATTTTAATCAAGGTCTCATTATTCTGCCATGTAACAACGTAAAGCAAGCATGTGAGTTGAGAGTCCCTCCTTTGCCAGCCTTATTTTTAAATTTGTCTTGCCATCTGAGAAGAGTTTTTGATATTTAAGGCTGGATGTATTACAGTTTTGTCTGCTCGATAGGATAACACAACATTATTTCTTTTGGTGCAACTGCTAAAGTTAAGTAGGTTTGCTATCGTAGTCCTACATGTATGTAGAAATTGCAGTTGATTTAAAATGCATATGTAACTTCATAGGAACAAGAGAATAAGAAATAGAAAATGATAGAGAAGTATGCTGCTAGGCAGAAAGAGAGGACAAGAAAAGTGGGCAGAGTGGGACTGAATAATGGATGGCAGTAGAAGGTTGCTCAGATGAAGAGAAGGGAGATGTAAGAAGTTCAGCAAATTTCCAAATTGCCAGGATCTGTGACAGTATGTGTGGAAAAAGAACAGATGAAGATTACCCAGTTTGGTTCTTTCTGATGTTCTTGCTATTCCTCAGGCTTAATTTACTGCCTTGACTACTAGATTCTAGATTAGAAAAGAACATCCACCTTCAAAAGCCAGTCTTTATTGACTACATAAGAAAAATTAAAATTTTTATGTTAAGACCTTTTCCCTGTAATTCATATATTTCTTTTCTCTAGGATTCCTATAAAGGGGAATCAACAGTAACCCACCGATTTAAATTTTTGGTTTCATGAGTTTATCATATAAGGCATGACATCTAGGAAGAAAAAAAAAGTGGAGAAAGCATTGGCCATGATAATGATTAACTACAGAATTAAAAAAATATACAAGTGATTTGTAAAGCAGAGGTCTATGAGATAAAAGTTGCATTTAATTTATTTTGATATGAAATACACGAAAACTAGTTCTGAGGAAATTTAAGTATGTGTTTGTTATTATGTTTTTACTTTTACCTTTCTTTTCCAAAGTGAAGTCTGTTACTCATGGACTGTAACACACTAAAATGTGTAAAATATACCATTTTACAAGCCTATTCACAAATAATGCAGCTGCACAGTCTAGTTACAGAGAAAAACCTTAAATTCTTTAGTGACAGAGTTTTAACAGTTTCAATAACCACTGACCAATTGTAGAGGAATGTGCTTTAAATAAGAAGAGCTCAAATATTAACCCTTTAACATCAGCTCTGGAAACCAGCCTGGAACTCAGATTCCACAGATAATTAATTCAGCTATTGATTAACTTAAACTACATTCCCCTTCAGTAACCAGAAATTAAAAAATAAATTGTAGATATTGTGAAACATATAAAACCCAAAATTATTTTATAAATTCTAGTTATGTTAATAGAAGTTATCCAATTATTATTTTTTTCTTATGCTTGCCTTATGTTCAGAAGTATTTATGAAAATTTTGATTCATTGGAGAGCTCACAGGCATTTAATATTTACATAAGTTAAATTGTTAGATGAGCTAGCTTTGTGCTATATAGCTTTATTCTTTAACTTTTATATAAAAAAAAATCAATGACAGCTTTTCTTCTGCTGAAGTATGTAGTTTTATGTCTATATGTAAATTCTGTATATGGAGCATGGAGAAAATAATCCTGTACATTTTAGAATTTCTCTTGGTCATAAAGAGTGTTCAAAAGCTACTATACTCTGTTAGTTTACTTTTATAAATGGTTACTTAAGGACTCTAATAGAGTAAGGGATAATTATGCCAGTGTTTTTCCTCTTGCCCTTTTACTAATTGCAGGGCTGCATTTGAACTGACTTCTAGTATGTCTCAAATACTTGGATAGCATTTTGCTTGCTTACATACTTCACATTATGTATAAATGTCCATGGCATGACTTCATAATGTCAATATTTGTGAGTTGAAGTTAAATTTAAATGAAAAAATGCAACGTGAACAGAGAAGATTGGACAAAGAGCATTCTCCATCAGATGCATGTGTCATCTGCTGAAGGCTTGCTTAGTAACTAACATTGGCAAAATAGTTATTTAACTAAAGCAAAAAGATGATGTACTAAAATTTGAAATTATATTTGTACTCCTTCTGAGGGTATGCTGATGCAGTATAGTCTGACTGAAGCCATGCATAAAGGCAGGAATAAGGGAGGGCTCTAAGGGCTCTTCTGATCTAAGAGTGAAACACTTGGATTTTCCTTAACTGTCAGCATGTCTCCTGCTCCGCGTATCTCTGCTTTGGGTTCTAGTTTCCTCTGCTCCTGTACAACACTATGAATTTACCCTTGGTCTTCTCTTAGATGCTTTGCATATGTATTGTAACCTATGATATAGCTCAATAGCACTTGAGGAATGGGAGTACAATACTCTGCAATTTATTCAAGTTTTCATTCATTGCCATGTTAAAAATAAACTGTGGTTAATTATGGATATAGCGTTTTCACTGAAAAGGCTTTGTACAGAAATAATTATTTAGTACTGAATACCTTTTGTATATGTGTCATTTTCTGTGAATGTCTGTGGTTTTTTTAGACATAAAACCCACTTTTTTAATGACAGGAGGAAAAGATTTTTTTTTATTTTATTTTTTTTCCCATTCCTAAAGAACATGGTGATAGTAACTTCAGCTATTAAATTTTTGGGGGGCTGCAAAAATCTTTTTCTCTCCTCATCATAATAACCATTTCAGTGTCAGAGAGCATGTTTAATGCCTTGAATGTAGCTTAAGCCTGATATTACAGTGTAGTTGTCAGATTACATCTTAGATGCATTTTAACAAGACAGCCTTTACAGCTGCATTGTTTCTTTGTCATAAACAATCTTTTGTCCCCTTTTATTTAAAGATTTTCCAGATCATTTATAATTCATTGAGATTTTGATGGATACAGTGGTTCACCTGCTGGCAGTGCTATAATTTGAAAGCACTGCAGATCTGATTACACTGTCAGTCATGGGATAATACTCTCAAATTCACATCTTTCATATCACACCTGCAAAATCAGTGGGTGAAACAACTTGATTGAAGGTCAAAAAGATGACTGACTGAGGTGTGACAGCCTACCAGAATCAGTTTTAATGGGGAAGGATGGCAGGAGCTTGCAATGCTGTATTTTAGTGTGCAGGGGAATTATTAATCAGTCAGCCAGCAGCTAGTAGCATGATTGATGGGTGAGATATAGGTTCTAAAAGCTTCAATAATAAAGAATATAAAATCCTTCAGTACTTTAGGACTTTACATTGGCTTTGCTTTATTACTCTCTCTACAAATCATTGTTGCAAGAGATTGAGTTGAAAATAGGACTTAAGTTTTCTATACCAATGTATATGAGTGACTTTAGGTCAGCCCAGTCTCTCATGTGGGCAAAGTACTAAATCAAATGAAACCTCTGACAAAATTCCAGTATGGTGGCAATCACACCATGTCAGTTTTTGTTTTAGGTTTGTTTTAGTTCATAAAGGATGTGACTAAGGGTGTGGCTAACTTTTTTTCCCTGCAAAATAGTTATATATATAATTTTGCAGTTGATGGACAGCAATGACATTTTTAAGACTGCTGTAATTTTGGTTAAGTCAGCAGACAGCACACAAGTGAAACAGTTCATGGAATAAAAACATCCTGTGTAAAATGGAATGAATGTCAGATTGGCTTAAAATCACTGTTTTGAATAAATCATAAAATAACTAGTCTGTTTTCCATTCTGCATCTGCAGTGAGTTAAATGCATTCTAAATAGATATTGGAAAGACATTTTTCTCTGGTAGGCACATTCAATTTTATATTTTTACTGTATTTTGTTTCTTTCAGCCTGTGGAGAAACACTGCAGGAATCTACAGGCAACTTTTCTTCTCCAGGCTTTCCAAATGGTTATCCTTCCTACACGCACTGCATATGGCGAATCTCTGTGACCCCAGGAGAAAAGGTATTCTTAACATTCTCTCAGCTAAACACAGATATTATTTTTAAAGTAAAATGTTGCATTTATGTTTAAAGCTTGCAGAATAGTTGAAAATCATGGTAGGCCATAGGCCATGTCTCTTGAATGGGACCATGAATGCTGTGCCATTGATTTGACTGTGGTCTGTGGCAGTAGACCACAGTAGCATCCATTCAGTGGCTTTCCACATGAAATGAAGTCATGATTTCAGTCTGCTATGTGTCTACGTCATGAAACCCCTTCAAAACTGGCTTTCAATGCAGTTGGCGTCTTGGCAAAGAGGTAGTTCAGATTCTGGGATGGTCTCTTCTCCAGTACGGGCTCAGACAAGCTGAGCTGCCTGGGACTGGTAGCTGGGCTCAGCCTGAGGGAGATCCTTGTTATGCTGAAAGAGATTTTGTGAAACAGTAATAAAGGAAAAAAAGTGGTATTTTGGGTGTCCCTGGTATTATTTTAATGCATAGGGTTTTAATTTCTGGGTGTCAGTTTAGGGAAAATGTGGATAAAGAGATTGGTTTGGTGAGAGCAGTTTGGGCAGAAAAGTTTGCCATCCCACTGAAAGCAAAACCTGTTTTTCTTGTGTACACTTTCAAAACATACTAGCTGAATCTTGCTTTAAAGTATTGGCTCAAATATTAGCCTGCCTCTAAATAAGGATAGAGGGAGAAATGAGAAGTTTCATGTTCAGACAAAATATGCAGGGAAAATAATATTGTAAGTTTCTTTACAGGAAGCAGTAGCCAATATTAAGCAAATACTGCCTGAAGGCTGAGAATTCAGACCCACCACCAGTCTCAAAACTGGGAAGTCCAAAGAGGAAAACAGAGCATTTGCCCCCAGATATTTCAGTTTTGTCAGTTTTCTCCCACTCAATATCGGACATAGTTTCTCCAAGTTGGATTACTTTTTCTGTGTTTATTTCAGGTTAGGGTCCTAGTAGACACCAAGAATATATGTCCCTGATGTGCATCCTGAGGAGCTGTAAAAGCATTTGCTAGTGTGAGGAATGAAAGCGAAGTCATTTGGACTGTGTTCACCCTCCTCTGGGCAGGAGCCAGTGACAGGAGGAAAAATAAACATGCTTGGAAGGTGTGGGTGGCTCTGTAGGTTTGCAGGGAAAAACGAATGAAAACAGTTGAATAAGAGAAGGGTTGCACAAAAGATGCAAAGTAATCTAGATAAGTAACTTTATATTCCCATTATTTGTGTTGCTTCTTACACACAGCTTCTTAACAACAAAAATGGCTTAGGTTTCTTTCCTGTTTCTCAGTTATAAAAGTCAAATGTTCATCTACAGTTATTGTTGGCTTCTGAAAATAACATTAATATATGAGTTGGAAAATTATGACGCTTAAAATTTATAGCACACTCACAAGTTTGCACAACTGTATCTGCGAATGTTGGTAACTATAATATGTTTGTAGTACTATTATAATGCCTTGAGATTGTTACCACTAATGAGCTGTAGAAAAGCTTAAGCCCTGTCCTGAAATCAGCAATATAAGGAGACCAGCTCCCTTCCAATCCTAGTCCCCTCTCCAAGGGAGAAAATGATTAAACCCTGTTTTCTTGTTGTAATCTGACGTATTACGTCCTGTCTGTAGGGCACTGTTCTGACCTCCAGCTCTCATAGTCTCCATAGAATTCAGCGAGAACAACATAAATGATATTTGTGCTAATGCCAAAAAATCTGTTTTGTCAGTGCTATTCCCACAGGATAGTGCCTTACTTTATTTGCAGCAAGTACTTGATGCAGACAGTGGAGTGGCAGAAATGAGGTCTAAATGTTAACTAATGCGTATTGCATGTTGCCTTGGACACACTTATTATGCGTGATCCCAAGTTTTTTCAGCCATTTATGATAACATATTCACATTATGAAGGGAAATAAATATATATTTAAATCTATGTCTTTCCTTTTTTGCTGTTTTGACCCTGATAGATCTCAGAAATGTCAGATGGTGGTTAGAGTACATATAAGTACATCACATCATGTTCTGAAACATCAGTGAGCACTTTAGTCACCTAAAAATAAACTGAAAAAGCATCAGTCCAGATTGTTTAGCTCTTGTCTCTTATTTACTGAGATTTAGTATTGTGCTGTTTGAGCATAGTTTAGAGAACTCTATTCTATCCATGCTGCTTTCTACATGTACAGACACCTCTGATCTTTGTCAGGAAAATCAGTGAAGGACAGGACTGCAGTGGTACACTCTGGCTGTAGTAATTGTTTTATTGGTAAAGATTATAAATTGGCAGCCCAGTGTAAAATAAATATGTGCATCCCTATGACTAAAACAAGGCAGTTCATTCACCTTTTACTTTCTCCTGAGATTTAAGACTACATGGTAAATAGCTGTACACAGTATACCTATACATAGAAAAATCTCTGGGGGAGGATGGTGTTAGTAACACTGTATGCCCTCTTCCAGGGTGAATCCCTCCTTCTGGTGTGTAGAGGTGTTGTTGGCATGGGGACTTTCAACTCTGCCAGTGTTGTTGGTTGTTTTTTTTTTTTTAACCTTTCTTTTTGAATAAGTTACATTACTTCCTATTTTTCCTTAATTTTTAAGTGAATGATGAAATAGGACAGGTAACTCCTTAGGTGAGATGAGGAAAATGCCACTTGCAGAAAATTTAGTTAGTACTGTCTGGTGTTTGCTAAATATCCCAGGTGCTGGGCAGTATGATATATTCTAAAGCTGCAGTAGCACAATTGAAACTGCTGTGTAATCAATAATTCTTGAATTGCACTGACAAACATCCATTGATTGTTTTTTCCTATGAAGAGTTTCAGCCACGTTGTCCCCTTGAACAAGCTCTGCCCTGTCTCTATCTGTCCTTAATACTTTGCAGAATTGCAGAAAGAATCTTATATATTTTTATTCTTGCCAACCAAAAATCATGCTGTGACAGACTGGGGGTTCTGCATATGGGGTTATGCTCTTGAATACTAGTCAATGTTAAGGAATTGCTGTATCATCAAATACCTTGGCAAGTCAGAGTCAGGCTGTGAAGGTTATTTCATATAGTTTCAAAGACAGGGACCATTAAGGAGGCTTATTACATTTTAATGGTTTCCATTTAGATAGCAGCCCTTTGGGATCGTGACATGATCACACCTAAGTAACACAATCCTTTTCCCTTTTCTGTCCTGGTGACTAAGGTTTGGAGAAAGGCAAATTTGCAAACAGAAAACAAAGAAATCTGATGTTTCAGCTGTGTCCTGCAAAATGGAAAACTTGTGGCTAGACTCATGAGAGACCTCAAGGCTGTAAACAGCTGAACCATGGAGAGGGCATAGGATGTGGCTTCCATAACCTGCTTCCGACAGAGCCAGCTGAGTTAGCTTAAGCAGACATGGAAGGTAGCCTGACCTTCATCCAGCTGTCTGCATCTCATCTGAGCAGAGAAAAATCCTCCCCTTTGAGAACCCCTCTGCCTGCATGGCTGAGATGAGGTTGACATGGATGGAAAAGGATGAGTAGACTGCTAAGGGCAGTAGAGGACAAGTAGACTGCTAAGGGCAGCCTAGTAAATGCCAGCTGAGAGTGTCAACTACCGCTTTGACACATGCCTTTTTTGGGCCTACAGCACAACAATCTAGAAACTGAATATTACAACATTGAATGATTTATGTCAAATTTCTCAGTAATACTAGAAAGGAAACAGTATTCCTATTTTGCAAAATAAAAATAAAAAAATAATAATAAAAAAATAATTCCCCAGCAAGGGCCTAGTGAAAACCTAGTAAAAAGGGGAAAGAAAATGAGAACCATACAAAGAGAGATATTGCATAATAGATTGAAGATAGAGGCTGTTAGGTAGAAACCCAGGTTTCTACCAACACTAGCTTGTTCTGTTGAGAGTGCATCCAGAGTGTGTGTTGTGCTTACTTGAATCATCTGAATTGTCCCTCTGCAGTTGAAATTCATTCTATTTAACCTGAATTGCTACATCTGAAATGGGAAACCAGTCATAAAGTCTAGCCCACAGAACTTGCAAAGATGCAGGAGGCTGAGAATCAAATCTTGGATGTCCCAGAGGTTAGTTAGTTCAAATCCTTGGAGTTAAACAGTGGACCGTCTGGATTTCTGGACTGGCTTTCATTAAAAACATGAACAAACAACCAAAAAACCCTACAACACTCCCTACTTGCTCCACCGCAGTTCCCTACATGCTCCAGCTCTTAATGGCACTGATTTGTTTGATGTATTTTCTATAAGAAAACTGTAACTCTTCTCATTCACTGAATGATTAAATGAGAGCATTTCATTCTCCTTTAATTCCATGCTTAAGAGCACATCCACTGTCTACATAATACTTTTATTTGATTTTTTTTTTTTTTTTTTTTTTTTTTTTTTAGGACTTTATTAGCTGTTTTTCAAAGTTCAGGGAAATGGAATCTATACTCAAGGCCAGGTAAAATATGGATATGGAAAAATAGCTCAAAATATTTGAATATGTATTCCCGCAAACTTGTCAGCGTAAGGAATGCATATGCTTTCATCAAAATATGTTCATTTCTATTGTAATTATTATTGCAACAAAGAGTAGGAGTTACATAGAAATTATCTGATTTCATATCAGTCTGTTCTTGTCTTGCAGCTCAGGACATAAGCCTGATATATAATTTGATCATCAATATAATTTGATGACTTTCAATGTTATGGGTCATTATGATCCACAGTGCTAATAGCAGTTGTGGACATGAGTTAATATTATTTAAATATTGAGGAGTTTCCAAAGCATCAAACTAACATCAAAGTGTACATTCTCTGCATACATATCTGAGACTAAATTACTACCTCCCTCTGTGGCCCTAAAGTGATATAAGGGAGGGGCCCAAAGACAGAGAGAACAGGCAATTTTTTTGCATCTGCTTCACTGAAAATGTTCCAAAGCTGCTTGCAGGATGTTCCCATGAAGAACACAGTGCTAGAGACAGACTGTGGTTTCAGCAACACTTATGGAAGTTTTGTGGATGTGGTAGCAGCTTGTGGGTGTAAATGTTTGGCCTTACTTAAACATCAGAACAGGTATCCGTTTATTCAGTGCTGTCCTGATGGTCCTTGGCATGTTTTGTGGCTCATACCTTCATCCCACAAAGCTGTGGCTGCCAGCATTAATATACCTTGCTGTACAGGATTTCTGGCTATTGGGTTTTATTTGCAGCTTCACAGATGTTTTCTGTTTCCAATGACATCAAATTAGTAAAGGTGAAAGCTACATCGCTTTTCATACCCATGAGCTTGATTTTTCACCCATCAGTAGGTTGCCAGCACTAGGTGGTGGGGTAAGATACAATACAGCCTTCAAGATAGAAATTTTCCCATTCTCCAATGAACACAACAGAGGGTTTTGAGAATATAATTGTGTGTGTGTACTTTTTTTTTTTTTTTTTTTTTTTTTTTGGTGAAAAGTAAGTGAAATCAAAATTTCTGCTAGCCTAATGTTAAGGGCTTTATGGGAGCTTTAAATTAGCTTCTTCCAATAGCTGTTTTTCTTTTGAAAATGTAATATTATGAAAAAGTTCTGCCTTTCTGGTTTACTATTGTAACACATCATTGTCTTTGGAGAGACTTGTGGTGCCTTCAGAAAAGGTGGAAGTCATCCCGCATGACTGTCTGGCCCATTTTTCCAGTTAGTAGTGTTACTAAGTAGTAGTAGTAGTTAGTAGCGTTACTCCTTGCAGTGGGACTAGGGGTAAATTCTTCTCCTTTCAACTGACACAAAAAGCTCCATGGAGTTATATTTTTGCACTACGAGGTATTTGCTACTATGCAGCAATTTCTGTTTGCTTTGTAATAGCAGGTTTTAGTTGTGAGTTCCTAGGATCAGAGCTAAAAATATTACCACTTAATGCTTATATGTAAATAAGGAAATTTTTTATAGTTAGTCTGAAATACTTATTAATCTACACTGAGGAACTGATTTGGGAGAAGATGCATTATTTTTCAGATATGCTTAAATCCAATTAAAGGAAATGAATTCAAAGAGATTTTATAATACAAAATATGAATGAGTCTTAATCTTCATGTTTTGACTCGTCCCTAAAATTACAGGGCATAACACTAAGACTGTCCCAGTCAGTCAGGGTCCAGCCTGTAGCTACTGTGAACCTACAATCAGTATAATCTATTTCTCTGTTAAAAGTGTAAGTTTATGGCAGGTTAAGATTAGTATTTCTAAACCAAAGTGGGATAATGTGGTGGTCTACAGTACCCCTGATATTATGTATTGAAAATATGCCTATTTACAGATGTGCCCAGTGAAATCAGGAGTCTAAGTTCCAGCAATGCAGAAAACTGAGATTTCTGTATAAAAGGCTTTATCAAAAAACTTTTTTATTAAAAAGCTTTATTTATAAAAAATATACATATAAAGCTTTTCATTACATCTGTGTGAAAAAGGAACTTGTGTTATTTCTTTTAATGATACTGTTTTCAGTATAATGGTCCACCATTGTCAATATATAACTTCTTTGAAAGTAAATTATCTTGTCAAAACAGTAGTTGAATGGAAACACAAACAAAAACAATTCTTTTTTACAGCTGTCAGTGCTGCTTATAGTCACAGAATGGAATGGAAGAAGAATTGGCAGGAGAATTATCAAATAACATACTTAAAACGAGATCAGCACATTATTTTACCATATGAGCATTCTTGAATTTGTATTTCTCAGTGAAAATCTCCTTGTAAGCAACTAAATATGTGTCTTGGATCTTCTTGACTATGTAAGAATAAATTAAAAACAACAACCTTTTAATAGTCCCATGCAACTTTTGCTTAGTATAAAAAATTAATTGAAGTTAATTATCTAAGCAATTGGGATCCTTTTATGGGTGACCACTGGCTTCTGTTCTGCAGAATGCTGTTGAGATCATTTTCTGGTAAGAATCATATGTGATTTCTTCTGATTGCAGATTGTTTTAAACTTCACTACAATGGACCTGTACAAGAGCAGTCTCTGTTGGTATGACTATATTGAAGTAAGAGATGGCTACTGGAGAAAATCACCTCTGCTTGGTATACAATTGTCCAGTGTTGCTCTGTCCATAGTTACATGGCTCAATCAGTTCAGTGGACTTCTAGCTTGCTATTGTACACACAATACTCTTTTTTTTTCGGTGTCTAGAATGTATCTAAACTAAGGTGGGAAAACAACAACAACAAAAAAATGAAATGGTCTCAAATAAGTTGTTCATTTAACTTCAAACCTGAGCCCACCCTTTCATTGCAGCTAGCTGTTGTTCAGTTTCATGTGGGGAAAGAAACTACAAAACGTGCAACTTTTTGCTTTGCTTATGGGTGTTAAAATATGAAGTTTCCACAGGTGATTTCTGTATATGCGACCTGTACAGGTAATAGTACAGGTGCATGTTTTGTACTAGTCCTTTTGCCTTGGCAATATGACTTAAAATAGCATAGCCTTTATTTTTAAGGCTTTATTTTTAAAGCCTTTATTTTTAAAGTGTCAAGGAAGGGTAACTTTTCTGCTGTTCTGAACTCAACCTTTCCTTGTTAGTTCCATAGTCTTAAAATAAGTAACACCAGTTGAATAACACCAGGTTAAGTTTGACAACCCGTGGTCTTCTACAGTTTTAACTGGGAATTTCAGACCATCGGAAACATGAAAGTCTCCAACCTCTTAGGCCAGTTTTGTGGTTGTTTTTAGAAGATAGACTAAAAATAATTAGCATTTTAATGGCCACAATTTAAAAACAATCAAAAAGAGATAAAAGGGAAATAGATACAGGGGACAGCTTTTTAACAGTAATGCCTGTTTTCTTGAAAAGAAAAGAGGAAACAATTAAGACCAAACAGTAAATGCTCTTTCGTCTTGTTCCCTTCTGTGTCTCCTAAACAAATGAAATTTT
This sequence comes from Aythya marila, assembly GCF_965140915.1. NCBI lineage: Eukaryota > Metazoa > Chordata > Aves > Anseriformes > Anatidae > Aythya > Aythya marila. The sequence continues at coordinate 27,405,688 of NC_139045.1, read as the reverse complement.
CACCTACCTAGGATGAATTTAAAAGGATAACATAGTACAGGGTCATTTGGATGTTAGTTTTTAAATCTCTTTGGTCCTTAGACACGATGAGCAGTATTACTGTGACACGGATTATGTTCATCTATTAAGATTAGTACTCATTTTACCCTCCCAAAATGCCTTGGTTTGTATGCATAGAAACATTCTATATCAATAATTTCTCAACTTAATTCCCCCAAGATGTTACAGTTTGACTTGTTAGCCTGACAGCAATGAAAAGCTTTATAATAAAATCTTTGTGTATTTACGTCCCAATCTGCAGAAACACGTGCTCCACCATAAGCATGTGAATAGTTCCACTGAGCTGGTTATGCTACTTCTGTCTATAATGTTAAACACGTGTAAATGTTTGCAGCGTTTGGCTTCAGAGGCGGCAGAAAATGCAGTCACTGGTTGCATGTTTTTAGGCAGGTTTTGTGGTGACAAACTGCCAGAAGTCCTTGCGTCCTCTGACAGCAGGATGTGGATCGAGTTCCGCAGCAGCAGCAACTGGGTTGGAAAAGGTTTTGCAGCAGTTTATGAAGGTTGGTTGATTAGTGCTGTTAGTTCTGGATGAAAAATCTTAATCAGATACCAATGAATATATTTCTGACTATATATAGCTGTGTATATATAAGAAAATGAAATTGCTATTTTATGACTAAAAGAGACTAAAAGATGTCAGCTTAATAGATACATTTTGAAACTTCATGTGATCAGATTTCAGATGACCTCTTTTCTAGGGACACCACTGATATTATTCATAATGTTTTTGCCTGTTCTTTCATTAACTAAATGTGCATGTTGTGCTTCGTGTGTGGAAATAATTCTTTGAATACTTTCTGTTCATTCTTCAGAAAATCTGACTAAAGTTTTCCATATGCTTTAGGATTACTTAATAAAGAGATATTCCCCTACTCTGAGTATATAAGGAAGTCTACGTTCACCTGTTCAAACTAAAATAGAGCTTGTTTTCTTAAATATTGAACTGGATGATTTAATTGCTACTTACAGTTCTTTACATAATTATTAGTAAGAATCCTGGGAAAAAAATGCATTTACTTTTACTGAAAATATTTCTTACTTATATTAGCTGTTTTTTCATATTAAGTGTAAGCCTGAAGTGTTAAACTGTAGAACAAAATATATAGATCATTACAGAATGTAAGGTTTTCCTCTTATTTTTCTCTTTCTGAAGGTTGGTAAATAATGAAGAAATATTTATATTAAATATTTTAAAAAGGTGAACTAAGAACTATTTTGACCATTTAAATATGTTCTGTAAAACATAAATTCAGGTCATCAGTGATTTCAGTCTTCTACAACATTATAAAATGCTTAGCACTATTAGAAATGCATTACATTGACTAACAGAAATATGTATAGTGGTCTAAATCAATCATGATTTCAATAATTTGTCCTTGGTAGACTTTCTAAGTATTTTCTAGAATAATCTTCTCATTAATTTTAAAAAGAAGAAGGGCATAAAGATGTCAGTTTGGGCATGGGGGACAGTAAATATCATTATTGTAAATGTACTTAGACTTTTATGTTTTTGCCAGCTATCTGTGGAGGTGAAATCCACAAAAATGAAGGCCAGATCCAGTCTCCCAATTATCCTGATGACTACAGACCAATGAAGGAATGCGTGTGGAAAATAACAGTGTCTGAAAATTACAATGTAGGATTAACATTTCAAGCATTTGAGGTAAAGTTTTTGACCAAATTCAGAAAAGTGTCTAGTGAATGATTAACAATGACATTTAAGGGAAATCCTCATTAAACCTGTGAAGGAATTTATTAATTCTCTAGCAAAAATAATCTACAGAATCCAATTCTTCTCTCCATGAGACCTTGGTTTTTGCAGAAATTTTCAAGAAGATTAAAGGTTTATATATTATCTGTGTTATTTGAGTTGGAATGTTTAAAGTTCTGGCAATTGTTGCAGTTTAACAAATACATAATCCAGTTCAGTAAGGCTGCTTTAATATTCTGTTAAATAACCAGGATTTTGTGCCTTAACTGAATCTTATCATTAAAGAGGAATGTCTATCTGGAAACAAAACCCTGTGGTGTTTGGCTTTTTTTTTTTTTTTTTTTTTTGAAAAAAAAAAAAAAAAAGCATATATATATATAAATACAGAAAAAAAAAAAAAATATATATATATATATATAAATAAGGCCTCACTAAACTCAGTTTACAAACATATACTTAGAAGGGGCAGAAAAAAAATCTGTGGTGAGTCATATCTGTGTGTCATTATCATACATCTTTCTATGTAAACATTGCTAAACAGTGGTAAACTTTTCTATAAGAAAGAAAAAACAATGTTTCATACATGTTATATATACATACATTATAGACCGACTTGAAGTTTGTAGATAAATTTAGTAATATACTTGGAATCTGGTCTAGTGCAGACAAGATGAGCTCTCCCCACCAAGAGCCTTTCAGATGCTATTTAGACTGCTTCGCCTGGCTCAAGGTTACTTAACACAGTATGTTAGTCTCTCTCTTTAAGCAGTAACTTTGTATAACTTACTGACTAGATACAGAGATTTTCTAGTCTGCCATAGTTGCTCAGTATTTTTTAGTGTGATCTCAAGAGAAATGGCTCTATGAACCTCCATAGGAGACTTGCCATAGTATTTGACTACCATGGAGATACTCAGAGATGGTCTGTGTGCATGGTACATGACCCTGGTTCAGTTTCATCTGTACAGAGAAAATGAGAGCACGATTTTAGTAGTGGTTAAGGCTATTGGAAGAAATGTTATCTTCCAGTTCTTTTGCAGGCTGTTTAGTATAATGGCGCTCTCTAGAGGTGAAACGTGGACTGACACCTCCTAAAAACGGCAGTATTGTTGGGTGGTGGTGTCAAGCAAAAAGGGTTTTAGTGCTATATGTGTTTTTAACAGAAAAAAAAAAAAAAGTCTCTAAGAGTAGGAACTTGAAAGGCACACACTTCTCAAGGGAGAGTCTGAGCTGTGAATCCAGAGTGGCAAGATGCTATTGAGAATCAAATGAGGTACCCCAGAAAGATACAAGACTTCTCTTACATCTCTTTGCTGCATTTCTTATTGGCTGGTCTGCAGAGGTCTGCTGAGAATGAGAGCTGTTTTGGAAGTTGCAACGAAGTGCCCTGCCTAGACATTCACCTTTGGGGCTGATTTCCATTTCAGGTCCAAGTGCTCAAACGTAGGTGTTCTGTGTTTTGGTACTAAGTCCCACTCTGGACTCAATCCTTGGTGTGCTGCCTAGTAAAACAAAAAGATGTTTGAAAATCACAGTTCTTCATGCCAGCTTAGATCAAAAAAAGTAAATGTCAGGCCAAAGAGTTATTGCAGTGTGTTTGTGAGAAAATTACTTCTCTGTCCTTTGAAAGGTACAGTTAAGTATGAGGAATTCTCATTATCCATACATAATGCTAGAAAAAATAACTGTATAAATAACCTCCATTCTGAAGTGAAAGCACAGAGGAAGATGAGAATTCCAAACTGCATCAATGAGTCATCCTGTTTTGCCTGTGGTGGGCAATGCGTTTTCCACTGGGTGTGGGATTACTCTTACTTACTTGGCTTCCTGGTGGAGAGCTATATTTTTCCAGTACCTAGATGTTAGCACAGATGCAGAGTCCATTGTAACTCCATTGTTTTTTGCTTCATCATTATAGTTACCATTATTAATACTCTTTATTAATACTCAAAGATACCTACATACTTTAATGTTATAGCTACCTTTATTAATCTTAAAGAACTAATGCTCTTTGAAAACCAGTGGTCCTTGAGTTTATTTATTTTTTTTATGGTCCTGTGTTGGAAGGCAGTTTCACCAGTGAGGGCAATCCAGACTTGTAGGTTTGTGCCATATTAATCTCCTGGTGGTAAGGGTTCCATTAGGGATATATCCCCACCTTTTCTGACTAAAGTCTACCACCTGAGTCAGATATGCATACCTGAACTGGAATGTAACTCTATCAACAGATAAATTAACAGTAACAAAAAGCAACTGAAAGATTTCTCCTGAAATGCGATTGCTCTTGGATTAGCTTCTCAAATCTTTGTATTTTGATAAAATCTTTTGCTGTTTTAATTTTTTCTTTTCTGTCCAAGGAACTATAAAAGAAATGTAGTCTAGAATTTTTATGAATTACATTTTAGTCTAAAGTCATAGTTCAAAACTGGAACTAAGTGCAAGAATTTTTCTTTTCTTGTACAAATTAATGTTGAGAAAGTAGCTGGCTTTCCATTTAACCAGGCGATTTCTTAGTGTTTTCTTGTGCTTATGTACCTGTCTTAGGAATTCCAGTATTTTTTCAACTTAATTTACTCATGCCATTCAAATTCTGGGTTTCTTCCAAACTCTTCAGATCCAATGGTACCTTTCATTCTCCTTAAAGAAATGTATTTTTTTTCCCTGTAAATTCTGTTTGTTTATGTTTGTTTGTTTGTTTTTTGATCTTGCTTTTGCTAACATTTTAGTTTCTTCTCATCCATATGAAATTTCAAACTTGTGAAATGTTACTTGTGAAATGTTTTCTTCTGCCAAAAATAAGGAGTGAGAACCAACATTTCACCTCAGTGGGAATTTGGTACATGTAACTCAGAGCTGCACATAGCCTTTAAAAAATAATAATTTCCATACTGCCCCATAGAATATGGAAAATATAGAAAACATGGAAACATGGAAAAAAACAGATGTTAATTAAAAGTCTTGAGTCATGAAAAGACCACAGATGCATGTGGGGGAAAGTACACAATTCGTCCTTTGATTTTCATGGGCTTTGGGCCAGGTCACTTCTTTCTACATCAGAGTGCAATATGATTTTTCTGAGATAACAAGGCATGTTGGAATATGATGTCATGCCTTTATTAAGATTAATGAAAATTTTGAATCAGCGTTACAGTATAGATCACTTACCAGTGCTCAGGTAGACACATGCCTAACCACATTAGTTGCAAACATGCAGTTGCCACTGAAGTTAGTAAGAGGTAGTTGCACCCCAGACCTTCGTGACTTTCCTCTCATTTCCCTAACTCTGGTCCAAAGTAATTCCTTAGCAGACAGTTAAGCAATTACAGTAAACGGCAATATGGATTGTGCCAGAGAAATGAGTGGGAGAAAATTATGTATGTAAATACTCAAAGAATCAGAGAGTTGGAAAGAAGACAGAGAAATTTTTTGTGTAAGTGCCATATGTTGATAGCATTAAAATGAAATAAAATCAAACAGCCCCTCCCCCTAGATTTCCTTCTTATATAAAGGAAGCAGAATTCCTAATGTGCTAAATGAAAGCTCCTTAGTCTGTGGTGGTTACTGAGATTAGTGGTGATCATAATGTGCAACCAGAGCAGAGTGTCAGTAGCTGCTTGTACTAACTGCGTAGTTTCCATGCAAGCAAAGTTTTGTCAGAAGATGAGATGTGGATTTTTGTGGGTTTTGGTATAGTTTTGATTTGATTGACATTTTAACAGAGTATGGATGGGCTGTGTTGAATCTGAGTCTTCTCCAACTCCTTCTCCCTGACTGTTGTCCTCCTCCTCCCCAGCCTATCCCACAATTCAGACTTTTAGTTGAACAATTGTTTTCTTAGAGGATTTAGTTTTGAGTTCTTGGATTTAGATAATTCTTTCATAGCTAAGGGGCTATATTTCTTGAGTAGCATGAAGTAATCCTACAGAAAAATGACCCAGATCAATATTTTTTAATATATTTTTATTATTCTGTTGAGAATAATGTTCAGTCATAAAGACAGGCATAATAATTATCTAGGCTCCAGATAGAATCCCATTCAGTCTGCCCCTGATTTGGTGCAATTCCTGCTTTGACTGACTTTGCAAATACTATTATGTAAAGAGCATACCGCTTGCTACCCCAAGTAGACATCTGGAAGGTTGTTTAAATAAGAGGCACATTTTTAGTTGCCCTAGTTTCAGTATGTTTCTCTGACAATATGACATAGATTCACTCACTGACCCAAAAAGTCGGAAGACACCTGAAATCAGCAGTCATGCAAAGGAAACTAGACATATCATCTGCAGAATAATGATTTTTTTTTCATATGTTCTGTTGTCTGCTTAGTAGCTGATAATTTTAGAAGTGTGTTTGGGTCTAATTTTTTTGGGTTCCAGATGCCCCAAACTCTTCATGCTCTGTATGAAGACTTTTTTTTTTTTCAGTTACTCTGAAACATCTATGGATACTGGCAAATGCAAAATTTTTCACTGTGTTAAGAATAAAGTAAAAAAAAAAAAAAAAAAGATCTACACCTGAAATAATACAGGTTGATTATGTCTAAGAATCTTACTCATATTGAGCTTTTCAATAGTTCAAAACCAAATAGAATTTCTGACCTGTTTAGTCATTCAACTATTAATTTTTTATACTTGAATATAAGTGTACATGAGAAAAGAGAAATTTACTTGAACTCAGAGCAGGAATTTGACAGAACACTGGGAAGCTTAGAGGCAATCTTCACTTTGCTAGTTACTTTTTCCCATTTAGAATGTTGTATCTTGTGTAAAGATCTCAAGTTATTCTACTTACATATATATGTATATATATATAAAAGTATATATAGAGAGGAATTATAAATGATCTAGTGATGCTGCTTCTTTTCCTCACCTTCCTTATGCCTGAATGCTAAACAGAACCCCAACTTTAATTTTTATTTTTTTTTTTATTCTGTTTATTATCTGACTGTTATTTGATATTAATGGTCAAGTTCATATATGTCATTTAAAATAATTTTTTACAGATTGAAAGACATGACAACTGTGCATATGACTACTTGGAAATTCGAGATGGAATGAATGAAAACAGTCCTTTGATTGGTCACTTTTGTGGCTATGACAAGCCAGAAGACATTAGATCTACCTCTAATACCCTGTGGATGAAGTTTGTTTCTGATGGAACAGTTAACAAAGCAGGATTTGCAGCTAACTTTTTTAAAGGTAAATGTTAAAGCATATTTTGGGACATGTGAACTGTTTATCATTTGTTTTTGTGCTAGAAAAAATATGATAGAATATGAAAATTTTTGAACCTATTTTTACTTAAAATAGTTCTTTATTATCTTCAACATACTTTTTACCTGGGCATATGATTTTGTCAAACAATGTTGGTAAAGGTATTTCAGTCTCCTTGTAAAAGATCTCCAAAGAATGAAGGACCATATTCAGTCCAACTACCTGCTCTCTTCAGGTTAAAAAAATCAGATTGGTTTTGAAGCACCTTTGAAACATATATAGTCTTGTAAAGTATGTTTGTTGGGCTAATTGTGTTATCAAATATAAAGTCCATCTGAGGAATAATTTGACAATGAATCACACAGGTATTTCACAGCTAGTAGAGATAATACAATATTCCTTTCCCTCCCCCACCCCTGATGCATCTTGTTCACTTTAATATCAGTAGAATGAAAACCTGGGATTTGAGGATTCTGTTAATCTGTTTTTGAGTATGAGTTCATGATAATGCACAAATTGATTCTGTGGGAGATAAAGTGCCCTTCAAGTGACCCTGCTGCAGATTTTCAATCTTTCTTTCAATACTTTATGCAACCTTTAGATTAACTGCTGCTTAAATTATTGTATGTTGCCCACAAAATGCTTATAAACACAGCTGTCAGTAAGTATTGCTATGAAACAAAATACAAAACAAAACAAATTTACAAAAAGACACATTTTTATTTTCTCCATTGCAGGTCTCCTTAGAATTTGAAAATGCTCTAGTCAGCATCCACAGTGTTATGTAATATACCTTATAATGACATGCATACAGCTTTCTGGGTTAATATTGATTCAGCAATTACAGCTGAGGAAGGTAATTATTTAACACATTTTTGCATTCTTCCCTGTCTTGGCAGAGGAAGATGAATGTGCCAAACCTGACAATGGTGGCTGTGAGCAGCGTTGTGTAAATACTCTGGGCAGTTACCAGTGCGCCTGTGATCCTGGCTATGAACTTGGTCCTGACAAAAAGAGCTGTGAAGGTACAGTGTATTGCTATGTTATCAGGTCTCAACAGTCCTAGGCTATGGTGACTCAGACGAAACACCACACCTTTTGTGCACTCTACCCCTAGCAATGTGAGGTCTGTGAAGCAAGATTGGAAAAACGGGACTACGTTGGAAGCAGTGATGCTGGGGCAATGTCTGTCCACAGCTGTCATCTCCATCTGAAGTCTGCTACCAATTTAACTTTCCAGGTTTTGCTGGTTGTTGACTGGAAATGATGTGAAGCAGAACTTTGTACTTTCTCAAACCACATGTTATATTACTCATCCTCATGAAAATAAAGTCTCCCTCTGTATGCAAGGAGAGATTTATCAGCAGAGCTGTGTGCTTCTGCCTCAGTGTCAGGAACTTTAATGATCTCACTGTCTACCTTTGCTTGTGGTAGATCTTTTATTCTAGCAGGATTCTTTATTCCAATTTGAAACTAGAGAACTCTTCCGTGAGCCCAGTCAGACAATTTTTTTTTTTTTAATGCTGGAAACAAATTCTGCATTTTAGGGGTGAGGGAAGCTTGCTCAAATAATCATCTGTAGACGTAAAAATCTGATAAATGGAAGTCTATATAAACATAGGGTTGGGCTGAGATAAGCTTTTGCATTCTATACATATTTCATATCAAAGGAAAGAAGCAAAAGCACTTGATCATTGCATAGCAATTATTGTTTGATAAACACCAACAAATTCAGTGATAGCACAAACGATTCTTATCTCAGTTCATCTGTTTGCATTTCAGCGGTGAATGGAGTTTGAAAATTGAAGCAGTCTTTGTTATGGCTTTCTTCAGATATGACTCACTGGTCTCTCTTTTTTATTTTTTATTTATTTATTTATTTTTCCAATTCCCTGGCTTTCACTGATGATTTGTCACAATTTGGGGGTAGTTTTTTCTTGTTTCTTTGCACTTTTTGTTCTTTTGGTTCTGCGGTTTTTGTTTGTTTGTTTATTTTTTTGCGTGTGAGGTAAAGAGAGTCCTTGACTGCAGACATGCTACACTGCAGCTCTCATTGAGCTTGTTTTTTTTTTTTTTTATTTTTTTCTCCTCAAATTCAACATTTATAATGAGCACATTAGAAAAACAAGTTATTTCAGAATGTCTAGTGTATTAAGATGTCTGCATACATATTAGGCAATGTGCAGAAAATAATGTTAATCTATTGGGGGCTGTGAAGACAGAGATAGGACCTCTGATCATCAATCCAGATTTATGTAAGGAACTTGGCTTTGGCTGTCTGATGATCTGAGTCCAAACATTAGGGAAGATTCCCAGTCTTTTAGAAAACTCTTCCTTCCTCCTCCAATAAAGAGAGAATGAATACCTTCTCAGCGTGCAAACAGGAAAGCAACTCTGGTAAAAGCAGAAGTCATCCTAAATAGTGCAGTGCAGTATGGAGCAAAAGCCCTGAGCTTTCCCTAGAAGTGTATATGTGTTTGTTCCACATGATGTATTACTCACTGTATATAGACACTCACTAGAAGGTTGAATTAAAATCACTACATTGGTGCAGTAAGCATTACATCCTTATTACAGTTTGGCCATTTGAGGGATTCCTTCAGCTCAGAAACTCTGCCCAGTGCTTTGCTACAGTGTTGACATACACAGAAAATTGCTTCATGCTGGTCTAATCCAAATCTCCCCTGCTGCATATTTGAGGGTTTTAAGAGTTTTCCAGTACTTCCATGTTTCCCAATATTGTCTCAAGGAACAATGGAGTGATGCTGAACAATGAGAAAGTGAAAACTAGTAGTTAGATGTATCCTTGCTCAAGACTGGATCATTTTGGGGTACAATTTGTGTCATCCAAATGCAGTCTTGAAACCTGTGCAAGGTTTATTTTGACACTGAGGTCTAAGTTCTCCTAACCAAGGTCAGATGACGTTTATGTGTATACCAAGAAGTCTTCCACATGGGAAGCAATGTGCCCAGAGGAAGAGTAATATGCATCTGGGTAGCCCAAGTGTGCCCTGACACAGGAACTGGATTGTTTTTCCAGGCATGCTAGTGCAAATGTAGTTATGTGAGGCCATCGGCTAAAAGGGAATAGCCAGTTTTCAGTATGTTCAAGTAAGCACTGAGCATTAGCACAGAGCAGTTGGAAGAAGGAGGAACTGCCACCCATCAGCTCCTCAAAGCGATTTGTGGATGGTTTCCAATGCTGTCACAATACTGTGATGGTACAAATGGAGAAGAATGTGACTGAGAACTCCTGTGAATCCTATTATTATTATTTTTTTTGAAGATATTTTTTTTTCTCAGATGGAAAATATTAATGTATTTATCCTGTGCTATCTGAAACCGCATTCATACACACAATACACTATTGTCCTGTTGTATGGGGATGACTTATTTCCCAATATATGCCACATAGGTATTTTCTCTGTTATTTCAACATCTGTACTTCAGCAAAAGTAATTGTATCTGAACACCATGTGACTGCTGTCCCAAAGAAGTGACCCTACCTATTAGGTTATTGGGAGCACATATATGAGCAGAGACAGGTAAGGCAGATTCTGGATCAATAATCAAAAAAAGAAGCTGAGGCAATGTGAAGTGCATCTTAAGTAGTCTGTCTGTCAGAGAAAGGATGATCAAGGTCCTGGGGAGGGTGGTGAGGTCAGAGGACTTGCATGGGAAAGGCTCTGAGAAAATAACCAGAGTCTCTGGAGGGAAGGGAAAAGAATGAGTATGATAACACCATGTGTAGTCCTGAAACTTATCTCTGTCCACAAACCTGCAAGCTGTTTGAGATAGGGGCTGTCTCTTTCTCTTTGTTTGCACCAAGCATGATAAAACAAGATTCTGATTAGTATGTCTGGGTATTACAGTGGTGTAAGTATTGAGAGGACTGAATCTGTTCAGTGTGCTTCTGTATATATTAAAAAACACAGTTTCAGTCCAGAAATGATGCTCTCCCTTTTTATTTTACAGCTGCTTGCGGAGGACTTCTGACAAAGCTAAATGGGACTATAACCACACCAGGGTGGCCCAAAGAATATCCTCCAAACAAAAACTGTGTGTGGCAGGTGGTTGCCCCGACGCAATACCGAATTTCAATGAAATTTGAGTTTTTTGAGTTAGAAGGGAACGAAGTGAGTAACCATGAACAAAGAGCTGCACAATCTGTTGCACACTAGACAGTTTCATGAATGTTCAAAAATAGATATTGTCTTATAAAACCTTTGCTTAACTGTTCTTACGCTGACAGTAACCATATATATTCTTGTTTTCGTTCTGGGACTGTTTCTGGGTTCTTTCAAAACAAACATGGAGAGAATAGCTCTCTTTTTACATATCATCTGAATGTATATGTTGTACAAGAAATTTAAAAGAAATGTTCTCTGCTGAGTCTCAGCTGACTTCTTTTTATCAACAAAGTAAAACAGAACAAATGGCTCAGGCGTATTGGAAAGAATTCAAGACAAGAAAATCTGGAGAAACCGAATCATCTTTACAGACTGACTACAAAGCATACACATAAGGTTTGGTTAGTGATGGAGCCAGGGAACATTTAAATCACTTAGGAGCATTTCAAGGGTGAATATTTTAAAAGGATCAGTACCAGAAATAAGGCATAATAGAGTAACAGTGCTGTTTGAAAAATGGCATTTTTCTCCAAGTGAGTCTGGATTGGGTCTTAGTACTTGTACTTTGAAAACATTACGTAGCACAGAACACCAAACAACCGTGATGCCTCTGCCAAAGGCTCTGTTAGGAGCAGGTTATGCTCCAGCTTCCAACATTGAGCTTGACTCTCTTTCCAAGCATCTTGTCAGTGGAGCCCAGGAGCATGCAATGCCTGCTGGAGGTGGCCTCCACTGAACAGCACAGCCCAGGGAGTACTTGCATCATGTCCTGTCCCGGGGGTTTTGTTGTCCCCAGGTGGGTCAGAGGGGCAGGGCAGAACAGAACCCATCTTGTGGGAAGGTCTTCTCCCTCTAGCTCTAACACAGTGTGTGTGTGGGGGGGGGGGGGGGGGGGGGGGGGGAGGAGGAGCTTGCAGGTCTTAATGGATGCCTATAGGTAAACCACAAGTTTCAACATCAGCTTTTTAGCCTCTGTTCTACTTCATAGGCATGACTGTCATACCATTAAGTTCCTTTGCTACACTCATAAAACATGTTTTATGCACTTTCTTGGTACATAAGACAGATTTGCAAGTAAGGTACCTGAGGTATAAGGAAGTTATATCAATTTTCTAAGGTCATGAAAGACATGCAACTTTTGCAGATTTGAAAAATATGTACATAGATGTTTTCCAATGTCTAGAGATTTGTTTTGACCCTCTCCAATGCTACAAAGCCCGTTTAGACTATATAAGATTAAATGCTAGTACTAAGAAAGGTACCTGTGGAAATCAGAAGAAACATATCATATCTGGGACATTCTAATGTATTTTCTGAGTGCAGACGTAATGTCTGTCTGTATACATTTAGCAAATGCTCTAATTTTGTTGTTGTTTTAGGAGCTCCATGTAGTGCCAAGTTTAAAATCTTTTCTAATACTGAAACTTTAATATTTTACATTTACATTTCACAATTTTAGTTTTTCAATTAACTTTTAATTTTATTTGTATTTTGTAGTGTTGTAAGAAGGAAGTTAGACCTCTCTCAAATTGTTTCATTTTTAATCTAAACATATAACAGTATCAAAACTCATCACTGAGGTACTGTTGAAATTGTTGGGATTTATTAACGTTGAGTTATATTTGAAAATTTCAGGCATTAAAAATGAATTTGTCTTACAATTCATATAAATCAGCATGTGACAGTAACTCAAGTTTTGTATAACTTTCGTCTTTATATTGTATAAATGTGGTTTCAACTGAATTAGTCACTTTCCAACTCTGAAACATATGAAACTAATTCCAGTAACAATAAAAATTGAGTTGTCATCTAGAATGTAGTATATTTAAAAAAAAAAAAAAACAACAACAAAAAAACAACAAAAAAAAAACATTGACAACTACTTAATATTTAATAGACAGAAATCACAGCAAAGGCCAAAATACTATTTTCTCTTCCAGCTCCCCTGACATTTCTTTTATGACTATAAATTGCAATTTATGAAATACAACTTGGATTTAATGGACAATCTAAGCTCTGTATGAATCCTCCTGGCCACTGTTTTCTCTTAAGCTATTAATTGCAGACAACTGGGACATTTTTGATGAAATGATTGATAGCTGAGCCTAAGAAGCTTAGAAGTTTTTGGGTGGAAGGCTTTATGTTGGCCAAGGGATTATGCATTGAAAGTATTATCATGAGGTGTAGGCCTTGCATAAGGCTTTTTATTGTGTTATTTTACTTTATTTTTAACCATTTAGTGAAAATCACATGTGTTAGCTCTCCAAATTATACCAATGCTACTGGTAAATAAGAATTCACATTGCAAATAGTGCAGATTTGTATATTCATAAGTAGATATTTATCATAAATAAATTATGGCAAAAACCTGTCTTGTAAGATTTTAAGTGAGCACTTTTTTTTTTTTTTTTTTAAATTTCTGGGGTGCAAGTGGTAGAACTTTTGTTGGTTTTAGGTATGTGATTTACAGCACAAAGGTAGCTATAAATTGTAGAGTGAATATTTCTAGATTTTAGTCTAATATTGAAATTCTTTTTAGATTTAATGGACATGTTAAGAATTTAAAAATTGAAATGCTAGGTAGGTTGGGGATAACATATAATTTTTTATATGATGAATATGATCACCAACTCTTACTAACCTTAAAATATTCTTACATAAAATCAGTGAACATCTGTAAGCATTTACAAATGTTTGCAGAGTCAGGAAAAAGCAGAACAAAATATTAATATATTGCTAAGAGGCATATTACATTTGAAGTTCTTGCACTTGTAAATAATTTCATACTTTTCTTTTGTTTAGCTTAAACAACAAAACAAAACTCTCTGTTCCCAGGTTTGCAAATACGATTATGTGGAGATTCGTAGTGGCCTTTCTTCTGATTCTAAACTACATGGCAAATTCTGTGGTACGGAAGTGCCTGAAGTTATCACCTCACAGTACAACAACATGAGAATTGAATTCAGATCTGACAATACCGTGTCAAAAAAGGGCTTCAAGGCACACTTCTTTTCAGGTATAGAAAATCACTCTTGTGTACCTATGAGTGCCTCTGTTCACACTGCCTGGGTGAACACAGTGTTTTGATACGAAAATAAGCATCATTTCCCTTTTAATTTTCCTTGTAGATTTAAGTTGGTTTCATTTATAGAAGTATGAACCATTCTTCTTTCTTAAAATACTGTTCTGAATTGTAATATCTGTATATAGTGGAAAATACGTAGAATTTATATATATATATATATATATATTTAATATCTATATTTATATTATATTTATATATTTATATATTTATATATTTATATTTATATTATATTTAATATTTAATATTATATATATATATATATTTAAATAAGAGCAGAAGTCAATTTTGCGGGATAAGGCCAAAAAGAGGAAACTTAATAAGTGCTCCTAAGTTTCTTTTAGATCCCAAGTTCTGTTGCTATTTTTTCAAATACCAGTTGTAACACGATATCGATTACATGCTTGTGTTTTTTTATTCAGCTCTCTGAATATATTGCATTAATTATGAAATGACCACTTTGTGGTATAGCATTTGCTTAACATTACAGTTTCTTTCTTGCCAGACTTTGCACTTATTAATGTTATGCAAAAGAATAAAGACCTTGCCTTTGTAAAAAATTGTCTGTATTTAGTGGGGTGTAATGTCATTGGCCAGATCAGAGCTATGACAATTTATATCATTTGAGGACACAAATTGTTGAATAAGTTTAGACATGAGTGAAACTCAAGATGTGAAGAGAGATTTGCACAACAGCAGTCTTTGCAATTACCCACTGAGACTATAATAATCTGATAATAATATTATCAGATAATAATCTGGCTGTGGCAGAATAACAACTGGTGTTAGAGGTGTCATTTTGCTTAGTGCTTTTCTTGTGCACACACATGCGTAGGTATGTAAAAAACAAACAAAAATCACAAAACAACAACTAAACAGTTTCCCCTCCTAAAACTCTGGAAACCATCCAGAAACATTTGGGTTTTGAATTTTGCCTCAGGTTTTTCCATAGCAGTTAAAAATTTGAATCTGGAGTATCCTGATTGTTTTTAGCATGTAGCAAAACTAATGTGTCGTCTAGTGTATTACCAGGCACCATTATTAGGGTTTGTTCTCTAAAACTCTTTAGCAAAGCTGAAATGAAAATGGTATTTCAGTGATCAGCTTTAATAACATTGACTATGACAAAGAAATATGAATTAATATATTGTGTGATAGAGGATGTATAAAGGATGAACAATGAGGTAAATAACTATCAAAACAAACAGATTAGAGATTCACAACTTCCAATATTTTCCCATTATAACTTCTTTGATGTTTTTCTTAAGGAATGATGGAAAAACAAACAAACAAACAAAAAAAGGAATTTATGAAGCAATTACCTTTCCTCTATTTTTTTGTCTTCTGAAGTATATAATCTCTAACAATCATGTTTCTCTGGTCGTAGTTATTCAAATCTGTCTTTACATATAGTAGTAACTTACAATTTTAAAATAATACTTTACATTAGTAAATGACTTTTCAAGGTTTACTCAGTATGTGTAGTTAATATGCACATGACAGAGCTTCCTCCTAAAAACACACAACTAGTCATTTCATGTAAGCCTAGGAGTGACAGCAGGAATTGTCACATATTACAACTTTTTACAAGAATATATATTGACATGTTCCACTTCTAAAAATAGCCAGTAAGTGTTGGTTATGTACTTTCAGTATCTGTAAAGCTATGGCAGATAAGATTGGCAATAATTGTTCTGTAATTTGTAAGAATTGTAGTTCAGAAATTATGGCTTGTGGACTTGTTGAACTTGTTTAAGTTCAGTTAAATTTTGGTTCTACTTAAAGTGATATTTTCCTTTTCACCGATTTGTATTATATATATAAATATATAAATAAATATATATATAGTGATTGTTTAAATAATCTATTAATATTATGAATGTGGCTTAGGAAGAGCTCAGGTCAATGCTAAATGTTTAGGAAAGGCTGGGCTGTAATTCATGCAATTCAAAGCATCAGGTTATAATCCTTCGGTACCATTATTTCATTTATCTCTTTCACTTCTGAATGAATTATTATTATCATGTGTAAAAAGATATTTCCTGGTAAATTAAAAAAGCTAAGTTATAAATGACTCCATTGATCAAAAGAATAAATTCATTAGCTGAGGCTGTCTGAATAAAAGTAGTTTTTAATAAATCAAAATGTGTTATATGTCCTGAGTATAGAACATATCTAATCCTCTTCAAAGAAACATAGCTTGATGTAAGTAGTTTTTGAGTTTGTAATTATATACATCTACTGAATGCTTCATAATGAATTTCTGCTATAATGTCTCTTATAAAAATATATATAAAATATAAATATATATATAAATATATAAAAAGATATAAAAATCTCTCTTATTGCATGAGTTCAGACATTTTTTATATTTTTCTCAATTTTCTGGTTGTTATTGTTTCTAGAAGATTCTTTTATTCCTTATTACTTGGCTTACCAAATTTGACAATATTTCCTGATCAAAACGGAAACTTTGTAATGCTTGAGACAAATCAAACTTTGAACTCAAACATGAGGCTTACATCTCAGAATAACTAATTGGACACAACTTTCATGACTGTCAGAAAGTGTTATAATTTTCTTATTCCTTAATTCCTTAATATCAACATAATATGCTATTGGTCCATCAATTAAGCATGGACTTGAGACTTCACCTCATGTGTTTTGACTTTTGTGGGTTGATAGATGATCTCTGCTCAGCTGATGATGCTTTTTATTTGTTGCCTCTTTATAAACTTGTCTTCAGAACACAATTTCGGAATTATATCTGCCAAGAAATAGTTAATATTAGTTCTTGGTGTACAGGATACTTGCTAGAAGGCATTTAACAATTTTATCAATTAAATCACAATAGAAGGATTTGTACGTATTTAGTTATAAAGAAGCGTTGGGAAAAAAAAATCAATAATAAGTAGAGCAGTGCATTTTGCAGTCTATTCACCAGTAAAAGGCATCTGCAAAAATCAGCAGGAGGGAGGTAGATAATTCAAATAAATATGAAAGTTAAGGACTGTACTGTGTTCCTCAAGTAGAGACAAGGAACTTTTAGAACTTTTTTTTTTTTTTTTTTTTTTTTTTTTTTCTTTTGTCATATCTTTTAGTGGAGAATCGTGCATCCCTGGCTACAATTGAGAAAGAATGGCCCAGCTCCAGCTCAGATGACAGAAAACAGTTTTTGGGTGATTGAAAACCAATGCGATAAACTGTGAAAGCAAACATTGACACAGGGCAACACATGACCTGCACTAGAAAGCTATTTATGTTGATATAAGAAGACATGTAATCATGTTTTTGGCTGTTAAATTGTGTTAACAGCCAGTCAGGTGCTATTGGAAAGTGAGAAAAACTTTTTTTTAACATTCAGTAAAATTTACATTTGATGGGACAATTCTGAAGAAAGCTCAGTTGAGAGCCATTATTTTTCTAACTGCCAGGAAGAATGTTACATGGTTATAATCCAGTTTCTTCGGTGTAGAGGAGAAACTAGGGAGTCATGCAATATTAATTTTTTAATGCTTTTGCTAAAAAATTTTGGAATTGGATATTAGGCTTCTAACTAAGAGCTTCCAGAAGTGAGGTGTAGTGTGGTGTCCCCCTTCCTCCCCCCTTTTTTTTCTGTCCTTCTCTCTCTCTCTCTCTCTCTCTCCTCTGCTGCTATTGTTGGAAGTCAGTGATTAATTCCTATCTATTTGACCCATAAGAATAGGGGAGTGTACAATAACTTCATAAATTTACTACAGGAAGGAAAAAAAAATATTAAAAAAACATTGTTCTGTGATGTTTCTGAGAAGCTAGCTTAATCATTTCTTTAAATCACTCTTTCTTTTTTGGTATATTTAATACCCTCTTATAATGTCATTGACTGCCTCCATTTATCATGAATTTTAGTTGTGTTTTAAATATGTGATTCTTTGCATGATCATTCCAAACAGGTGTGGTATTTGAAATAATATAAGAATGAAGTTTAGGGTATTTTTTCTTGGTTATCAATTCATTAAGAAGTTAAAAGAGAAACCTAGGATCTTTTTAGTCTTGAGAAGATTTGTTTTGGAGCACAAACTCATCTCTGGTGCCATCCTGGTACATTTTTTTCCACAGACAAGAAAGCTGCCTGCAAAGAGAAAATTTTTGTTTTTGAATCTTGCAAGGACTTGGTACAGGTCCCTTCAGGCCGAGTACGTATTATTCACAGACTGGTGGCCTCTGAGGGTCTCAGAGGTACGACCATTTGTCCTCTGAATGATTTAAATCTAACATTTTGTTGAGAATGGATCTTTCCATGTTCTGAATACTGAAATGAAAAAAGAAAGAAAGTATCCATTCAAAACTGGGAGACTCATTTCCATCTGTCAGCATAACAAATGGCTTTGGTTTTACATGGCAAAACATTTGTTCCTATAACTAATACAGACTAATTGTTTTTTCATGAATTTTTAAAACTGGGCAATCAATTTGACAGAAAGTCTGTTCCAAATTATGAAGTGTGAGGAAGGCTTGTTCAACAGTTGCATACTTGATTAACCATCTACAAATAATTATTGTAGTTCAGATATGTTCCAAAGCTTCTCTATTCTACCCTCTGTCCATTGTTTTATAGTGATTTCATCTCTGAAGAAGTCCAACATAGGACTGTTCACTTATGCGCTGTCTCTTAAGAGATTATTTTACAGAGTGTATACTTACTTAATGTTAAAATACTTTTCCCTATTTTGTGCTTTGGTGGAAGGTGAAAATTGAGAGGGTGTTTATTTAGAATTTGCATACATACTCCCTACTTGAAAGTTGAACTTGAATGCATTTTGAGCTTGCCTTCCATTTATTATGTTATTTTGGTAGAAAACTAAACTTATGCTTAGGGGGGGAAATACTGAAGCATTTTCTTCCTATTACGTCTAATTTTTCATTTGCTTTTTACTATTCTTCATTTGTAACATGGAATTAATTTATGATAGTGCTTGCTTTTGCAAAAATGAAAGATTAAATATTTTGTTTGAAATTGAATGAATTTACTACCTCAGTTTGAAACCTGCATTGCAAGATGCATAAACAGTGTACTTTTGTGCTTTTATGCTTCTTTCATCATCAAAATGACAACTAATATAAGCCTTTGGATATTTGATTCTGGGAGCTATGTATATTTTTCTGCTGTTACTTAACCTTCAAATCTGTTCACATTTTCAGAAAGCTTCCAAGACTTTTTGGTGCAAACAGATTTGAGATTTACAGGATTAAAATGCAGTAGAAACTTGGGTTTGACTTGCAGGATTGTTCTACATCATCATCTATTACAAGGAGAAACTGATTTTTCCTGAAACACCTGCAAGTCAATGAGTCAACAATGTATGTGTTGCATACATTTCAGCAGATAAAGCCGATGTGTATGCAATTATAATGCAGACTTTCTTTGTTGTGTTACTGAATATAAGCAACTATAAAGGGAGGGAGTAAAATACGTTAGTAAGACAACAAAAAGAGACTTAAATTATCTGTAGTCGTTTGTAATCTATAGAAATTCTTACTGTGCCTGCTGAAGTCTGAACATCGCATGTTACCTTGTTCAAAGATAACACTCACTGCTGCTTTCCAAGGCACATGAGGCTGAAGGGGCTGCATGCTCTGCATTCCAGCTCTGCAACTGCTGGACCTCTGGGATGACCATAGTTCCTTTGCTCTTTTTCCTCTTCTCTTTTGCATGTAGAAATGGTGGAGTTTGTAAGATAGTGTGCATACTTGGGTGTGTTTATGTGTATATATGTATATACACAAATGTAATAATATATGTATATATTTTTATACATCAGGTTTTGTGTGTGTATGTATATATATGTATACAAATATATATAACCACACACACACATGTGGGTGTATGTGTATGTGTATATGGACATCTCAGTAGCAGTATGCCTCTCTTAATGGACTGGCCTTGCCTAAAATGAAAACAGCTGACATAGAAGGGTGGCAGCTGAGGCCACTCCCTTGACTGACAGCCTGTTAATCTAGTTTGGCTTTTTTCCATGTAATGAATTTGTAGCTGTTTAATGCAGGTCATATTTCCTCCCCTACTCTCTGTTTTTACTTCTAACACACTAAAAGCTCTTTTAAGGGATTATATGTTAATAAACTGAACTGCATGCTATATTGTAGATCTCCTTGAAATAATTAATACCAGTTTCTTTTGTATGTTTTTCAATGAAATGTTTTCCTTTTCAAGA
Organism: Aythya marila; assembly: GCF_965140915.1. Taxonomy (NCBI): domain Eukaryota; kingdom Metazoa; phylum Chordata; class Aves; order Anseriformes; family Anatidae; genus Aythya; species Aythya marila. Next base: position 27,385,277 of record NC_139045.1, on the reverse strand, counting down.
TGTTCTCTAATGTCCAGATTTATTAAAAGTAAAGCACACTGCCAGTCTGCTGGAAAGAAAAATCATCTTATTCAGAAAGTTTATGTTTAGTCATTCTTATATCTTTAATGTGCAGAACTTGCAACCTTGCTTGGCCTCTGTGTGCCTTTCACAATACTGCAGTTAAGTTGTGGAATTTGCATAAAGCTAGAATACTTTGTGTTGTCCATAAATTGCACTCCCAGTGTTCACCAAAATAAATATCAGATGATATATTTATGAAATCTTTACCAGCAAGACCACTTGAAAGAGTAAATGATAGTAACTGTCTTACCTCCTTTGATTTAGCTTGTTTGTTTTACTACTGTTCCCCTCCCCTGAGAGCTATCCCCCACTTCTTAGAAAGATGAGATAGGATATTTGTGCCATGGTGTAGGCCAAGCAATGAGTGTATAGAAGTTAGGTACCAAAAAAATGAGAAGGACTATGCCTTAATTTATCCTTTTCTGGTCTCAATCACTGTGCTAAACCTTTTTGTCTTTGGTAAAAAGCACTACTGGTGTCTGTAATGCTCACCTATCCTTGCTGTGTATTTCTTAGACAAGGATGAGTGTTCAAAGGACAATGGTGGCTGCCAGCATGAGTGCATCAACACAGTAGGAAGCTATGTTTGCCAGTGCCGAAATGGATTTGTGCTACATGAAAACAAGCATGACTGCAAGGAGGGTAAGTAGTATGGTATTTGGTCAGTAGATGATACAACTCTTTCAGAAAGATCTTTGCAGATATTTCTTTTCCAAGGAAAAGAAAGGAAAGAATGGGATCATGCAGTCGTAGGCATTTGGGCTTAATTGCTCCCTTGCCCCTCTTCCCTCATTCCCTCCATCCATAGCTCTTGTGTGTGGCTGAGTTTGAGGTTCCATGGAAACATGGTTTAAAAAACTTGGAGTTATTGACCACTCAGCTTAAACGAGGAGTGCTACTTTTAGTAGTGAAGTGTAGAGTATTTAGAGCTGTGACAGTATATTTATCTAATGAAGTACATAACAGAGGGGCAAGAGTTTTTGGAGAGAAGCCTGGCAAAGTTGTGATTTGCTCCCAATAGTGACTGAACCCCAAGGTACGGGTGAAACAGTAGCTATCTTCAAGAAATTCCTTTCAGGGTTTATTTTAGGGGACATATTCAGACAATCCAAATTTCAGTCAAGTTATACATCTTTCTTCCCATTTACTGTCTAAAGGTGTAGCAACCTCAGAAAACAGTAGGCTTGGGGATGTAAGTAAAATTTAGATTATCTGCAAATGAACTGTACATGTGCAATATCATAGGAGCTACTGTAATTTCTCAAGGCTGTATTCTAGCATGGATCTAATTTGCTACTAAACATGTGTCCCTTGTGAATAGCTTGCATTTTGCCTGGTGTTGGGATGATATTTGCCTCCTCTAAAATATTCTTGCCAAATAATTTTCTGATGTTTATAAAGCAAATTAAGGTTGTTAAAAAATGAAAGACAAAAGGAGATGAACCAGGTTTTTTTTGCTTGCCTTGTCTAAGTTTTAGATTTTTCATTTATTGAGAGAGGCACTTCTGGAAACAGTTATGATTTGAATGACTAAGCTGTTCTTGGTACATACTTACAATTCAGTCTTTGCTGTTTTCTGGTTGTATATATTTCCCTAGAAACTGTGGTTTAGAAATCAAAATGATTGCTGTGCAGCAGCAGCATGGAAATTAGTGAGAAAAGATAAAAATAAATTGTTCTAGAAATACCATTTGAAGTTGGATTGGCAAGATTTCTCATGTGGATTCTCATACTTATTTGCAAGCAGAATGGGGGGGGGGTTAGCAGAATATTTAATTATTTTTCAATACTTTGTTTATGTTTATTTATTTACTTATTTAAAAAGTAATCCATTGTAAACAACAATATATGTTTCACGAATCAAAGCATGCTGGGTTAATTGCCATAAAGTGTTCATCAAAGGGGAGAAAAATAATCCTGCACACCAAGAAGGTGCTAAGCTGCCTTCCTACTAATCCCTTCCATTCAGTGGGTCCCCTGGCAAGCAAGAGTACTTCTCTGGCTACCTCTGAATATAGACCCCCAGACTAACTGATGCTATTACTGTTGGCATAGCTGAGTGTGAACAGAAGATCCACAGCCCCAATGGCATCATCACGAGTCCCAACTGGCCCGACAAATATCCCAGCAGAAAGGAGTGTACCTGGGAAATCAGTGCCACCCCCGGGCAGAGGGTCAAATTGGTGAGTTTCTACCTACCCTTTTTTTTTGCTCATTTCTTCCACCAAACCTGCTTCTTAAATGACTGCACTCGATGATTTGAAACTGTTACTCATCTTTACTATCCAATTTGCAGCCAAAGGTAAGATGTTTTAAAGAAACCCTGCTGATTCCTGTCCATTCCTGGCAAACTGGGGCTGCTCATTGTGACAGAGCTGTGAGTTAAACTTTGTGATCATTGCACTCTGCAAAGCAAAGGGCAGGAGGAATCCTTTTCTCCTATGAGAATTTAGTATATCAATGTTGCAATTCATAAAATTTGCACAAAGTTTTGAAGAATATGGTAGAATACATTTACGCAAACTCCAATATATACAATATTGGAAGCAATATTAGAAGTTATGAACAGTCCTCTTCACACACCTTTTGCATTTCTATTCTTCACTTTTTGAAGAGGAAAAGAAGACCCAAAACCCAAGAATCTGAAATTCTCATTTAAAGGTGGCTCCAAATCTTAACATAGGTAGAAGAGCAACTTTACAAGTAGAGTTATGTGACCTTTGTGTCTAGCTGGCTGAAGACAGTTCTGATGGCTGAAGACGGGCTAGCAGAGCTCAGGGAGCTCTGCAGACCTGCTGAAGTTACGTAACATTTTTACAAAGCCAAAGACATGGACCTGTCCAGGAGGCTTGTCTGCTGTGAGCTCAGCCTCAGTGTTTCTTGGTACTTGGGGGAAAGCCGCATGACTGCCTCTGCAATACCTGTGGCAAATGGCTCCTTGGTTCAGTGGTGAATTCCTCCCATCTTTCCACATCTTTCACTGATCTGAGAAAAGGGGGATAGGTTTCTAAAGAAATGGTGTTTAGAATCCATGCACAGAACCTTCATTACAGGTGTTAAAACAATAAACAAATGTGCTACAATAATACCTGTAAAGAAACAAACAAACAAACAAACAAAAAAAACACCACTGATATTTGCACAGGCATGCAGAGTCTTTGTCATGAAGAACTTACCAATGTGAACATGCTAGATTTGCAAATGAAAATAAGAATTGCAGTACACACAAAAATGCCACAGAAAGGGAATTGGGAGTCAACTCTCTCCATAAAAAAGGTAATTTAAATGCTTTGGAGCAAATAAACTTGAGTCATGTCTCTACTTCAGAAAGGTAGAAGCAATAACCTAGTTTGATATGGGGACGAAAGGGATATTGCCATCTTATAACTCCTGACCTTAAACAGAGCCATAAACTCTGTTACTCATGCTGATGTGAGATCATTTGTTGATTCCAGTTCTCCAGAAGTAAAATGGTCAATGTATCCCTACAGAGGGGGGTGAGGGAATGAGTGGTATGAGTGATCTGCCCATTTAGGGGTGAAAAGCACATTTTTAATTCAGAAGGCCTTCCGTACTGCCAATTAACAGTATGTCACCCTGGCTGCATAAAACAAAGCCAGCCAGGCATCTGCATAGGTGTGTTACTATAAAAGCTTTTTCGGTGCTTTTAACCTCAGCAGGCAGAATTTCAGCATTTATATTTCTTTATTGATATATCACATGGATCTATTCTAAAATATTTATTTATTTATTTATTTTTAAATTGTATTTTGCCAATGAAATTGGAAAAAAATAGACTTTTCCTAGATATTTTTTTAAAGAATATCTCCATGATTTAGAGCCTGAAATACACCTTTCTGTGAAACCCAGTGGGGTCAGTCTACTAAATGCTGCATGTATTAATATCTTTAAAATCTGTCTACTGCAGCAAAATGCCAAATTATTAATACCAAAGCAATACTTCCACTATAGATAAATATTTTTTCTTGGACTTCCACACTGTATTTAAGTTTACTCCTCATGGTTTACTTAGCCAAATTAAACAAGGAGAGAATTGATTTCTTTACATTAACAAACTACATGAATTGTTAGGCTGTGCTTCATTTTCTGAGGGATGTGTGTGTACAGAAACTAATCTTTTCTTGTGATTGCTCTCGCTCTGATAATCACTGAAGTCTCTTCCTGAGAGGGGTAAAGTTAAGCATTTGGTGTAATTAAGAAGCCTATCAAAAAAAAAAAAAAGAAAAAAAAAAGAAAAAAAAAAAAGAATATGCACTTCAGAATTTTTACATGAAATGTGAAGATAAAGACAGCTTTGAAAATGTATGTACCAGAGAGAGATTTTCATAAGTTAATCAGCAGGATGTTTATAAGAGACAGACTGAAGTATCCCATTCAGGCAGCTATCCATAAGTGCCACCAACATATCTAGTCAGTAAAGTGCTATAGATAGGTTGGCTGTTCAGAAGCTGTACATAACACTTCTGAATACCATTCCTCCTAATAAGACAATCAGAGTAGTAACTGTAGTGATGGAAGGGTAGGTATTCAAACGTATTTGTTGCAGGAAAGGCCAATGTGATTTAATTATTACTACCAACTTCATTAAGTTATTTTTGAACACTGTTGACATTAAATAGTAGAGAGAAAGTTATCACCAGCTCTTCGGTTATGTTCAACTTCAAGTTGTGTTAGTTCTTCCCTTACCAAGCCTGTTCACAGCCTGTTGCTAGGACCTGACCACTTTAAAAAGAATAAGAAAAAAAAGGAGATTGTCTCTGAATGTTTGAAACTATTAGTTATTTTGATTTTTTTCAAAGACCTAATATTAAGATTTGCTTTTCCTTTAAAATAACGTTTATTTGATTCTACTTATTTCTAGACTCAATTGCTAGGCTGTCAGTGGATTTAGGATTTTTTTCTGTTCTTCTTTGTGGGACTCAATATAATGTGCTGTCTACCTACAGGTATAAGAATCTTGGTGATTATTCAAATGTTAGAAAGAATAGATGTGCCTTACAGTTCATAGTGAGAGGCATTTCCTAGAGAGCAATCTTTTGTGCTGATGAGAAATGGACAAAATTTGTAATTTTCCTTTTAAAGGAAAATTGGATGACATCTATCACTGCTGTAGACTCCAAATTGGCTTAACTCAGTTCTGTATTTGACTTACACTCTCAGCTTTCCTTCCTTCCTTCCTTCCTTCCTTCCTTCCTTCCTTCCTTCCTTCCTTCCTTCCTTCCTTCCTTCCTTCCTTCCTTCCTTCCTTCCTTCCTTCCTTCCTTCCTTCCTTCCTTCCTTCCTTCCTTCCTTCCTTCCTTCCTTCCTTCCTTCCTTCCTTCCTTCCTTCCTTCCTTCCTTCCTTCCTTCCTTCCTTCCTTCCTTCCTTCCTTCCTTCCTTCCTTCCTTCCTTCCTTCCTTCCTTCCTTCCTTCCTTCCTTCCTTCCTTCCTTCCTTCCTTCCTTCCTTCCTTCCTTCCTTCCTTCCTTCCTTCCTTCCTTCCTTCCTTCCTTCCTTTCTTTTCCATTTGCCGAGGCAATCAGCTCCAGGGCAGACGCGTTCTGCAGCAGAGCGGGGGATCGGGCCAGGCAGGGCTAATTTTTCCGGCATCGAGCCTACTTGAGGGAGCCGCCAGAACCCGGCAGCCCTCGTGAGGGAGGCTGACGAGGCGAAGGCGGAGCCAGCAGCGCCCCCTCCCCAGCCGTTCAAAAGCTGCCTCTAGGGAGCGCAAGTGACCAGGAGCGCGGCGAACAGGGCGTGGCGCGGCAGTTAGCGCGGCAGTTCACGCAGGAAGGGCAGAGCGCTCCTCCTTCACACAAACAACACCTCCTTAACAACAGCCGTAGCTAGGTGATAATGGTCGCCATCAGGCACAGCGCACTCTCCAGGAAGTCGGTACACACCCAGACCGACTACCCGTTAAAAAATGCCGCAGTTCAGGTCACCGGATGCAAGGAGTGTCTGAACCTGTTGCTGCCATCGGCGGGAGGCAGAGAAACTGCGTGCGTGAGGTGCGAGCAGGTGGATGACCTGGTCCGCATGGTGGCGGAGCTCAAGGAGGAGGTGGAGAGGTTGAGGGCCATCAGGGAGTGTGAGCGAGAGACAGACTTGTGGAGTAACTCCCTGCAGGGCCTCAAGGGGAGGTACCGAGGTGAGACTCCTCAAATGGGGGTGGACCCCCTGCCCTGTAGCTGTCGGGCAGAGGGAGGGGATCTGGGAGCTGAGGAGGAATGGAAACAGGTCCCTGCTCGACATCGCAGGCGACGCCCTCCCCTTCCGGCCCCACATTCCCAGGTGCCCTTACACAACAGGTTCGAGGCCCTGGAGCTCGACAGACCAGTAGCTGAGGAAGAGGTAGCAAATGTTCCCAGGAGGATGCCTAGGGTGAGGAGGTCGACTCCACGCCTCAGGACTGCCTCCATCAAGAAAGACAGGAGGGTTATTGTTGTTGGAGACTCGATTCTTAGGGGAACAGAGGGCCCTATATGTCGGCCTGACCCTACCCGTAGGGAAGTCTGCTGTCTCCATGGGGCCAGGGTCAGGGACGTTGCCAGGAAGCTTCTCAACCTGGTACGCCCCTCTGACTATTACTCTCTTTTGATAGTCCAGGTGGGCAGTGACAACATCGAAGAGAGAAGCCTGAAGGCTATCAAAAGAGACTTTAGGGGACTGGGTCGGTTAGTGGATGGAGCGGGAGTGCAGGTGGTGTTTTCATCCATCCCTACGGTGGCAGGGAGGGGTTCAGAGAGGACACGGAAAGCCCACCTGTTAAACACGTGGCTCCGGGGCTGGTGCCAACGCAGAAATCTTGGGTTTTTTGATCATGGGGCACTTTACTCAGCACCTGGCCTGATGGCCGCAGATGGGTCCCTATCTTTTACGGGAAAAAGGATCCTGGTCCAGGAGCTGGCAGGGCTCATTGAGAGGGCTTTAAACTAGGTAGGAAGGGGGATGGGGCTGAAGCTAGGATTGTTGGGGCTGTGCCAGGGGGAACGATGGCAAGGCCGGAGGATAAGGCAATGGCCCAGCTGAAGTGCATCTACACCAATGCACGCAGCATGGATAACAAACAGGAGGAGCTGGAAGCCATCGTGCGGCAGGCAGGCTACGACTTGGTTGCCATCACGGAGACGTGGTGGCACCAGTCTCATGACTGGAGTGCTGCAATGCATGGCTATAAGCTCTATAGAAGGGACAGGCAGCACAGAAGGGGTGGTGGTGTGGCTCTCTATATTAGAGAGTCTTTCGAGGTTGTAGAACTCGAGGCTGGGAATGACAAGGTCGAGTCCCTTTGGGTTAGGATCGGCAGGGACAACAAGGCTAGTGTCCTGGTCGGGGTCTGCTATAGACCACCGAACCAGGATGAGGAGACGGATGAGGAATTCTACAGGCAGCTGACAGAAGTTGCAAAATCTTTAGCGCTTGTACTCGTGGTGGACTTCAACTTCCCTGACATATCCTGGAAGCACAACACAGCCCTGAGAAAGCAGTCTAGGAGGTTTCTGGAGATCGTGGAAGATAGCTTCCTGATGCAGCTGGTTAGTGAACCTACCAGGGGTGGTTCCCCGCTAGACCTTCTCTTCACAAACAGAGAAGGACTGGTGGAGGATGTGATTGTCGGGAGCTGTCTTGGGCAAAGTGACCACGAAATGGTGGAGTTCACTATTCTTGGCGAGGCCAGGAAGGGGACCAGTAAAACCGCTGTATTGGACTTTCGGAGGGCTGACTTTGAGCTGCTCAGGACACTGGTTGGTGGAGTCCCTTGGGAGGCGGTTCTGAAGGGCAGAGGGGTTCAGGAAGGCTGGGTGCTCTTCAAGAGGGAAATCTTAATGGCGCAGGAACGGTCTGTCCCCACGTGCCCAAAGACGAGCTGGCGGGGAAGAAGACCAGCCTGGCTCAACAGAATTGTGGCTTGATCTTAGGAGAAAAAAGAGGGTTTATAAGCTTTGGAAAAGTGGGCAGGCCACTAGGGAGGACTTTAAAGATGTAGCGAGGCTGTGCAGGGACAAAATTAGGAAGGCCAAAGCTCATCTGGAGCTCAATCTGGCTACTGCTGTTAAAGATAACAAAAAACGTTTCTATAAATACATCAACACAAAAAGGACGACTAAGGAGAATCTCCATCCTTTACTGTATGCGGGGGGAAACTTAGTTACAAGAGATGAGGAAAAGGCGGAGGTGCTCAATGCCTTCTTTGCCTCAGTCTTTAGCGGCAATACCGGATGTTCTCTGGATACTCAGTACCCTGAGCTGGTGGAAGGGGATGGGGAGCAGGATGTGGCCCTCACCATCCATGAAGAACTGGTTGGTGACCTGCTACGGCACTTAGATGTGCACAAGTCGATGGGGCCGGATGGGATCCACCCAAGGGTACTGAGAGAACTGGCAGAGGAGCTGGCCAAGCCACTGTCCATCGTTTATCAGCAGTCCTGGCTATCGGGGGAGGTCCCAGTTGACTGGTGGCTAGTAAATGTGACGCCCATCTACAAGAAGGGCCGGAGGGCAGACCCGGGAAATTACAGGCCTGTCAGTTTGACCTCAGTGCCAGGGAAGCTCATGGAGCAGATCCTCCTGAGAGTCATCACGCAGCACTTGCAGGGGAAGCAGGCGATCAGGCCCAGTCAGCATGGGTTTATGAAAGGCAGGTCCTGCTTGACGAACCTGATCTCCTTCTATGACAAAGTGGCGCGCTGGGTGGATGAGGGAAAGGCTGTGGATGTGGTCTACCTTGACTTCAGCAAGGCTTTTGACACCGTTTCCCACAGCATTCTCCTCAAGAAACTGGCTGCTCTTGGCTTGGACTGGCACACGCTTCGTTGGGTTAGAAACTGGCTGGATAGCCGGGCCCAAAGAGCCGTGGTGAATGGAGCCAAGTCCAGTTGGAGGCCAGTCACTAGTGGCGTCCCCCAGGGCTCGGTGCTGGGGCCGGTCCTCTTTAATATCTTCATTGATGATCTGGACGAGGGCATTGAGTGCACCCTCAGTAAGTTCGCAGATGACACCAAGTTAGGTGCGTGTGTCGATCTGCTTGAGGGTAGGAAAGCTCTGCAGGAGGATCTGGATAGGCTGGACCGATGGGCTGAGGTCAGCTGCATGAAGTTCAACAAGGCCAAGTGCCAGGTCCTGCACCTGGGGTGCAATAACCCCAAGCAGAGCTACAGGCTGGGAGATGAATGGTTGGAAAGCTGCCAGGCAGGGAAGGACCTGGGAGTGATGGTGGATAGTTGGCTGAATATGAGCCAGCAGTGTGCTCAGGTGGCCAAGAAGGCCAACGGCATCCTGGCTTGTATCAGAAACAGTGTGGCCAGCAGGGCTAGGGAGGTGATCATCCCCCTGTACTCGGCTCTGGTGAGGCCGTACCTCGAGTACTGTGTTCAGTTTTGGGCCCCTCGCTACAAGAAGGACATGGAGGTGCTTGAGCGGGTGCAGAGAAGGGCGACAAAGCTGGTGAGGGGCCTGGAGAACAAGTCCTACGAGGAGCGGCTGAGGGAGCTGGGCTTGTTCAGCCTGGAGAAGAGGAGGCTCAGGGGCGACCTTATCGCTCTTTATAGGTACCTCAAGGGAGGCTGTAGCGAGGTGGGGGTTGGCCTGTTCTCCCACGTGTCTGGTGACAGGATGAGGGGGAATGGGCTTAAGTTGAGCCAGGGGAGTTTTAGGTTAGATGTTAGGAAGAACTTCTTTACTGAAAGGGTTGTGAGGCATTGGAACAGGCTGCCCAGGGAAGTGGTGGAGTCACCATCCCTGGAAGTCTTTAAAAGACGTTTAGATGTAGAGCTTAGGGATATGGTTTAGTGGGGACTGCTAGCGTTAGGTCAGAGGTTGGACTCGATGATCTTGAGGTCTCTTCCAACCTAGAAATTCTGTGATTCTGTGATTCTTTCTCTCCTTCTCTCTCTCCTTCTCTCTCTCCTTCTCTCTCTCCTTCTCTCTCTCCTTCTCTCTCTCCTTCTCTCTCTCCTTCTCTCTCTCCTTCTCTCTCTCCTTCTCTCTCTCCTTCTCTCTCTCCTTCTCTCTCTCCTTCTCTCTCTCCTTCTCTCTCTCCTTCTCTCTCTCCTTCTCTCCTTCTCTCCTTCTCTCTCTCTCTTTTTTTTTTTTTTAAATCCATGGGATTTTATTTAGATATAAGTGACACTATATATTTAGCATCATAAAAGTAGGATGGCTGACAACAATTTGAGAGCAACAGGAGGAACTGCTGTACAGCTGGTTTTACTGCCCCTACATTTTTTTTCCCGTAATAGAGAACACTAACTTTCCTGTGAAATGAACCTATGCCACTGTATCATTCAACTCTCACTGCCAACTTTTCACAAACTGAAAGTTATATTCTGAATATTTTGGTTCTCTGGGCAAAAGGCTTTATATTTTAGCTGTTGATATTTCCTTTAGTTCAGCTGTGAATATAAATTACCATCACATTTTACATTTGCTGAATTCCACAAGAGACTCTGAAGGTCAGATTTCCTTTGTTGTACCACATAGAATGAATAATTATATGCATTCAATATATGCATAATATTTGTTCAGTAACTGACCGTTCAGTTGTATTCTTTTCAATATTGCTTCTTAATCCTTTAGTGTTTTGTGTTTATTCTACTTTTTGTAAATAGCTATATAACTACTTATGAGTGCATTTTTACTTGGTGTTTTTATGATATTTTGAATTCCACCTTGAATTGTATGTTATTTGTGAAAATTCACAAAGATGTGTATGTATAATGCATATGTATAATGCATTCTCAATGCTCATGGGAGAGGAAAGTACCAACTTTTTGATCTTTAAGTTCAGATATGACCCTTGTCAAAAAGCCACATCTGAAATCTCTTAGTTGTTGTCTTGAAATAAATTTATTGATAACAGTCCAGTCTTGGAAGACACTCTTCCATATTTGAAAAGCAAGTATTAGTCATATCTGCTTTAGCAATTTCTGTAGGGTGTGACATATGCCTTTGGAAAATGCCTATGGTTGGACACTCCAAATCTGAGAAATCTAAATGCCAAAAGTTTTTAAAAGTAGGTTGGTCAGGCTCTGCTTCAAAGAACACTTAATATATATTTTTAATAGAACTGAATTTGTCCTTACAAGCTTCCGTAAGCACTGATAGAGACTGTGAGAATCCCCAGGTGCTCAGAAACTGAAATAAATGCTTTGAAGTGTAGAAGAAACATCACGGATTTGAGATGAAGTAGTTTGTGATCATTGTGTTCAGACCATCAGAGCAATTTGAATCTTCTAGGGAGAGGTGAGGAGGGTGAATGTGTCTGCTAAAATGTTTTTTTGTTGTTGTTTGTTTTTTTTTTTTTTTTTTTTTTTTTAAATACAGTCAAAATCATTTTGCTATTTTTCATAGTAATTTCACTAGCAAAAATATGACGTTAGCATGAAGGATGCAGCATGAAATATTATTAGTGTTGTAACAATAAAAATAGTATCTCCAGATAATAGATTAGAAAATATAATTATCACATATAACAAGTCATGTGGAAAGGTCATTCTCAAAGGCTTCGGTAGTGGAGGGACGTTAAAAAAAAAAAAAAAAAAAAAAAAAAAAAAGCATTATGATTCCCAGATGTTTCAAGGCCTCAACTATCTGAGGAACCAATAGATTTCCTGCTTTTCGCTTTGTTTCAAATGTTCTGTGAAATTTGGAATAATACTACAAAGGGCACGTATTCAAAAGAAGGCCATAGTATTCTAGATTTAATATTCTGTTACAGATACTCATTGACTCTAAAGATTCCCTTTTATGTGAAAGGAAATTGACAGTTTTAATCATTATTCCACTCTCAAAAGTGGTACGTGATTCAAACCTACAGAGTTGTAGGAGCAGTAATGCTAAATCTGTCATCTTTACATCTACGATGTATGCTGAAACATGCTAACAGTACAAATGTACGTTATAAATACAATACTACGTTGCCTCTTTTTTAAATTATTTGTTTTTCTTTTTTCCTTTTTTTTTTTTTTTTTTCCTAGACCTTCAATGAATTTGAGATAGAACAACATCAAGAATGTGCCTATGACCACTTGGAAGTTTTTGATGGTGAAAGTGAAAAATCACCAATTCTGGGACGCTTATGTGGCAATAAGATACCAGATCCTCTTATTGCTACTGGAAACAAAATGTTTCTTCGCTTTATTTCTGATGCATCAGTGCAAAGAAAGGGCTTTCAAGCAACGCACTCTACAGGTCAGAAAATCAAGATGTGGTTTACTAATAATTTTCCCTTCATTCTTTAGTAGAAGATATTTACTTTTTACTAACAAACAGGATGAATTAATAGATAACACAATGTTACAACTAAATCTAACATAAACCTTAAGTTTCATTAACCTTAAGTTGGAAAAGTCAGAGAATGCAAATAATATGCATTATATATGCATATTATGCATAATATGCAAATAATAACTCATATTGTAGTCATTTCTTTCTCTCTCTTTGCCTCTGACTTTCTATTTTTCTCTTTCTCTTTTTTTTTTTTTTTTGCTTTGTCTTTTTTTAAATAATTTTATAGGAAAATAAAATAATTAATAATAATAATTTTATAGGAAAATAAAATAATTAATAATTTTTATAGGAACATTATTAAAATATTTTGAAACAAAAAATCTGATAAAAAGATGATGTTGGCATAGACAGTCTAAGAAATATTTCCTAGGTTTCATTAGTTTGTAAAAGTTTCAATAGCTTTTCATTGTATTTTATATGGCAATACTTCACTGGGGCATGAGATGCGCCTCTATTACTTTCCTCTTCTAACTTAAACACAAGTTTGGGCTTTGTATAAACAGCTATTATTTCCTGTAGAGCTAAAAAGGAAAGACAAGCCAAGGAAGAGTAAGAAAAATAATACTGAAAACTTTCTTAAGACAGAAAGAATATAATCTCTTAGAAATTTGCCATTTAATTTTGTTGTTTTGCAGAAATCACTGAAATTGAGAATAGTATTTTGCAATTGCATTAATAGACGGGGACGTTTTCAAAGTGCGTGCTTTATTTCCCAGACGTTGTTTGGCTTACAGTGGCCCCTAGTGCTGAATCTCTGAACTTCCGTTGCTTGCTGTAAGACGAGGAAAACGTTTTTGTGTGATTTTTTTTCGTTTTTCTTCATTTTTTCTTCCTCAATATCTGTCTTTACTTTCAACAGTTCATTTTCTTTCATCCAGTTTTTGGAAATTAATACTAATGCAGAAAATATTTATAAGTACCTGTTTTAGTACATAAAGTTTTCTGACAGGTAGCAGTCATTAATGGAAGGATTAGACGCTGTTCATACCATTTGATATTATTCATCAAGTCGATATGTAATGCTCAGCTAATCATACATCAGTTTTAAAAATTCTTATTTTTTTCTTCTGCTTTGTTGAGAACAATTCTAAAACTGTGTTAATTTAATTCCCCCTTTTAAATTTCCCTTTTAATTTTCCTGGAAAAGCAGTAAACAACAGTATATGAACTATTTTTCCTCTTCATGATCTGAGCCTGGAAAGTGCAAAGCTTAACCACCTATCAGTCAATTTATGTTTTTCTTGTTTAAGATTCTGTTTTACAAACATGTCATCATTTGTCTTTCCCACCTCGGTAAACACTTCCCTTAGGCAGAAAATTAGATAGAAATAGTAATAATTACTCATATTAAATTACCATGAGGTAAATAATAAAAGGTCAAAAGTCTTGTTAGAAACAGGTGTTATGAAACTACCATTGAAAAGTGCTGCATTTTATATATATGCCTTATTTGTAAAAACTTTTTGAGCAAGCTTTTTTTTCTGAGAAAGCCTAGAGAATAAAATCTGCCCTGTTTTTAAGAATGTTGTAAAAATAATTGTTTGCCTCCTTAAGCTAGAATATCTATTTCACTAGACTGTTTTTGCATGAAGTGTTCATTAAGTTGAACAGCACATCACCTGCATGTGAATTGAAGCACCAGTGAATGACAGACAACCCAGAATTCGTAGCCTTGAGACCAAAACAGTTGTTCCATTTTACCTCCGTGATTTGCACTCATGCCCAACGAATAGATACCCAAGTGTTTAAACAGTGCATTGTATTTTATTATTATTTTTCTAGCAAATAATAATAAACATGATAACACTATAGCAAACAATAAAGATTCAAAAAACAGATTGGATAGAAAGACTTCCCAAACTTCCCCAGGTAGAACAAACAAATAAAGAAGAAATTCTTTATAAGGAAAAAATTCTTTACTCTGAGGGGGTGGTGAAGCCCTGGCACAGGTTTCCCAGAGAAGCTGTGGATGTCACACCCCTGGAATAGTTTAAGGCTGGGTTGGATGGGGCTATGGGCAACCTGGTCTAGTGGGTGGTATCCCTGCCAATGGCAGGGGGGTTGGAACTGGATAGCCTTTAAGGTCCCTTCCAACTGAAACTGTTCTGTGATTCTGTGAAAGGGAATTGCCATTTTCTGCAGCTGCTAGTATGGCTATGCATTTTCTTTAAGGACGTGTCACAGTTCACTATATATATTTTTTTTTTCTTTAGCAGAAAAATAATGATAAAACAGTCATAAAGTAAATGGAATTTAAAAAAAAAAATACAAAAGGAAAAACAACAGTTAGAATAGCAATGAGAAATAAATGCTTGAAGGATCTTGTTTGTCCAACAGCTTGATAGACAGTAAAGTTCTTTATTATCTAATTTATAAACTCTTTAAATAGTTATAAACAAGCTCTAATGCAACATACGCATTTTATGCCTGTGTAGAAACAGAGATTTATAGTCTGTTTTTGGCATAGGGCAAGGTTCTTCAGTTTAGAACTTGCCACAAGAGACTTCCTCTGTCAGTGACAGCTTTCTCCCAGCCAGGACCTTTTGCAGAGAAAAACCTGTCCGTGTCCATGAACTACAAAACAAACAAACTGGCAAGGTTAGCTGTAGTGTTTAGTATTGAACTGGTTCTCCAGGCACAGCATTATGATTAAATTTGACACTCTTATGTAACATAGGACTCTTACATGTGCTCCTGTTGATCGCTGACTGCATGTGCTAGAGCTGATACTCCCCCTCATCCCCATCACTTGTTAATGATGTCGTTAACCCATGTCAAAAAGCTGACACCACTGACACCACTTAGAGCACTTGCCTTGCTCTCAAATGACCACCTGAAGGAGGTTCTACCTCTTGAACCACTTTCCTTATACCTTTGGCATTCCCTTTTGTCTTTTACTTGAAAATTATGAAATATTCTCAAGTCTTAAAATTTATTTATTAAAATACATATACATGTATATTTAGAGGAAACATGGAATGGATCTGTCTTCATACTGGGTAGTATTTCACTCTACACATCATTTGATTGACCTGTTTGTGGAGTAAAAATGTACTCTGAATAAGATGGGGCAGCTATGGAAAGAAAATTTTAATTTGCACTGAATAAGCTTCTTAGTTCTCTTTTCCACCCCAACTTTTCAGAGTGTGGTGGTCGACTGAAAGCTGAAACCAAGCCCAAAGATCTGTACTCTCATGCTCAGTTTGGTGATAACAACTATCCAGTTCAGGCGGACTGTGACTGGCTCCTGGTGGCAGAGCGAGGCTATCGAGTTGAGTTAATGTTTCAGACTTTTGAGGTTGAAGAAGAGGCAGACTGTGGTTATGATTACATGGAGCTATTTGATGGTCACGATAAGTCAGCAATGAGACTTGGTCGATTTTGTGGATCTGGGGTAAGTAACCAGGTGATAAAGCTTTTCTTTCTTCCATTTTATTTATTTATTTATTTATTTTTTCACTGCAATTAAACATAGAAAGAAAGAAGAGGCAGAGGAAAGAAAGGGACAAGAAGAGATGAGGTTATCTTACTACACCTTATGACAAAGCTACCAGATTATCTACCCCATTTTTTTTTTTTTTATATATAATTTTAGAGGCTTGTACTAAAATGCACCAATGGTATTTGAAAACTTTCCCTTGAAATACTTTCAATAATAAATATTCTTGTCTAGTTATTGATCAAAGTATTGTAATGTTATGTTAAGTTTTAGGTAGCTGGCAATGGAGTGCTTTTCAGTGCCCCCTTCCCCCTCCTCCCCCCCCCCAAAAAAAAAAAAAAAAAGGTAGCAGTGTTTTCAGTGTTTTCCCATAGAGAGAAATGCATTGGTGTTGAAAATTATCACATTCAAATTCTGTCAATGCAAAAGAAGAAACCACATTTTATGGGAAAGGGGCACCTGGGAAATATTTATAATGCAGTTGTCTATTGCTTAAATCTGATTCTAGGAAAAAAAAATGCTCTTAACTATGTTATTAATATGGGCCTTAAGAAAGCTCTGTCATTCCAAATCTATCTCTGACATGGATTAATTGTGAGACATGGAGGACATTGTATAGGTGACATCGTGGAAAGGATGCATATTATTTCTACTTCCAGAGTTCCATTGTTCTGTTGGCTACCTGCCTTGTGAAAGCTGGTGCTATGATCCCACAAGTCCTCATCAAATCCTTATATATGTGCAAATGCAAGCACAATTTCATACATAGTCATTGCCTATGTATGAAAAGGTTTACAAAAGGCTCTACATGAGATGGTAGGAGCTCTTAATCAACCACATTCTACTTTTTGGATATAACTACAGTGCCTGATCAGTGCATCTGAGGTGATGGCATCTCAGTCATTCAGACTAGTTGCCAGCTTAAACCCTTTTTAAGGCATTTTAATGATACTTTAGATGAAGGAAAGGTGCTACCACTGAACTGCAGGCAATGTATGCTAAGGGAATTGCTACCACTGAGATCAGCATCTACTACGTTACACATAACAACACTTTTCAGACTAAAAAAAGTTTTTTTTTTTTTTTTTTTATCACTGTTAATCACTGTTTTTGTTTTTCTGCTATGGTATGGCTTAATAGACTGTTCCAAACCAAGTGCGTAAAAAACATGGAATTAAATAGAAAAGCTGTTGAAAGCAATTAATCCAAACTGAAGGTCGGGTGGGGGGGGGGGGAGGAAGCACTGTTAATACACATTACTACTTTTTCAAGTTTAGAAAAAGGACTTGGTATTTCAGTTAGTACTTCTGATCAATGTGCTTCAGTAATAAAGCAGGCCACCATGAGGGCTGTGAAGAATATGTTTGAGAATAGGCCAATGCTGGAGTCAATTGTTTGTCTAAATATAGAACATTATGAATGGTCCTGCCCTCTCACTTACATGACTGCAACAGAACTGTAGAAGACATCTGGGAAGGACAAAAAAAAACGAAAGAGCTTCAGTTTTCCTTGTCTCTTAAGAAAAGGTTGCAGAGATATTCAATACAAATTGGAGAAGGTAAATCAGATTTGGAAAATATTTAGTTTAGCATTGATTTAGATTGTATGAAAGGATGCTGTTCAGTCTCAGAACTCAAGATTGAAAGAATGCTTGGATACACTCAGTACTCTGAGTACAAAAACCCAAAAAGATGTAATAGATTATTTCAAAATTTCTGTTAGCAAGTAAAAATTCAAACATCTTGATATAAGCTGGCCTTCCGCTTTTAGGAATTTAGGATAGCATTTCCTCGGTCTGCCTTAAAAATTCATACCCTGTGACTTAGAGCTGAATGAGTAGAAGTAGTTTGTTAGTTGATATAAGATGACACCATGTGCAATTACACAACTACACAACATGACATAACAGCAAAAGAGAAGTATCCATAAGAAAAAATCTGAATGAAGGGGATAAATACACAAACTAGGCATATAATTTATTTATTGTTTGTTCATTTATTTTAGCCACCAGAAGAAATCTATTCAGCAGGGGAAGCTCTTTTACTCCACTTTCACACTGATGATACAATCAACAAGAAAGGATTTCATATACGATACAGAAGTATAAAATATCCAGATAGTGTGCACACCAAAAAATAACATGAACCTCTATGTAAGGAAAGGAGAATGTGGAAAAAAAAAAGAATGCGCAATGGAAAAGAAGGAAAGTGTCTTTTTTTTTTTTTTTTAACTGAAGTTATTAGCACAAAATGTTTTATATGAGTTCAGTTGAAATTATGACTTATAAGACCAGAGTCTAAAATAAAATTAAAAAACAAAACAACAACAAAAATCTGTCCCAGTGGAATAGACAAGATGATGATATGCAGGCTCCATACTCGACACTTCTCTGTGAAGCTGGTGAAAGGACTTTGCATGCTTCCAGGAGAATATGAAAGCTTTTGTTCATAGTTTGATGTTTGTCATAGATGCGTGCAGATTCAATCAGTTGTGTTTAGGGCAAGTGACCCGTTCTTCCTTCTGACAACTGTTTGTTGTCCAGGAGAAAAAAATAAAGCTCTTTCAGTTCACACTCAAAATACTCTCCTTATATCTAATTGCTTTAACATTGTATCTTGCATACATTGTGTACAACGACTTGAAAGAAGATATGAAATGGGAAGGTCTTCCTGCATTGTTCTGTATTTTTTACCAATTCATCTATCATATCAGGTTATCAGTTTTGAAACTGGAAAGTCATACTTCTGAAACATAACTGATCTTCAGAGTACTTTGTTTTACTAATGACTGAAGTCTGAACTGTTACACTGGTCATCGGTTGCTTGACCAATCACTAGTTGACTGAATTTGAACAATGTAAGAATCTGAAAATGTTAGGTTTACTGGTAAAGTAAGCTATCTCTGATGATGTGCTCTTATTTTGCACTGAACATAGAATATAGACTGAGATGAAAAACTGTCATGAATCAAAATATGTATCCATGAGAGGCAGAAATAGTATCATCTGAAACTCCTCCTATTGAATTTGTTTTTGGCAGTACATTTGGAACCACTACTAAGCTTTATTTCATCAGACCTCTTTATAAACGAGCTAACAGCCTGATTTAGCTAATCAGAAATGAAGCTGCAGCAGCATCCAAGTGGGAGGTTTCCTAAAGATTCTTTTTTGGGGGAAGAAGAGTATCTGTGATGGTGGAAAAAGCAAAACAAAACAACGGAGGATTTGTTTGTTATCAAGAGTGAATTCCTATGGTGCTATTCCATGAACATTTAAAACAAAAACAAACCAAGAAGTTTTAGACTTTTGA
Organism: Aythya marila; assembly: GCF_965140915.1. NCBI lineage: Eukaryota > Metazoa > Chordata > Aves > Anseriformes > Anatidae > Aythya > Aythya marila. The sequence continues at coordinate 27,366,176 of NC_139045.1, read as the reverse complement.
GCCAACAGCTTGCAGATCATGAATGTCTCCCTCTGAGTGGCTGCATCTGAAGAAGGAAGGCTTTACTGCTCTGAGGGAGGGCAGGTTGCAATGGCAGCACTAGTCCTGTGGAACAACTACTACTATTGCCTTAGAATCCTCGCACATGATCAGACAGATCTTCCTGTAGATACACCTCTAATTTGATAAATAATTCGACGACTCAGATGTTTTAGCATATGCTAACAGAAGGATCTTCAAGAGAAAACACCATCTGCAGAATGAGATCATCTGCCTGTAAATACAGTGACTTGCTTTTGATGTAGACATATGTTATGTTTAGAACTGAGATACTTTCTATGTGCTTTAGGCCATACATGGCTTTAGTCATAATGTATATGCATTATGTAAGTATTGTATGAATGAGTGCTCCAGGGGAGTGAGAGGTATTGTGTGGATGAACACAATTGTTTCTTTATGTGCCAAGTTCTATCAGGACCCTGTTCGACTGTAGCAACTTTTCTTTAAAGGCTTCATAGACAGATAACGAGGATTTCTAGTTGGCAAGAA